>NC_143260.1:7500-668611 GCF_984573655.1 Nuphar pumila | reverse complement strand
AGCCCGATTAGGGCCCAACAAGCCTGGCCTGTATTTACTTTCGAGCTTAGCCTAACCTAGTCACAATTAGTCTCGGGTGGTGCTCATACTCGAGTTGGGCTTGTCGTTGCATATAGGCCCGACCTGATTATCTAATCGGCTAGGCTGGGCTTGACTTTATTTAATCTTGGGCTACAAAGTGCAGCCCAAGCTTGACCCGATTTGGGCTAGGTACCTTAAGCCCGATGGGCAACTCCACATAATGGCCACCCTTTGCTCTGCTCGTCTGGCAAGGGCAACTTGTGAATGTCACCAAGTTGATGGGATATATGTAGACACCTTAATTTTGAGCAATTATTATTTTGTAGATTTTGTCCAAATGTTTGTTTTCTCAACGCATGGATGTCTTATGTTTAAAACTACACTTCTACTTTAAGTAAAATTTTGGCCTAGAAAATGATGTTCTGAAGCTTTACATTCAAAAGAAAATTAAAGAGGACACCATAAGCTTTCTGATACACTAAAAATCACCTTAAAGGAACATTAGGATCAAAAGTTATGGGCCAAAACAAGGTTTGTAGCTTATTTGAATTTTGTTCTAGATTCATAACCATTTTAGCTTGTCGCCCAAGCTCAATTGCCACATTGTTGTCCAAACCTACTTGTTGTCCTTGTTATTTGGATCTAGACCCTACTTGTCATTTTAAGGATGAATCTAGACCCAAATTGTTGTTTGAACTAAATGGATCTTGATCATATCCAAGCTTAATTGTCGTCCTTACTATTTGGTACCAAACCCAATTCAGTCTAGCTTGTCATTGTTACTTTTTAGATCCAAATCAAATCCATGTTGAATTATCACCCATACATGCTAAGTTGTCGTTTCAAGGAGTGGATCTAGATTGGATCCAAACCCATTTCACTGGGATGACAACCTAGGTTGGCACTCCTACTAAACCAAACCTCCTAGCTGTCATTTGGACCTAGAATTGCCTATTTTAGGCGTGACTCGCACTTGGAAGGTATTTTGAATATGAAAACTTGTCAAAAACCTTCATAAATCCTAAAACTTAGCATTTAAGACTTACCATATCTGATTTCTTTGCACCTAAGCTAGATCAATAGTTAATAGGAGCTTGCCACTTCATTCTTTTTTGCCAATCAAATTCAGGCCTATCCTATACCTATAAATAAATGACGTGCCTCCCTTAGTCCAACATCTATGATCTTGAAATCTTCATACCTAGACTTTGCCAAACCCATCGTAACCCAGTGCAGTCATACTTGGAGTATAAACCCATAACCTCCTACATCTAGATCCTTGTTTCACTTGTCTTCAAAGCCTCTATGTAGCCGAAGCTCTGTCTGTTCGTCATCATGCTCCTCATCGTCGTAAAAGGAGCTACCTAAGAATGAGATGAGACTCACATCCATCTTTTTTTTAATTTTATATATTATTTTATTCAAAATAAGTGTGAATTTGTCTAATGAACCATATACATGTGTCTTTTGGATCCTTTTCAAGTCTGGGTGGTGTTCCTAGGCCATCAAACTCACCTTTTTCTTAGGATTCACATATGAAGTACATGGTGCTACATGATAAAGCAAAGGTCAAAGGGAAACGTCTGACGAGGTTGATCCATTCTCACTAAAAAAGGAAAGACAATTTACTTGCAATCGGAGATCTCATATCTCCTTGAGACAAGATCTAGGTCTAGTTCAATTTTTTTTTTTTTGTCAAAACTCCATCATATCCACATATTCATAACATCACAAGTTTGAAACACATGTGACGTCCGTTGCTGTGAGGTCGAAGCTGTGGGCAAGAAGGGCCTCAAGAGTTTAACCAGCGGAGGCCGACAAATGTGTGGTTAATGATAGATGATACTTCATACCATCTTAAAGCCACCTTAATCTTCACAAATTGTGAGTTGTTGATTTTTCAGCATTTAAAAGTTGGACCTTATGGTAAATAGGACATGATAAAACCTTTTAAAATAGTAAATACAAAATGTTAAACACATCTTCACAGTTACATCCAGGGGTGTTGATGGGTCGGGTTTACCAGGACCAGGACCAGGACCAGGACCAGGACCAGGACCGTACCAAACCCCATAAGGTTCGGGTATGGTGATAAATAAGAAGACTCGATTAAGACCCGAGTCCAGACCCAAAGGTCCAATTAATACATAAATCCGGGTATAATTTGTGAAATTTTATATCAGACCCGAGACCAACCCAAGTTTCAATTAAGACCTACAAATTTTCAATGTAAAAATGAAAAAAATAGTATTTTACCGGGTATGGTCAGGGTTTGGTTTATTTAGTTGTTATCGGGTTCAGGTATGGCTCTCTTATGGTGGGTTTGATTAGAACCGAGTCTAGACCCGCTACCATACCCAAAAATTAGGGCCAGGTCTGGTTCCACCTGGGTTCCAAACCCAACCTGTTGACACCCTTAGTTACATCTATCACTTGATGACTAAATTCATAAAATTAGAGTGTATATCATGAAATATTTTTTCATATATATATATATATATGGTCAATATTTGGTATTATTTAATGGCAAAAAACTATTGAATTGAAAATTGTAAGTTCAAGCTTTATCTAATCAATTTGATCACATAGACGTGTTCAACATGGTCTTGTGCTTAAGGATCAAACCTTAGATTGTGTTATTTTAATCTAAAAATGTGATTTTTTAGTCACACCTTTAGTGCATTGTGGACAGTTGATTTTTAAAGTCCTTAAAAACCTGCTTACATGTTACAATTAAATGATTCAAAACTCATGTTCTACTAAACAAACCTTCTGGATTATATCCATAATGTTCAATCTACAAAAAAATGTGAAAAATATTAAAAGGTCATTTGTAGTCAATTGTTCCTTGACTTCAATAGCGCCCACACACATATAAGGCAGACATAGTCTGTAATTATTTGGTAGTAATGAAGGTAGAAAACTATTGAATAGACAACTTATTGGTTTCATATTTTTTGATGTTTTGATAGAATATTGGACCTTAGCAATATGATCTACATGTTTTGTTTAGTAGGAAGTAAGTTTTGAATCATATGATTATAATATGTAAGAAGGATCTTCAAGGGCTTCAAAAAACAATGGCTCATAATATACCAAAATTCCATGATTATAAAAATGAGAAATTTTCATCGAAAGAACACATGATCCAAAGTTTGATTCCTATAAAACAAACCAAGTTGAATACATCTAATGGTTAGTTTGAGTTAATACAAGTTGCACCTTTGATTTTTAGCTCAATAGTTCTATACCATCATTAGTACCAAATATAGACCATATATAAATATATGGAGAGAGACAGAATTATGCTGCCCTTTTTTTGCACCATTAGGACCCTTCCATAGTTATATTTTTAGGTGTTTTGTGTTAGATTAGAGCTGTTAGATGTGTTTATCATTGCTACAATCTCTGTTTCTACTTGATTTGATGTAAAAATGTGAACACTTTATCATCAAATTTTAGTACAATATCAATCATTGATTTTTTTTACCTTTTTAAAGTATACATCCAAACAAAAAGCTGCATAATAAAAAATATGTTTTTTATTGAGTAAACATTAATAAATACACCTAATGGTTCAGATCTAATATAAAACTGAAGCAGGTTATATGTTCCCCTTAAAGACACACAATTTGCTACAATGCTTGTTTGGGGGTTCGAATGTGCACCACGTATATAAGCTCATGGGGCTCGTATCCCCGTGTGTGTTGGCATCACTTAGCATCGGAGTTCGGTGTGGTTGCAAAGACTTAAGTACCCTTTCCCGCCATTCCTGCCAAGAAACGATGGTTTGAGAAAAGGTCAAAAATGTCATTCATCTAGAAAAGTGAAACGACGGTTCGAGATCCTCCATCTAGAAAAGTGAAACGCCAGTTCGATAATGATGTTAACTCTTCAAAGTCCAAACGTTCCGTTTTTGCCCTAAGCAGTAAACTTTTGCACCATCTGCTGTAACATGAGCTCCCTTTGACGATGCACCCTTTGCCATCGTCTGCTGCCATCAGACCCTTCTTTGCCGCTGTCTGCTTCCATCAGAGCACCCTTGCTATCGTCTGCTACTGCCAGAGCATTCTTTAGCGTCGTCTGCTACCTTCAGAGCAACCTTTGCCTTCGTATGTTGTCACCGAAGCATCCTTTGTCGTCGTCTACTGCCGTCGGAGCATCCTTGAGACAACGATTTCGCAGTGGCAACATCGTTGCCACCATCAGCTGTGTCTACCTTCTGGGTGTTTCTCCTCCACTGTAGGATTACCAAAACTCGTATCGTTTCGGTAAATTTTGTAAGGTTTCGTTATGTAAACAAATCGATTTGTAAATCAGAATGCTAAATCTTACAAGTGGTTTTACTATTCATGCTAAATAACACCTATTTTCATATTGAAACAAATCGATTTGTACCTATCCACCTTCTGAGAGTCAAAAAATAGTTAGCACGATTTGTTCTTATGAAGCAACAACGATTTATACGTTTGAAGCAGTAATGATTTAATGAAATTACCATAATTTGTTCTTAAGTTTGATAAATCGTACAACAATGTTTACTTATGAAGCCCAAATGTTACAACGATATGTACTTACTTATAAAAGTTGTGATTTATACAACGATTTGTAAGTTTGAAGCAACAACGATTTATATATTCAAAGCATTACCGATGTGTATTTATGAAGTTACCTCGATTTATACTTAAGCTTGCTAAATCTTACAACGATGTTTACTTATGAAGCCAAATATTGTAACGATTTATAATATTGGTGATTGTTTAATAAATGAGATAATTTATAATATTATATACTTGGGGAGACGGTTGTAACATATAATGATGCAGTTAAATTTATGTGTTGTGCAGGTTAGCAATGTCTAAAGCTCGTCAAACAAGAAATCCTCTGTCGTTTGATTTCATGAGACTTAATGAAATGATTTGCCATTCCCATCTATATGAGCGTTATGAAGGGTACCAAAATATAATGAAGATTAAGAATGATAAAGAAAGGGACAAATCGTTGGAATTATATTATGTGGAGGATTATTCATCAGATATTGAGGCTAAAGAGCAAATGAAGCATGGGGAAGAACTAAAGATGATGAAGAGAAGAAAAAGCAAAGGAAGAAGGAGGAGGAGGAGAGGGAAAGGCAAAGAAAGAATAAGGAGGAGGAGGAAGAGAAGAAAAGGCAATTGAAGAAGAAGGAGGAGAAAGAGAAGGAAAGACAAATGATGAAGATAAAAGAGGAAAGACAAAGGAAGAAGCATCAAGATGAGGAAGAAAAGAAAAGGTGAAGAAAGAAGCAGGAGGAAGACGAGAAAGAGAAGGAAAGGCAAAAGAAGGAGAAGGAGGATGAGGAACAGAAGGAAAGGCAAAGGAAGGAGAAAGAGGACGAGGAACAGAAGGAAAGGGAAAAGAAGAAGCAGGAGGAGAAAGAGAAAGAAAAGGAAAGGAAAAAGCAAGAGGAAGAGAAGGAAAGCGAAAGGAAAAAGCAGGGCACTACAAGAAAAACACTAAGTAGCGACAAAAATTTATGATAGATTTTTTTCGTCGTAAATTGGCGATGGATTAGCGAGAGAAAACTATCCATCATTAAAATAAAAAATTAGCGACAGAATATTATCATCGCAAAATCAGTCACTAATTAGCGATTTTTTTTTGGCTAATCCGTCATTAATTAATAATGGATTAGCAAAGAAAAAATTCGGTCTAAAACTCCGTCGCAACTTAGCGATGGATTAGCGACAAAATTTTTTCGTCGCTAAATAGGGACAAATTTTTCTGTCACTAAGTCGTCGCTACTTTTCAATATAAAATGACCCATCTTGGGCATGAAATTGTTTCCCTGCTCTCTCTCTCCTCTTTCGCCGATCCACCACCTTTTCTCTGTCATCGCTCGATCTTCCTCTTCGTCGGCCATCCTTCGAGTAGACGTCAGTGACCAAAGTCACCGAACACCACCACTGTCTCCTTCCCTGCTGCCACTGACGACCATCGACCGTCGATCATCTCGCGTCACTCCCTCTCTCCTACTTCCTTTTTCAGCCAATCGAGCGTCGATAGCCATACCATTGTTGCTTTCTTTCCTCCATTCTGCTCGTGTTCCGACACCTAACGCCGACGTCCACAAGAACACCCTTTCCATCGCTCGCACCTGTGAGTTCTGGCGATGAGACCCTCCTACCTCTCTCATCGGTAATCGCTACCCCTCGTTGTCTTCTCCCTCTTCGTTCCTTCCTTTTTCGGCAGGTCGACAGGGGCGATTTCCCCCTGCCATCTGTCACTTTTCGATAGGAGCGATGCCCCTTCCATGTGTCCCTTGTTAGTAGGGGCTTTTGCTCCCTGCCTTTTTCCCCCTACGATAGGCAGGCAGGGAAAGGCCCTGCCTACCCTCACTCTATCACGCAGAGGCTTCGACCCTTGCTGCTCGTTTTTCTGACAACAGAGCAAGGGTAGTGCCCTGCTTTTTGTGTCTTTTTCGATAGGCAGGGGTGATGCCCCTGCCTCAACTATGTCTCACTCTTTCATTTCGGCCGGCAGGGGCGATGCTCCTGCCATCATTAGGGTTACTTCGACAAGGGCTCTGCCCCTGCCCTTCTTTTTCCCTCGGCAGACAGGGGTTCGCCTCTCTGCCGTTATGTTTAAGCAACAACAACAGAGGGATCCACCCCTTACCGTTGTGTTTGCTCGACCGACAGGGGCGGAGCCGTCCTACCGCAGCGGCAGGGGGATCCGCCCTCCCTGTCGTTGTGTTTGCTCAACCGGCAGGGGGGCCCATACACCTGCCGCTAGTACTTTCTAGCAGAGGGCTCCGCCCCCTGCCCTTATTTAAGCAACAACAACAAAGGGATCTGCCCCCTGCCGTTGTGTTTGCTCAACCGGCAGAGGCCTCGCTTGTGTCTTTGTCTTTGGCCGGTAGCCTGTTTTCTTCTGCTTCTCCCTGTGTCTTTGTCTTTGGCCGACAAGAGTAATATGTATTGCAGGTGCATAACAGAGTAAAATACGTGATGCTTAATGCTAAGCATCATATATGGCTTAAAATGCTATGCAAAAAGAAACAAACAAAATGCAAATCGGGTAAATACCCGTGGTGAGTAAGTGATACAGACGCATCACATGTTATTTACTTTATTGGATGCATCATTTTTTTGTTCACACACTCACTTAGTTGTGGATATCTAAGACTGCTTTACTGGAGTTTGAAGATCATTCTGAGCATGATTTGAATGTATGAAAATAGAAGTGCTCTTATTTTTGGAGTTCGGACTCCATGCTAGTCATGGTAGTAGTTAGTGGGATATTGGAGTGTGTTTGTTGTAGATACATATTTGACATTGTTGTGGTATGAATGAGTGATTTTATTACCATGTTTGATGTGACTGTATTCATGCTTGCATGAAGTTATTTTTAATTTAATTATGCCTTTTATATGGAATTGTATCATAAAAACATGCTTCAAATGAATGTATCGTGTTGATGAATGTGATTTCATCATTCTAAATATCCTTGTGATAAGTGTAAATATAATGTGATGATTTTGCATATGAAAATATTAAGTTATCAATGCATGCATCATAGTTTTTGTGATTGAATAACATTATATATATATATATATATATATATATATATATATATATGTGTGTGTGTGTGTGTGTGTGTGTGTGTGTGTGTGTGTGATATCAAATCATTATATCCACCATGAATGTATGATAAATTAGATATTTTCTTTATCATAGCATTCTTATGATTCTCTTTTAATTGGTTAGGATAGTATTCATAACAATCGTCGCCCAAAATGACTGTAAACCGTGAATGGATATACTGTAGGGTAGTTGACAATGAGGTATCACTTGAATATATGGATAGTGTTAACATTTTTATTGAATTTGCAATGGCAAGTGTCAATACCGTGGATCTCATAGGTCGGATCAGGTGCTCTTGTATGATGTGTAAGAACAATCGATTTATAAAACCTCATGGCATTAAACATCACCTATACATGAAGGGTTTTGTGAGTGATTATCAGAATTGAATGCTGCATGGTGAAGAATTTTAGAATAATTTTGACGCACGGGTGGATGCGGTACACGATAATTCATATATGGATTTGATATTTGATGCTGCAGGACCAGAACTGGGTTCTGCTATGGGTCCTGGTGATGTATCAACTGGGGTAGAGAAAGAAGCAACAAACGATGCAGCTAATAGATTTTATGATTTACTTAGAGATGCTGATGAGCCACTTTAGAATGGTTGTGAGAGTCACACTATCTTGTCTGTAGTTCTTCATCTAAAGAATTTGAAGTCCGAGTATAATTTGAGTCAATCATGTTTTGACCATTTGTGCTCTATTATGAAGACTATGTTGCCCAAAGACGAGAAATTGCTACAAAATTTCTATCGTGCGAAGGTTATGGTCAGCGCTTTAGGTATAATGTATCAAAAGATATATGCTTATTCAAATCACTGCATGTTGTATTTCAAAGATAAAAAAATAGTAGATCATGTTCGTCTTGTGGGCATTCTCGGTTCAAGCTAAAGACAAGAGACAATGGTAGCACGAGGTCAAAAGAAGTGTCATACAAGTCACTTCGCTACTTCCCTCTCACCCCTAGATTGCAACGATTATATATGTTTTCGAGGACAACTAAACACATGAGATAATATGCAAATAAAGTTTGACATGATGAAGACAAGATCACACATCCTGTTGAGGCGGAAGCTTGGAAGCACTTTGATCGTACTAATCAGACCTTCGCAATAGAAGTGAGAAATGTTACACTAGGTTTATATACAGATGAATTTAATAAATTTGAGAGTAGATCAACTCCATACTCATGTTAGCCAGTATTTGTCACCCCATACAACCTTCCTCCAAGCTTGTTTATAAAGCGTCAAAATCTTTTTTTGTCTCTATTGATCCCTGGTCCGACCTCTCCGGGCCAAAATCTTGATGTATATTTAAGGTCATTGATTGATAAACTGAAAATACTGTGGGATGACGGTGTTCTCATGTACGATGCCCAAAAAAACTAAAATTTTAATATGAAGACTATTGTTCTATGAACAATAAGATGATATGTATGACTTCTCTTATGGTCATGATGTCGCACATGGTATTGTGATCATTGCAATTTTTTTCCTCTTTTCCTTCATCATCCATCACACATTAACATTATTGAAAAATAAAACTATATGCAATGCAATCCTATTCTAAGCAGGAAAAGTAAATTCTTATTCCAAAGTTTGCATTTAATTTACATCACTAATTGAATTTAAATAAAGGAGAATAAAAAAAATATAATCTTGAATATCTCTGCAAAACTAGAAAACTTGTTAGTAAAAATATGTCAGTTTTTCTGGATTTATCCAATAATATCTGAAAATTATTGGATTTATCGAGATATAAGCATTTCTCCATATTCCTCTGAGATAAACATAATATAATATGATATAAAATTGAATAAATAATAAAGATAAATAATTTTAAAAAACAGAATTTAGAGAAACATGATAAAAATACCCCTGAAAAACAAGACTATGACCTTGAAATTAGGGTTTTCAGAAAAGATTTTGGTAAAACTTTAAATTTAGGGCTCAAATGGATTCAAATAAAAGCCAAATTGGGTATGAAGTACCCTAGCATGATTATAAATATGATCAAACATTAAAAATATAAAACTTTTTATAAAAAAATTTGAAATATCACAAAAATAGTAATTTTTGCCAGTGTTTTACTCGAATCGAGACTCTGCGGGCACCCTGTTTTCATGATTTAATCAAATAATATATCAAATGAACTAAAAAATCTGTTAAAATTGACATGAATAGTTTTGATAACCCTAAAATTAAATTGCATAAAAAAATATATTTTTGATACTATTTTAATATGAAAATTGAATAAAACCTTAAAATACATGATTTTGCCCATGGGCACATACCTGTCATAATGTCAGACCCAAATCAGGTATCAAATCACCATAGAAATTTATAAAAATTTAAAGAGAGGTACTAGACAAAAAACAGAGATTTCTCTTTTTACAGATTGAAAAAATCACCTTTGGTTAGAGAGATATCATTCCAGTAATATATGCTCAATTTCGACGAATATATAACGAGTTAAAATAAGTACATCTGGTTTCAGGTATAGGAAAATATAACAAATCAGTGAACAGCAGATACATAGAGTAAGGTTTTTCCTTTTACGGATCATAGATCAGATCTCTGATGAGGGAGATATCGCCTCGGCAAGTTATTCTCGAATCCACATAGCAATTTCACAGTTTAAAAAATAAGTTTTGGTTTTCTATTTTTTTAACAGGGCTCTAGAATCCAAAACAATCTGATTTTTTTATGAGATGTCACTGACAAACCTATGGACCAACCCTAAAAAAATTATATTTTTTTGACAGAAACTTAAACCTGAAATAATGTGATTTTTGCGTGCTCGAGATTGAAAATCACGTATTATCGATAAAGCTTGCAAAACCCTAATCTAAACATGAAAAATAATAATAAAAACATGCAAATAATATCACAAATTTGGATTTGATGCTTGAATGAATAAAATAAATATTAATATGATAAAAAATAAAAAAAATCAAAAAATACACGGTTGAATTTAATTTAGCCTTTGAAAAGAGAAATTTGACCCATTTAATGGGCGAAACTCATCTTTTAATGTGCTTAAATATAAAAAGCGGCATTTCCAATGATTTGAATAGATTAGAATAATGAAAAATGCCCTCAAACAATGTTAGATTACTTTCTTGAATTGATTTTACGGTTCTTGGATGAAAGCCAAGCTTGAATCCAACACATAAGGGGCGATAATGGTGAAAACTATAGAAAAAAGCAAAAAAAAAACAAATAAACTTAATGAAATAAAATGGAAGAAATCTACCTTGGGGGCTGCAACTTCAATGGAGGAAGTAGAGGGTGCTGGGAGGAGAGAGAAGCAGCAAGAAAAGGGAAGAGAAAAAAGCCTAGGGGTCGACCCCCCTTTTGGCCTCTTTTTATAGAAATTTTCAAAACATTAATTAGGGCTAATTAATGCCTTTTTGACTTTTTCAAAGTTTTATCCAAAATCAACTAAAAAAGCGGGGGGTGATTTTTGATAAAAACCTAGCCTAAGTGGGACTCTAACTTAATTAACATAATCAACTAAGAAAGACTCCAAATGTGGCGCCACTTGGTTTTTTTCAAAACCCTAATTTTTAAAACTTTAAAATCAAGGTTAAAATCTAAAGTAAAAATGTAATTTTTAAAATCAAGCTTGGACTCCTCTAGACTCCTAACCTAACTAGGACACCAGCTAACCCCAACTTCTTCAAATGTGGCACCACCCAGAGTGGACCCCACTTGATTTTTCAAAAAACAATTTTAGAACTTAAAAATGAAAGGTTTTCAAAAGCGGTTTAGAATTGGAATGGAAATTGAAAGTTTTAAAACCAATACGAAGTTCTGACTCGATCAGAACTCTTTTAGATGTGGCACCAACAGAGTGAGCCCCATACCAGGGTTTTGAAAAAGTTGAAATAAAAACTGAAAATGGTTTTAAAATAGAGTTAAAATCACTGAATGAGAATCAGAGGTTTTGAAAATAGAGTTCTAATTGAACTAAAACTCTAAACTAGAGTCCTAAACCAACTAAAACTCTGATATTTAGGTTTTTTTGAAAGCCAACTGAAGAAGTTTTTGAAAGATTTTATCAAAACTGGTGAAAATAAGTCAGAAAATGCAATCAAGGTTAGAGTCCTAACTCAATCGAAACTCTGAAAGAGAGTCCTGAATCAACTGGAACTCTGCAAAATAGACTAATTTTTAAAAAACAAGTGAAGAGAATAAAAATGGAAGTCGAAATAAAAATCAGAATGGAGTCCTAACTGGATTAGGGCTCTTAGATAGAGTCCTGATTGGACTGAAACTCTAGAATTTTGCTTATTTTGGAAAACAGATGATTTTTTTTTTAAACAAGTGAAAATAGAGACAAGCAGTGAAATCAGAATAGAGTTCTAATAAATATTTATGATAGAGATAAATGTGAGTTAGATCATGATCGGTAAATTATGATTTTGGTGTAAGGATGCCCTATTTTAGAGAAATAGGCTCCTACTTAAATTATGATTGATATTAATGATTAATTCCATGCATGATAGCTTGATTGTATTTATTTTCATGATAAATTGAACATGATCATAATCTTATATGCTATAATGCCCTGAATTTTTAACCCAAATTTTTGAGGATTTTTTTTTAACAGCGGAAACAATTAATACTATGAGGTTAAGCATTCTGGAACATTACAGTAGAGAGCAAACAACATCACTTATTTTATTTTATTATCAAATAAATAACGACATCAGAGTTTTAATGACATGAACTGGTAAATAAAAAAGAAATCAAATTATCCCAGGAACAGTAAATCAAATCTCGATCAAAGCCTCATCCCGCATCCGCTCATAAACTTTATTCTATTCTTCACCTGAAAATGGTAAATTGAATGGAATTAGACTACAACTGTCTAAGTAGGAAATACTGTAATTTTTCTTGCAGGTATATCATGTGTCAAATATGTGATGTGAGTGCCGTGTGTGATTTTCAGCATATATAAGAACAAGTAAAGAATCTGCACTTATGACCAACAATTTATGAACACTAACTAATAGGTAACAATATTAGCAGAATTTAAAACATCTCATAACCACATATTCCATTGCATGCTAAAAGTAAATGCCCACATGTCAAAAGTGATTGTTTATGTATATAATTGTAAATATGTCACTACTTACTTAGATGTGATACCTAAGATGATCTAATTTAAATGTTCGAAACTCTGGGGACAGAGTTCTAATTCGACTAAAACTCTAGAATTTTGGTATTTTTGAAAGATAGATAAAGAAAAATTTAAAAGGTTTTTCAGAATTTAATAAAATGACTGAAAAATGAAGTTAGGGTCGGAGTCATAGTCCAACTGAAACTCTTGAAATAAAGTCCTAAGTTGTCTGAAACTCTACAAAATTGGATTTTTTTGAAAAATAGGCGATTTTTTTTTTTAAAAATGAGTGAAAATGGAAGTTAAAACAAAAGACACATTGTTTGCTACCGTGTGTATTTTAATTCCTTGAGGTCCCCCTGCTCATCATGGAGTACACCCAGTTTTTTTACTTTGTGGCAGGGTTTCAAACTTGTAACGTCCTGTGTCAACTTGGTAACATTCACAGGCCGCTCTTACCAGATGAGTGGAGCCCCTGTGGGCGATAGCATGGCCAACTTTTAGGCAACAGGCAAAGACGTTTGCTTCAAGTGATTGCCATATACGTGAAAATTCTGTTTTTTGTTTTGGGAGTCACAAGTGCATATTGGAGCAAGTACGTACCTCGGGGTCACTAAACTAGGGTCAAGATCAAACGTGACTAGGGACAAAAACGCACAAGCACACACGTACGTCCACATGCACAAGTCAAGACTTTGATTTGTTGAGAAAAGGATAAGATGAAGTTGTCAGTACGCATTGCAAAGAGCAAACTAAGAACCAATAACTTAGATATTGGTTTCATTCCATACATACAATAATCAAGATATTCCATTCTATAGTTGCCGCCATTATATCTAAATACATTACAGGAAGGACTGGTAGCAACAGTAAGTATTATAATGCTAGATGGATAACCTAAATAATATAAGATGACACTTCAGGCTTTTCCTGGGTTTTTAGGGTCATGACGATTGTTTGCACCCGATCCCGGATAATCGTTCTTCCCTATCTCCTCAATCTCCATCCGTCCGTGGATCAAGTCTTCCTCCAGCATCTCCTCGCCAGCCACCTGCAAGACCAAATTTTAACCCAAAATATATCATACATGCATACATATGCCTTCTGCTTGAATAACAAAGCAGTCTATATAAACATGCATCACGCAGAAAGATGTGCATTGACCCCACGTACATGCACAGACAAATTGTTGCAACAAGAGGACATGTGGAGGGCGTACTTGGTAAAGGCCAAAGAGAAACCTAACCACCAAACGTATACAATTGACACCCTTTGCGAAGTCGACAAAGTGATTCATATGGCACAGAAAGAGGTGCTCAGATAGATGGTGCTCTATGCCAGAAATTTATATAGATTAAGGACATGTTTGGTTGGGTCTCTTGAGATTTGAACTCATGCAAATGAGACAATGAATCTCATTGAGATCAGCTAAACAAATATAAGAAAATGAGTGGTGAGAAATGGACTCTCATGGCAAATGAGAGTTAATTTCTCATTTAAATGAGAATCATGTGATTCTGATTCATATGATTCCATGTGGCTCAGCAAACCAAACTTATCCTAAGAGATGGGGGAACATACTGTTCAAAAAGGATAAGCCAGCTAAATTGCAGGTTTGGCCGGTGATTCGATCATCTCGAGGAATAAAATCTGGATACTTGACAATTTTGCTTATGTTTAAAGAAAGCACGTACAGATCTCAATAATGAGTTGCAATTTTAAAATTAAGATTAAGGGATTTGTCATGGAAGGGAAAACATATATGCCGTCCGATTTTGGTATCAATACACTCTCTTGGATAAAAAGTAACAAGGAGGTCACTTATTGTGAGGATCACGGGGCAAGCGGTTCTGTACATTAATAAATAACAAATTGGCAAGTGCCCCAGATGGATAAAAAATGGCTACTAGGTTGGAAACTGTGGGAAACAAAGTAGGTGATGCATGTTAATTTCTAGACATAAAAGTCTATATGCACCATCTTCTTCAGAGCTCCTAGTTGACCGACATAAAATACATCTCTTTATTTTACAACGACCCTCATTGCGCCCATGAATACTGTTGAACAACCAGGAGCTTTTGCAAGAGGGAATTCACCATACCAACTTGAAAAAAGATCGCAACTTATTAATTCCCTTTTTTGGGAAATCAACGACTTCTACGGAAAAAAGGCTGAGCAACATTAATCTTCCTACATAAAAAGAAATAATGAACCAACACCCTCCATCTCCAACCCGCAAGACCCAGATAGAATATTTAACTTAAAACCACCAACAATAGAAAGGAGACTTCTCAGAAGGTTCAAGAGGCAGACGGAAGTAGAATAAAGATCAATATGGCTGATATATAACATAAAACTCAAAAAACAAGAGCAAATTAAGTAAACCACTTTTCTTCTTTCTTTTCAGCGAGGAAATACATCGATTGATATGCAGACAGATCAAACCCCATGGACATGTCAAGTAAAGGGGAGGGAGAAGAAGTTGAATACCTGAATTTCTGCTTCTAATACAGACGGGTCTTCATTTGTTGTGATTAATAAGGCTCCTGAGAGAAATACCCCCATAAAACAAAGTATTAGGAGATGCCGTCATTGAAATGCGTAGAAACAGACAAGCTTTTGGTATTCTTCCCACAAAGAGGAACCTACATATTTCATATTCTGAATATGATGAATCAGGGGCTTACTTGGTAGAAGACGGGCATCCGATGAAAGCAGATACGAGAGACCCAACAGAAGAAGAATGCTCACTACAGGTATGTTCTTCCACTTAGGTTTCTCCATCAGGAACATGCAAATGACTTTCTTACTGTCTTCTCCCCTTCTTAAGACTAATTGAGAGATACCCTTAAAAGCTCTACAAACGAGACCCTCGTTTGGTATCACAAAGGAGGGTTGGCAAGAGTTTTTAAAGTAGCAAACTCCTGCTTGTGGTTCAGCCTTTTGTGTAAAATAATTTCAAAAGTCAAAGGACCAGAGACAACACACTACTCAGTTCATTACTGTCTGTTGAGTGGGCAATCGCCTAACTTTTTCCAGCTTTCACGTGTTATTATATTGTGGAAATTTAGGAACCCATGTCACGGATAGCGACTAGAAATCATAGCCTTAAAAGGTTTACAATACATTGCAAGAGTCCAAACATACAAGTTCCGTTGTTAACTTTATTTGTATACACCGAGTGCACTGCTTTTATTAATTACCACACTTTTTATAGTTGCCTAGATTGGTACAGATATTGGTTTTTAGTTTATTATGGGGATGGTGTTGGCATCAAATAGGGCAGTGTAGTGAACAACCATTGTTGGTTGAGATGATGAGGGGCCATCCTTGTTGACAAAATAAAAAGGTTGCATAGTGGCAGGGGAAAAGTTTAAGGCCACCATGAAAGTGGAAGAAAATTAGCATAGCATTATGATGGGAGTTTGAGTGTTGAGGAGTTGAAAATTAGGAAGCAGGTGATAGTAGTGGACGTAGTTGAAGCACTATGGTGAGATTTTATGGGAAGTTGTACCAATCGTAATCAGCATCTAGTGAAAATGATCGCTCCGAACTTGTAGTCTTACTGATGATAGCTTGTTGTAGCCAGTTCGCAGTAAAATAAGCGAACCAATATCCCTAAATATGTTTGATCACTAATAATAAATTACATAAGCTTCTGATTTGTGTTTGAGAAGAGAACTGATTTTTTGCCCAACCCAACTTTTCCTATATATGATGCGGCTCTTAATGGTGGCAGACAGAATTACACTGCACACGCCAATTTCTTTCCGTGTTGGGAACCTTTTCAAAGAAGCAAGAAAAACCCTTTCTATGATTAGAACGTCATTATGGGATAAACATGGTGTTTCTATTTCGAGATTGCTTACATAAAATGCATCGAGCCATCACTTAGCTATGTGAGGTGGGCCCAGGTCAGCGATAGATGGCTTTAAATGGCCTTGATCTTTCTTCATTATCACGCTTACATTTTCAGATAAACTTGTGATTCCAATGTACCCTTTGATCTAATCTTGCATGTTTGTTAATTAGAAAATCCCTTCTTCTCCATGAAAAAAAAACTTGTGCTTCCAGCATAATTTTGAACTGACTTCATATGTTTGATAGATAATGCCTTCTTATATATCTAGGAAAAGATAAAGTAAAAACAAAAAAGAGCAAAATAAAGGCAAGATGAATTTAATTTGTGCTATTTTAATTCGCTACTCTAAAATCTTAGGTACTTAATTGTCAGTCTAGAATTTGCAGTACATAAGGCAAAACATTTTTGAGTTTTGGCCCTGCGGCCATCAAACAAACTTGAAAACTCACAAGCTGGTTCGGATTGCGAGATCCAATTTGGTTTCTCCCAGTGTGTAAACCTACCTATATGTAGTATAGTTTATGAGCTTGCAGTTACTTGCTAGCTATACATCGTCTTTTGGTGGGGTCTCAAGTGCAATGGAATTAAAAAATTGATGTTGAAGGCTGCTCCAACCACACTATGCTCACTTTTGGATCATTTGGTCCTTAGTGGGTCGATGCTTTTATTTCTGTCAACCATTGCATATCTTCATATATATGTAGTGGATCTTTGATTGTATCTCAAAGATAGCACCAATGAAGTCATCCAGAATGATCTTTGTTGAGAATGCTTTTATTTTTGTCAACCATTATCTTGATATACAGTGGATCTTTGATTATTTCTCAAAGATAGCACCGATGAAGGCATCCAGAATGATCTTGGTTGATAATCACCTGTTCACTGATGTAACGCATAGGATCGGTGATGTTAATGAAAGAAACGTGTTTCTGTATAGAATAAAACTCTATCCAGTTATTGCTCAACGGCAATAAAATTATTATTTTTTTCTTCCTCAAAAAATAATTTGCCCTTCTAGAGGCAGAACCTAGACGGAGCTTTGTAGAATCAGATTCTAAGTTCCATTATCTAAACAAATTCAATTGCACAAAGTACAAGTTGGTGGTGCACTAAATAGAGTTGTAAAGTTAGGTACTTGAGAATTAGAAATCCATGAGTCACTGGTTTGGTGGTTTGGACCTTGACCGGTTCACCCTATTCATCAAACAAGTTTAAGCCAAACCGTGCATGTCAAACTACACGAACGAAGACCAAGACCCTCGGTCTGGCTGCCACCAAATCTGAACCTGGTGCCCAATCTATCCGAGTCCCGTTCAGCGGTGCAGATCCAGTATTCGAGCCACAGAAAATCGCTGTGCATGTAGCGAATTTCTGTGTTTTGTGTTTTACACAAAATGTGTTTGTGATTTTCTGTGTATTGTGGCACAAATACTTCATAACTACGTCTCCCTGTTCAGCAAGTTTTGGATCCTGATCTTAATTTGTATGCGTCAAATTAATTTGGATCATCTCAAAAGTAACCTCCACGTATACAACTGCTCCACCAAAATTAAAAAGAAAAAGATGAGAGAGTTGTATCAGGCGGAATCCTTCTTGTGCTGCCTTATTGCTGGAATAACTTTGCCCTTTAATTTTCTAGACCCCCATTGTTTCGGGGTGGGAAGCTTCCTATTGTAAAAGCCAGCTTATAGACAACTTGAAGGCTAAGACTTAAAGATTGATTTTTTTTAACTTAAACTTTATGATTTCAATTAAAAAGAACCTTTTAAAAATTTGAACTTTATGGTTTCGATTATCAAGAGCCATATAAAAATGCAAGGCTCAAATCCATCCTAACCAAATTCATAGAGCACTAAGGGTAGCAGGCGACCTACTACGAGAAGTTTGACTAAGGGGGTGTTTGCATGTCGCGAAGGAGGCTCTGGGGATTTTGAATCGGACCCCCACCCCCACCCCAGCAGAAAACGTTTTGATTTTGGGGCTTCTTTTTGACGAGGAAAGGAAGCCCCAAGTTTGCATTGTCGAGATGGGCCCCATGAAAATGTATCAAAAGTGTTAAGAGTATCGACTTATTAAGAATTCTGAAGTTCGGTTGGTTATATCAGAAGTTCGGTTGGTTATTTTTTATCATTATCAGAAGTTCTCGGTCGGTTATATTCTATCATTATCAGAAGTTCGGCAGTTCTAATACTAGCAAAAGTCGTCTGTTATTTTTTTCATAATGATAAGAGTTTTATTAAGAAGGTTGAAGACTACGAATTTTGCTTCCTATCAGAAATCTGAAGAGTTCAAGCTTTATCAAGAAATCAAAATCGTTGCTTCCTATCAGAAATCTGAAGAGTCTGAGTTTTATCAAGAAATCAAAATCGTGCAGAGTCATAGAGTTCAAGATGCGTAGTGCTTCATATTTTTTGTTATAAATACCTGTATGTAGAAGCCGATTGTATCAAGTCTTTTCTTTCAATAATATATTCAGTTTCTCTATTTCTGCTTTTCTTCCCTTTGTAAGTCGATTTTCACATGGTATCAGAGCGACATCACTAAGGCTGAGATTTTGTCATCGCATCAATGGTGTTCGAAGGATATGTCTCTCAAGAGAGAATCAGGTCAGGATACTTTTAGTCCCTTCTTCATTCATCACTCTGATAATCCCAGCAACGTCTTGGTTTCACAATAGTTGATCCGAGATAACTATGGCACTTGGAGTAGAGCCATGATGATAGCCCTTAGTGTTAAAAATAAATTCATTTTTTTTGACGATTCTATCACCGAACCTGAAGTAAGAATGGTCGATTACCCATCTTGGTTTCGTTGCAATAACATGATATTATCCTAGATTTTGAATTCGGTAAGTAAGGATATTGCCGACAGAGTTATTTATTCCTCCACTGCCCACGAGGTGTATAGGGATCTACAAGAAAGATACACTCAAAGCCTGGCACCACAGATCTATCAAATCCAAAGTTCTATTTGTCACCTGCAATAAGAAACAATGTCAGCTGCCACTTATTTTACCAAAATAAAATCTTTATGAGATGAACTTAGTTCATATTCTCAAGTACAAACGTGCAAATGTGGCTCAATAAAAATGTTTTTTGATTAAATACAAAGAAAAATGGTTATTCAATTCCTGATGGGGTTAAATGATTCCTATAATACTATTAGAGGACAAATCCTCCTGCTTGAACTCCTGCCCAATGTGACTAAAGTATATGCACTGGTGCTCCAAGAGGAAAAATAGTGTGAAGCAAGGATCTTGATGCTGATTAATGGTCAGTCAAGTTCGGCCTTAGCCATGCTACATGGCAATACCACCAGTCGTGAACCATCAAATGGAGTCAGACTAGATTCGATAGCCCGATTCCAAAAATTCAAAAATAACCATCAAAACTGACCCGTGTGTAGCTATTGCAATGGAGTCAGTCACTTCAAAGAAAAATGCTTCAAGCTGATAGGCTATCCTCCAGGTCACCTGCTCTATAACCCGAATTTTAAACCTAGCACTACTATAACATCTTTTTACAATGATCTTCCACGTTAACGGATACGCATAGCGGTACTGGTAAGGGTGTTGGGTTAAGTAATATTGCTCTTGCATTCACTATGGACAAGTATCATAAACTTCTGTCACTTGTAGTAAACCAGCCCACATCAACCAACTTTGCAAGTATGACTTCTTCATTTACAACTTCTTCTAACTAGGTTTGGGTTATTGACTCTGGTGCCAGTCAACATATGGGAACCAAGTCTCTTGATTTTCATAATCTCGCTTCATGTAATATACATGTTTCGTTACCTAATGGTAAACATATTCTTGTGTCACATCAAGGTTCAATTTCTCTTTCCCAGTTTAGCATGGATCAAGTTCTTTGTGTTCCTTCATTCAAATTGAATTTACTATCAGTAAGTCAATTAACTAAATCTTTGAATTGTTCTATCCTAATTCTTGTGTTATTCAGGACATGAAATCAAAGACAATGATTGGACAAGGTGAAGAAAGAAACATGTTGCACTTCCTATAACCAAACAATAATATCCAAGCTTGTCTTACTATCAAAACCAATCATGAACTATGACATAGAAGATTCAAACATCCTTCATCTTCAAAAATAAAATTAGTAAAATCATATTTAGATTTAGTTTTTGACTTTTGTGATTCTCTTTTTTGTGATACTTGTCATAAAGCCAAATAAACCACATTGAAATTTCCCTTAAGTGAGATTAATATAGAAAGTGCATTTGATATGATTCATTGTGATATATGGGGACCCTATTTGAAGTCTACCTTGTCCAGTGCACACCATTTTTAAAGCATAATGGACAATTTCACCAAAACCACCTGGGTTTTTCTTATGAGACACAAGTATGAAACTTTTGCCCTTATAAAAGATTTCTTTAGCCATGTCAAGACCCAATTTTGTAAACAGATCAAGGTCCTTCGTTCTGATAATGGGTCCAATTTTTTTTTGAATGAGATTCAAGTTTTTTTCAAAAATAATGGTGCATTACACCAACATAGTTGTGTTTACACTCCCCAATAGAATGGGGTAGTTGAACGTAAACACCAACATCTTCTTGAAGTGACCCAAGCTCTCCGATTTCAGTCAAACTTGCCTATACATTTTTGGGGTAAGTGTGTTCTAGCTGCAACCTATCTAATCAATCAAACACCAACACTTAAACTTGAGGAAAAAAGGCCTTTTAAAAAACCATTTCATAAAAGACCAAATCATAAACATCTTTGTATTTTTGGTTCTTTATGTTATGCCACTGACACCGGCTAACATAAAAGTAAATTTGACTAAAGAGCCCGGTGTTGTGTATTTTCACTACAAGAAAAATGCGTATTAGCGACGAACACTTTCCGTCGCTAATCCATCTTAAAATCCATCGCTAACGTGTTTAGCGATGGATCATGTCTGCCACATAATCCTAGTCGCTAAACTACGACAGAATTTATCTGTCACCAATCCATCGCTAATTAGCGATGGATTCGTGATGGACATGATCCGTCACTAAATAAGCACAAATTTAAGTTTGTGACAAATTATATTCTATCGCTACAATAGTGACAACATTGGCAACATAATAGAATCCATCGCAAAACATCGATAATTCATCATTGAATATTAGCGACAAATATTATTTGTCGCTAATCCGTCATCAAATTTAAAAAAAAATTTAAAAAAAGAGCCCCGAGGCGTGTGCCTCATACGCCTTGAGGCGAGGCGAACCTCAAGCTGAGGCGTACATGCCTTGAATAGCACTTTATTGGCTTACACGCCTTGGATATTAGCTGACTATCCTAACTGTTTTTTTATTGGCTCCCTTTGCATCTGTTGCTCCTACTTATCAGCATATTGGCATTGCAATCTTCAAGATAGTCTTACCTTACAGAATAATATTGGCATACCTGTCCATACTCCATTTTTTCAACACTTCTGTAAAACGTAGTTGAGATTCAATTCCCAGACATTAGAAGCATTATGCTCAAGGAATCATCTCTAAAGGGTGACCACTTAACACCTCTTACGATGTCATCTTGATTAATACAGTACTAAACAAAAAGATCTAAAAAATCAAATCATTCCAATAAAATGAAAAATATACGAGTAATACCTCAAGAATAGGCCCACGATCAGCTCCAAATAAGTGGATCTCATCCAGTATTATCAGCCCTACCTGTGGACTAAACCATTGTAACCACAAACATGTAGAAATGCTTTGCACAAAAGATGATTTAACATAAAATGGATAAACAAATCATTATGAAAGTTAAAACTATGAAGGGAAAAAGAAAAAAGTAAACCTTCATGACATAGCTTCGACTGTGCCAATTACGGCTAATGCCATCCCACTTTTCTGGTGTAGAAATAATGATATCTGCCGACAGTAAGGCCATTAGATCTGGTGTAAAATCCCCCGTCATCTCAACCTAAAAGAAACATGTGTTAGTGACAATAGAATAGCATCCAAACTTGTACTGGCATGTCCTCAAAAGGAGGGAATGATTATGCAAAAAATACCATCTTCTTTCCAAGGACAGAAACAAGTCTATTTTGCCATTCATTCATTCTCTCACGGACAATAGCTTTCAAAGGTGCAATGTAAACCACCTGCACAAAGCTAGTTATTCTATCTCAGGGTAATGCAAACCAAATTTGGTAGATGAGCAGAAGTGCTGGTGACCTTCAAATCAGGTTGAGTATTAAAGAGATGAAGCATTGCAAGTTCAGCTAATACAGTTTTCCCACTTCCAGTAGGAGATCCTAATAAAACATTGTTATCTGTGTGGTACAATACATGAAAAACCTGTAGGTTACAGACCAAAACTTATTAGCAACTTCAAAAATGGTTAGACTTGTACATATAGCATAACAAGCCTTACAAAACCTGCAGTGAAAGATAAATATAAAGCATTGCAAGCACACCTGTGTTTGGATGCGGTTAAAATGTGAGAATCTCATTTCCAACAGAAGTTACAGGTAGAGGTTTCAAATCCAGGAGTTGTGTATGTGCAGTGTATGTCTGCAGTAACCATGAAGTACTTTTTAGAAAGAATGACTGGCACTATAAAATACTCTTAGCTACTGGCAATACTAAAGATAGAATAAGCTAGTTAACTAAATACATTTTATTCAATGGTACACTTTCGCATATCACCTCAGGCAAGGTTAGATTTATGACGGAAATAGCATGAACAACCTCTGCATGCAACCAAGAATCTGAAACGCCACGGATGTAATATTGTGCTGGATGTGGTTCAAAAATTGGTACAGTTAAAGAAAGCTTATGAGACTCTCCTCTTGCCATCCGCTTGGTCAAGGTGAAGAGCTCAGAATGATAAATGTGGTCATTCTCAGAGTCCTGCAGAAAGAAAAGAGAAGAATCAACAATAACACATAAAAAGTGCATATGCACACAAGCAACAACCGAACCTAAATCCCACTCATATACGCAGACAAACAATGTGCATGTTCAAGGTTGACTGATGCCCATATATCCACTTATTTTATGGGCAACTCAGTCCAAGATCCTCTCCTAACAGTCTAAAGGTTAAAATCCAAAACAGTTTGACATCAAGTCCAAAACCTTGCAACCCAACTGGCAAAAAAAATTATAAATGCACTTATTTTTTCATTATAGAAAAAAAATGATAGTTGTTTTATGTTCAAAATGAAGATAGCATTTAATCTTTGGTGCATTATATCAATCAAATGTGTAAAACACTCCCAATCAACAGATACATATTTGAAGTAGTCTTGCATGTCAAATCTATCAAGATAGCCATAATGCTGAATTGTGGAACGAAAAAAGGAACATACCTCAACAAGAATCAACCATCGTTCAGCATCACCATGAAAACGATCCTTCCATATGAAGTCAGGTGCTATGAGCAAATCAACCTGTCAAAAGAGTTTGATGAATACTCATGAATCTAAACTTTAAATAGGCAAATAAAAACAAACTATGAAACACAAAGTTTCACTTTTAAAACTGTCCTCGTGTTTGGACTGACAGTAGCAGACAACTACATCCATGGGAAGTATCCAAGATATTGCTTAATCACCTTCCAGTGTAGAAGACAAATATATTAGCAACACAACCAAACGTCACAATCATCCCCGTCACACTTGTGATACAACATAGGGCTAGGAAGGGGAACAATAAAAGGGATTAGCCTAATCTCATCCGGATCAACAAATTGAATCACAACGGAAAACAAATACAAATAATCAAGAGAGCGGAAGAGAGAACGAAGGAAGGAAGAAAAAAAGAAAGACAGTTGTGATCATCGCAAAATTTTTCCTCTCGTAATGTTCTCTCTCTTCCTTCTCTTTTCCTTCCCAACCTCGTATTTTCCTCCTTTTTGAAGGGAGAAAAGATAAAAGAACGGAAAGAAAGAGAGAAGAGAAAAGAAAGAAGAGACGAGAAGAGGAACTCTTTTGCGGGTCTCACTTGACCTTAATTTTAAAAATATTTGAAATAACTCGCCTCCGTTTTTGAAATATTTGCGGGAAAATCGGGAGACGGGATCCGCTCGTCGGTACGAGGTTCGACCGTTCCTGGCGCCTTTACCAGGGATAATCGAACCAAGGGTCGAATTTTATGCCTTTTGCTTTGCAAAGAATTTATCTAAGTTTCTATCCTAAGTCTAAATGCACAATGAATCATGCTTGTGCAATATGCAAAGATGTATGCTCTTTTTGAAAATATTTTGAAGAATTTCCAAGTGAAATTGATAAAGTGAAGAAATGATTCCTAACTTAGAACTTAAGATTAAAGTTCTAAGTTTTTAGAATAATCAAGAGCTTGGGAAGATAAATCTAGATCTGGAAAGAGATGGTTTTTGAAGTTTTTGAGATAAAAGAAGAAGAAAGAAATTTTCTAAGTCATAAATGGACTTTGAGTCAGAAATAGAAATGAAAATGGAATTGAATCAGTAGGAAATATAGAATTGGGAAATTTGAACGAAATTTGAGAAATGGAATTGATTTAAAAGTTGGATTTTCAAGATGAAATCCGAATCCAATATCTGGATTCTGAATAGAGTTCAAAGTTGGATTTTGAATTTAGGATCTGAAATGGGAACTTGATTTGAAATCAGGAATGAAATGGAATTGGTTCAAATGAATTGGAACCAAGATGGAATTTGGATTTTGAAATTTTGAATGGAATTGGATTTAAGATTTGGAATCCAAGATGGTATTTGGATCTGAAATCTAAGATCCAAGATAGGGTTGGACTCTGGATCCTAAGATGGAATTGGATCTGAAGTCTGAGATCAAAAATAGAATTGGATTCTGGATCCTAGGATGGATTCGGATCTGAAGTCTGAGATCCAATGTAGGATTGGGTTCTGGATCCTAGAATGGATTTGGATCCGAAGTCTAAGATCCAAAGGGGAATTGGGTTCTGGATCCTAGAATGAATTTTTGGATCTGTGATCTGAGATCCAAGGTGAATTGGGTTCTGGATCCTAAGAATTGGATTTTGGATCTGAATTTGAGACCCAAAGTAGGGTTGGATTCTGGATCCTAAGAATTGGAATGTGAATCTGAATCTGAGATCCAATGATAGAATGAGGATCTGGATCCTAAATGAAATTTGGATCTGTGATTGGAGATCCAAAGTGAAATAAGGGTTTGAACCCTAAATGGAATTTTGGGTCTGTGATGGGAGATCCAGAGTAGAATAAGGATTTGAATCCTGAATGGAATTTGGATCCGTGATTGGAGATCCAAAGTGGAATGGAGTTCTATACTTGGAAATATGGATCCAAGTTGAGACTAGGATTTGATTTTGGATTTGGGTTTTGAGAAGTCCAAAATAGGACTTTTAAAGATGATCTGGGTTTTTGAAGATCCAGATTTGAACTTTGAGAAGGTTTGGATTTTGAGATTTCAAAGTCAATCTCAACTTTGGTTTAAAACTTGAAGAAAACTTGACTTTGAATCAGAGGATGAATCAGAAATTTCAAAGTTAAATTGAACTTTGAAATTGGATTTTGAATTGAGTTGGAATTTTGGAATTTCAAAATTGATTTGAGAATTTGAATTTGTAAATGAACTTCAAAATCAATTTGGACTTTGAATTTAGAGCTTGAATTTGGAATGAATCAAGAATATAAAGATTGAATTTTAAAATTTCAAAGTCAAATTGGACTTTGAACTTGAAATTTAAATCTTTAAACTATAGATTTAAGAAAGATATTTGAGATCACTTGGATTTTGGAAAAGAATTTTGAAAAATATGATGTAATTCTATCCTATATGATGAATGAATTTGAATAAGTTCGAATTTGGGATTTGAAAAGCTATTTCATTCTTTTAAATGAATTAAAATAAGATTGAAAATATAATACATCCTTGACTATGGTCATTGAATGTATTATATGATAATCTATATTTAAATTCAAAAGAAGAATAAAATACATTTTAGTGCTTTTATAGAATTTAAAATAAAATTAACCCTCAATATACCCTGACTATGGCCAATGGTATATATTTTGAGTTAATCCCAAGTTAAATTCTGATAAAAGAAAAAAAAAATTTAAGAAAATATGATGGATTTTGAAAGTGGATCCAGTGTGGATCCAATGTTATTTCGTAAAAGATAAGAATTCTAAGTTTTGTTCACACCCCGACTATGGCCATTGATGTAAATCGTCAACTTAGAATTAACTTACCTCTTACGAAATGGTGCACGTGCCATTCGTGTTTCACCATTGTGGGGATTTTGAGAAATAAAGGAAAAAATGCATGGAATAAACAATTCATGGTATTCTATGATGCTCATTCATTCTACCTAAAGCAAGAAATGTAAATTCTTATTCCAACCTAACTATTACAATGGATAAAATCAAATATACAATTTCAAATGATAACCTTTTCCATATATTCCCTGCAAAATAACTGGGTTAATAAAGAAAAAAAAAATGGATATGTCACACAGATTCCAGAAGATGCCAATGATGAGAAGATGCTCACATATCAAGATATACTTATACATGTTCATAGGGGCCTGCAGGTATACATATACATCTATCAACAGCCTATGAGAGGTGTAACATGATGGATTTGTCTTGTCCATCGATTTCTACATATGAATTCCGAGGGTGATTATCACCATAAATATTGATATGTCAAAATATGCAGGAAAGCAACCCGCTGGTGCTGGGAATTATGCATATGCTGGGAAAATGATGACAAGGTGAAGGTCTTCTAAGAGACCGTGTGCTGGGGAAGATAAAAATACAGCAAAACTGCCACTGTGTAGCAGGTATATGACAAGCACAAGGCGTTGGGAAAGGCAGAGTGCAGTAAGTGGGAGGTTGGCATCCGTAGGCAGTATCATTAACGTTGCAGCAACCATGACCATGGCTAGCAAAAGGATGTGTTGAAATGTGCCAGCACTAGGCACAGTGGATGGTTGAGGATGTGGGCAGCTATTGCACCAGCTGTGTAGGCAGTTGAGGTATATGCTGTGGCAAGTAATGAAAAAAAAAAAGAAAGAAATGGATGCAAGGATATGTAAGTAAAAAAAAAATGTAATGGAGATGGTGATGAGCAGGAAAATGATGTAGCAATATTCAGCACTTACCACAAATGATCACGGAGAGGCCATATTATCCTCAAGATGACTATACAGCAGTGCCTTAAGCACCAAGCATGAATGTAATGATGTAAAGGGGTGCGGAAGGTGTTGATAACAGTATACAGTGAAATGAATAAAAAAAAGAAAGAGGTGATGTTGTGTGCTAAACAGTGTACATTGAAATGAATGAAAAGTGTAGATGCTATGTACAGACTATCAATTCTCTGAAAGAGAATTCAGTGAGCTGAATATCTACTCTTGAATTGTGGACTCAGCTGCAGTCACATAATCTTTGGAACCGTCAGCCCAACATTCCATGTTGTATACATTCCACAAGAGATCCTGGACCAAGTGCTTCAAAGATCCAATACTCGTTGTTTGGACTGTGGCTGTGTGATGTGGGTGAGAGTGAGTGGTAGTGTCTTTTTGGAAGGTGAGGGTTATGCTTAGTGAATACAACAGTTTCTATGTATTATGCAATGCAGAAAATGGAGCCACAATATATGGGCAGCAAGTCCTTGACCTAATGTTAAATGCAAATGTTAGCAGACAAACGTCCATTAGTGGCTGAAATGTGCAGATAAACTGATGGAAAATTGACTCTGGTAAGTCTAGGTTTTAGTGGGCATCTTGAATTGGATCCTATATGGTCAACTGGTGTCATGGTGTTAGATCAAAAGCTACAGATATACATTATAAAGCCTTGGAATTATCCACAATACATTTAACTGTAAAATTTCTATTTTGTTATGATAGGGCTGATTTTAATATCCCAGCCATCTGTGCTCTACCAAGAAATCTTTACAAGTGGTCTCATGTCCTAGGTATATTCCTAGACAGCAGAGCCCATCTCTCTCCATCCATGGAGTTCTTTGACACAGAGCAAATTGTACAACAGCCTTAGCAGGAAGCATTACCCATCAATCACACAGAATATTGCATAAACCAAAGAAACGACTACATATAATATACAACCCACAGGCTTATGATAACATGAATGAGCTCATGCAAAATGACTTCATACGGTAGTATTGCTCCTTCCTTGGCAGCCAAGGCATTTAGCCTTTGAAATTCACCCAGCCATAGCCTATCGGGCCATGAGCATAACTGGATAGCCCAGAGAGAACTAGCGCCGACAATGAAAACTTTGCCGTTAATATGAATATTCAATATTGATATTCTAGACAAAGAGATAAAGGGGAAACTGCAGATATTTGAAAGAATGCAAGGATAAACCAAATAGATCAATGAGTGAAACAAAATGTTGTAGACAAATAAGATGACGCTGAACAGAAGAAACCAATGTATGAGATTGATAAATCAAAGGAGCTGGGTGATTTCAAATGATTCCATCACAACGTATCAAATAAATGAACAAAACAACTTAAATGGCTAGATGCAACAGAATGACATCAACGAATGAACTAAAAGAACTGAAGACTAAAAAAATGAACAAACGACAGAAAATAAAAGAAAACAATAATAATACTAGATCCAAATAGCAATTATAATTATTTAAAACAAAATTTTAAGTAGACTAGAATCTAAAAGAAAAGTATAGAGAAAACGAGTTTGCTGGTGAGCAATTATGCGAATCATGGTCATAAAATGATATGATGCTGTGTGAAAAGGATTCACGCCAGGCACATAATGTTGATGCCGCCTGCTATAAATAGAATTAATAAAAATACTGAAAATGGAAAAGAAATCATGAGACAGAGAAACGAGAATGCTCGTATGACAAAATGGCAATGAAGCCACGGACTATGGATCTTATGAAACAATTACAGAAGAATGCAGTCGTAAAAAAAAATAAACGATTCATAAAGGGATGAAGAAAACATGAATCCGAAAAAAAAAGAAAAGAAATCAATCGACTGAAAGAAAAGAAAAGAAAGAAAATAAATAACAAAATATAGTGTTACGAAGGAAAATACAAATTTATAATAAACAACATGAGCCAAGGGTTATTACGACAATGAATTGAGCATAGCACGATCTTGAAAGCAAAACTAAAGGGGCTCAAGGAGGAATTAACAAAGAGGAGAAGATGTGGGATAAATCCCTATTAAATGTTGCAATGAGAGGGTCGAATCTGCTATGCACAGATCGAGCCCTGCTCTAATGCCAAGATACGTAGGGCCGAAAATATAAGGGTATTAGGTTTTTATGAGAAATGAAGACAGAGGGAAGTTACAAAGAAATGAGAAGGGAAGGGAAGGGAATGAAGGGCTTACCTTCCTTCGAACAACAGCAGAGGTCTTGAGAGAAATCCTTCCTTATTTTTATTTGCAATGGAGTTTCCCTATTGATTGATTCGATCGGCTGTTGCTGTCTTCTTGAAAATTCGGGGCCGGATCGACCTTTCTCCAATTGTGTGAAGATGGATGGATGGATGGATGGCTGCCGTAGGAGGGTTGAAGGTAGAAAGATGGGTGATGGATCGATGCTTGCCGGAAAATGTATGCCTCAGAAGATCAGGAGATGATCGGTATCCCTTTTTCTTTTTTTTCTCTCCTCTCTGGATGGAGTCAATACCTCTTTTTAAAGAGGGAACGGAGGGTTCGAGAAGAGATGAATTCGTTAAGGATCGATGGTGGAGAAGAGAGCATGCGGTTTTCAGATGGAGGGTGGAAAGAGGAGACAAGAAGCACGGGAGAGGGGTCGTTATATATTTTTAAGTTTTCCAGAAAGAGGACCCCTTTTTAGGATTTTTTTGAAAAATGGTTAAGAAATGAGGTTTTTGGCAAAAGGGCTTCAAGAAGCTTGGAAATCCTTCGTTTTTCTTGTAGCTTTTTCTTAAATTTTTTTTTTGGTTTTTATGTTATTTTTCTATTTTTTTGTATTTTTAGAATAAAATCCTAGAGCTTTACGAGAAATCAAAGATTTAAAACTAATTTTTTGTGTTTTTGCAAAAAAATATTCACAAAAAGGAATTTTTCTGAGAATTTTAAAACTATTTTGAGAAAATTTCTTCAAAAATGGGTTTATGTCCGAATTTTTGAGACATATTCGAGGTTTACAACCTCGAACTGAGAAATATAGGGCCGAGGATCCAATAGAGTGCCGAATGAGCCACCCGAGCCTTTCAAAAATCATTTTTTTGGTATTTTTGTGCTTTTATTTTGGAAAATCGGACAACGGGGCTCAGATTTGGATTTAAAATACTGGGTTCAGACCCGGAGTTGAATTTGAATATGTCAATGTGGAATCTAATCCAGAAATCTGAAGAAATAACTTGATTTTCTCAGAAAACGAGGTTAGGGGCAAAAAGGTCATTTTCACAAGACTTTGAAAAATTTGGGGTGTTCACAACAGTACCTCCAGTGGCGTGGCAAGGGAAAGAAAGGGGCATTGGCTCGCGAAGACGACGTCATCGATGAGCGATTGGGCGGTCGGGCAAACGTCGGGATCGACTGTAGCCGCGGACGTCGGTGATACACCAAAACAGGAAATAACCATGAAACCCACAACGAGGGCGACATAAGCCGCCACCGGACCGCGACGCTCGTAGAAATCATGCATCTTTGTCACCATCTCGTCTCACAGACGCATCTGTTTCACTATCATATCCTGTAAACCCTAACCCACCAACACCACGTGGTGGAAAAGAGAAGGTGAACACCCAGGAATCCGAAGCCTCACAGAAAAGGGTACTCCGCCTCTTCGTACCTCCAATCAATCGCCGACATCAACGCAGAGAACATCGACGACAACGTCATCACCTCCATCCCTTCCCTCGCCCTTTCTGCCATCGACCTAACCCTACCGTGAAAGGGGGCGACTGTGTACAATGAAAGGGGGAAAAGTACGAAGGGGGTGAAAAAAGTTTGTGCCCTAGATGAGCAATAAATAAAAAATTAGTGACAAAAAGACTCTATCGTAAATTCGTCGTTAAGTTGCGACAGAGTTTGCCATGGATATTGTTCATCGTAAATCTGTCGCTAATTAACATTTTCTTGTATTGGGATTTGGTGACAGAAATATTCTATCGTGAATCCGTAGCAAATTAGCGCCGAATTCATGACAAAATTCTTTTCATCACTAAGTTGCGACAGAGTTTGAGACATAATTTATCTAAAATCATGCATGAAAACCCTAATAGCATTGAACCCGTGTCCTCCATACCTTCTTTCGAGAGTGGTCTTAGAAGGTCATCTCAACCAAAAAAACTGAATACATGGCTAAAGGAATTCTACAACTCATTGATTTCTTGACCAAGCCCGAACACATCTTCAATATAATGGTCCAAGTACTCTCATTCCATTATCAATGTTTGTCTCGTTCAATTTTTTTTCAAGTAAACATTCATCCTTTCTATCCTCTCTTGCTTCTACTCATGAAACTAACACTTTTGAAGAAGCAGTTCGGTATAAAGTCTGGCAGGATGCTATGCACTCAGAAATATGTGCTTTGCAAGAGAATAATACTTGAACCATCACTACTTTATTAGACAACGTGAAACCCATCAGTTGTAAGTGGGTATATAAAGTAAAACATAAATCTGATGGGTCGATCAAACGATATAAGGCGCGGTTGGTCGCCAAAGGATACTCACAATAAGTGGGTCTTGACTATAATAAGACTTTTGCCTCCATTGCAAAAATGGTCACAGTAAGAACTTTACTAACGATTGTGGCTACTCGCAAATGGGTGTTTTGCCAAATGTATGTTTAGAATGCATTTTTGCATGGAAACTTACATGAGAATGTATATATGGAGATTCCTCTGGGATATGCTCCACAGGGGGAGAATCTTGTGTGTAAATTACATAAATCCCTGTATGGCTTGAAACAGTCACAATAGAATTGGTATCACAAACTCTCTAATGCTCTTGAAAGCTTCGGGTTTAAACAGTCTCATGGAAACCATTCACATTTCACTTATGATAAACATCATGCCTTTGTGGTGGTTTTAATCTATGTGGATGATCCAGTCATCACAGGTAACAGTTCGAAAGAAATTGATAACTTGAAGCTACATCACTCTCGACTATTTCACATGAAAGATTTAGGAGCTTTAAAGTATTTTTTGGGCATTGAGGTTGCCCGCTCAAATAAGGAAATCTACTTATCTCAACAGAAGTATACCTTGGATACTTCTTGGTGCTAAACCCGTCTCTTTTCCCATGAAGCAAAAACATAGACTAAGTCAAAAATAGGGGGACTTTATACATAATCCTCTTTCCTATCGTTGTCTAGTTAGATGATTGATATATTTATGTATCACACGATCGAACATACAATTTGCAGTACATGTTCTGAGTCAGTTCATGCAGCAACCAAGACTCCCACACTTTTAAGCTGCCCTTTGAGTGGTTCGGTACTTAAAGTTACAACTCAGACAAAGTATATTACTGCAAAGCAATAATTCTCTTCATCTTACTGCATTCTGTGATTCATATTGGGTAGCCTGCCCACAAACGCGACGCTCTATAACAGGGTATTGCATATTCTTAGGTCCTACTCCTATCTCTTGGAAAACAAAGAAACAAATCACAATTTCTCATTCATCCACTGAGTCAGAATACCATGCTATGGCAAATGTTGTGTGTGAGGTTGTCTGCCTTAAATTATTATTGAAAGATCTATGCGTTGTGCACACACCGTCAGTCATTGTGTTTTGTGATAATCAAACAACTCTGCATATTGCCGCAAATCCAGTATATCATGAACGCACCAAACATATTGATATTGACTGTCACGTGGTATGAAAAAAGTTGGCACAAGGCATTATACAAACCTGCTACATTTGTAGTCAAGATCAAATAGCAGACATTTTCACCAAGGCTTTGAGGAAGAAAGCTTTTGTTCATCTTCTTAACAAACTAGGTGTGTGCAATCTCCACGCATCTGTTTGAGGGGGAGTGTTAAGAGTATCGACTTATTAAGAATTCTGAAGTTCGGTTGGTTATTTTTTATCATTATTAGAAGTTCTCGATCGATTATATTTTATCATTATCAGAAGTTTAGCAGTCCTAATACTATCAAAAGTAGTCTGCTATTGTTTTATAATGATACAAGTTTTATTAAGAAGGTTGAAGACTATGAGTTTTGCTTCCTATCAGAAATCTGAAGAGTTTGAGCTTTATCAAAAAATCAAAATTGTTGCTTCCTATCAGAAATCTGAAGAGTCTAAGTTTTATCAAGAAATCGAAATCGTGCAGAGTCATAGACTAGACGTGTAGTGCTTTGTATTTTTTGTTATAAATACCTATATGTAGAAGCCGGTTGTATCAAGTTTTTTTTTTTCAATAACATATTCAATTTCTCTATTTCTGCTTCTCTTCTCTTTGTGAGTCAATTTTCACAAAAAGTAGTGTATTTTTATGGAAAGCCCTAGCTTTTGGCAGCACTCAAATATGCTCTGAGGTTGCTTTTGCATGTCACAAAATTGGGTGCCATGTGGTGGGACCTTAGTTTTAGGATCCATAATCGGAGGCAAATGACCTTGTTGTAGGTCCCCAAAAAGCTTTTGCACGGAAGATAGTTCTTCTACAACTAATTTCCTTAGCTCTTCTCTTTTTCTAGCTCTTGTTTGAGGTGCCACTTGTGTAGTGTGTGCTTGTAAGTGAGATCCACTATATGCACTACACTATTACAAGGCTTAAGAGGGGTTTTGTCTAGCCTTAGGCTAGGTTACAAGCAGTATTAGAGCCAACAGGATGACCAAAATAATAATCAGAACAATAACAACTTCTAGGGCGACAACTATCATCGTCGTGATTGTTGTATCTACCACGATAATCATTGGGTGGGTACATGTCCCAACAGAAATCACGGTCAAGAGAATAGAGATAATCGTGCACCCTGAGCTGCGAATGCTGTTTAGGGTGAAGAAGTTCATCAACCTGCAGAGGTGCTAATTGTTGGGTCAATGCAGATGGTGAATACCATGATGGTGACAACTGCTATAGAACCGATAGTATGCAAAGAACTAATGTACTCGAAACTTCTACTCAATGAAAGACTCATCAAGGCATTGGTAGACACAAGCGATACGAGCTACATTAAAAACGTCAATAGAGCAGTGGCAGGATCTAGTAGAATAGGACAGAATCGGGCCAGTCGGGTTCAAGAGGCAGGATAAACACATCAAGTAGCAGGATATCGATCACAAGGTTGGTCAATGTCAACAAGCAATAGTGTTGTGGGTTAGGTAGAGAGTTTAACAGTGTCACGTGCAGTAATCAACCATGGTTGTATGATTTCAATTGTCTTTTTAAAGATTGACGTCAGCAGGGTTTGAAGCTTAGGCTGCCTGTCTCATTTGCCGCCATTCATTTAATCAACCTATAAATAGCTGAGTCTTTTGTAATTTTAGCATTAAGCCATTTTGTAATCTAAAAATTAGTTCAATAAAGCTTTCCTCTTTTGGCTCCACTTGGAGATTGACCTCCTTGTGAGGAATAGGCTCTACCTTTGGCATTCGTAACTTAGGATATAGATTTACATATCTCATCTTCTCTTATCACACATTCTATTCCAGATCCTTGAATTTCTCTAGTAATCTAATAACAACGATTAGGTGTGATCATAAGGAGCGTAACAACAAATGTTTATAGAAGATTTGCATCTGACGTATCTAAGAGTTCTATGAACTCTTGAGCATCGAATAATTCACTACAGCTAAGTGTATTCACATTCCTCGCTTGAATTTAATTTAAACGATTACTTCTATAGGCTTGATCATTTGCAGGTTGAAGCAATCACTAATCAGATCATATCCACTTCAGTTCAGAAGGAGACAGATCATCAGAATGAGTTTTTGACCTCTAGTGATAATGAGCAAACACTCACTTCACTGATCCCACTCGTTCAACTAAGTGCATAGGACATTGCTCACTATTTATTTGACTGATTCATTTTATATACAACCTGCTATTTTGTGTGATAGACTATATCCACGCCAAGAGATCTAAAATTGAATTGAACATATTGGATGGCCAATAAAGCATAGCAATCTATGAACTAATGCACAGGCCAGTGCGCAGCTGTACGCGTATCATAAACCGCAGCACCGTGTGTCGGCATCACTTGCATATGCTAGCTTAGCTTTGCATCTGCGTGCGTTCAAATTTGTGCTTACATGCATAACAAAGCGATCAAGGCGGTAGCGATTCTTAGTCGGGCCCTACCACAGGTGACACATATAATTTTATCTCGCGTGAAGAGGCAGAACAATTGGGATTGCAATGAGAAAAGAAGGAGAGCCGCATGAAAGCAGTTAACTCTAAAGCAAGGGCCATCTACGGTGTTATTCATGATGTTCCAGTGCAGATCCATAACTGGTTAGGAAGGACCACATTATCATTTGTGCCTATAGATGATTTCAAAGTCATCCTCGAGATGAAATTCTTGAAAAGTAATAAGGCAATGTCGATGCCTCACCTTAACATTGTCAACTTTGAGGGTGAGAATCAGCCCCGCATGGTTACTATGATACCGGTGAAGCCTTGTGAGTGCTTGGTGTCTGTGCTCCAGTTGAAGAGAGGTATGAAAAGTGGTGATTAGACTTTTCTCATCACAATTTGCACTACAAACAAAGCAGGAGAAGCCGCAGATGTCCCAAAGGCCTTAGTGTCCGTATTGAAGGAGTTTGGTGATGTTATGCTTGCTGAACTGTCGAATAAGCTACCTATAAGGTGTGAGGTAGACCATCAAATTGAGTTAGTGTCAGGTGCACGACCACCTGCAATGACTCCCTATCGTATGGCAATTCCTGAGTTGCAAGAATTACGCAGGCAATTGGATGATATGCTCGAAGCGAGAATCATTCAACCATCCAAAGCTCCATTTAGAGCACCCATGCTATTTCAGGCAAAGCATGATGGGTCAAAGTGTTTGTGTGTTGACTATAGGGCACTAAATAAAATGACCGTAAAGAACAAGTATCCGCTCCCTTTGATTGCAGAATTGTTTGATCAGCTCAAAAGGCAAATGTCTTCTCCAAGTTGGACCTGAGATCAAACTACTGGCAAGTCAAAGTTGCTGAAGGGGACAAACCAAAAACTATTTGTGTAACACCACGTTTGAATACCTTGTTATGCCATTTAGCTTGACAAATGCACTCGCTACCTTCTCAACCCTGATAAATAAAATTTTTTACCCACACCTTGATAAGTTTGTCGTTATGTATTTGGACGACATAGTGGTGTACAATGATTCTATCGAGCAACATGTTTGACACTTTTAGATTATATTTTAGACTTTAAAGGACCACAAGTTGTATGTCAAGCGGGAGAGATGTCTATTTGGTCAGAAAGAATTTCACTTCTTTGGCCATATTGTGGGAGAAGGCATATTGAAGATGGACCACAAGAAGATTGAGGCTATTCAAGCTTGGGAGTTGCCTGCTAAGGTTCCTGAATTACGCTCTTTCTTGAGACTTGCCAATTACTATCGATGATTCACCAAGGAATATTTACAGATCATTGCGATACTTACAAATCTGCTGAAGAAAGACAGACCATGACTATGGTCTGATGCCCAGGAAGGACATCCCATTGCATTTGAGAGTTGAAAGCTAAACGACATTGAGCATCAATATACTATGCATGAGCATGAGATATTAGCGGTCATGCATTGTATCCGCACATGAAGACACTATATTTTGGGGTCGCAATTCATTGCGTGCACTGATAATATTGCGACAAGCTACTTTCAAACTCAGAAGAAGTTGAGTCTAAGATAAACTCGCTGGCGAGATTTTCTAGCGAAATTTGATATGGTTCTTAAGTACAAGCCTGGCAGAACAAATGTTGTTGCTGACACCTTGAGTTAGAAGACGAAACTTTCAACTTTGCTCGCTTGGGATGAAAATGTTAGCCAACTAACGAGCGATCTTCTCGAGCAGGTTTGAGAAGCTTTAAAGAGTGATCCAATGGCCCAATAGTTGATCGCATTGGTAAAGGAAGAAAAGACATAGAGATTTTGGCTGGAGGACGATTTTCTCTGCTCAACGGGCGATCATCTATATATCCCATGACAAGATACTATACGAAGGTGCTTGATGCATGAGTGCCATGATACCACTTGGGCAGGCCACCTAGGACAGCAAAGAACATTGGCGTTGTTGAAATATGTATTTTATTTGCCGCAGATGTGCGACGATGTGGATGCTTATGTGCAGACTTGCTTGATTTGCCAGTAAGACAAACTTATCAACCAAAGACTTGGTGGACTACTGAAGCCCCTACCAATGCCAAGCCGTATATGAAAGTGCATAACCATAGACTTCATCGTGAGCTTGCCAAAAGCTTAAGGTTGCAGTTCTATCTACATGGTTGTAGATAGGTTTTTGAAGTATGCTATCTTTGTGTCTACCCCTGCCACCTGCTCAACTGTCAATATCACTAAGTTGATCGTGCATAATATAATCAAGTATTGGGGAATCTCTGAGAGCATCGACAGTGATCGTGATGCCCGCTTTACTAACAAATTTTAGCGATAAGTATTTTGCTTGATTGGGATAAACTTGTATTTCAGCACGAGTTTTCATCCCCAATTCGATGAGCAGACAAAGAAAATCAATGGCATGCTGGAGGAATACCTGCGGTACTTTGTTAGTGCCAATCAAAGAAATTGGGTTGATTTACTTAATGCTGCACAATTCTGCTATAACCTCTAAAAGTGTGAGTCATCCAGCCATAATCCATTCAAAGTTACAACGGGACAACAACTGCAGACTCCGCACTCACTTTCCATGTGAGGACATGGCAAAGCGCCTTATGCATACCAGTTAGTTAGGAACTGGCAAGATCAGACAAAGTTAACAAATGCGTATTTGAACAATGCGATCAAGTGTATGAAGAAATAGGCAAATGAAAAACGTCGGCCAACAGAATTTTGTGTTGGAGACAAGGTATTGGTGAAGCTCTTTCCCGATCACACAACTATCTTTCGAGGCCACCACCAAGGCCTTATTCGCAAGTATGACGACCCCTTCACCATCACCAAGCGCATTGGAAACTTGGTGTACCGCTGAATTTACCATCAAACTTTCAGGTGCATCCGGTCTTTCACATATGCAAGCTGAAGTCATTCCACTAAGATGAAGGAGTTCCTCAACAAAGCAAGTCTCAATGTGCTCCCATTCTGCAACACACACTATCAACGGTCAGCATCCCAGGCAGAGAATTAGAAGTCATCCTTAACTACTCTAACAACTATCTCAGTGAAGTTAAAAAGTACCTAGTGCAGTTGAAAGGTAAGCCAGAATGTGAAGCTACCTGGGAGAAAGCTACCCACATGTTTCAGCATCATTAGCTTGTGGAGGACTACCATGAACAATTGGTGTCGAGAACAATGCCAACTTAGGCGAGGGTGCGTGTTCCAAACCGTCATATTTTTACCTTTTTGTTTTTGATGTATATACCTCTTTGGCACTTTTGAGTATCTTAAAAAAGCCTTACGACTTAAGAACCCCGTGAATCAGGCTCCTCTCTCTCCCTCTCTTTATGCACTTTGCTTTCAAGTATCTATAAAAGAAGCTTTATGCATCCTTGACTCCTCGCTCTCATTGTGATTGTGCACGCACATACTCTTGCTTTTGCTCCTGCGCATGTGTTGTGAGTTGATTGTTTACTTAAAAGGCTTGCTTTCGATATTTGCGATTACCCGAAGCTACATTGCAAGGGCCTTCGTTTCTAAGCCCGTGACAACATTATTCATATCAAATAAACTAAGTTGAATATATCCATAAGATTTAATTGAGAAGATACAACATCCGACCATGATCATTTCTAGAATGTGGGAGTAGCATTACTTATATATATATATATATATATATATATATATATAATCTTAGTAATCATAGGGTTATCCGTGCACCTACTCCTTAATAAAAACCATTGGATCTTTTACAACTCTGATGAGGCATTTGGTATGTTTGCTTAAAAATAAACAAACTCATTACGCAATATTAAAGGCATTTAATTTGACTTTTCTAACTTGTATAAAAAATTTATTTACCTAGCTATCGTGTCGCTCTCTCAAGGAAACTAAAGTAAATTAACGATCGTTAATTGTATTTGATATCTCAATATAGCATTTAATATCTCTACGTGGCTATGCTCTCTCTGTCTCTCTCAACATGAGAAAAAGAGATTGTTGGGTTATAAAATGTGTATGTTTTATTTTATGAATATTTTTTATTAAAAAAGTTTTGAATAGATAAAATATTGTAAGAACAAGAAGAATGCTTTAAATAGTTTGTTGGTTCAACCCAGATTTGATGCTTGTGAGTTGTGGCTGTATTTGTTTAGGATCCCACACTTGGAAATTAATAATCATACGAACATAAACAACGAAATGGCCATGATAATAGAAAACTTTTTTATTTTAAAATAAAAATAATTTTAACTAGTATTCATAATTTAAAAAAAAATCTGACATTTTTATAAGAAAATATCAACCAGCTAATTTCTCTCGTAATTTTTAATGGTGATATTGGTCACTAGGCCGAGAGAGAGCATAGCTACTTAGGGATTTTTTTTTTTTTATATTTACATGAAAACACTGTCCTCAAGACCAGAGACCCCTAACTTACGATCACTGTCCTGACGTAAGGAAGTTGTACTATAAAAGTTTCAAATACCACACTGAAACACTGAATGCAATTGATGCACCCTATTTAGATTTGTCACAAAAAGAAAGACAGGAAAACATTTACTTATTATAAAAGTTTACAGATCAAACTACATCGCTGAATTGACCTGTTCAGGAACAGAACAGGCCCCGCATAACAAGAATTTCTCGGTTCTAACCAGCGTTGAGAAGCAAGATGCTGATCTGAATTCAGACCCGATCCCAGCCGTCGGAGATGACTCCTCTACTAATTAAGAACCCTGACCCGGCTCTTGAGATGGAAGTGGCGCAAGCTAAAACGACGAAAAAGTGATTATGCTGCCAAGTTTGATGACAACCACAAATGCACTGATGAACCCAAGCCTTCATCGCCGGAGAAAAGTTAGGGTCGTCGGCCGGAACTGAGTCCGGTGGGAGGCTCCGACAGTCATGTTTCCTCACTGCAGTTGGGTAACCACGTGAAATGATAAAGTGCAATAACAATTTTCATCAGAAATGTCATTGCTTGTCGTGTTCAAAGTCGGTATATATTAACTCCATCTGCTCGGGTGGGATCTATCTTTGACTAAGGTGACTTGGGAGGAAGCTGACCTGATTGTCTATCCATGGAGGCCACAGTGGTGGGGGATGAGAGCCCACATCTTCTCTGCAACCATTCTGAATGCACAGAAAGGTGAAGAAGAGTTTTACTTTATTTTTTTAGTATCATGTAATAAATGATTTATCACACCATTGAATCTTTATAGATCTTATGGTTGTAATCAAGGAGTGGCTGCCTTTGAAAATTAAGGAGTAAGTACTTCTGCATATCAGGCAGTCAATGTTCTATTTCTATGGGTGTCTCCCCTCTGCGCATAGACCCAGGGGCAGGGATCCTAGCCTTGGAGTTTCACACGATGACCATATGCATGGCAGGCTGAGCCAACAGGACATGTCTCCGTGCTGGGTGCAATTTCTTCGGGTTATATATAAATAAAAAACGGTACTTTGGGGGCACCCTATGACGGGAGGAACCTTCCCAGTGATGTGGGTCTCACTTCAAGGACCTGCATCCCTGCAAAGCAAACCCCAGGTAGTCCAGTAACCGCCAAGCTTTATGAGAACCGACGCGGACTGTGGGGGTACATCGCAGAAGCAATGGGGTTTGATATAGGGTCCTTGATCTTGCACGTCCTTACACACCCTTTGCTAGCCAGGTCAGGGGCCTCAACACCACAATTTGGCATCACGTGGAACATATAACCTGCTTCGCACAAACAGAGCCTAAATGGTTGTACAAGATATCCGGAGTCTCGTAAACTCAGATTTAGAAGGTTTGAATCTATCGAAATTAAGGTACCTCGAAATCCCAAAACATGCATCAATGCTTCTTTGCCTTTCGTGTTCTTGTATATATGTTGAAGTTGTTGAAAAAAAAAAAAAAAAACTTAAAAGCTTAATTTGGGGAGTTCTCTCCCATGTCTCTCAAATTTCCAGTACCCTAAACAAGCTGTATCCATGTGTCACATATGAATACAGATACGGACACGGCAGGGTACATATGGAAACTAGACACGAATTAATGACTCTTTTTCAAAAAGTAGAACGCGAAGATCCATATTTTAAAAATTTTTAATTTGCAAAGAAGTATATTATTCAATGTTCATCAAGTCAAATTAAGGTAAAACACAGAGGAAAGAACTAATAAAAATAATAGTGCAAAAATTGGCAAAACATTGTACACATAGCAAGCCATAGTGTATCTGTGTCGTGTCATGTCCTATAAAGATGCCACCCTTTTCCAACGTGTCCCTATGACAGCTTGATGGGCCAGGCTGGTGCACTTTGTCATTCTTGGAATTGTGAGCAAGCAATGATAGGGGGTGCAAATCTGAAATTCAAACAGTAGATCAGAGTCTGGGTCAAGGTCGGAGAGCATCAGATTGAATCTGAATCAGAAATACATGTGATGGATTCAGAAAAAATTAGAACCAAACAAGCTATTTACATGTAAAAAAAATACACTCGGATCAGATTTTGATTCTCATCAATTCCATATCCGACTTAAAATTAATCATGATCCCAATCCAAACCAAATTTATTGAATAGATCCTAATCCACATTCATGTTTTACTTAACGAATCCATATCCAAAAAAACATGTCGGACTCATATCAGATGTCCAACCATATCTGATCCGTTTGCAGCACTAAATGATGACACAGTTCCTCCTCCCACCAACAATCATCTTAACTAGGGCTGTTAAATGAATTGAGTTTGAGGTGTTCAAGCTCGGCTTGTTTTTTATGGCGAGTTTAACAGAGCTTGAACTAAATGAGAACGAGCCCAGCTTGGTTCGAGCTGGCACATTGTTTTAAAGCTGGAAATAATTGGACTTAAACTCTAGACTAATTGAACCAAGATCAAGCATGCAAAAAAAAAAAAAACATTGTTCCAAAGTAAAGGCAATAGAATTTCAGCTCTAAACTTATTGCTTGCAAAGGAAACACTTCAATCATTTATCTGCACTACATTGTGAGATATAAAATATATATTTATTGTGACTTAGCGAGCTCGAGCACAAGCCAAACAACAAGCGATTCATCTTGTTTCCCAGATCTAATTACCTTCAGCCCATGTACCTGATACCACTTATTCTCCAGGCACCATCTCCTGCAAGCACAAACACGGAATAGCGCGAGGCACCATCTGCTGTACGTAGGTTTGGATGTTTTTTTTTTTTTTTGAAACATAGATTTTTTCTTGAGACACGAGCTGTCAACTGGTCAGGCTAGGTTTGACTTGGACCCGCCCATATAACTAGTAACCGGGTTAGGGTTTTGTCGGGTCACGAAAATAGTCACAAACTCGGAGCCGTAGAATTTTATAAATTTACTTTTATTTTATAGCAAGAACGATGGTGAGTGATCGGGTATAGCATGACGCAATGACATTGCACCTGATCTTCCTTCACATAGGTAGGGTGAGTCAAAAGAACATACGTCCAAAAGTTGCTCGGCATGTAACAGAAATTATTGTTGGACACAACGGATCTGGGTCCAACCCATTTGGGTGACTCGGTTTGACACCATTAGTGGGCGACATTAGTGGACCACATAATGGGAAGATAGTAGGTGACAGTTATGTACGTAACTACCTCTTTCCCCATTATATAAGGGGGTTGGCTGCTAAGAAGAAGATGAAAGTTTTGCTGCAAGTCTACGCAAATTCTACATAAAGATGACGTGGAATAGGGTCCTGCTCATCGTCGACCTAAGGTCTGGGCTCATCGTGGGCGTCGACCAGATGAAGAGAATGCCGAACACCCGCACGCAGCAGATACACTTTCAGGTATGCTTTCTATGTATGTTGATGCCGAAAACACCAACATTGGGTTATAGGCTCACATCCACGCATACTGCTACACGTGAATGCGTGCGAGGCTGCTGGCATTTGCTGTGATTGTCACCGTGCAGCGATCTAAGTCCCAGATTGACAACGACAACCACCATGAGGTGACTGTTTTTCAGGCAGTCTCTCGTCGTGAGGCGACTGCAACAAACTGAATCTGTCATCATGGGGAAACAGTGTTTCTCGACAGTCCGTCAACATTGGTCGCCAGTAAATGGCAACTGTCACCGTAACGCCGACAATCTTTCCCGACAGACTATTGCCATGGGGCAACAACCCTCACCGACGACAGAGTCACCCTGTGGTGACCACCCATTGCTGTGGGGCGATGTTGGTCACCAAACAATGGTGACAATCGCCGTAGGGCGACTGCCTTTTTTCGACAATCGTACGCCGGTGGTGGTAGCAGCCCCGATGACCCTCATTAAAAAAAAAAAAAAAAAAAACAAATCGAGGGTTTTACCTATGGTCGTCGGGCTGCAGGGGTTTTTGCCGGCGTCGGGGTTGCCTCATGACGTCATCGGGGGGGGGGGGGGGTGTTTGCCGGATTGTTGGCGTACGTCTGGCGACGCATGGAATCCGGGGATTAAAACCCCCTTTCTCTACTCCTTTAGCCGTGGGGTTGCAGTGGAGTCAACCATTGTCGAAAGAGGCGTCCATTGGGTCACTGCACCGATGAAGTCCCTTGGTCGCATGGGCCGTCACCTAAGATCCTTTGCGCCATCAGGTTGCAGGGTGATCGACCTGCATCGAGGTCACCGCAGTTGTCGTCAGGGCTGGAATGGGGTTGAGATCATCGGCATTCAGGGTTTGAAAAATCCCTTTCTCTGCCTTGCTTCTTCAGTCGTTGGTTTGGTTTTTTTTTTCGGCCGGTGTGCTTTTGTCGGGGAAATCAGGCTGATCGTCATGGGGCAATATGCCGGAAGGGGCGACCGCTGGTCGCCGTTGTCATCGCCGTTTGCTTTCGACTGACCATCGGTGTCTGTCGCTGTGCTACGACGTGGGTCGCCGCCAAAGGGGTGACATGCTTCTTCTCTTTTCCTCCTCAGACCACCAGGGTCGAAGGGATTTTCTTCATCGTCGATGAACTCAGGCTACGGGAGTCGCCATGGGGTGACGTTTGGTCACCGACAGGCGATCGTGGGTTGCTGATTTTTGCTCCATGGCAACATGGGTCACCGTGACATCCGGAGGAGAGAAACCGTTTCGGTTTCTCAAGGTTGTGTAAACAAAAACCCTCGGGTTTCTGTGTTAACGCCTGATGACCGGATCGGGTTCCAGATCAGGTATTCTGACCCGGTGGCATACCCGATCCAAATCTGAATTTTGGGTGGATCGGGTTTGCCTGGATCCATTGACTATCAGTTCCCAGGATCGGACCCGGACCCATTCAGTGTCTGGGTCTAGGTCAGATCCATATGTAGGATTCAGATCTACCTTGGATCTGGTCTGCGGTTTTGTCTCATGACTAAACCCGGACCCATAAGGCATCATGTCTGAGTCTAGTCCTGTGGACTCAGACCCATTTAGTATCGGGTCCGGGTTTGGGTCAGAATTGTTATTTTGGATCGAGCTTAGGATCCGATCTCCTAAAGGGCCTGGATCCATTTGGGGTCCAGGTCGGTGATAGGTCCGACCTGGACCCATTTGGTTTTGGGTCTGGTCAGATCCTTTTTAACCGGGTCAAGATCCAAAACATTTTGAATCGGGTTGTGATCCAGACCCATCAGGTATTCGGGTCTGGGTCTAATTCGGAAGACCCAGATTCATTTTTGGATTAGGTTATGGTCCGGACCCATAAGGTATTCGGGTCTGGATCTAATTAGGAGGCCCAAATTTGGTTAGTACCAGGTCAGACCCGGATCCAGTTTATACCGGGTTGGACCCGATCTTGGTTTACACTGAATCAGACCTAGATTCAGTTAGGGTCCAGGCACTATTTGGCATGAACCGGATTAGAAACTGATTCAACCCTTTTCAGAACCGGTTCAGAACCGTTCTTTACCGGTTTCTTCCAGTTTCTCACCAGTTTCTAGATGTCAAGATCCTATTTTCATAAATATTAGAAGATACAGAGATTTTGGCATACAGTTATAGGTTTTTTATGAACTTTTGTTCTTACTTGACACCAGTTCATAAGGTTCAGAACCAGTTTGGACCCTTGGATGACCGATTCAGGGTCATTTCAGACCAGTTCATATTGTTTTCAGACCAGTTCGGGGTCATATAAGATTGGTTCTTACTTGAGGACTCCGGGTTTTACCCATATGAGCTTGTTTTAGTTATTTTCATGCTTTATAAAGTGTTTATTGTAGAGAAAGCATGACTTATGCATATTAATTTATATGTTTCATGTTGGTTAAGTCATGCAAGACGGTTTTAAACATTAAGCATGAATTATGACTAAATTCATGACATTTTATTATCAAAACTAGTTTATGCATATAAGTTGAAGCATGAACTTATATTTTTTGATATAAAGTATATTTTGTCATGAATATACAAGCATTAAAATATATGTGCATGAGCATGATCCATAATACAAATATATTTTCGGTAAAAGACATTGATTGACCGATTCATGTTATCACCAAAGTGATATAAGTCATGTTGATTAAGGATTCTTTGGACCGTATTAAGATTCGTTATTATGATTGCGTGTGAGTTTATGAAACATCGATTCTACCCAAAGGTAGGTCGTTGTGTTCCAAATTCACACATGGTGTTATAGTAAATGTATTTTTCAGCCCATGAAGCATGTTCGTACCCAAATATACAATGCTGAATTGCCTCTAGTTATATGATTTGCTAGTTTCATTAACTGAAGTCAATTCCTTAAGAATTGAAGAGACGAAGCAACTATCAATATTGTCGTTTCCACCAAAGTGGAACAATAATGACTCAACTATGCTTGTCTCAGAAAAGGTGAATAATAATGGGTCTTATATTTACCTTTTCAATATGAATCTCGTATATAGCTATTTATCTCCCACTCATACGGAGAATAGAACAACCATTTTGAAGGCTATCTATGAGTAGTGAGAGCGCTCAAAATGATGTTCATGAGAAGTTGGAGTATTCAAATAATCTTAGCCTATTGCTTTTGCAATCTTGAGTGACTCAGAATATTTGAGGTGTTATCTCTCACTGTAGGACTGTGAAAGAATTTGTGAAATCCATTGGGACAGAAATTATTGATTTCATACTAGGTTTTATATCAGGCCATTTGGATAAGAAACTTCTTTATGGGTCTTGGTATTGTAGACTCTATTGAGAGACCACTAAAGATCTTTTGTGATAATGAAGTAGCCGTGTCCTTTTCAAATAACAACAAGAGCTCAATCTCGTGTCGACACATAGAGTTAAAATACTTTGTTGTTAATGAAAGAACTGAGAATCATCTGGTATGTATTGATACAATTGAGATGAAGAAAATGACTTTGAATCCTCTTACTAAAGGGCTCGTACCGGGATCGTATTTTCAACATGTAAAAGGGATGAGTCCTTTTGATTCCTTCTTATGTATGACAATACATCATGTGATCTCATTTGATTCTATATGAATTTGTAAATTGTTGATTTTGCATAAAGGATCTCTTATATGGGTTAAATATCGCAAAATAACAATATTAAAGGACAAAAAAGAAGAATAGGTAAGAGACCAACCTATTCATAAATGTAATTTCAACATGCTTAAGCACTGAAGGTGAATTATAGTACAACACATGTAAAGGAGTGTTTATGACTCATGATTTATCCTTGTGATAGATGGTAGCATGTGAACCCACATGAAGAATTAAATCAAGATAATGATATAAACATCAATTTAGTGCACTTTTGGTGTCAATGGATCAAGTGAGAGAATGTTGGACATAACGAATCTGGGTCTAACCCATTTGAATGATCAAGTTTGACACCATTAGTGGGCCACATTAGTAGACCACATAAGATGATAAGAGTTTCGCTGCAAGTCTACCCAAATTCCACATAAAGATGACGTGGTATAAGGTCTTGCTCACCGTCGACCTAAGGCCTGGACTGGGCATCGATTGTATGAGGAGAACGCTGAACACCCACACGCACATTCTGTGACATCAACAAATACACTTTTAGGTACGCTTTTTATGTATGTTGATGTCGAAAATGCCAATGATTATGTAAAAAAAAAAAAAAAAAATCCGTCACTTTCATTTTGTTTTTTTTTTCTATTTATAACCTGAAGAAAACCTTTCCCAGCATAAAGACTTAGTCGTGCTAGCTCATCCAGTAATACCTATGGTCGTCGTGCCAACAACATAAAACTCCGAGGCTAGGACCCATGGGTCTGGGGCTTATGCTACACATTGGCTTGTGTAGAGAAGAGGCACCCATGAGCATCGAACCTTGACTGTGGAGGCCCCCGTTCCACTAGACCAACCCCACTTGGGGGCTAACTGTCACTTTGATTTGAATAATTTAATTGTTAAAAATGAGGATACGTTTGAAAAGGAAAGGAATTGACGAGTGATGAGAGTGGGCAGAGACGGAATCCAAAAGAACGGTGCCTCCTTCCTACGCCCTGCTGCCAAACATCCGACTTTCGTTCAATATGACGACAATAAGATTTTGCCTATAATTAATTAAAGTATCTCCAAACTCATGAATGTGGAATACTTGACTTTGATCTTGAAATGCAACAACTAATTTGGACTGTGGCACAGTACACCTTGGTTGATCCTCAGATGTAATATTCTGTGGCAATGCATTTCCAGGATTCGAACCAATACAAGCATGCAACCCAAAAGGCAAAAAAAGTAAAGTCCTGAACGCTTCATGGGTGCCAGTTGGGGTGCATGATTTTTGAAGAGAGAGAGAGAGAGAGCTTTGACTGCTTAACCAGTTGGGGGGGGGGGGGGTAATTCTCATCTTGTTTAATTTTCAAAACTTGCAGCTGAGACTACTACTGAAAATCCACGGGAGGAGGAATGGTCCCACTCGCTCTCACGGCCTAATTGGTGGATGATGCACAACTTGCATTATTTTTATAACGCGAGTGTTGTAAATTTGTAATTTCTGGTTTCAAATGGAGGATGATGAGCTTAGCTATTGTATGGATTCTTTGAATATTATACTTCTTTTGATGCCAAAGTGAAGGGCCATCATATACTAATGTTTGTCCGCTCGTTCGCTGTTCCCTCTTAATTTTGCTTACTAACAAAAGTAGGTAAGGAAGTAATCAAACCTTTCAAATCAAAAGAATTGAGCTTCGCATACGGCATATTCCCTCTTGGTAATGAATTTATTAAATTCCAGTAACTTGAATCGGATACTCTGCAAAACAATGTCACAAAATCTCGGTGTGAGGATTTTTCTGGGCGAGGGCAAATCACACAATAAAAATAAATCAAGGCAAATATAATAAATAAAAAGTAAAAACAATATTTAAAATTAAATATAAATGATAAAAGTGTTTCTTATTTTGCATTAATATCATGAAATATAGTAACGTGATATTTTTTTGGGATGACATTGTCTTCTGCAAATATAACAATAATATAAAAATATCACGAATATTTGTGGCATAGATCCACAGATAACAAAGAAGTCTTGTATAGCCAGAGGTACCAAAAAAACTGAAAGAAAAAGTTGGGTTCGTTCATTTGGATTGGATTGATTTCACCCGGATATATAGTATGGGCAAGTTTGGGTTGACTTGGAATGAGGATTCCCAGTTTTTAATCAGCGCTTTTGCTTTGAAAATCAACGCGCTTTTGTGAAAGTTCCACCCAGTGGGGTGGGGTAGTAAAAGTAGAAAAGACCAAAGGGGTTGGCCAAAATTTGCTTGACAATAAATAAGCAAGCACATAACCAGACCCATCCACAAAATTTTAACCCTCTCCTCGTAAGTTGTACCAAGGATAAAGCAACGATTAGAGAGTGGATTGATTGATCTTCAAGGTCCGTGGTTGTGACGCACACTAGACCTCACAATGAGGGTGATGCTTCTCGCTAATACTACCTCCCGTTTTTTTCACAGCAAACTCACACCAAGAAAAAAAAAACAGTTGGGGAGAGAGAGAGAGAGAACGTACGTCATGCTGAGAGCATAGGATGGGAAGTGCTAGGTCCAGAATGGCTCTACGATGGGTGAGCCAGCTGGCCTCCCAATCCACCCACTGTTTACGTGTGCAGGAGGCTTCTTGCCCACCAGCTGGCGGAAGATGCCCCCACCCACGCATCCATATCTTGATTTTGTGGTTGTTAGCTCATGTTGTGGGACCCGCACCCAGATCTTTTTCATCTCCTCGCTGCCATGTCACCTCTGCGCTTGGTCCAATGGAATCACAAGGATTTCCCATGTCAGCAAAATCCCACTAGTATTGTATCTGCGAGTGCAAGACAAACACGTGGGCAAACCCCACCCGGATGCCTACCTCTACCTGCTCCCGCCAAACAAACTTCACTATTATTGCAACTTTTAGGATCTTCATGCTACTTTCTCTCCCTCTCTCTCTCTCGCACACACGCATCAAATTCTCAACTCTCTCTCCCATGGTTAGCAATTGGGTCGTTGATCCGGCATTTGGAGTTAAAACGAGACCTGGTTCCGTTGATGGATCCACATGTGTTTCGCCCTGCAACTCTTGGTTTCAAACTTCAAACCATGAAAAATAAAACCCACCAAAATGTTGTCCTGAAAAGATAAGGATTTCTTGTTTTCCCAGTTAGTAATTTGGTTTGCAAATAACAAACTTTAGGAGCTGTGTGTATGAATGTCTCATTCTTTTCCGATCCAACAACACGATTCACTGCTTCTATACAGCACGACTAAGTCAACTATTAATTTATGTTCATATATACCAAAAAACTGAAATATGTTTGCTGGTATGAATCATGATTTTTATAGTTTTTTTTGCAAATCTAATCTTGCAGATGCATTTGGCTTGGTTCATTTGCTAGTTGGATCATCATAATCGGATAAAAAATGAAATGTTTTATGCTTGAATATTTATAAAAATGCTAAGCCATTGATTTTCAACCCTTAAAATATCCTTTTTATACATCATAATTGGACTATCCAAGAGTCTTTTTCTATAAAACCAAGCCTACAGATGACATCGGTATGGTAAAAGTTTTGAAAAAATAAAAAAATATATGAAAAACTTAGTTCATACTAGTAAACATATTTTAGTTACCCATATATATATATATATATATATATATATATATATATATATATATATATTAGAGCTTAGGTGCTTGCCATACGTGTTTTATGAGTTTTTCTGTTTTCTTGGTATTTTCTTTGCAGTTTCGACCCCATAAATGTATTTTAGATGAATTAAATGATATCTAGATCTTAAAAAATTTATAAATATTTTGGACCATTGATTTTTTTGAACTTAATAAAATCTCAATGTGTCAGAATCGAACACTTCAAGAGCTGATCCACATAAAATCAAGTACATACATCACATCTGTACCGTCAAAATTTAAAATTAAAAATAAAACCGTATGGCAAGCACTTAATGTTCAAGCACTTACGCTCTCATATATATATATATATATATATATATATTTTGCTGGGCTGGTCCCCCCGTTAGAAGAGGATCAGCTCGTCACATCAAAGCATAACGTTGCCAAAAGGGGTGGGCCCGCCCAGACCATCTGCTAGTCAGGGAGTTGGTCTCCTCCAAATGACAAGGTTGCCCTTAACACGTGACCGTAATTCCATTCCTCCAGCTTTGGCGACCTTGGGAAGGTGCACGTGCTTTTCCTTGGGGGAGAGAAAAAGTCAACAGTCAATGTCAATTATTTAGTAACCGGTTTTCACATTGTATTTTTTTTTCCCGACCTAACTGAATTGCAAGAAATTTTTATTTTATTATTTTTTTATGTGAGAGTGTGTGGAACCCGGTGGATAAATAAACAGAAAAGAGGCTTTTTATATTGGGCTTCACATTGTATGCAGCGTCTCTGCACGGTGGGGGCATGCAGCCGCTTGCATGACAACCATCCATCTTAGCATTTTTCGAGATAGATTTCGAAAAAAATGTAAAGATAGATGGTCAGTGGTATTGAAGCTCTATGCTTGCGCCACTTCATAAAAAATGGTCGCTTTTATATTTTCCTGCGACACAAAAAGGTGTGGAGTTTCGGGTTCGGGCTTTTTATGTTAGAGAAAATGGAAAAAGTTAAAAAACTTGACGCTTTGGGTTTTCCTGTTTTTGCCCTTTACTTTTTCTGTTTTAATCTTCAGGTTAACTATCCCAAGTAGACGGACACGCGTTTGTATTGGCTCTCTGACGACTATACTGCCGCGTGTACGTTTCAGGGGCACGTGGATATCTGATATACGTCGTTCAACCAGCGAACCAGTAAAAAGGGCAAAATAATTAATGGAGTGAGAAAAAAGACGGGAGGAGAGGAGGGTGTGCTCTGACGGGACACTTCTAATCTGAAGATGAACGGCATCCAAAACCTGTACGAATGAGATGCCTATCACTTAGATGGATCCCACTTTTTTTTTTTTGTTTTTGTTTTTCTTGATGTCGTCGCTCATGTTTCAGATGGTTTAAAAATGAACGGCTTATGATGAGCTTCTTAGGAGTGTCGTTGATTATTAAGGACGAGTGTCATCACCCTGATGCCGATCATCTATGAGATGAACAGCAACCAAACCACCGTTGTTGGAATCTCTTTTCAGCAGTTCATTTTGAAGACCATATATGCCGTTCATCAACGGCTGTGAAAGAAACATGGACCCCCAATAGACTAGATGCTGAGTCCAACGATGGTGTTTTGGATGCCGTTCATCCAGATGCTGATCTGACCAGATACGCACTAAAAGAAAAAAGGGATGGTGGTGGGAAGGAGAGGAGGGTACCTTTTTACCTTTTCCTTTTCCTTTTCCAGTTGGGGAATATGGATGACGTGGCTTATAGATGACGTGTAATGCATGAAACGCGCAAAGCCTCCGTTTTCTCTTTTTATTGACGAGCATACCCTCCATCAATAATTTTATATACCAAAACCAGGACTAATAATCGTGTGAAACACAAAAGGTAGGTGATTCATACTTTACAAGAAGGAAACTTTTTCTTCTTTTTTTTTCCCCCCAACTTTTATTTATGTTCAGGAGTATCTTCGGCTAGTCCCATTAATTAAAATGTTGTTTTTATGTGAATTCTGAAAACCCATTGGTCAAGTTTCCACTTGTTACATGTCATGGATAGCTAAGAGAATTTTTAATGTGCGCCACATTACATTAGTTGATAAGAACTTATTTAGCACCAACAATGGATATTCAGAGTTGGTGTCCACGAGTGAATAAAAAAATTGTGGCTTCCTTTCCCTAAAGAAAAATCTCCCCTCTCTCTGTCACTCCCAAAAGATTGAGGGCCTTTCCGTCAAGCGATTAAAATAAAGAAGGGAAAGGTAAGGACTTGGGGGGTCTGGTTTTCAGTCTCCTTTTTACTTTAAAAAGAAATATACTTTTTTCCTAGTTTAAAACTAATTTGTGATTACTTTAATTCATTTGGTGGGTGAAAAAGCTTCTGCCTTTACCCTTTTTAAATTTTTTTTTTTTTTTTTTGGTCACAACAAAATCTGAATGAATCCCTAAAAGTGCGCCTCCAGCCCCCGGAATTGGAGAGGAAGCGGATAGGCTTTCCGCCTGTGGTGCTGAAGTCAGAAATTTCATCCTCAGCCACTAGAATTCGTGGCTGTGGGTGGCCGAGGGGGTGCTGACTGGGCTGCCATCGTGGGCCCCCCCACCCTCCTTGCTTTAATTAAACCAAAAGGAGACGTCCGTCCGTCTCTCTACTACTACTGCCAAGTGCCAAGTACTCCCTGCGGTTAACGGCGTCACCTTCCATCTCTTTGCCCATTCAGCCTTTTTGCAAACCGCTTTCTTCTCTCTTCCCCCCCCCCCTCCCTTTTTGTTTTCTCGTCTTCTTCTTTTCCTCCTTTCTCGTTTTTACTCCTCCTCTCTTTCACGCTCCTTCTGGTTTTCATCAATTCATCTGTTGCCCTTTCTTGATCCTTTTTTAGTTTGGCTGCTTTGCGTCCGTGCGAGAGTAGAAAGGAAAAGAAAATAAGAAAAAGGAAAGAAAGAAGGGACGACGGCAAACAACGTCGACGGATATGCGCCGTGAGGAGGACCGGCGGCAACAACAGCGACGAAGCGTGCTCCTCCTTCCTCATCTCCTCTTCGCGTTGGGACCTAATCCTCACCGTTGCCTCGTTTCGATCGACGGCTGGGAATTCTGTGAAGGGTGATGTCTGATAGCAGGGATCCGGCCATCAAGCTGTTCGGGAGGACCATCCCCCTTCAGGACACGAAGGCCTCCGAGTCATCGAGCGGCGACCACGTTGCTGCTACTGCTACTGCTACCGCTCCTGCTTCACCACCCTCTGCAGACCACAAGGTAACTTTTTTTCCCCGCCCCTTCTTATCCTGTTTTTTTTTTTTTTTTGCTTTTTTTCTCATCTAGCGTGAGATGAATCTCGTCCCTCAATTCATGGAGATGGACGGCGTTTTGGTGGTTTCGCAACCGATGGGTATAACTAATCATTGTGTTCGCTGCTCCTTTTAGGGCTGTTCTCGTCTTTCTCAGGGCTTGCCAAACCTCTTTAGGGTTTCTTTGAAATTGGAAAGCCCGAGGGATTTCTGTGCGATGACGACAAATGAAAGGCCCTAGGGAAATGATTGGTTATCTCATCTGGAATGCCTTAAAGAGTCAATTGACAAGAGGTTATCGTTCTTCCAACCAATTTCGTTTCGGTCTTTTCCCCCTTTTGTGCTCTGAATGTTTCAGATCGCTAATCTGTAGGATTTTCTTTTGAATTTTAACCCTTTTATAACTTAATCCTTCTTTTTAATGGATTGATATTGGGAGCTTGTGTTTCTCCGTAAATGCACAGTGATCTGTTTTTTCTTTTTTCTTTTTGTTATAAGCATTTGGAATTTTAGGATTTGAACGATGTTTTGGCTGTTACTTTAATTATCCGCTGCTCCTATTTGTGGGTTTCTCTCTTTTTCCCCCAGCACAAGTTTTATTTTTTTTTTAAAGATCCTTGGTCGATGCAGGTGTGATGATTTTCATCCTGATATAATTGCCAATCGAATCTTTTATATTGCTTGTTTTAGGTTGGGACCTGGTCTCTGGCAGTCTTTTATCTTGTAATTCTTTGTACTTTTATGTTTTTTTAATCTCTGCATATAATTGATTCCACGCTAGTGCCATTTCTTGCACGAATTATGTTCTAAATCTTTTATGCCATCATGATTGAGCTCCTTCGGAAAGTTCGTTATGGTAGCAGGAAAATCTTTTGTTGAGGGGATGTGGCGGGTAGTTGTTTGGGGAGAAATTGGTGGTGTTGCTGTTTGCTGAATTGTTGATGGGTGTATGCATGCTTGACATGAGTTTTTCACTCTGAACACGATAAACATGGTTTCCTATTTTCAGGATGCATGCGTAGAAGCAAAGTATGATGATCCAACAGCGTCTTGCCCGGAAGAGACCTGGAAGCCTGATACTTCTTCCTCTTGTTCGAATGATCACAAGGAAGAAGAGGGGGAACAAGATGATGCCAATCCTGATGGTAGCAAAGCATCTATGGATTCTAAGACATCCACTGCCGCTGAGGAAGACCACAATGAAACCGAAGCTGGCAGCGAAAAAGTCTTGAAGAAACCAGACAAGGTGCTTCCCTGCCCTCGCTGCAACAGTCTAGACACCAAGTTCTGTTACTACAACAATTACAATGTCAACCAACCAAGACACTTCTGTAAGAATTGCCAGCGATACTGGACAGCAGGTGGGACAATGAGAAATGTGCCGGTTGGTGCTGGTAGGCGTAAGAATAAGCATTCTGCTTCGCATTACCGGCATATAATGTTGTCCGAGGGCATGGCCACGGCCAGAGCTGACACAACGGATGCCACTCATCATCAAGCTATCCCTTGTGGTCCTTCACCCACTGCTAGGGGGCTGAACAGCAACGGCACCGTGCTCAAGTTTGGATCTGAAACCCCACTCTGTGAATCCATGACCACAGTGCTGAACTTGGGAGAGCAGGCTATGGCTAAAAGAAATGTCGACATGCGGTCTGCAGCATTTACTGAAAACCGAGAGGAACCATCATGTGGGCCTTTGGCAACAGCCCCAACTTGCAAGGAAAACAAATTACAAGAAAACATGGTGAACATGGAACAAGGAGGGAACCCGGGCTTCTGTAAAGTCCCTACTCCGCTTCTTCAATGTTATGCAGGAGCTCCATGGCCATATCCATGGAACCCTGGTTGGAACGGTGTTGCTCCTGTGGCAGATGGACATTGCTCTTCCAAATTGGTTTGTGGACCAGAAAACAACAGTTCTAGTCCAGTTCAATGGCGCCCACCTCCTATAGTTGCTGCCCCTGCTTTCTCTGCGCCGCCGATGATTCCATTCCCCTTTGTTCCAGCATCATATTGGGGATGTATGCCTGGCTGGACTGGTGGAACATGGAATATGCCATGGGTCGGCTCTGCTGTTGGTTTGTCACCTTCTTCATCCACCAATAACAGTAGCTGTTCAGGAAATAATTCTCCAACCTTAGGGAAGCACTCTAGGGATGGAAACATGCAGAATGCAGATAAGCCAGAAAGGTGCCTCTGGGTTCCGAAGACACTCAGAATTGATGATCCTGATGAAGCTGCTAAAAGCTCTATATGGGCTACCCTAGGTATAAAAAATGAGTGTGGGGAAGCCGTCACGAAAGGGGGAGTTCTGAAAGCGTTTCAACCGATAACGGAAACCAAGGGCCGTACTCCAGATGGCTCACCAGTCTTACGTGCTAATCCTGCAGCATTATCTCGATCTCAGACATTCCAGGAGAGCACGTAAGTGGTTAGTCTCTGCAGATCTGATTCTTGAGAAAGATTTCTTCCATTGATCTATTTCTTAAGAAAGACTTTCTTCTGTTTGATGGTTTATCGATGCATGCAACTATGATGCTCTCTCCTCTTGTGAAAAGCTTGGGGTGGTTGTTTCTTATCCCCATTCGAGGTATGGAACTTGGTACTTGATGGAGGTCCAGTTCTGGGAGGATTCAAATGCATTCTAGCTGCCATACAGCCTGAAAGGGCGAGATTCACGTTTAACTATTGGAGGGTGTATGTTGTACATAGTAGAGAAGCATTGGAGAGAGAGAGAGAGAGAGAGAGAGAGAGAGAGAGAGAGAGAGAGAGAGAGAGAGAGAGAGAGAGAGAGAGAGAGAGAGAGAGAGAGAGATGTTGCTGTTGTTGTCTAGATTCTGCCAAAGATATTATGCATATACATTGTCTGAATTTGTGAACTGCTACGCCGTCTGAGATCAGTAAGGTAGGGGTCTCGACTGAGTTTTGACTGTTTGTGTATGTTGTCTGGATAAAGGAATATTTCTTCCTAATTGTGTCTAGACTTAAATTGCTGAAAGAAATGTGAGTGTGCTTCTCCTGTTAGTTGCTTCTTCTTCTTCTCTGCGTGTGTCTGTCAGATGGCATTAACTGATCTGCTCAGGCTATTAGAAGACTGGTGGTCATCTTCGGAGCTGTTGTGACTTTTTTGACCCACCGAAACAGTGCTTTCATGGCGAGTGCATATCAGGTCACCCTGATGCCATTCATCGATGGCATCCAAGATGGCATCCAAAATACCATGGGTGGACTCTGCATCTCTTAGATGGGTCCCACGTTTTTTATTTCAGCCGTTTTAATGCCCTGGATGAGCGGCATCCAGAGCTTGCAAAATGAATGACTGAAATCATAGAGCTCAACATGGTGTTTGGGATGCCAGTTCTTTTTATAAAAAAGCATAAAATCACACAGAAGATCATGTAACGTGGTTCGGCATATACGTGCCTATATTCACGGAGAAGACCACCCCCAATTGTCTATTGTTCATTCATGCCTTCAAGTTGGTGCACTATGGTTTTATAAACACATGCTATTTGATAATTGCTTTCAACATGAGGAGTTTGAATTGTTTGGTTTTGTATTTTTTCACGAATGAAGTTACAATCAACTTCAATATGGTTTGTGCGGGGTTGGCCCAAATATGGATAGTGTCTATATTGTCACATTTAAGATCCATAGGCAGAACCACTTATATTTCCATATCCTGCAGAAGAACTTTGACTTAGATTAATTTACATGTACATAATGCCATTGTCCGGTATTGAGCCTCGGCACTAGATCAAACCACCATATCCTGTTTCTTACTTTTTCATGTTGTCAAATTTCCTCCAACAAAGGTACATAGACCAGTAGTAGTTCTTCTATCATTAAGATCCCCAGCCCAGTCTGCATCTGCATATCTTGTAACATCTGGCCTATTATTTTCTTTCATTAAAACACCTTTACTTGGACTGCCTTTCAAATATCAAAGAATTCTGTGAGCGGCTTCAACATGAGTAGATTTAGGTTTGTGCATGAATTGACTAATCACACTGACTGCATAAGAAATATCGAGCCGAGTGATAATTAAATAAATTAACTTTCCTACCAATCTCTGAAAGCTTTCAATGTTGCTCACCATCTCTCCTTCATTTTTCTTCAACTTAGGAGTATCAATGGCCTTTGATCCTAGGGTACCTGTTTCTTTTATTAAATTTAGTGTATATTTTCTTTGACTAAGAAAAATCTCTTTGTTTGAATGAGCCACCTCTATTCCCAGAAAATACCTGAGTTTCCTCAAATATTTGATTTCAAAACGTTTATGCAAAAACGTTTTCATCTTTTCCATCAACTTGTGGTCATCATCGGTCATGATGATATCATCAACATATACCAAGAATATAACAATGCTAGACTACTTTTGATAGACAAACATAGTATAATCGCCTATGCTCCTTTGAAAGCCAATGTCGACAAGAGCATCACTAAGTTTTGAAAACCATAAATGAGGGGATTGCTTAAGACCATAAATGGATTTTCTTAGTCTACAAACTAGACCTTTCGAATTTTCTCTTCCTAGAGGTGGATCCATATACACTTCTTCTTCTAGGTCACCATGTAGAAAAACATTTTTTACATCCAGCTGAAGAGTCTCCCAATTCTTATTAGCAGCCATAGACAAAAGAATCCGTATTGAACTCATTTTAGCAACTGGGGCAAAGGTTTCGGTAAAATTAATTCCTTCTTTCTAAGTATACCCCTTGACAACAAGCCTAACTTTGAACATTTCGACCATCCCATCACTATTGTATTTTATTTGAATATCCATCGACACCCAAAAGTTTCCTTTCCTTGAGGGAGGGGAACCATTTCTCATGTTTTATTTTTATCAAGGGCTTTCATTTCTTCATCCATGACAACCTTCCATTTTGAGTCATTGTTGGCTTCCTAAAAGTTTGAGGGTTCATGATAAGCGTAAATTTTCATAAGGTAGGCCAGGCATGAGGGTCAGGTTTTCAAGGTTAAGGGTTTGATCAATTGGGTGATGACTAGTACGAGATGTACAATAGGTATAATAATCACTAAGTCGACTTGGTGGTCTAGTAACCCGAGTTGATTTTCTAACTGGTAGATCTGGCTCTGAGATTGGTAAAGTAAAGCCTGACTTGGGATCCCGTTGGTCAGTTTGATTTAGAGTCTCTCTTTAGATAGGAGAATTTGAAGAGGTATTTGGAACATGACTTTGATTAGGATTCATGAAGTCCAAGTTCATGGAGCTGAAAATATCTGAAGAGGAGGTTGAATTTGAAATATCCGAAGAGGAGGTTAGATTTGGGTTTGGATTTTGAGGAGGGATGCCATTATTACCCATTTTAAGAATGAGAAGGATGGGACTGTGACTCCGATCATATTGAATCTCCCCCTCATGCTGACCATCCAATTGCCAACTTAGAAAATATGACTCTTTTTAAAAAAAACTTCACATCTTGAGAAATATATAATTTTCTTGCTTTAGGATCAAAGCATTTGTATCTCTTTTTTTATGTTGAGTACCCAAGAAAACACACTTGACGGCCCGCTTGTCGAGTTTGGATCGAAATTTTTCTTGAATATGAACATAACACTTACACCCAAATACTTTTAGGTGTTGTAAAAAAACTGTCTTTTTTCTCAAAATTTTCATGGGAATGTTGTCATTTAAACTGGCATTGGGAATACAATTTATAATATAGCAAGCAACGAAAATAGCGTCTACCCAATAACTTTGAGGCATATACAAATGAAACGTCAAAGATTCGACAACATTTAGAAGGTGTCTATTCTTGCGTTCAGCTACCCCATTTTGTTGAGGTGTTCTGACATAAGTATTTTGGGGAAGAATGCCTTTTTAAGCCATAAAGTTCTCCAAGATGTCATTTATATACTCTCCCCCATTATCTGATCAGAGGTACTTAATTTGAACACCATATTGAGTAAGTACCATGCTATAATTTTTTTTTAAAACTGAGGCAACTTCACTTTTATGTTTGAAAAAAAATATCCAAGTAACACGAGATTTATCTTCAATAAAAGTAACATAATACCTATATCAAAATAGAGAATCAACAGGGGCTGGTCCCCATATATTAGAATGAATGAGTTCAAATAAAACATCTGATCTACTGTCTGAGACATGAAAAGGTAGTTGAGTGGCTTTGAAAAACTCACATGCATCACACACCAGATTAGAAGAACTCGGGTTAGGAATTAACAACTTCAATATGCGGTTGGAAGCATGTCCGAGTCTGAAATGCCACAAGTCAAAGGGTGTACTTTGTTGGCCATGACTAAGCAGAGAACGATCATGGTCCTGGAGTATATACAACCCATCGCGTTCTATCCCTCTACATACCAATCTCCCGCTTCGTCGACATGTCCTGAAAAATCACCTCCATAGGGGAAAAAATGGCCAAACAATTATGAGTCTTAGTTAATTTGCTTACGGACAATAGGTTAGCATAAATTTTAGGGACATGCCAAACTTCCGACTCTACGTCTTGATTTAAAAACTATATTTTTCTGGACCCTTTAACTTGCATGGGAGATTCGTCAGCAGTAAAGACTGAGTTATAGTAAATTTTGTCACGCTTGTTTGATTTAAAGAAAGCATTGGCCATATGATGAGACGCCTCAGAGTCAACTACCCATTCATATCCAGAATTATGAGAAATATAGGTGCAAAATTTACCTTTAGATTTACTGTTCTCTACCATTGGCTGATTAGTGGTAAAGTTCGTCATTGCCATCTACTGGAAAAATTGAGCCAAGTCTTCCTTGGTGACATAGTTTGCTGCAACAGGTTTGGACAGGTTCTGTTTGTCTTTGGTTGGACGACCAATAAGATCCCAATACCGCTCGCAGGTATGACCCAACTTCTTACAGTGGGTACATCTAATCCTGGGCCGATTCTTGGATTTGTCTTGCTGATCATTATTATGTTGTTCGTTGGTTTCAATCACGAGTTTAGAGGCAGAATGAAATGCCATTTTGTCCAGTTGCTCATCGCCACTTTTGTTAACCGGATTCATCACTTTTTGCTGGATGATGGCACACACAACATTGAAGGAGGGCAGCAGATTTTTTATGAGGATTTGGCTTTTAAGAGCATCATAATCTTGGCTAAGACTGACCAATGCCTTAAAGATTTTGTCTTTCTCAAAGCGGTGTCAACTGACTAGGAGGTCGGCAGTAGATGGTTTGTATTGCAAAAGTTCATCATACATACCTCAAAGAGTGCCAATGTAAATATTGAAAGGCATGCCTCCGTGGGTGAACTTGACAATATCTTGCTGAAGTTCATAGACTCGCATTAGATTTTGCTGTTCTCCATAGACTTCGCGGACAACTTCCCAAATTTCTTGAGCCATTTTCAGGAAGATGAAACTCTTGGCAATAGTTGGCTCCATGGAGTTGAGAAGCCATGACATCACAAGATGATTTCCTGACTCCCACTCATCATACATGGGACTGGTTTTTTCAGGTGGTGTGATCTTGCCCGTAACATACCCGAGCTTCGATTTATCATTCAGAAAAGACTGGCAGCCTTTGACCAACTCAAGTAGTCAGTACCGTTGAATAGGGTGGTGGTTATCTTTAGAATAAGATTTGACTATTGAACAATTGCCTTCGAAGGATTCTGAGACACTGATGATGATTCATTGTTTTCCGTCATGATGCACACCAACACGAGCACCCACAAACGCAGACGTTAAGGATCAACATGGCAAGAACAAAGCAAAGGGCTCTGATGCCATGTTATAAAAAATATAAAACCACAAGGAACACCATGTAACGTGGTTTAGCACATACGTGCCTACATCCACGAAAAAGACCACCCCCAATTGTCTATTGTTCATTCATGCCTTCAATAAGTTACAACATGCATATATAGGAAGTATAGTTGGATAAACATTATAACAACTTTCTAGCAATACAAAAGGAGAAAGAAATAAACTAATAACAGAAGGTGAATAGATCAAGAATCAGACTCCGTGATATTAGAAGAGGTTTTGTAAACACATGCTATTTAATAATTGCTTTCAACATGAGGAGTTCAAGTTGGTGCACAGATGTCTATCTGACCCAACTTGCTAACGAGCCGATGATGTTTTTCTTTGCCCTATGGTTTTGTAAATACATATGCTAGTTGATCATTGCTTTCAACATGAGGAGTTCGAATTGTCCGATTTTGTATTTTTTCACGAATGAAGTGCCAAACAACTTCAATATATTTTGTGTGTTCGTGAAAGACGGGGTTGGCCCCAATATAGATAGCGGCTATATTGTCACCTTTAAGATCCATAGGCAGAACCACTTCTATTCCCATATCCTGCAGAAGAGCTTTGGCCCAGATTAATTTACATGCACGTAACGTCATTGTCCGGTATTCAGCCTCGGCACTAGATCGAACCACCACATCATGTTTTACTTTTTCATGTTGTCAAATTTTCTCCAACAAAACTACACAGACCAACAGTAGATCTTCTATCATTAGGATCCCCAGCCTTGTCTGCATCTGCATATCTTGTAACATTCAACCTATTATTTCTTTTCATTAAAACGCCTTTACCTAGACTGCCTTTCAAATATCAAAGAATTTTGTAAGCAATTTCAACATGAGTAGATCTAGATTTGTGCATGAACTGCATAAGAAATATCGGGCTGAGTAACAGTTAAATAAATTAACTTTCCTATCACGGTCACACATTCATCACATGGATGAATGGTGTCAGGGTGGCGACCTCTGACGGTAATCCATCAGAGGTGGCTCTGACCTGATATATGCACTCTTTCAAGGCTGCACACCATAGCTTCTAGTGGAGGCTGTGAATCAGGCCAATTGTCTTCATCGGTCTTTTGGTACTTGACAACTTAATTGACTGATACTGCACTTGGGAGATTTTCTCAAGCAATTTGCTGCAGCTCTACCCGAGTGCCAAGTTGGGTTGCTCTTGTTTTGTTTTATAGAACTTTGAACTGGAGAACATCTGAACCCGAATTGGTCTGTCTTTCCAAAAATGCAGCGTGGGCGTAACTGTTTGTAAAGGCAGATGCCTAGAAGGGGCATACTTGGGAGCAGCAGTTGGCATTCTGAAGGAGGGGAGGAGCCTGGATGTGGATCTTTGTTTTCAAAAAGATATCCAGGTTTGTCCCCCATTTGTCATAAACATGATAACCGGCTTCCAAGGAAAGCACCGCGCGCATAGGGAGTTAGCAGCGCTGAGATATAACAGGGAGGTGATTTCATAGGCAGATAAGCCTAGTACCACCCTAGGTTACTATAAGCGGCGCTTGAGAGAGAAAGAAGAACCAGTTGATTGGCTCATGGTTCAGTTGGAAGCCTGTACCTGTTTGGGAATTTAGTGGATCTCTACTCGTGACTCACTTGAGATATTCGAGCTGGAGGGGACCAGTTAACCTAGCGCATTCAAAACCTGAACGCTCAGTGAAGTGAGTTGACTTGTTTGAGACAGGTTGGGTGTTTAAGGTGCCCTTTTTAATTCTTAGGACGTGTTTGGATTCAAGGAATTTAGAGGAATTGGAAATCGAGATCCACTTATTTCCACTCTGTGACTGAATTAGAAACCAGTCGATAGCCCCATGGTTTAGTTGATTTTCTCGCCGCCTTGTGAGATGACCTGAGGCTTGAATTCTGGAGGAGCAGATTGGAAGGAATTGAAGAATCGGACATGGTTGAAGTCTTAACCAGGATTTAGCAAATGCACATGCAACTGAGCTTTCATTCTGCCCATAGATGCTGAAAGCTTTTAAAAAAGAGAGGATCAGGTCAAGATTGTCCCCTCGGATGTCGTTCATCAGTGCGATGAACGTCATCCACCGGCTATATATTGTTGGATTGCTTGTATTCTAGATAAGCCCTACAGAATTTTCAAAGCCATTGATGCTCTCGATGCGCAGTATCTAGAGCATCTCAAATGGATGGCTCAAATTGAAGGCAAAGGCTGCTGTGGTTGGATGCCGTCCATAGCATAAGAATAGCTTTCAAGGGAGCCTTGACAGTGTTACTGTCAGAGGTATCCTTGATCTGATCTGCTCCTTTTGAAAAGCTTCGCAAGCTTGTATTTTACATGAAAGTGGACTTCAATGTTAATAAGTTTGGTACTTTCTTTTTATGTTTTTATTTTAAACCAACTTATACACCAAATACACTTTTTATATATTTATTTTAAACCATCATATACACCATAGGTATTTTTGAAGAAAAGGGTTCAATTCGTTAACGTTTTATGTACTTTTTCTCTTTCCACTTGCTTCAATTGTTGTTTCCTAAATGCTTTACAGTCTGCATGTTTTGCACCACACTTCCAGAATTTTTGACATATGGCATTAATTTGCTATGGATGAGTTGGTAGTGTAGCATCAGGATGGAGCCACACACCTCCAATACTCTGCGACGAACTTGCTCTCCAAAAAGAAAGCTTGCTTCTTTAGATATGAAAATGAGTCTTCTTAATAGTCTTAATTTTGAAAGAATTGGATTCTGTTTATATTATATAAAAAAAATATTTGAATCTATGCATGAATCAAATGGAGTATATATCATGTTCAAGAGTTATAAGCTGATGAGCCAAATCGATGGAAAGTTTGAAGAAAGTGATCGAAGAAGTTATGGCACAAGGACTTAAAATGGCACCATTGGTAGGCATGGAGCAACAGTTGATGCAGTTTTTTAAGGAACAAATTGCGCGTTCCCAAAACCCCAGAGGAAGGCCAAGACCATGGATCTCATCATCAACTCAATATGTGGCGTAGATGGAGTTGTCATCCAGGCCGAGGGCATGGATCTAACTCACCCATTGACGAATCAAGAATCAGGAGAACACACGATCGAATCGACCCCAAAACAACTGCAGCCAGGGGGGTTCCAACCCCATTCAATACACAACAAGGTGCCATTGGTGGTTTTGCATCGACGGCACCTCACCACCAGTGGGCAGCAGGTTGATGGCGATGGGACCAAGCCTTATGGCTGTCATGTATTCTAGCTTGTAGAACAACCACCGCCAGTTGGGTTCAACCTAGCAACCCATTACTAAGTGACCTTGGTTCGCGAGATATGGAGGGAGTACCCATCGACCTACTTGTTACGCAGGCAGGGTTGGGGCTTCATCCCACCCTCATGCAGGTAGCTTTCCAACTCGGTGGAGGGGCCGGTTCCTTCAGGAAGCATTTCGGCCCTGTCTCGATGCAACATGGTCATACTGGGATTCAGGCATCGGTTCTTGGGAACCTGAACCCAGTTCAGCCCATTTTCAGTATCCAATACACCTGTTTTGGTGTTTTGAATTTGGTTATTTAACTAAACTCAATCAATCGAACCCGGATTGACCCATTTTTCATGACCCAAACCCAAGTTGGACATTAATGGACCTAGAAGGAGCCCCAATTTGCTTTTGGGATGGGTCAAACCAAATATCATTTGGGATATGAATCGAGTCTAAAGCATATATATAAATCTAGATCTGGACATGATCCAACCATATCCAAACCTCATAAACCTAAACCAAACCCAAACCCCCCCAAGCAAACTGAAACCAAACACGACCTAACCCTCTCCAAACCCAATCTCAACCCAACCATGTACTACTTATGCACCCATTTAGGCTCACCTTAGAGAACTCGATACTTCATTATGTACCCCTTCAAACCTAGGGTTCACATGTGCCATTGGATCCATGTCCAGTTCCTAGTGAGATCCAGTTCATGCAACCAACTGCTAGTGTTCCTGTTTAGAATGATTGTGCACATTCAGAGTATCCAATGTGTGATCCATTTCAAGTTAGACGTACATGAGTTGATGGGACGACCTGATGCCGACATTTTCCTACAGTGGTGTGCAGTGACTAGAGTGGCATCATGTACCAGAGCATATCGGAGAGTGGCCCTAATCATGACTCGTCCACATAGTTTGGCATTGCTTTGGTGGACGGATTTTCTCCAAACTCGACAGGACCAAGGATTGGAACCCATTGGTACATGGGTTATGCATATTCAAATTCGTCCCTAGCAACTATTCGCAACTAGTCTACAAACGATACCTTCAGCTCTGACAGGGATTGACGTCTGTTGTTGAGGATACAAAGGACTTCCATCGACTAAGCCTAATTAAGAAGTTGGTTATAGGAAATTTAAGAACAACGTGTGTTCAGAAATATTTTCAGGCTTCGATCTTCAATTTCTGATGATTTTAGCTATGTTCAAGTTCTATAGTTTGCTCATGTATACCAATATGCCTTAAATGTGGAGAGAAAAAAAACTGAAATCAATGAATAATGCACGAGCATCATGATCCAAGGATGTTTGCTCAATCTGGGGAGTGACCTTGGATCACGATGATGCTACGATCACCAATCAAAAAAGCACAAGTCACCACCACGATGTGAGGAGTTGGAATCCACATACAATACTAGGTCTCATACACAGGTTGACGAGAGTGGTCAGAAGTGCTTTTGTTGTGAACACATTATCCAACTATAAAGAAGTAGATTTTGTTAACAGAGTACGAAGGACATGATGAGAAAAGTGTGAAAAAGGGCCAAGACATGGAGCAAGAGGAATAAATGAATTATTTCCATTGAGGTGACCTCTTTCTTAGACTCCCACTCGTTGATAACAATGTTGATATATACTATACGTCCTAGATGAATCCTTCTAAACTCAAGGAGGATAATGCACTCACAAATCCAAAAATTGTTGGCGAAGGGGCCCGACCGTCTGCATCATTTGCCATTAATTCGTACGCTACCGAAGGTGATCAACAAGGCTTCTCATACAAAGCCTCATACAGGGCCATCTCGATACTAGCATGATAGTTGTTATTATAAGCAAACTCGGTCAGCTTAACATGCTTATCCCATTCTCTAGAGAGCATAGCATATTCTTCAAGGTGAATAATACACTTGGATTGTTCATTTGTTTGAGGATGAAAAGTTGTAATGAATCTCAATTTCATACCAAGCACTATAAAGACGAATAATCTCATCCACATGTAAATATGCTATGCTCTTTAGAAATCTACTCTTATTAATTGGTAAAAAATATATCGTTTTAAAAATTTGGGTATTTTTTTTAAATATATATAAATAGATTTGGTTATTTCAAGACATAATGCAAGGAATACTGTTTGAAAATGTTTTCTTTTAAAACCAACAATATGGAAAAGAAAACAAGAGAATTCTTTGCACAACGGAGAATACAAAGCAATTTTATTCATTGAATATTATAAGTTTCATGCAAAAGTTTAATTAAATACAGCCTATTTACAAAATCCATCTTTTCTAAATGAAATGCTCACCTAAACAAAAACTTGATGAACAACCAATACTCTTTAAAAAAAGAATGCACTCATCATGGGGTAACAATACAAAAAAAAAAAAACAAGGGTCTCAATATATAATCAACCCAATATACAAAACACTATAAAAAGCAATTTTGGTTCGAGAAATAAAAGAGTCCACATTCAGCTCTACGGGTGATCGAGTCCTCAACATTTATCATCCTCGATGAATGCTTTTCTATGAGTACTTAGAAACAATGAAGAAGCAATGGTGAGACTAACCATATGTCTCAGCAAGAACGAGACCACCTATCCTGCAATAGCAGACACAGATAGGTCACTAGCCCAATCGGACTCCAACTAAGTTCGTGGTTCAACACGAGTCTAGACTCCCAACTCCCCGTGGAAAAGACTCGACTCAAACTCTAACTAAGATATCAAACCCACACATGCATGTCCTAAATGCATGAACATACTTTATTAATCTTCCATTTATCTTATTCTTTTGCTCTATACATGATGCATTACATTACAATTTCACTTTCTTATAATCCTCTCCTTAGGGGCACCACTGCTCGAGCCGCTCTAGGCTCACAAGTCTACTTGGGGGTGTATTTTTACACACTAGTATTTTTATCATATTTTATTATTATCCGTCAAACAAAATTTAAATTTTGCCAGCACCAAGAGTCCAGAATCCTTCGTCAAGGCATTCGTTCTCTTGAAAAATAGTAGTGCACTACTACTTGCATACATAGTTAGGACCTCCAACAAAAAGGAGTCATTGTTCTCTAATTCGCTATGGTTGGGACTAGTCTACCCTCAGTGACTAGGATGGGGCCTACTAGAAACTGCCACCACCTCCAACACATCATCTACGTGGTTGGTGCTAACTCGCTCAACGAGCTGAGTCCATTTAGATCACCCATCTTTCAGGGCATGACTTTCAAGTTCTGTGTAACTTATTTCATATTTAAATATGCATTATGAATTTAGTTCTCATAGTACCCCTTAGGTACACAGGGTCTTGCCCCAACAAGTTGCATTAGTTCTTAACTTATGAAAAAAATTATTTAATGTGCCAACTCACAGTTTCACACTTGAGTTCACCATCGTACCCCAAACAACATCATGATTACCTTAGCATTACTATGTCACGGTAAGCTCACATATGGCCAATTCACATCTCCCCAAGGTCTAATCTATTTACAAGGGATAAATTCATAAAATTAACTTTTTACGAAACTCCAAAACTAATATGTAGTCTCCATGAACCTACACATCTCTAATCATTTGAACATGCAAACTTAATCACACTAACTAGTGCTATAATATAATTCAACACAAGTTCACTATTCTATATATATATATATATATATATATATATATATATATATATATATATATATATATATATCATCATCGTCACTTCTTAATGACTAAATATATGCATATTGATCTAATTCAATCACATAAATGTTTATACATATATATTTGTTCCTTTTTATCAAACATGTTCACAACACAACTGAATATTAGCTCAGCCATACAAGAAATATATAGCATGCTTAAGTGAAATAAAAATTGCATGTTAAGGTATAAGCATCACATTTGCGGCTCAAGGTGAGTTGGGTCCCTCTTTAGACTATCAAACTCAAACTAATGTCTACAACCCTTAACCGCATCATATACATGTTACTTATCCTGATCCAAGATTAATCTATGCATTACATACGCTTAACAACCTTCATTTGTGTTCAAAACACCAAAAAACATGAAATCTGGTGTAAAAGAGTCGACTCTATCAACTTAGGAGCCGACACTTAGTGTTTTCAAGAGTCAACTCACTAAGATGGGAGTCAACACTCAAGTCTATCCAACACCTAGTGAAGTAACAGGGTCAACTTTCACATCACAAAGGTCAACTTCTGTACTTCCCAGCAATAGGTAGCTTCCAAAAAAACACCATAACAATCAATGCACTCAACAAAGTCTCTTTATAATGCAATCATTCAAAATTTTACAGAACATACTTCTAACCAAAAATACATATGCATTTTCAAGATATAACCTTATTTATACAATAAAGAATATGGAAAACTAAAAGCATACATGAGTCTGCGAATTTTTGAGTTTCAGGAAAATCTTTAAAAATAGGCACACTTGGTAAATTTTCCAAAACTCTAGAGGTTTTCTCAAAAGCATACAAATATGTAAGTATACTAGGTTTTAAAAAATGTTTCCAAAACATAAGTGGATCTGAAACCTTCTATAGTGTAGAAAAACATTTCTAAAGTACTAAAAAATTTTAGCTTCTAAGATAACCGAAATCATTTCCAACAACATGAGTTTTGGAGATTTTCTAAAATCATGTGTTCATAGATTTACAATCGAAAACCTAAGATTTATTTTATAAAAAATCAGTCAAAACATGAAAAAATACTATTTAAAACACTGAAAATCCATTCACACAGTACAATGATCGATTCTTGTTCAACAAGGATCTACCCAAACACTTTAGGATCAACCTAAGACTCGGCAAGAGTCAACTTCTGGAACTAGGGGTCGACCCTCGTGTGTCAAAGATCAACACATAACCCAACAAGATTCGACCCTTGAAACCCAGGGGTCGACCCTCTCAGGTCTATCCAACAAACACACTCACGAAATAGTTAGGTATCGACTCTTTAAAAGCATGAGTCAACACCCCGACACAATAAGGTGCCGACTCTTTAAAAGCAAGAGTCATTGACTCTTTAAAAGCAAGAGTCGTCACTCGAGCCATAGAGCAATAAGGTGTCGGCTCTTTAAAAGCAAGAGTCAACACTTGCTGACTCAGGGTCGTACAACACAACTTGAGAGTTGACTCTCCAAAACAAAGGGTCAACTGTCAGGTTGCCTTTAACCTCCTGAACATATAGGGGCCGACTCTTGAAGAATGCCATGCACCTACATGCGCTGAACACCCTGCGTCTGCATGCGCTGTTTGACCTACGCCTGTGTGCGCTGATCACCTTGCATCTGTGTGCATTGATCACCTTGCGCCTGCGTGCATTGAAGACAGAGTGTCTGTGTGTGTCTTGCATCATACAACACCTAAGCGAGTTTTCTCAACCTGTGTGCCTGCGTGCACCGAACAATGGAGGTTGGTGGTGAACGATCCCTAACCGAAGTGCATCAATTGGTATCAAAGCTATGCCACCAAAAGTGACATCGCTCAAGGAAATAACATTGGAGCAATTTTAGCAACGAATGGAGGAAACACTCGAAGAGATGCTGCCCAAACAGTTTCCGTTGAAGGCAAACTAGAGTAGTTTGATGGAAAGATCATGGCATTGCAACATAATTTTTCAGAGATGATGGTAGAAATGAGACTACATTTCTGCCTAGCTGGAAAGCAACCTCAACAACAGAAGATTCTTTCGGATGTGTGCATATTCGATGCACAACTTGCTGGAGAATGTGACCTTGCAGTGAAGCCTTATGTGATCCATGCACATGATGTGCAGGGGTTGCGACACATGTACATATTGTAAATGAGGATGGATCCCATGCCATAGAGCGTGATGCACCCAGTGCAAACGCATTGCGGCGTTGCGTGCCCATGCATGACACGCCAAGCGATAATGCACATTTACACTACACCGACATGGCGCAATGATGCATGATGCATGCAACCAATACTACGTGGGTGAGCATGCGAGCGACATGCGCGACGCGTCGATGCACGACAATTACCATGTGACAGAGCATTTAAACAACCTGCACAGCGCAACGTCATGTGATGCATGCGACGATTTCAACATGACAGAGGCAACACACCCTGCACGTGAAGATCTCGGCATGGCAAGGCAAGTGCACCTTGCATGCGGCATGGCAAGCACACCTTACGCATGGCAGGGCACCACCCATGCATAATGTGTACGAGCCTACTGTCTTTATGCATGGGGACAGAATTGATGTCGTCTCTCTGAGAGATGACCAATTCGAAGATGAGCTTGCACACCTTGATGACATGCATGGGTTTGAGCATACACTCAAACTTGAGCACAATGGTCGAGCATATAGCCATTTTGAAAATCACTATGATGCAAATTTTCCTAGATCAGTCAAGCTATCATTTCCAACCTTTTTGGGGAAAAATCCAATAGAATGGTTGTATAAGGCACAACAATTCTTTGTAAGCAACAATGTGGGATTTAAACATATGGTTTGATGCACCATTATGATCTTTGAAGGTGAAGCACTTCGTTGGTTTGACCAATGACATGGATACCCTACTTGGAACATACTTTAACATGAGCTTCTCAAAAGATTTGGCCCAACTCCATACACTAATCATGTCGTAGAAATAAAACAACTTCGCCAAGTTGGATCCATCTAAGAGTACCAAGTAGAATTTGAGGACTTATGTTCTCTTTGTGGAGAATGGAATGATGATGCTCTCTTGAGCATATTCATTGGTGGATTAAAAGATGTCATCTGTTATGAGCTATTGGCTCAAAATTTACATACACTTAAGGATTACTATCTTCAAGCTTGCATTATTGAAGAAAAACACAAAAGAATGCATGGGTTTCACAAAGGTTCCATGAATGCCAATCAAAATTCTAAGTTCATACCAAGTCCTACACCAAATAAAGGGGTTAAGTTTTGGGGTTTCAATAACCCTAAGGTGGAGTGCATATCTAGAGAAGAAATAGAAGAATTGCGAAAGAAAAGCCTATGTTTCAATTACAAGAGCAATTGGATGTTGGGTTACAAATGCAAATCTTTAAAGTGTTTGATAGTGACTGATAATGAAAAAAATATGAGTCAAAAGAAAGAGAGACTATAGAAGAATTAGACTATGAGGAAATTGGAGATATTCAAGAACCGATTGGCCACACTTTATCCGGCAAAAAAATTGATATTTTGATAAACATGGGGTCTACTCACAACTTTGTGAGAGAGAACTTAGTGTCTAAGTTGAAATTTTGGCCATATGAGCATTCAAAGTTTGATGTTATGGCGGGAGATGAAAGTCATCTCAAATGTGGCCAATTATGCACCGATGTGGAGATTAACCTCTAAGGGTCACATTTCAAGATTGATTTGTTTGTATTGCCTATGCACGACACCGATATTGTGTTAAGGATGTGTTGGCTTCACTCTTTAAGAAGTGTCACATGAAACTTCACCAACATGGAAATGACATTTGCTAAAGCGGGCCAACCAATGAGTTTAAAAGCTAATCCCATATAAGATAGTGAAATGGTTGATGCCCAAGAGGCAATTAAAATTTCCTAGGCCACTCACATGGCTTTCTTATGTGTGGTGCAACCTATAGCACCAAAAGAGGAGTCCAAGTTGAAAGACATTGTTCCAACGGACATGAGTGAATTGCTTGAGTCATATATGGATGTTTTTGGAGATCCCAAGAAGTTACATTCTTCATGCACTCAAGACCATCAGATACCTCTTATTTCAGGACAAGAGCTAGTTAGTGTAAGAGCATATTGGTATGCTTTTGCACAAAAGAGTGAAATTGAACAGTTAGTGCAAGAGATGCTTGCAAGTGTTATCATTTGGCCAAGTTCAAGTGTCTATTCTTTACCGGTTCTTCTTGTGCGCAAGAAGAATAACACATGGTATTTTGCACTGATTATAGAGCATTGAATAAGGTGACATTCAAGAGCAAATATCCAATTCTCATAATTGATGAGTTATTGGATGAGTTGTTCAGTGCAAAATATTTTTTCAAGCTTGATTTAAGAGCCGATATCAACAAATGTGAATGGCTAAAGAAGACATACAGAAGACCGTTTTTTGCACACATGATCACTATGAATGGTTGGTTATGCCATTTGGGTTGACCAATGCGCCAACCACTTTCCAAAGAACGATAAATGATATCTTTAGGCCTATGTTGAGAAAGTTTTTGTTGGTATTCTTTGATGACATATTGGTCTATAGTTCTAATTGGATGGATCACCTCAAACATGTGAGGATTGTGTTGAATGTGTTAAGAGAACATCAAAGTCTGAGGAACAACTAGCTTTTGGAAGGCTTGTTTGGCCTCATTATTTTATCCCCAAGAGTTTTTCAATAATGTTGTAAGAGGTTGGACAATTATGCCATAATGTCGAATGAACCGATAATAGTATCATGTAAGACCCAAGAAACTTCTCAAGACTTTGATGGTGTGCAGAGTTGGCCAACTAGACATGGCTTCAATCTTGTCTGAATCGATACTCACACCTTGACTTTTCACTATGAGAAACAACTAAGAGAAAGAGATGCCATATTAAGAATTTTGAAGAAGAACATTGAGTGCGCCCAAAATCGAATGAAAAAAATCTATAACAAACAAAGAAAGGATAGAGAGTTTCAAGTTGGTGATTAGACTTGGTTAAAACGACTTACATATGGACAATTCTCTTTGAGTAAGATGCCCATCACTAAGCTCACACCAAGATATTTTGGTCCTTACAAAATTATTGCAATAATTAGAAAAATGACTTATAAGTTAAAATTGCCACATGGGGTATGTGTGTATCCAGTTTTTCATGTTTCACGATTGAAGGCTTATCATTGACCAATTGCCATGGAAGAGACCATGTCAACAATTACAAGGCAACCTACTAGAGTGTTGAAAACACGGTATGAAACATGGGAATGGAATGTTAACATTCGTAAGAAATATCTAGGGTTTCTTCCTAGAGAACTAGGAACCTTTTAAGATGGAGGGATTGTTGAGGACCCTATTGAAAACAGAGTTAATGCAAGGGAAAATTCCAGTCTACAGAGGGGACCGAGGTAGTGACAGGGCAGGCAGATAGGCAGAACACCACATGAATAACGACTGGGTTAGATCAGTCATAGAATTATGTATGCATAGAATGGGTTAGTCAGCCAACTGGGTGAGCATTAGTTCAATACAGAGTGGACAACACTGAATCAGAGTATGGCAGTGTGGTTTCAGCAGAGGGCATAAGCGTGACAACACCCAGGTTTGAATCATGGGCGGCCCAAGACTTGGCCCTAAGTCCAAAGTCAACACTATAAATATCCAGTTTTTGTAATAGTGAGCATTATGTAATCTGATCAGATTTTGAGAAATAAATCTTTTATTTTCTTTGGCTTCAATTGGAGATGTCCTCACTTGAGGATCGACCTTTCTAGCCTCATTCATAAGCTAGCAAAGGATTTCCTTTTCACTGCATATTTTCCATTCATTCTAAGTTTCACTATTGAAGTTATACAGTAGTTATGAGGAAGAGCTATAGAGATCTGATGAGGCTGATCGGATCTGCATTTAGCATTCTCATCTAGCCACTGCTAGTTGAAGTACTATCACAACATTCGAACTACACCTATCGACTGCCGCACAAACATACTTTGTGCATAGCTCCAAACAACTCATTGAGCCAACAACTCATGATCGTCTCCTTAACATTGACAAATGAGTGCAAGCAGAGTAGTTGTATGGATAAACTCTTTGTCACATTTAACACAATTCTTTTGTAGCTACAGTAGTTTGCCTCTTATTCATCAGATATGGAAATCATTGTAATATTTCAGCAACTGACTCTAAATCACACTCATAAAGCATCCGAAGTCATGAGTATTCACTCATAGCATCAACATAGCATGTTCAGTTAAGTGCATTAAAACTAACACTTTTAAGACCTAAACTATTAGTGTTGCTGAGTTCTCTTTTGATTGTAGGCTTAAACTCATCAGAGCATAACATACACTTATGCATCAACACTAATAGTGTGCGGACACGAGCATGGGGCTAAGTCGTTTCAACATCCTGCATGAAAAGAATTAACTTGTGCATATGAGCATTGAACTGCTTACGCTTGTAAGTGTTGATCTCCTTGTGCCTGCATGCGCTGAATGCCCTACGCCTGCATGCGTTGTTCGACTTGAGCATGCATGCACTGATCACCTTGCACCTACATGCGCTAATCACCTCGTGCCTACGTGCACTGAAGACAGAGTGCCTGTGTGCGCCTTGCGTCATACAACACCTGAGCGAGTTTTCTCAATCGTGTGCCTGTGTGCACCGAATGATAGAGGTTGACGATGAACAATCCCTAGCCGAAGTGCATCATATGTGTGCACATTGCAGTGGGGCCTATAGTGACACACACATTACTAAGTGAAAAGTCCATGTCAACATTGCTCGTTAGCTGCTCAGCAACCAAACATTAGTGTGCACATTACTTCTCAAGTGCATCTACTCAGCTCCATGCCACGAGGGCCTCTCTGGCCACCTGTGACCATGTGCCATGCTTCGGGGGTGCTACGCCACCTACAGCCTGTCTCAACTTAAATCCCACAAATGAAGGACATTCATGAGGAATTTATGTACCATGGTCGAGTATTATTCGACACAATCATATGTGAGGAACTTGTCAGTGATATCAGAACACAGAAATGAGCTACTTCATTTGAAGGTGTCATGCTAGTGCCTATGCAGGTCTGCTCGAACTTTAAAGCCTCATATTTTCATGCACGTTGAGAATTAATGAGCAAAGATCAAAATTTTGTCAACACATTCATATATGGGGAAGACCCTGATGCGATTGTTTCGACAAAATACAAAATCTACATTCAAAAACTCCATTGAAAACAAAAATCATTTGTTTCTAAGGGATATTAGGGCTCCTCATATTGGCGGGGGTCTGTGCCCATAACACCTATATAGGGGACCTTCCTCTTAACTTGCAATTGTGCACCACCATGCGGTAAAAAATGGACTACCTCAATATCTCGTGAGTAGCACATAGGAGTATTAGGGGGTGCTCACAGGTATGTTAATTTTCCATGGGCATCTCAGGCATGTGCGGGACCTGCTCTTGTCGCCCAACTTCACACCCTTGACGAGTGCATGTCGAGCGACAATGATTCTTTTTTGCTAGAGAGTTTCACTACATAATACTAGCAACTAACTTAGGTTGTAGGCTTAAAGGTCTTCTTGATTGTAGTAAGGGGTTCTTCATGAGGCGTGCGTTGCTCTTTACAGGACCCACAAGACTCAAAAATCAATATATCCCTCGTTTAGTGCATCTCAGAAACTTGATGCTCACTCCAATGTTTATAATGTTTATTTAGACATGTAGCTGGCTCTATGACCCTCGATTGCACGTTTGCTCATCACGGGAAGGCGACACACCTGTCCTTCATTGGCTTGAATGCTCTTATGCGAAAGACTTTGGCATCACTCCACTCTATCGACCCATTCAACTATGTCGCTTCTATGCTAAGTGTGTACATGATATGCAATACCTTGAATCCGCTTCCGCTAGGCTTATGCAGCTCCTCTCCTAAGACAACATGCAACATGACCCAAAAAGCCTGTCAAACTCTCTCTCTCCGTGCGAAACAGAAAAAAGGCTTGACCCATAGGCAAGCCTCATTCTTATTCAGTTGCAATTCCCCATTACGTTTGTTAAATTCTAATCTTGGTATTGGTTCTACCGCCTTTGCAAAACACTTCAGCAACGATTAAAATTTCTTTAATCCTGTATAACTTTTTTTTCCTTTTGTAACAACTAACAAGTCATTGACCTTTTATGTAAACGGAAGCTATCCTGCAACAATGCGGAATATGCAAGCGTCCTTGAGCTTCAGTGTCCTTGTGCACGCATGAGCATAGAACAACGTTCTCCTCCATGAATACTTTCGAGTCCAGTGGAAAATGAAGAATTAAACAAGCAAAAAGTTATCTATACTCAAACTGGGATAAAAAGGGGCAAGAAATAAAATTGATGAAAAATATGTAAGAGACATCTACCTCCGGATTGAGGGTTTACAACTTCCCAAACTGTGAAGAAGATTACTTTTTTTTCGGAAATTTACAGTCACCTAACTAATCAGCTATTCTCAAAAACAGCGAATGTTTCAGATATTACATCCAGCTGCCTGCTGTTTTTGTTTATGCTTCAAGCCTTCAACACATACACTTAATCCTCATTATTGATTTTCTTAGAATAGTGCAAGGTAATAACTGAAAAATTAGGCGTTTTTTTAATAGCAGATAAGTTATGCAGCTTTAAATTACTCTTTTTTCCTTATTTTTTCAGGGTCAACATTTGGAGCCACAAAACAAGTTTTAGGCTGCTATCTTCTTTCACGAAGTGAGTTCAAAACAGGCGTGTCTGTCGTCTCACACCAATAGTAGCTAACCAAATAATATTCTTCAAAACGTTGTCAATGTTCCCACATGACTTTATTAATTTGGCGGTGTCTCTCTAACCTAGCTTCCCTACGGAAGGAAGATGCATCATTAGATAAATGTTTACAACTACAAACTTACACATTGAATCCTCCAAATGGTGTTCATACTTAAATGGACAAATGTACTTTCCTTGAAGTTCTCCTGGCTAGCCAACTAATATTTTAATGTGAATTGGTTGAGATGGTTTAGAAAACCAGCAACTGTGGGTACTTGCCATCAAAAGATGGTTCAATTATTCGTGTTTTTCTGGGTCTCCCAAACGAAAGGTTGTAAATGTGAAGTATTATTTTATTTGTGTCTGTCGGTCAATAATAGTAAACACCCAATGGAAATTAATTATGCTTTGGATTCACAAGACTTCTTGAAAAATGCGACCTGTAGTAGCTTTTCCTTGCAGTTTTGGAATAAAATATATGAATCTAAGCGAGCATCTAAGTCCGGATTGGTTTCATTGTTCGGTGGAGAGCTAAGGCCAAACTCTTGCATCGGTTAGTGTAAAAGGCCAATAAAAAACACAAAAAATTTATTGTGACGGGAATCAATGCATTAATCATAAGGCTTCATCAAGACCAAGAATGAGAACATGCTTCACTTGATGATCCACAAGCCTTTATTTCCACTTCTATCTTTCCAAAAAGAGTATATTAAAAACTTCACGAGTATACATGGGACATGAAACACCCAGGGTGGTAATGCTAGAGAATATGTAGGACATCACCTCAACTTAAACGTAAGCATGTCTGCATAATTTTATGGTTATGACAGTCACATGGTCCGGGCCTAATACTTCATGACAATGCAGAAAAGTTGGTGAAAGTTTCGCTTTTCTTTCTTCACTTTGCCTTTGCCTAAAAACATATTGGTAGCTTCCTTGAAATGGGTCCAGCCGACCTCTTGTAATCTTCTTAAGTTGTCCTCGGAATCTGATTATCAAAACATTAACCAGGTAATACATAAAAAATGTGCGCTTGTTTTCTTTTTAACAATGAAGGAAAACCCTCACCGAGTCCGCAAGGTAAAACTCTAGGTCAAGGACACGATCACTTAGCCTCAAGTGCCCCAACCGTGATAAAGCAATTGCAGCCCCATACTCAGAGAGATTTGATCCTGGGCCTTCACTAGTCTCCACCAAGGCATCTAGTCCTAGCAAGTCATTGGTCAAGTATACCCCACTCGTATAGCACAGCCTACCTGATCCCAAAATCCTAAGCAAACCGGCCAAAGGGACTGGTATGTACCTGCTCAAGTTTCATCAACAAAGTTGTGTCAACAGTTGTTGAGCTTCCCGTTTGTAATGTACCATACCTACAAGTAATTATGGTTGTTAATTAAATTAAAGAGTTCCATGGAACTTGGCCACGTCTAGTTTCTCGGAAACTAGATGGAGTCAGATGACTGATTTTTGAATGAATGGTTTCCTCAAATCACGTGCACACGTGGGTGCGTCTTATGAAGGCTTGACTCGACCATGAGAGACCACACCCACACCAACATGTGAATTGCACGCACCCACGTACCCATGCATATGACCAACAAGATTAATTCATATATGCAAGTGCACTAAAAGAGACATTATTTCATGGCAGGCCCAGGTCATGTAATTGACTGAAACCTGAGTCATTTATCTGGACAGTAACTAAAGAAAGACATATATAGAAATGAAGGTGAAGTATACAAAAGAGAAAAGGGGGACAACAAAATGACTTAATTTTTGCTGCTACAAGAAAACCAACGAGCACTTACCAGAAAATAACTCTCACCAGGTTGCAGTCCTTGCATTGAGACTCCATAGCTATCAACTCGAATAGGATCTCCAGATGAATGCACCAGGATGACATCTTCACCGAACAATGTCCTTATGTCGAAGGGCCCCATCGGAACTTCAGAAACAACCCCGTTGATGAACACTGTTATTAACTCTGCAATGTCACGCACTATACGCAAGTCATAAATTTGCTGATTAAGAGGGCCATATCAAAAGCAAAAATTACACTTCACATAGATGATCAGCCTACTTATGCCTATGTCAATTTCCTTTTTTTTTTTGTATCTTTACTGAAGAAAATCTACTATGAGTGAGACAAAATGAAACAAAAATTTCAAACTGCCATTTTTTTATTACTAAATTACCATAGGAGCAACACCCATTTCATTAAGGGTGTGTTTGATTACTCGGATTTCAAACTCAAATTTTAGGTCCAGGAATTGGAGATACATCTTTTTTCTGGACTAGAACACCCCTTCTCTTCCCTGCATAAATTGGGATACAGTGTTTTTTTACCTCCATTCTTCAAGGGTTCATACGCCGGATTTCATACAGATCTAAGTCATTCAAAACTCATACTTAAGTGTATCTATACGACAGCAGATAAAATGATTGGCAAAATTGCAGCACATGGCCCACAAGGGCTCTGCTCATCTGGTAGGGGCGACTTGTGAATGTCACAAAGTTGACGGGACATCACAAGTTCGAAAACCATGGGTGGCGTCTCTTGCTGCAAGGTTGGAGCTGGGTGTAATCCAAGGTAGACAAGGGGACCTTAAGGGTTTTACCAACCGGAGGCCAGCCAATGTGAAGTTTATGATGAGGGTTTTTCCCTTGGATTATCCAAAAAAAAAAATGCAGCACATGACATAGGCCGTGCTGTTAAAATTTTGATTGAATCCGTAGGTGGACGTAAGTGGGTGCAGTTTGGGAAGTTTCGCTTAACATCCCAACCGGCTCAATTAACCAAGGGACACCATGCATGCATGCATGAAGGGCCATATAAAAACTAACCACTTTGGTATTGTGTATTTGATGACGTAGAAGGCGCCAGAATTGAAGAAACAAGGTGTGAGTGGTCAATGTGATGCAAGCCCAACCGTTGATGAGACACTGAGTATGTGTCTACTCCATTGACGGAAACCCCACCATGAACAGAGGGTGCACCAAGAGCAGCGGAGGCATGACTGGCAGAAGCTGAAGCTGGAGGACAAGCAGAGATGGGAGGAGGAGGAGGAGCAAGAGAAGAAGAGCAGAAGGATGTGTGGGGATACTGAATTGCAACATGATCAATCAGGAAGGAGCTTCTGCTATCTCTGCTCATGGCAGCCTGGATTCCAGATTGCATCTGTCGCATGCGGCGGCGGGAGCGGGAGCGGCGGTTCTGGAACCAGTAGAACACATTGGCATCACCAACTGCGCCAAACCTCTCAAGAAGCTTCCTGATCCTGACTGTCTCATCCTTTGGAGGGTTTACCATCCCACTGTTGAAGATGGATTCCAGAATAAGGATCTGCTCTGGCTTTGGACTCCATCTGGACCTAACCGGCCCCGCTGTTCTTTCTGCAACTTGGTTGACAACATGCCCATGTCCATGAACTGCTCCTGCTTCTGGTACTGACCCACCATTGTTTGCAACTTGATGATCATTATTCATGGCTGAAACAACTCAAAAAAGGGGAAAAAAAAATAATGCACACCAAAGCAAGAGCACCCTCAAAGACAATGTGTAAGTACCGAGACATACAAGCACCAGTCCAGAGTAGCAAACACCAAGGCCAATATAAAAAGGTCATCAGGGGTCTCTATCTTTTCTTCATTTGTAAATATTTTACCAAAATACCCTGATGCCTTTTTAAAGTTTGAACACCAAAAAGCAACGCTGAAGTCATCGACTGATCAAATTCAGACAAAATCAATTGAGTTTGGTCGGAATCCATGTTATTGGACCGATAAAAGGCTATCATGCATGTCTCGAAGCAACGGCATGTTATATTAGGAATACTTGGCAGAGGCTTTCTTACTGTCGTTTTGCTAAGGAAAATCCCACTGTCTAGCACAAGTGTGTTTACGCATGAGATTCTTTCTTTTCCTTTGAACTCTTGCCACAGAATAACAACAAACAGACGGGTCTGTTGTTGGCCTAAAATACAATTAATGTGGACGGCAAAGCTCACATTTTGATTATATCCAAACTCTATGATCGGAATTGTGTCTATATTCCAAGAAAACTGTGTGGATCTAGTAGGGCTCCTCTCTTCTTGTATTGCCGTGGGAGAGATGCATCACACGGAAAGCAATTAATTTACATGGTCCATTGATCATTAACCACGGTAACTCAAAACGGAGTGCATGAAATAGAAAGAATTAATGCTTGTAGGGAAGTGCGACCTTAGTGCAACTGTCAGGAATGATCCCCATCCCATTTATGTGGAAGAGCCCAAAATGCTCTATCCGATACATCCAGAGGTAACCGCTCTACACGCAGTAAGATGCTGAAAATGCAAATTTTTAAATAATGATGAAAATATTAAGGTCATTTTATTACTTACTTTTTTATTAAATTCTATCTATCATAAATGTAAACCAGTTCAAAATAGGTAGTTTTTTTATTAGACATCATAATGTAAGATCTCAGATAATTAATCAAAGCAAGTCCTCATGCGCTGCGGATGAGAATGGGTGGTTCTGTGGGGGCGAAAACTAACTTATATTTAGGTTTACTGGGTTTAAGATTCGTCCACCTTGAGAGATAAGCTGTCATATGGCATCTTATGTGGCGTTGCACTATATAAGAATTGCCTTCTAAGCATCCCACAAGCAAGTGTTGAGCACTTAGATGATAAGGTATGTTCAATTAGTCTCGATTTTAAGTGCTCTGTTTTTGCCCCGCCACCCTCCTCGAGTTGAGAGTGCCTCATATTCATGAGCAGGACTCCCCAAATAAACAAGTGAAAGCAAAATTCTTGGTTTTGCTGAACGTATGTACGGAAAGATGTACATGAAGACATTAGCATGTGTTTTGGGCATTGCTTACTAGTACTATATAAAGAAACCTTCAAGGATAAAATGTCTCTCTCTCTCTCTCTCTCTTGGAGGGTTTCAGCTGGTAAAAGGAGGGTTTGAGCTGGTAAAAGGTTAAAAGAGGACAAAAAAAGGCAGCTGTTGCGAAAAGGATAATCAAGCAGAGTTATTTAACTACAGAAAACAATCAAGTATTCCAGAGAGAGAGAGAGAGTTTGGTCTACGGTAGGATAATCAAGCAGAGTTCTTTGACTGCAGAAAACAATCGAGTATTCCAGAGAGAGAGAGAAGAGAGAGAGAGAGAGAGTTTGGTCTACGGTCGCTTATGCCATCTTGTGTCCAAGATGGGTCATGCGCCACTAAGAGGCAGCTAGCTACTTCAAATAGCGGTAGGTTGTGCTTTTGATTGATGACGCTGTCAATCAGATTAGTTATGTGCCGCGTGGAGGTTGTATATTGATTAACCAACTCCAATGTCTAGTTCTGGATAACGAACATATTGATATACCAACCCCTATGTCTATTTCTGGATAATATCATTGTAAATTCACGGAATGACCACATATGCAACTTTATGTTGTGTTGGTTTAGTTTTCGTAGTAGCGGGTAATGCACATAATAAATACCAGCTCTAGCTTCAATCATTGCTTTTGGAATAGAATCAAATAGAGGCAATACCATTCTGGGTAGTGGACAAGATGAATAATTTTCTTGTTATCTTGTTAAACTTTATCTATCTCCAGCCCTGAAATCCTTGAAATATTTGCTGATGGAACAGATATCCATCTTGTACGAGATGATCAATATAAGCTTTATCCTATACGAGAATACAAATTAAACTAGCTAGTGATCGAGAATCAACATTCTCCTTGTATTAATTCATTCATTAATCAACTCTGTGATTCTCATGCACGCACACGCACGCACACGCACGCACGTATGTGTGTGTGTGTGTTTTGCGTTTGGTTGGATGGCCCAAGTGCTTCTCTCCCCCCACAGGGTTTCTACCTGCCAACAGATTTTATTTTGCTGGTTAATATCACCTTAAGCATTTCGAAATTTGCCTCCGCAGGTGCTGCCGTTCGTATGGAAACGACAACAATTTATCAGCATGGTAGGTTGTGCTTTTTGGTGGACATTTGAAAAGCTAAAATTCTTTGGTGGTCATATTTGATAGACAGATAATTTTTGGTGATTATTTGAAAATTACCCTAAAATTAGGATGAGGTAATACATAATTACATTTGACTTCATAACTTAGCATAAATGAAAATTCGGTTTTCCTCTCAAACTATTTATTGAGCTAGGAAAGTTGCCTTGGTTTACATATTCGGGAGTTTACGCTTCATCAAGAATATTTGCATTTGCTTTTGCCGTTGCCTATGCTAAGGTCCCTTGGTCTTGTCTAGGTGGGGTCTAAACCAAATCCAATATTCTTTTATATTATGATTTTTGACAAAGTAAACGGTCTTTACTGTTGGTGGGTCATGAGTGTCCAAACTCAAAGTTTGTAAGAAGTTACTAATATATATATATATATATATATATGTGTGTGTGTGTGTGTGTGTGTGTGTGTGTGTGTGTGTGTGTGTGTGTGTGTGTTGGTGGTGGTTATGTATACTATGTTACTTTACGGTGATACAAACTCTTGTTTGCATGAATCTAGCCATCAAACAGTGGATATAACTGTATAGATGCGTTTATCATGATTTAGAAGGTTTTATCATGTCTAATACATCATAAGATCTTACTTTTGAGATGGTGAAAATCAATGGCTCACAATTCATGAAAATAAGGATGGTCTAGAAATGGTATAAAACATCATATTTTGATCAACTTTAATACATGAAAATAGTAAATAGAACATGGTAAGCATGATCCAAATGTTAAATTTTGCATTTCAAGATCTATGTAAATCAAGTATCACCATAAGTTATGATAGTAAGATACCACCATAGAAGCACCCATATATTCCGATAAAGAAGCTGGAGGTTGATACTAAGTTAAAATCTAAAATCTTGTTCAAGCAACTCGTATCTGATGTATCATAAGTTAAGACAAAAATTATAGAATTCGAAGTGAGAAAATTAGGTATGTGATTCAAGCAAGGTAAATAAGGAATTACATGGGGATGAATGAGATAGCTAAATGCTTGGGTCACATTATCATAACATAGGTGTCTCGGGTTAGAATGCCGCGTGGGTCATCCCCAAAGCTTGCATGTCCCAAAAAAATTAAAAAGAATAAGAAATTACACAAATATTAAAAGTGAAGAGATATCCAAAGTATCTTGGCTTACTCTTCCGAATTTACTTATATGTTCTAAAATTAACAAAGCATTGCTATTGTCCCAGGCCGATCTTTCAGAATAGGACATGTGCAGTGCAGAGATCTATTGAGTGGAAAATGCATCGAGTGTAGGAACGCACAATATGCTTTCACTTGATCGGCGATGTGCGGTGGTAGTACGACACACGATAGGCATCAGTATCATCGTTAGTGCATCATTGTGTGGCGGTACAGACGTAGAACGTTGTTTGGTTAAACAATTTCAACGAATCAGAGGATGTTGCCTTTGGAGATTTGGTTAAGGACCTCTCGGCTTGCAAGATTTCTCACGTGTAGTGGTTGGATGCACGGGGGTACATGTGAGTTAGGGCTAATTCTCTCAAAGATCACACTAAGTTATTCCAACCGAGTATGGTGACTCGAGGCTAGGTGAGCGAATGCCTAGGCATCGGTGAATGAGTCTGGGTGGTGCTCTTCGCTATGGTCATCAATCATCAACTGGTCTTCGAACTGGAGGCCGCAAGGTCTTGTTCCTTCAGTGATGAGGTTTTGTTGTAGCGTGTGCATGAAGTTGCAATACTCTTCATGGCACGCAAGGCTAAAGCAAGTTTGTGCTTCTTTCTGAAGTAATAGCTGGTATGAGACGACTATGCACTAAGCAGTATGGACTACATAGAATATGCATTTAAAAATGCACTTGATCAGCTTCTGCTAGGCAGTTTACCACGAGGTGGGGCGCAAGGCTAATGAAAATGATTCAACACATGAAAAGGTGTTGGTATGCAACCTTTGATCGTTAGGCTGGCCAACCTAGGCAGCTTGAAGGGTTGCTGGTTTATGAAGCATTCTATACCCGTGACAGAGTGATAGAAAGGCTTGCGGCAGTAAGGAAAGACTGTCGCGCTACACTGACTTATTAAAAAAAGTAAGTTCATGACAAATTGGCATCAGAGCAGAAAGATTCATGAAGATCTTGTTGTTCATTGTGTGTGATATTGAAAAGAACAATGATGATTTATCTTAAGTACAGAAAATTTTTTAGCTGAAGTGTGGTTGATCGAGTACAGAATCAAGATATTGGCAGAATGGTATAGAACATCTTGTCGATGATAAGCAGAAGTGTAAGGTTGTTGTTCAGTTGGCTAAGAGAATGTAGATAAGTCAAAGATTCCTACCAGTTATATGTTAGGCTCACAGGTGGAGCATCACATTTGCCTTTTGCATACAGAGAATGCACATTGGATTCAGCTGGATAGATTTGCACCTTTGGGTATAAGAGACTCAATTAAACTTTTAAATTTTCTCGCAAGATTGTGGGTTAATGGAGTGCCCACATTGAGCAAAATGTTCATTGTTTTGGTTCCTTGAGTTAGTAGATCCTCTATGGATTGTGTGTGTAAAAAAAGTTGTTATTCGTGACTTGTTAATTCCTACAAAAATGTTTTGCTGACTCTAAGAGAGAGTTACAGCGGGCTGACTCTAGGAGGAGAGTTGCAACATTGGGTCAAAGGTGCTCATGTGAGGATGAGTGCTTAAGAAGACGCTTTGAAAGACTACTTTGGGGTGATACGCAAGAAGGCGTCCCCCACTTGAAGACTAGTTTGGACCGTTAGAAAATTGCAAGTTGGTGCTTAAGAGAGTTGATATTCTCGCGGCATGCATTGGTGGTTGTCTTTCTCTGCGAGGACCACAAAAGGGCTTGGAATTGGCTTTGCTGAGGTTAGAAGGCACCCTAGTCATGAGTATAAAGATGACAAGTTTGTCGTTTGGGCGGGGATGGCCTGCTTGTGTATGAGACTGCACTGGGGTCTCATTAGCAGGAAATGCTCGATATTTATAAAGCAGAAGACTGTTGTCTAAGTGATCAGAGATGCGTTAAAGGTATGAAACTTTCCATGTTAAAGGTTGCGGCGATGGTGGATGTAAATCAGAATAAGTTGAGTAGGCTGAAGAAAAAGAGTAAACCAAGGACGATAATGGTTTTGTCTAAGTGAAGATTGTGTTCTTACTTGCACTATCATTGTCGAGGACGATAATGGTTTTGGGTGGAGGAGAATGTCCCGGGCCGATCTTTCAAAATAGGGCATGTGCAGTGCAGAGCTCTATTGAGTAGAAAATGTAGAAAATGCATCGAGTGTAGAAACGTGCGGTATGTGTCCACTTGATCAGTGACGTGCGGTGGTAGCATGATACATGATAGACATCAATATCATCGTTAGTGCATCGTTGTGTGGTGGTACAGACGTAGAGCGTTGTTTGGTTAAGTAGTGCTATCGAATCAGGGGATGTTGCCTTTGAAGATTTGGTTAAGGACCTCTTGGCTTGCAAGATTTTCCATGCATAGTTGTTGGATACATGGGGGTGCATGTGGGTTAGGGCTAATTCTCCCAAGGATCACATTAGGTGATTCCAATCGAGTATGGTGACTTGGGGCTAGGCGAGTGAATGCCTAGGCATTGGCAAATGAGTCTGAGCAGTGCTCTTCGATATGGTGTTTAATCATCAATTGGTCTTCAGACTTGTGGCCGCAAAGTCTTATTCCTTCAGTGGCGAGGTTTTGTTGTGGCATGCATATGGAGTTGTAATACTCTCAATGGCATGCAAGGCTAAGGCAAGTTTTTACCCATTTTAAAAGTGATAGCTGGTATGGGACGACTATGCACTAAGTGGCACAGACTACATGGAATACGCATTTGAAACTGTGTTTGATCAGCTTCCGCTAGGCAGCTATGCACGAGGTGGTGTGCAGGGCCAATGAAAATGATTCAACACATGGAAAGGTATTGGTGCACAACCTTTGACCGTTAGGCTGGCCAACTTAGGCAGGTTGGCGCGTTGCGGGTTTGTGAAGCATTCTACGCCTGTGACAGAGCGATAGAAAAACTTGTAGCGGTAAGGAAGGATTGTCACGCTGCACTGGCTTATTAAAAAAAGTAAGCCCATGACAGCTAAAACTAAGCAGATAAAACAATAATTTTTGAGGTAGGTAAGGGTTGTATTTTTTAATATTTTTAAAGAGTAATGAGTTTCATGAATAGCATTTTTGAATAATAGTTCAAGATATGAGATAAGAGGCATCATTTATTAATTTCCAACATAGCTGAGAAAAAAATATTTTTCCTTTTTGGTTGTTTTTATCAGGTTTATTTCATCAACCAACTTTGCTTGAATTAAAAAGTTGTTAGTAAATTAAAATCACCTGGATTAAAAATTTGTTAGTAAATTATAAGATACTTATGAATCAAATGAAAGATGTGGTGACTTCTTTTAAGAAAGAGCGCGTAGTGTATTTTTAAGGAAAAGAACCATTTTGTAGGTTCTTGAAAATAGTTTTCAGAGTGATAAGCAAAATGGTACTAATCAATTTATTAATATTGATAAATTACGATTTTAAAAAAAATCTATATATTTGGAAAGTAAAGCCATGCTAAAAGAGGTTGCAATGTTAAACCAAATAGGCCAATTATATTTTTTCAAACCCTAATCAATAGAAGGAAACACGTAAATGTACTCTTACATTTGCAATTTTTGAAGTATGTATTTTTTTTATTTAACTATATTTTGTGTGTGCTGATTTGGCTAATAATTGGATTGTTATTTTTGGAAGTCCAATTATTTAGTTGGTCGATGAGTTTTTTACTCGTATGTTTGCATTAGGGGGTGTCAACCGGCCTGGTTTACCCAGACCCGACCCAATAAGGTGATAAATAAGAAGACCTGATTAAGACCCGGGTATATGAAAAGAAGGTTGATGAGGTATTTGTCACGTTTTTTTTTTGTAATTTTTTCATCGATACGTAGTTACTGGTCTAGTACATGGTTTATCATGTTCAAATACTAGATGCATTGGCTGCTAGTACAGCAAGTTAATTAAGTTGCAAGTTAGTGAGATTGGCACCAGGACTTGTCAATCACTGAAGTTGGTACATGCATATACTCTCGCATACAATATTACAATATTGGCCTTTGTCGATGATTTCAAAGGGTGACACTTGGTAGAAGAAAAAGCCAGGTGCTTGGGGAAATTTTCATGAATTTAAGAGAATTAGTCCAGAGTACATTTCTTTTTAAAATTGAGAAATTTCCATACCTTTTGCTTGATATTCCAAAAAGGTCCAATGTTTTATGGGAAGGCATTCAAGACTGGTTTTTCCGCTTAAACTGTCAAACAAAGAAATCAAGTAAATTTCATGCATGGTTAAGGCCCGCATAAGATATCATTTTTTTAACCTTTGGTTTTGAAAAGGTACGCTTTGCCCAAATTACTAATTTTACTATACATCACTTGTCAGTTAACCCGAGTTACTCCTTCGCAGGTCTTTATTTGACAGTATTAGTGAAAAGTCGGATCCTGATATGTCTTTTAATAAAAGGTGAGACGTTTTTCAGAATATCGAGCAAAAAAAGAGACTTAAAAGGAATTTTCCTTTTAAAATTAGTTGGTGATAATGACAAATGGTTCAGTTTGAGAGACTGTGCAGTAAGCTCGCTTTGTTGTGCTTGGGGTCAACGCCATGGAGAAATGTAGAAATATATATTCCGCTCTTATTTTTTGTTTTTCTTTTTTTGGTTAGCTAAGCCAAGGGTTTTAAAAACCCCATCATACATCCATCGCGTCCTCCTTGCCCACTAAAAAGTACACCCAGCTTCTACCTTATGGCGATGTACACCTCCCATAGGTTTTGAGCTTGAGCTTGTGATGTCCTGTCACATTCACAATAAGCCTCTACCAGATGAACATAATTGGTTTTTGGGTTTGATATAAGCAAACAGTTTGTTTTCGATGAATGTTAGGAAATTAAACACTTATCTGTTTTATCTGTAGTAGATGGTATTCCATTTTGGTATTTTTCCTTTTTGTGTGTGGGTTTTTGTTGAACAAGATAATTTGTGATAGGTTATGATAGTATGGAAGACCATGGATTAGCTTTTTTCTTTTTGCCTTGGAGTTTGATGGGAAAAAATTCCCACATCCAGCTTGCCTATTGTGTCTCTCTGTTCCTGATAGGAATGGCAGTGGGGCGGGGCGGGGCGGGGGACAAGGTCACCACCCCCGCCCCGCCTCAAGATTAGAACCTCCATCCCCGGCGGGGATGGATTTTAACCTCCACCCCCGTTTCATGTCCTCCATCCCCGGTTCAAACGGGGATGAGGCGGGGATATTGCGGGGAAAAGTGATGGAGACGGGCCGGGGCGGGGAAAAGTGTACATCCATCCCCGAACGGGGATGGAATTTAACCTTCGCCCCCGCCTCCATCCTCGTTTCATACCCTTCATCCCCGGTCCAAACGGGGTGAGGCGGGGCGGGGCCCCGCTTTCCCCCGGTCCACTGCCATCCCTACTTCTTGAAAGTAGCAACTGCAAATGATTCAAACTGTAAGTTTATTGCTATCGTGGATTTGGAATCAATCTCATCCCAATCTGGAAATGAAAAGCTTTCAACAAGAGACACTACAATAGTTGGTGTTTCATGAGTGGAATGGAATCACTTTTGCCATGTGTATGGCATCAGATTGATCCATGCAATCCATAGGATCAATTACATATATAATTTCCTTTGGCATGCAATTTAGTGCTAAACTTTTACAGTCGTGAGGGCTTCGATATGGTTGGCGAGCTGCATGCCTGACCTATATATATATAAAGGAAAAAACCTCTTTGAAGCGGAAGTGATCGTTGATGCTTGCAGTGCTCAACGGATGCGTGCCCTCACTTGGAGAGAACGGTGAATCCACAAATCCAAGTGCCCCACGATGCACTATCAGCACGAAGATGGCCTCACCATCTTCTTCTTCTTCTTTCTTTACCCTGTGCACATTATCTCTCTCACTTTCTCTATTCACACAAATGAGGAATGATGTGAGAAGATGGGGAGGTGGGCGGTTTCCAAACCTCTCCTTCATCAAATGTGGGTTGGGTCCGGATCTCGCCCATCATGGGTGGACCCGGTACCCAACCCAACATTCTCCCACTCACACATGATGGAAAGAGATCTTAAAAGAAGGAACACTATATATGTTCAAATGGTGAATAACATCGGGTATTCATACTGACAAATGGATCGTGTGACCCATGAGCTTAGGGAATGAAGGCATATTATGTATCGGTTAGTGTAACATAATAGCCTAAACCTGTAAAAAATAAGATGACACAAGGTATACCTGCACAAGCCAGGTAAGAAACTTATTGTGTCCTAGATCAAATACATTTTTCATATTCTAGCATACTGAATCCCTTTGCACATATTTATAGTGCCAAGCTATACCAGACAAGGCCTTCCATTATGGCACATGTTTAATAATAAACCCAACATCCCCAGTATGTGGTAAAATAAGCTAGCTTTTAACATATGCATAATCTGAAAATGTCAAATGATCTTCCTTTCCAACACTCATTCTTTGAATAAAGATAAGTTGTTTTCCCAAACATGTTCTTTTAGACCGGATCAAACATGACCTTAAGCAATATGCTAAAGTAGCAATACTCATCTTTCTTCTTAAAATAAGGTCAAAAGTCAATAAAGACACTAAAGTATATATATATATATATATATATATATATATATATATATATATATATATATATATATATCAAAGACTCACACAATGAAGAAGCAGGGATCATTCTTCATTTCTTTTTGTGGTCGACTTATAGTTATGGTGCGATATACATGGTATGACTCATGTATTACAACAAGACTATCTCACTCTAGTGAGTGTATGCATACACCATAAATTCTTTATCGTACAGATCTATACTAGTTCAGTTCCTCCCCGAGAAACTAACTTGAGTCCTTCACGATGCACATTCTCGTGCAATGTCTATCCAAGTCCTTAGATCTGGTCAACCAGGTTACCCTTGACATTTAGATAGCAAGGTCGGTTTCTTCATATAGTTAAATATACATGAGACCTCATCCTAACTCAGTTAGGGCAATGTATCTCATATACGTATATATGACGGATATCATAACTCATTGTACTCCCACTCTTTTGAGTTATTAATACATGATATCCCCAAAATCTGACATGCTTATTAATTTAGTAACCTTGAATTTTGTTACATCTCATCTCATCCCGCCCACAAGTAGCGTATGAGGCGATAAATTCGTGTGAGAAGATTTATCTCAAACCTGGTAGCATACTCATATAGATGTACAACATGCTATACAATAATCATATAAAGAAATATGAATAACATTAGCATATCAAATCTTACAAATACAAATAGATTTTACATGCTTGACATAAGAATTCCTATTAATCAGCTTAGTAAAGGGATCTGCCACCATATCTTGGGTATTAACATATACCAAAACAACCTTTCCTTTAGATACAATGTCGTGCATATACTTGCATCTCGTGTCTATATGTTTTGTTCTATTGTGAAACTTGGGATCTTTGACAAACGTAATTATTGCTTGATTATCACAGAATAAAGTCACTAACAGTTTTGCATTAGAAGTGACTCTCAAATATTTGATGAATCTCATTAACCAAACACATTCCTGCACTGCCAACAATCCTGCAACAAATTCAGCTTCCATTGTAGATAGGGTTATACACGTCTGCTTCTTGCTACACCAAGATATAGCACCATTGTTCATCAAGAGTACATAGTCAGACTTAGACTTACGCTCATCAGGGTCCCCGCTCCAATCTGCATCTGTATAGCCTACTCCACATAAGTTACCACCATGATAGCAAAGAATTGAAACCGGTGTGCCTTTAAGATATCGCATAATCCTCTTGACAACCTTTCAATGCGCTTGTCCTGGATTAGCTTGATATCTACTCACCAACCCTACTGCATGACATATGTCAGGTCAAGTGCACATCATTAGGTACATCAGACTGCCTACTGCACTGGAGTAAGAGACTTTGGATATAACTTCTATTTCTTTTGACTCCTTTGGACATACCTTAAGACTTATATCATTCTTTTTTGCAATAGGAGTATCTATGGGTTTACAATCTTGCATATGAAATTATTCTAAGATCTTCTTTATATATGATTCTTGTGAAAGAAAAAGAAGTTTTTTTGAAAGATCTCTTTTAATCTCTATGCTCAGCATAAAGCATGCTTCACCCATGTCTTTCGTATCAAAATGAATAGACAACCATTCTTTAATGGTTTTCAGAAACTTTAAATGATTACTAGCCAATAAAAATATCACCTACATATAAAGTTAAAATTATAAATTTTGGACCTTGACGCTTAAGATAAACATAATGATTCTCATCAATCATAGCAAAGTCATTGCTCATGATGGTCTCATGAAACCTTAAATACCACTGTCTGGATGACTGCTTCAATCCATAAATGAATCATTTGAGCTTGCATACTTTTCGCTCAAATCCAGTAGTAACAAACCCCTCAGGTTATTCCATATATATTTTTTCATCCAATTTTTTATTTAGGAATGCAGTCTTAACGTCCATTTGATGTAATTCTAAATTCATATGTGACACTATGGCTAACAAAAGGCGAATAAAGGTTAATTTGACTACATGAGAGAATGTCACCTCATAGTCTATTCCTGCCATCTGTGTGTATCCTTTAGCAACCAAACATGCTTTGTATCGCTCAATAGATCCATCAACATTTCTCTTAATATTGAGAACCCATTTGCGCCCAATAAATTTTCTTTCTTTTGGAAGATTAACAAGATCCCAAACCTCATTGAATGCCATGGATTTCATTTTCTCTTTCATTGCCTTGCATCATTCATCCCTTTTAGAACAAGATAGAGCATCTCTAACATTCTTAGGTATCTTATCATCTTAGGGCATGACCACAAATGCTTCTCCTTTGATTTAGAATCTTCAGTGAGGAATTCTCTTCCTTGAACTCTTTTGAGTTGTCAGATCTTCATCGAAGTCGATATTCACTTGAGTGTTACTCCTGCTATCCAATAGTAGTATAGACACATCATCTTATGTCTCTAAAACATGATGATCAATCTCTTTAGACTGATCTGAATCATCCAATTCATAGAATTGAAAGTTATGTTGTATCTCTCCTCTTTTAGGAAAATCACTCTCAATAAATGTGGCATCTCTAGAATCTATCTCAGAAATACTCTCATATGTATTCTCTCTTAAGAATATATATCCTTTTGAATGTTCACAGTATCTTATAAAGATACACTTCTTTCCCCTATGACCTATTTTTCTATGTTGATGGGAAAGATCATGGATATATGCAGTAGACCCCAGGGTCAGATATGAGTCAAATCAGGCTTTCTGTCTGTCCATAATTTGTAGGGAGTTGAAGAAATAGATTTAGTTGGTACACAATTTAATACATGGACTGCAGCCAATAAACAATCGCCCCAAAAAGAAATGAGTAAATTTGCCTACGTCATCATGGACCTGACCATCTCTAAGAGGGTCTTATTCTTCATTTTTGCAACACCATTTTATTGCGGAGTTCAAAGAGTAGTCAATTGTCTATTTATCCCTTTATCATCACATAATTCCTTGAATTGTTCGGATAGATATTCACGTCTATGATCTGTTCTCAAAGCCTTGATCCTATAATCAAATTGATTATCTACCATGTTCATAAAGGATCTAAATCAATCCAATGCTTCAGATTTATATGAAATTAAATACACATGGCTAAATCGTGTATAATCATCAATGAAAGTAATGAAATAAGAGGCTACATGCCTCGTTGCCACATTTATTGACCCACATATATCGGAATGAATTAATTAAAGATGATAGGTTGCTCTAACTGCCTTTCCAAAAGGCAATCAAGTTGCTTTTCCAGCGAGACAATGCTCACATATAGGCATTTCAATCTTCGTATAGGATCCCAAAAGACCCTCTCGTGCGAGCCTATCCATTCTCTTTTGCCCTATATGTTCAAGTCGAGCATGTCATATAGATACATCCACATTCATATTACTAGCAATTATAACAAGAGAAAAACATTCATCACTAACATTCAAACTTTTAAATTTTGTGTTCAATACATAGAAACCATTCATCAAGAAACCAGAAGCAACTAAAGTTTGTCCACTAAGGATTGTCAACATTGACATCTCCAAACACAAGTTTATAGTTTAACATAAATAAAGTAGAAAATAAAATCAAATTTTGTTGAATCTCTAGAACATGCAGAACATCATGTAATAATAAAGATCATCCTCGCAAATCCAATTTGCAGGTCCCAATTCCTTTGACTTCTGCTTTAGTGTTTCTCTTCAGGAACAACCACTTTGAACCAGATGACATCTTCCTATATTCGACAAAGTTTGTGCGGTCTTTGGTCACATGGTCGATGTCTCCTGAGTCTAAAATCCACATAAGATTAGATTCAATAATTAGTGCACAACTACAAACATTGACACATATATCAGGAGTTATAATAGAAAGTACCTTCTCCTACTCATGACATTCACGAGTATAGTGACCCAAATTGTCACACTTAAAGCATTTTGCATTCACCTTATTTTTTCTGCTACCACGCTTCCCAGAGCGCTGATAAGGTTTCTTTTCTTGCTCTTTGTTTTAGCCCTTCTTGTCACTCTTCTTAACTTCCTTGGTCCATAAATTTTCTTCATAAAAGATTTTGGCCTCTTCAAGCTTTCTGCCACATATGCCCTCATGCTAGATGGTCGAGTCACTTCTAGGCAATCATTTTCTAGCTCTACGTGACGGGCAATATCATCAAAAGTCTTAATACTCTCGTTATGGGTCATATTAATTTTCATATGCTCCCAACTATGTGGTAGAGAGCGAATCACAACCTGGACATGTTGTTCATTTGTAAAGATATGTCCTGCACTATTGATCTATCTTATCATATTTGTCATCTCCCTGAGATGTTGACTCATAGTGTGCTGAGGAGACTTCCTGTAGGAATCGAACCTGATGGTCAACCTTCTAAGCTTTGTGGTTGATGTTCCCCCAAACTTATCTTTAAGAGACATTTACATCTGTTGAGCAGTCTTATAATGCTCATATTGGTACATGATGTCATCCTGCATTGAACATAGCATGGTGATATGCGCAACAATATTCATGCGCTTCTATTTTTCATAGGTTTCCATGTCCCTACGAGATTGTGCCCCATTATCATTTTCAGGTCATTCTACAATATGGTTGAGAGCCTCCAAAGCCTCAGCCTCCTCCAGTGTAAACTGAACCTTCCTATGCCATATATTATAGTTACCATTGTTCAGTTTCTCAATTCGTGTTAAGTTCATTAGGGTATGTTTGATGCGCCATTCTCAGCGTGATTCAAACAAAAATTGTGCTAAGAATGACGATTTTCAACAAACGTTGGATGCGATGGATGACGTTCCGCGCATCCACCGCGTTCTTATATGTATGTTATTTTCATTCCACCCTCCCCCCTGTTACAAAAATAACAGGAATGAAAGGAACAAAATTTTCTCGATGGGCGCACCAGACCATCTCGCACGCTCGACACTCTCTCTGCCTCTTCTGTGTAGCGGCCAAAGGGGCAACGGTGGAGGACGGCAATGATGTTTTCGACGGATATCGATCAGCCCCAACGATGGTGCTGATCGCCAAGGTGTCGAAGGAGGTGGAGGATGAAGTTTTGGAGGATGTGGAGGATGGTGTTTTTGTTGAACCAGGGTTTTTGGGGTCGGGTTGAGGAGGTGGGTGTTGGGGAAGAGGGGAATTTGTGTTCAAAGAAAGTGGAGGGATTGGGGAAGATTGGTGTTGCGGAGGTTGGGGTTTTGGGTGGTGATGAAAAATCTGATTTTGGGAGTGACCCAATTGGTGAAACTATCAGTTTGGAGAGATTGGCCTTGTGGAGGTGGAGAAGGATGAAGTGTCACCAGAATTTGGGGCCGAACCATCTGTTGGTGCCTAGGTATTGAAGGGAGTTGGAGGTTCGGAGGTTGTGGGTGATGTGCAAAAGCAGGAAACCAGCGATTCTCAGGATGCGCGTAGTGGCCCACACTTTTTCTCCCTTATACCAGATGTTACTGGCAGACTTATGAACAAGCTTGTTGATTTTATTCCTATAGATCAAGCTTATGACTATGAGAAAGATAGGCCTCCACATAGAATTCCTTGCCCACTTTGGTCCTAGAGCTGGAGCTTGTCGGGAGAAAAAAGAAAAGAACATTGAAGAGTTAGCTTTTTGGGTGGATTTTATGCAGAAACAACTGCAATGACCTATTAACAGGGAAAGAATATGGTCAAGACTCACAACATGTGAAAGTATTGAGGTTAGAGATTTTGACATCTATAGTCAGCAGTTCTTGTATGTTTTTACCAATATTTGGATTCTTCATTGCACTAGAAAGGAGTACCCAATCCCTTTTGTCAACTAATGGTGTTGATATGAAGGATGATTCTGTTGAAAATTTCATAAGGTTTTGTTTAATTTTTGACAGACTTTATTGTGTGATTCTACCTTTGAATTGCATTGGTGTTGCTTTTTTCTTGGTGAATAATTCAATATTGTTCTCATGGAAATTCTAGGTATCTAATAGGTGGAAGTGTGTTACATTTTTTTAATAATAAAAATTATGATATTATTTTTCCCATTAGGTGGTTTGTGAAGAATTAGAGTGGCTTCGCTTCTATTCAAATAGTTCAGGCAATGAGTCATATCAAGTACTTGACAAGGTCTGTTTATAGTTCCTTGCATAAGTGCAATCAAGTCTTTTTCAGTTGGATGTTGTTGCTTAACCTTCTGTGTATGATTTGTTTTAGAACATGTGAACTTCAGTATCTGCTACATGTCTGGCTTTTAGAATTGGCAGGCTATGCTCTTTATGAATTTCACTAGTCAAAATTTTGAGAATTTCAAGTCTAAATATCATGCTACTGCTGGGGAGTACAAAGGAAAGGGTGGGAGTTTCTTGTTTGGTGATGTTGAGACTAGTCAACGGGCTTTTCAGGTGGTCATCCTTCTTATCATGTTTCTCTGAGATTATATGCAATTCTATGCTCTATTTCTATGTTGTGACTTTTTTCCTGTGTAGAAAACATAGTGATAATTTTCTTTAAACAGTACTTTGGTCTTAAAGAAGATCAAGTTCCAATTATTGTCATATAAAATGTGGATGGTGAGAAGTTTCTCAAGGCCAAAGTAGAACTTAATGCTTGCTCATTTGTCTCAAATTTTTAAGGTATCTCATATTCACTTAGCTTAATTTGCTGTAGCTTTTGCTTAGAGAGCTCATTGAACAGTTCTAAGGTTAGAGGGAAGGTTCTGGTTTGTCGAACATTGAAAAGTTTACTTGTTTCAAACATTATCAATTGTTAAGATGTACCAAGCTTTTGATAAAGATATTTTCATTTGACTAATTTTCAACTTCTTTGATGATTAATAAAACTTATAATTTCTAGCATTATGGATTTTTTCACGATTGCTTTGTTATTAAGGCTAAATGTTGTTGATGACAATCTTGTGCTGCTATAAACCAATTTGAAAATCATATTTGGGGCAAAAACCAATTTGATATTCATATTCGAGGCAAAATCCAATTAGAGATCCAAATTTGGGGCAAAAATCTAATTTGAGATTCATATTCGGGGCCAAAATTCAATTTGAGATCCATATTCGAGGCAAAAATACATATTCAGGGCAAATATCCAATTCAAGATCCATATTTTGATACAAAAATCCATATTTGGGGCAAAAATCTGATAAAGGATCAATATTCAGGGCAAAAATCCAATTTGAGATCCTTATTTGGAGCAAAAGTCCATATTTGGGGCAAAAATCTCATTTGAAATCCATATTTGGAGCAAAAATCCGATTTCGAATCCATATTTAGGGCAAATATTCATGATTTTAGATATAATTTCATAATTGGATCTATATTCGGGCAAAAAACTATAATAAACTTGTTAAAACATGTAAAATGGTGGATGGACCGGGTCATACGATCCAAAATAAAGTAATTTAACCCATTATCCATGATGGTTCAAGTTGTCTGCACATCATCATCAAACAATGGACATTTGAAACATAGCATTTGAGTACGGTCCAAACAAACGTTGGACTTGGAACAATTGTTACAGAACGAACATAACCAATGTTTTATTCCATTCTCTTTATTCATTTTGTCCAACCATGGACAAGCCATCAAACATACCCTTATGGATTTGCTTGGCGCAACTATGTCCTAATAAAGATAAAATGTGCAACTATGTTATTTATGCATGTTGTGATCTAATAACTAGTACATCTATATGCATTCATAATCACACGATTAGATAATATATAATTTTTCTCAGGGCGTAGAATCGAAAGCTCACTACATTTACAATCATCTTCCACTTTCCCTAAGATAATTATATTAATCTAAATTGTATTATAACTGTATAAATAAAATATTAACTCGTGGAGTAAGTACTTCCAAAATACTTCAAACTCCTCAAATAATCAATATGATCACATCACATTTATTCACATTCATTAAATATTACGTTTTTATATATATATATATATATATATATTGAAACAAAAAATAAAAAAAATTAATAATTACCTCAGACTGGGTCCGGGTATCCCCAACCCAGTCAGGGTACAACAAAAAAAAAAATTGGCCTGCGACACCATCCTCGGCCCACATGGACCCTGTCTGAATGCCAGGATCCGGCCCCAAATCAAAAACAGGACCTGCGACCCTGGTCAGAGGCCGGGCTTGCGGCCTGCGCTGCAGTGGCCCGCCTGGCCGAAAGCCAGGCGTGGCCCGTGCTCTACAGTCGGCCGATCCCTCGCCTTGGTCGTGCGGTCAATTTATTATTATTTTTTATTGTTGTATGGCAGCCCCGCAGCGTGCGTCCACCATGAACGTACATGCACGTGGTCCCAGCCATGTGCACATGAGGGATACACTCGCAAACAAAAGGGCATAAAAAAAAACTTGCTTTGATACCAATGAAGGAAAAAACATCTTTGAAGCGGAAGCGTAGAAGTGATCGTTGATGCTCGCAGTGCTCAACGGGTGCATGTCCTCACTTGGAGAGAACGGTGAATCCACGAATCCAAGTGCTCGACGATGCACTATATATCACCGCGAAGATGGTCTCACTGTCTTATTCTTTACAATTGTGCACTCCCTGTGCACATTATCTCTCTCACTTTCTGCAAATGAGGAATGATGGGGAGGTTGGCGGGCTCCCTCCTCAAATGTGGGCCAGGTCCGGATCTCGCCCATCATGGGTGGGCAGACCCGGAACCCAACCCAACAATATGTTCATGCTTCTATCATACCTCGTGGGAAATTTAGTAGACTCGCGTAAGCGGAGAAACTTCTGTACTCTGCAAATCAAATGAAACCCCCCACAAAATTAAACGCAATGCATGATATCCAACGGACGAACAGGCTATAAACAACATACAAGACCACCTTTTAAGAAAAAAAAAAAAAAACACTAACACGAACTCACCTCCGAGCCAAATCATGCACTCGTATTGCAAGTTTGGATCCCTCCCCACTTTGACGTTGTTATAAATCTTTGCAATTTTAGCGTAAGGATGTCTAAAATATGTCAGCGGTGCTTAAAAGTTGGAGCACTTTTTTGTCCTGTCCTCTTTCCCAGTCTCCACGATCCATATGTTTGGACTTTTTCTCTTCCCTACCTTGTTAATTAATATGCAAACCCCAAAAGGCCATGTGCCTTGGAAATCATTTAGAAAAGGATTTCTCTTGGCAATGAAGCTTACAATTACACTGCACATGTTTCATTTTCCGGATGCAGGATGGAGTGTGAAGTGGCACCGTTTTCACCAATTTCGTCGCCCCTTGGGAAACGGAAATCCAATGACCACTAAGCTGGCTTTTTCGCCCTCCTTGTGGCGGTGCTTTCCCTGGTTTCTTCTTTCCTCACATTCATTAAATGTTGATCGCGCAGAGTAGAAACGGTAGAGCTGAGAAATTTTGAAAAGCGGGCTTACATTTACATCAGGACTTACCAGCTAATTGAATACCAACACGACCTGAAATGATTATTCATATGCATGCCGGAAAACAACAGCTTCTTTTGGTCATTTATGGGGGTCAGGGTTGCGTCATAGGCATGTATATAATTGTTAAAAACTTAAAAAAAAAGAGTTTGAAGAGGAGGAGGAGGCGAGAATCAAAGAAGATGGTGCATGTGCCGAGAGGGAGGGGCTCACCGTCAGCTTTGACCCCCCACCCTGATTTTTATTATTTTTTTATCCATCAATGTGATTGCCGTTTTTGGCTGCTTTTTAAGGTGTGAAGCCCAAAAAGGGGAGGCAGGAAACTAAAACTCCAAAGCTTGGCCTGCTGGAGCCACCAGCACGGTCCACATACATATGTGTCAGAACAATTTGCTCGGCTTCTTGTCCTCGGGTAACAGTAAAAAAAAAATGGGGAGAATAATTTCAGGCGGCCGCGAGACTTAATTTCTGTCAGACTTCGAGCCCATTATTAATCATGGTCATGACCTCCTACCATAGTCGTGACAAATATCGCGAGATTTATCAAAATATCGCGAGAAATCGCCTGAAAGTTTAAAATGGCAATTTCTCACGAGATTTATGAAAAAACATAAATACCGTGATTTAAACGCGATATTTACGTTTTAAACGGCTATTTATTTTCTGATAAAAAATAAATTTTAAAATTTTCTATTGCCGAAAAAAAATTACGAGAATTATGAAAATTTTTCAATTTCTTCCGAGTTTTTTGAAATACGAGAAATTGCGTAAAATCCCAGCTAGCAAAACAATGTCCTGAAACCTTTTTCGTTTATCATGGTGATCAAGGCCCTATATCCCAATTTTTCAAGGCACAGGGTTTCCAAACTAGATATTCATCATGGTCTGAGGGTGAACCGGCTTCATCGATTTTTAGATCGTATGCAAGGCCATCCCCAACATGGTGAGAAAACCATTACCATCTCCAGGCAAGTGGTGGGTTGGGTTGGGTTGGGTTGGGTTAGCTCAGCTCAGCGGCGTCTAGCAAAATGGGCTGCATGCAACCAATCACGGGAATCTCTCACACAGGAAAAACCTAGAGATTATTATCCCCGTATCCAACTTCGTTTAGTAGCATTTGTTAGGCCAAAACCCCATATCGATTGTAATCAGATGCAATTATAGTTCTGGTTTTTTTGCTACCCAATCTGACGAATAACCAAATTTCACGGATATCTAAATCTGTTTATATCACTATTTTCTTCAAAAAAAGAAAAAATTTAATTTCTTTGTAAATCAAATGATATGGATGTGGTCTACATGGTTTGTTTAGTAGAAAACTTGTTTTGAATCATGAGATCATGATAAGTAATTAGGTTTTTAAATGGGTCCAAAAATCAACTGCTCACACTGTGCTAACATTTCATTACTCGAAAGATCACATTTTTACATTAGAAAAGCACCATCTAAGGCTTGATCTTTAGCAAAGAAACCATGTTGAACACAGTTAGATTGAGTCGATACAACTTGCACCTATGATTTCTAGCTCATTAGTTTTGTACCAGCAAATATTTTCTCTCTATATATAAATATTTACCTAATTATGTAAGTATTTTCTTTTGTAATTAGTAGTAGGATCTTATCTTAATTAGGAAAAAAGGTGTAACGTTGGGAATCAGGTTACCCACTAGTACAAGATCACAAGGGACATGATGTACATGTTTTTGGAGGTTACCCACCTTTATTTTATTTTTTTTGCAAATTTATGTTTGAGTTCCTCGATCCATTGATTTGTAGGTTCTTAAGATCCATATTAAGTGGACAGAAGCAAAGCATTTCTCCTCTCCTGATTTCGGATTAATCGCAGCATTGCTTTATAGCCTTGGACCACTGCTCCTTTGAGCAAAGGAACCCTTACGTTCCTAGAGACCATTTTCTGTTTAATTGTGCATTCCAAGAAGTAGAGCGCTTATCCTGAAAAGATTAAAAAAAAAACTTTAATTGGAACTTTTTGGATGTTTGTCTTACAGAAACAGTGGCAGCTTTTAGGAGGGAGTTGCACAAATGTTCCAGTGGGTGGTCATCAGTCCATCATTTTTTTGACAAGTTTTGTTATCGACAAGAAAAATAGAGTTAGGGAGTGTTTGCCCCAACCATCTCTTACACGTGCTTGAACCGGCAAAGCAGGGAGAATTTCCAGCTTCGTTAGGCTTGGTTTATTAAGAATTACTATACCCCAAAGTTTGTGACAAGTTGGCCAGCAATAAGCTTGATTTTTTATTTTTTCCCCTTTTTCCACACTAGTCAAGTTGGGGCATAGCCCCAGTGGGATTCGAACCCAAGACCTCTGGTTAGGATATCAGACTCTAAACAGTCCAGCAATCATGGTTGTCCCGGCCAACAATAAGCTTGATTTGGCTTAGGTTGTTGTGGGTGCTACTTCTATCTTAAGCTCAGTTTTGTGCTCAGGCACTTTATTAAGCTTTCTGAATGACATTTGTAGAATCAATTTTAACGCACTACTTTGCAAAGATATATATACCTAAATGAATTGAACTTGCATAACAAGATATCACTATTAGCATAACCAACCAAATTGGTCTAATTGGCAATTGATCATGCTAAATAGAAGGTTTTACAGCCTAGACAAGTTTACAAAGTAGGTTGAAAAGAGATGGAGCCGCTTCATTCGTTAACTTCCCCTTTTCTAAGGGGGTGTTTGTTCCATGTTTTTTCCTATGACACGGTGTTCCCCTATTCTTTCCTTACCAAAGAATGCCTCTTTTTCTTAAAAATGAGTGAAACAAACGTGTTTGTGAAGTGTATGTGATGGGATGCACATAATAAATTCCAAATAAAAAATAAAAAATGCAGCTTTCTTATCAAAATGGGTTGACACCTCTCCTTTCATGGGAAGCGTTCCTTTCAAGAGAAAGTAGTTCCCTTTGGGCTTCTTTAATGGCTCATCTAGGATTTGACAAAATCAACAACAAAAAAAATGTGTTCTGTTTGTCATGTAACACCCCAGATTTTTGAACCTTTTATTTCAATATTTAATTGATTTATACGAGCCCTTGCATTGGGTTTGGTACCCGTAGAAATTTGGGTGTTTATAAGATCGAATTTAGGTTCGGATCAGATCCGTTTAGATTTAGAGACACAGTTGTCATTTCTGAAGATGTTGATGGGTGTTTTGGAACATTCCCATAAATTTGGAGATAGGTCTAGGGAATTTTAGTCACGGGGATATGCCTGGAATTTGCTAAATATGAATTGGTTTTTATGGAAGATGACAGTTTGGCAATAACATATGCAAACAAGAGTATTTTTGGCATGAAAGGGGCATGTTTGACTTTAAGTTTGTTTTTAGGGGCAGCATGGAAAGTTGTTCACTCTCTCTCTCTCTCTCTTTTGGTTATCATGTGAACCTGATACATCCTTTTAGCATTTTTCTCTTTTAAAGATATTTGTTTAACCCCTTTTCTCTTTTCACGAATGAGATTTTCGCTAAAACCTTCTTTTTTCCTCTCTCGTTCATTCCCTCAACCTGTACTCTCTCACCCTCCTACGTACTCTATCGAACCCCTCTTTGGTACGCTCTCCTCTCATTTGGCCTCATCCACACACCCCCTCTCCTTCCTCACCTGTGGGTCCCCTCTTCTCTCATTGGTGGGGCTGGACTGAAGGAGTACTCCAGGCCTGTTAGAGTTCTTCGGAAGGAGAGGCGAATCCCGCTGGATTTTTGAGCTTGAGGCACCTCGTAGAGCTCGGTTTGGCATGGAGTTTTCATTGTCTTGGGCGATATCAAGGTATGAACCCTCACTCCACAACTCCTTAGGTTGAATATAGCATGCAGGTGTGTTTTTATGCATGAGATTAGAAACCCATGTTTGAAGTGAGTCAATTTATGGAAGAATAGCATGATTGATCTTGCTTTTTATACTTTGTTTTTTAGATTTTTGCATGCTATGTGATATGATTTTTTCTACTTGAAGGAAACGTAATATGTTATGAAATGATGCACTGAGATTCTATTTTGAAAGAACATAAGGATTAGGAGATGTATATGCTTGAGATCTAGATGTAACATGCATTTGAAGATCATTTGTCTTAGAAAAATTCAAATTGAGTATGTACTTGTGAAGTATGATCATGTGTTGTTTGAGAGGAGTATGAATTATGTTTTTTTTGTAAAAGATCCATGTTAGAACGTTTATTGTTGATATGATTTTCCCATGGGTGTGTTAGGAAAATTTCTTAGACATTTTAGGTTCATAGTTTCTCATGTTTTAGTGTTCAAATGTAAGAAACCGAACTGGAGTGTCTCAGGGGTCGACTCCTATGTGTTGTTCTTGTTTCTGCTTGACCCGAGGGTCAACTCCTGTATTTCAGGGGTTGACTCCTATGTATTTTTCTTGTTTCTGCTTGACCAGAGGGTCGACTCTTGCATATCAAAGGTTAACTCATTTCTGTCACTCTGACCTATGTTTTTGGGGACTAAAGAGCTGACTCCTAGTTTTGGAGAGTCCACTCTTGCCTTCAATGAGTTGACATTTGATTAAGAAGAGTCGACTCTTTCTTTTTGAGAGTCGACTCCTTTTTAGAGAGTTGACTCTTGGCTCTAAAGAGTTGACCCCTGCACATGAAGAATCAATTCCTATTGAGTAAGAGTTGACTCTTGTTAGGGGATGAGTCAACTCATGTATACGAGATTGTGATTTCTCGATGTTTTGGTCTTGGGCAAGGGTTGTTAAGCTTGGGATTCAAGTGAATCACTCTAGGAACATGTTGATAGACCCGTGTTTATGGTATTTTTGGGTTTGCTGCATTGTTTTGTGTTTGGTGGTCTAAAGAGAAATCCAATTCGTGTTGAGATGCACGAGTATGCAAGCATGCATGTGTGGTGTGATGCACTTGGATATGTTTACATTTTTTTTTTTCAGTTAACATATTGTTGATGGGGAAATACATAGATATGAATGTTTGTGATATAGTTGTTTACATGTATTGCAAGTGTGACAATATGTAAATGGGGTGCGTATGTGATTTCTGAGTTTTGTATTGCAAAGTTGCCAACACAAATTATTTTATGAGACTGAGCATGGAAATCAATTTTAGGATGAATTTTCAGTGGAGTTGAGTGCGCAAACCTTGAGTTTTTTGGGTTTCGGGAGCGGAATCCTGAGTTGGTGGTTGTCAGGGGTCGACTCCTGTAACTTAGGAGTCGACACCCTGTGTTTTTTGGTTGGCCCCGAGGGTCGACCCTTGGGTTCAAGAGTCAACCCCTGCTAAGGCAAAGTTGACCACAATGTTTGCCAGGGTCGACCCCTGTAGGGAGGAGCTGACTTCTGTGGGTTGAGTCCTACTAGGGCAGGATCGACCCCTGCAACTGAGAGTCAACCCATGCAACTGAGAGTTGAGCCCAGCGGTTGAGAGTCAACTCCTGTTGAGTAAGGGTCGATCCTTGTAGTACCTGAGTCGACGACTGAGTGATCTGAGTAGACTCTAGTGTTGGTAAGTAGGTTTATTTTGGTGTTTTTAGTGCAAGTTCAGGTTGTTAAACGTGAGATCTTAGGGATCTAATCTGATATGATCGGGATATGGTTTGTGGGTCCCTGCCTGGTTCGTATTAGAGGATTTATGCATTGATTTCACTTTCGTATTTGATGTTTAGGATGAGGGTTGACTCCTCTATGTTGTGAGTCAACTCCTGCTAAGAAGGAGTTGACTCCTCCATGTGAGGGTTGACTCTTGTAATGACAAGAGTTGACTCCTAAAAGGGCAAGGTGGATTTCCTTGTGTTAGAATTGAGGTGTTTGGCTAATTTATCTGGAATTCTTGTTGGAGCTTGTGTTGTGCTTGGTCCAATGGACTGGCTTGTGCTATGGAGCACATAATTCATGGTATGTGTGTTGTGATGTTTGGTATGGGTTTTATTACAGTAATGCATATGGTTATGCTTATATTCATGTATTTAAGTTACATATTGTTAATGCGGCATTACGTAGCTTGAGTATGCATGGTTGGCAATATATAGAAGTTTGCATATGAGAATGATTACAAGATGGTGTATTTTATGAAAATGTTTGGGTGTTGACTAGGTGTCATAATGGTATGATTGACTTTATACCAATGTCGTAAGGATATGATTGGCTTGATGCCAGTGCTGGAAGGGTACGTTTAGCCTTATGCCGGTGCCGTAATGGTATAATATGGATTGGCTTTATGTCGGTGCCATAATGGTATGATGTGAATTGGCTATGTGAATTAGCTTTATGTTAGTGTCATAATGATATGATGTGAATTAGCTTTATGTTAGTGTCATAATGGTAGAATGTGAATTGCTTGGATTTATGTCAGTGCCATAATGGTATGATATGAATTAGCTTTATGCCAGTGTGATGTGAATTAGCTTTATATTGGTGGTGTCATAATGGTACAATATGAATTGACTTTATGTTGGTGGTGTAATGGTACATTGTTTTTGAGTATTTATACTAATACCGATGGTAGTATATTGTAGTGTTTTGATGCTGGTATCGAGTGTTTTGGCATGATGCATTTTGAATTGATAAGAAATCAAAGAGAGAAATATAACTTAAATTATTCACACTTAGACAGACGTATCATGGGTATGTGGGCTTAGTGTATTTGGGCACCTAGAGTCGACATGGCTTGTGTTGGGAGTCGACACCTCAAAGTTTACACTATTGTGTGGTTGTTAAGTCAACACCTTTGTGAAGGGTCAACTCCCTGTGTCTTTTGTCTGGAAGGATGACCAACCTGGTTTTGTGTTAAGGGTCAACCCCTAACAGTGTAGGGTCGATTTCTCCTTGGTTAGAGATTTGTTCACCCTATTAAAGGTCGACACCTGCGAGTGAAGGGCCAACTTTTTCAGTTTTAGGATTTGAGTTTTAGCCATGGTTTTCTTTTATCGTAGATGCTTCTTATGCTAGTCTTGTGATTCATGTTAAAGTATTTGGATCATGCTGAGACTATAGTTTGTCTCACCCGCCCGGACTCAGGGACCTCTGCAGAGCTACAGCTTCTGAGAGTTGTTTTGGTTTTGGGTTTTCGTACTCTGGCACATACAGATGTGGTTCCTAATGGCATAGGACTGCAATTCTTTCATCCAAGCCAAATCACGAGCCTTGATTTTTATTGGAAAACTAGTAGAAAAACACAATTATCTTGTTCAGCATGGACCTCATCCAAACCGCTTCTCATTTTATTTTCCCTAAAAAAAAAATCCAAAACTCCAAAATTATCCCAAAAATACAAAATTATTCTTCGAGCAATTCCTATTTCTAAACAGAAATCCTACGAGAAAATTTTCAGGGGACATTGCACAAATAACATTTTGCTTATAGGGGATATGTTAGTCTTCATGTCAAAAACAATTTCAAAAGCAATATAGAGCCAAATTAGAATTCCCCTTTTTTTTTCTGGTTGTGCAGATTACAAACTGCAAACAAACTGAGAAGATGAGTAGGTGCAATATCATGCACCCACATTTTAAATAAAAATCAAGATTCAAAGTTAGGCAAACGGGGTAGTAAGACCCCACTTGTACACATTGCAAGCTAGAAAAAAAAAACAAAAAGACGGAAGAAAAGAGAAAGGAAGATGCCTCCCAGAGCTCTACTATCTTGTTGAGAGTCGTTGTTGCCTCTCTTGAATGTCATCTGTAATGGCCGGACAGACTCTCGCCAAAATAATAAAACAACTTCTCATTCTCGAGCAACCTCGCAGAAGGGGGGGGAGAAAAAAGGGGAAGAATGAAGAAGGGAAAAGAAGAAAAAGAAGAAAAAAAAGGAGGAAGAAAAGGGAAAATAACAAAAGAGGGGGAAGAGCAGGACCTCACCGTGCCTTACCAACGACATCACCACCAGCGCCAGTGATTCCCAGTGCCACCTCACCCTCACCGACCTCACACCCTCGCCGCTGACTTCAAGAGAGAGAGAGAGAGAGAACATTCACCATTCAACATTACCAAAATACATCCAACAGAATATTGGATGGGAGAGACAAAAGAGAAACATAAGAGCAAAGCAACCACAATCTAGATGGTGATTGTGCATAGATCAGAGTACAAGCCGATCAGCTCCTCCCCCCATACTATGTAACTTAAGAGCCAGATACACATCAGACATGACCCGTTGCCGAAGCCTTCCGAAATCGAATGTGATGCCCCTGAAAAAGATGTTGTTTCTTTCGGTCCATATGACCCACCATGCTGAAAGTAACCAAACCCGCCACAATAATCTCCATTTTTTTTGCGTCGTACAATCCTGGGACCAAGCAAGAGGTCCCGAATAACGGAGCACGGACGAGTTTGAACAGGTGGCACACCCCAAGTTTGAAAAAATAAGTCTAGAACGACCGGGCAGAGCCAAAATAGGTGAGTCGTGTCCTCTACAGCTTTCTCGCAAAGAACGCACATGCTTGGAAATTGAATCCCCCGTTTCCTGACATTAATTTGGGTTTGAACACGATCCAGAGCCACAAGCCACGCTAAAGCTTTTCCCTTGGAGCTGGCCCCTTACCCCACATACAATCACTGGGAAACCCGTCCATCCCTGACGGCAACAAGGAATGGTAAACTTGCTTAATGGAGAACCTATCTCCGCTCGCCATGGCCCAGTGAAGCCACGACAGGCCATGGACCGGCCTAAGATCTCTGCCACTGAAGGATCGAAGTGTCTTTCGCCACTCCAGCCAGAGGGACAAGTGACACACTGAACTTGGTGTGGAAAGAAGAGATTCATGTAGACTACCATATTTTTGCCTAACAAACGTAGCCCAAGAAGATTGAGATGTGGAAGCTTCCCAAGCCCACTTCAAGACTAAAACGATGCTCCTCTTTCTCAGAGCTGGAATCTCCAAGCCGCCTCACTGCCTCGGGAGAACAATCTGTTGCCAAGAAACAAGCGGGTACTTTTTGTGCGACACATTCCCAGACCAAAGGAAGTGCAAAAGCAAACGGTTAATCGTTTGCTCTACTATCGTCGGTATAATAGACATGCTCATTCGAAACTCTGGTAATCTGGCTAAAACATGGCGAATGAGCGTCACTCGTCCCGCAAAAGATAAATATCGAGCCTTCCAAGCCTGCAATCTCCCTTGCACCCGCTCTATGGTAGACCTTCAAGTAGAAGTTCCTGCTGGTTGCCGATAGTGCACCGATAGACCCAAGAAATTGACAGGAAGGTCGGATATTGAGCAGTTGAAGATCCTTGCAGCAGCCGATTGGAGAAGAGGGTCAGCATTGAGTAAGACCAGAGCGCACTTACTCTCGTTCAGGCGAAGGCCTGAAATTGCAGCGAAGACTTTAATAATGAAGCACAACCTGGACATTTGATTAACATTCACATGTCCAAAAATTAAAGTATCGTCTGCATATTGAATTGTGTGACCAACAAAACCAGGAATGCCCAAGGATTCCAAAAAGCCTGTTTCTTCTGCCCTTTTCATGAGAATAGGTAAACCATCTACCGCGATATTAAAAAGGATAGGTGCTAGAAGACAACCCTGTCGTACACCTCTAGCCAACTTGAATTCTTCCCCTCTCATTCCATTGATGCAAACTGATGATACGGATTTTGTAACCAACTCCTTAACCCATGCTATAAACCGGCTGCCAAACCCCATATTTGTTAGAGATTCAATCAGAAAATCCCATGCCAGACTGTCATAAGCCTTGTGAAAATCCAATTTTAGCATGAAGTGCGGTAATCCAGTCGACTGTAAAGAGTGAAGAAGCTCAGTTGCACAAATAAAAGATCCTTGCAAACTTCGACCTGGAATAAAAGCACCCTGGTTCGGAGAAACAAGTTGATCAATGACAGCGTGCAATCGATTAGCCAACACCTTAGATATAATGCGATACAGAGCACCCATCACCGAAATCGGCCTGAAGTTGGATATGTCTGACGCCCCTTGCCTCTTAGGAATCAAAGAGATGACTGCCACATGATATGGTTTAGGCAACCTCGCATTACGATAGAATTCATCGAACAAGTGGAGCAGGTCAGCTTTAACACTTGACCAAAATGCTTTAAAGAAGTCGATGTGAAACCCATCAAGGCTTGGTGCCTTCCATCCCGATAGTTCATTAATAGCATTCGAAATCTCCACTTCAGTGAATCTAACCTGCAAAGAAACAGATTGGTTTGCCGCCAACCGCTTATAGCCCATATCGCCGATGACACCCCCGACGCCTAAGTCGGCCGAATACAACCTGGAGAAATAAGAAGTAATAGCTGGCAGGCAATTGTGCGGACCAAACTGACATCCATCGATCTCGATTGAGAGTATCCGGTTCTTACTGTATTTATTTGATGCGTTCATATAAAAAAATCGTGTATTATCATCGCCATTTGCCAACCATGCAACTCTAGCCCTCAACTTCCATCTAAGCTCATCTCGTGCTCTCCATTCTGCAACGAGAGCAGAGAGAGAGAGTCGAGGTAACCCTTCCCCCGACTTTTTTTTTTGTAAGGGCCTTGTTCCCGCGTCTACGTTGTAAACGTAACAGGGGGTGTTACGAAAATGACATTGATTAATCCCCTGTTCTCAACAGGATTTGAGTCTGAAATCCAGCGGGGACAAGGGATCAAACGTGCCCTTTGGGACGGAGTGTAACAGACGCCTTCTTAATAGTTTGATGTTGCACACGACAACTTTTCTTGGCATTGGGGACATAGGGAGGGAAGAAACACTTGAAAGGACATGGAATCTACGGTCTGTTAGATAATTAAGAAATGGGAGCCCCCCCACCCTATCCATAAAAACAAATCCTCCTAATTAAACTACAAGGAAACATCCTCCCCGAACCCTGCACGATAGACAAATGAGATCGACGCTTAGGTTATGTCCTTGTCATTTTTCAGTAGTTACATGGGGCCACGTGTCCCACATCGTTTTGTCAAGGTGGGCCTGCCATGAGAGTAGTGCAATGGAAACTGGAGTTGGAGGGGTCAACCATCGTTCATCTTCTTCCACAATCACTACTTAATTATTAGGCAATGCGATCTCCACGATATATATATATATATATATATATATATATATATATATATATATATATATATATATATATATATATATATATACATGGAAATTGTGACGACATTTTCCAGTGTTATGTTGCTTTTTCGCAAGAGGGAAGATGCTTCCTCAACCTTGTATGACCACTCTAGATTGATTTGTGGATCCGCACAATTACAAACTCTTTATCATGTTTGACAATGGCTTGACCAAGTGCCTCTTGGCTCCTCAAATTGGTCTAGGCTCCTTGGATTCTGTTGGATCTGCGGAAGCCCAATACATTGGTTGCCTTAGGTCCTTCTGTGGCTGAGGACGGATGAGACTCGCCTAGTCCATATGTGAGAGTCTTCAGTTAGGACCGGTCTCAATAGGTCTACTCTGGCAGTGACCAAGTATCTGTGATCGAGTTAGCTAGTCTTCCAATAATGTAACATACCAATATCACCAATAAGCAAGAAGCCATCTATAGTTTGACAGATCCTTATAAAAAAAGGAGAGGCGTTGGCTTAAAGCGAGTAAAGGAGTCGGTAAAGGCAGAGCATCAAAGGGAAAAAATGCATGAGGTACTTCCTCTCACCTTCAATGTGCAAACGGCCTCACAAACAAAGCCAACCTGCGTAAGGAATTATGTCAAGTTATAAATGCACGACATTCATCATGCAATCCTTTCATCCTGCAGCTATTGAAGAGAGAACAATTTCTTCTTGAGTGCTAGCAAATCAATATTTCCCATCTTGGTTGTAAACTCTTTCAGGATGATTGATTGCCTCACTACCATTCAACAACTTTATCTTAAGATCCATTTGTTTTTCAAAACCATGAACTTTTTTGCATTTTTGGTGGTACGAGAATTTCAGAAAGGATTCATCGTCAATGTGGATGAGAGAGTGCAGGAGGGGTGCAAATCTTGCTTGGAAGATGAATATGTCAGCACTAAATTGACCGAAGATGATATTATCATTGTTATGCACCAGCTTGTAGTTGGGAGTTGCAGTAGCGTTAATGAAATCCAATTTCATAAAAAATGCCGAAGCTGCATACTTGAGGAAGGCATTAGCTTGTTGCTGGAAGAGAAAGAAGCAAGCTTGCAGGAGTTGAAGGAAGCATTTGCTGTTTTTGATGAAACTGGGGATGGGTTCATAAACTCGGTTGAGCTTCAAAAAGTCATGCAAAAGTTGGGGTTTGTAGAAGGGATGAACTTGGATGACTGCCAAAATATGATCAATGCATTTGACACAAATGGGATGGCACAATACATTTAGACGAGTTTCAGAATATCATGGAAAACAACATTTTCTGAACCTGGTCCAAACAGCTGTATTTTCTTTTATTTCAACAGATGATACTGCAAAGCTTTCTGCTTTATTATAGAAAATAACATTTCCTCAACCTGCCTATCGAGCAGGTAAATTTTCTTCTGCTTCAATGAATGGAGATACAAATGAAACTAAAAAACTCTGATTTGCTGTGCCCAACAGAATGAAAGATCAACCAATGGTTGTCAATCAAATAAACAACAAACAATCGAACTAACAGGACAGGAGTGGATTAGCGACGAATTAAATCCGTCACTGAACAATTTAGTGATGGATAACTTTTATCGCAATTTCCTAGTCGCTAATTAGCGACAGAACATATATATCGCTACTTTCGTCGCTAATTTGCGATGAATTAGCGAATGCCATGATCCATCGCGAGGCCGTTGTTAATCTGCAGAGATTTAGTTTTGTGACAAATACACATCCATCGATAATTTCATCGCTATTGTAGCGATGGATTTGCGATGGATTATAATCCGTCGCAAAACATCGGACGATTCAGTTTTGCGATGGATAAATATCCATCGCTAAATTGGAGGCCAATACTAATTAGTGACGAATAATATCCATCACAATTTTTTTTTTTTAAAATTAAAAAATTTGTTTGAACTATAAATATCGAGAAAATTTTTCTCGTTATACAATTTATATATCCTGTGTATAAAAAATAAAGTACACATAAAAAATACATATACAAAGCAGGTAAAACAAATTTAACACAAGTTACAAGGGAAAAAAATTTATTGATCCACTATAATCCTCGCCAAGTTTTAATTATTTACAAGTGAACATATACAAAGAGTTTCGTTTGAAACACCAAGAAGGTGCAACAAATTCAACACATGAATCTAATCATCGCCAAGATTCGAAGCATCATCCTCTTCATTGTCTCGATCTGTTCATTTATCCATGCCTCCATCAGCTCCTCTACGCTGATTATCTAAGGTTAGTATTGATAAACAAAATATAATGAAATAAATTATATGCAATGCACCTAATCTAAGTCAATCAAAGTAACATGAATGAATGACACATAGACTAGCAATAAAGTGAAGGACATTAACAGAATTCAGATATGTGTTCTAAGGCTGACAAAAAAAATTCATAGTGATTCAATCATGTAGATATATGTTCTAAGGTTGTCAAAAAAATGTCATAGTGATCCAAGCATGCATGTATGGTTTATAAGGCTGTTAAATAAATGTGTTATGTATCACAGTCATGCATATATGGTGTTATAAGGTAGTCAAAAGACTTTCATAGTAATGAAATCATGCTTATATGTGTTCTAAGGTTGTCAAAAAACTTTCATAGTGATTCAATCATGCATATATGTGTTATAAGGCAGTCAAACAATTTCATAGTAATGAAATCATGCTTATATGTGTTATAAGGCAGTCAAACAAATTTTGTCGCTAATCGTCATTAAGTTGCGACAGAGTTCAGAATTTTTTTGTCGCTAATTCGTCACTAATTAGTGGCGGGTGACGACTACTTTTCTCTCGCTAATCCATCGCAACTTTGCAACAAAAATAATCCATCGGCAATTTTTGTCTCTAATTAACATTTTTCTTGTAGTGCTAGAGGATTGGCATGACCAATCAAAACATCTTACTAATAGATAATACTTTGTCGGCTTCCTAAATTCAACAATCCAACAGTTTCATTGACGTGTGCATTCAAAACTCCATCATACAAATTCACAATATTGTAAATTTGTATCAAACACTTTCCCTATTCATCAAGCATGATCATGAGCATTTAGCGCTAAATATAGTTAAGATTTTGCATGACAAAAGATACAAGACAATGCTACCTCAGGTTTTTGATGCCAATAAGGTCAAAATATGAAAACTGCATCCAGATCAACTGTCAGAAGTTGGTTAGGCTAAGCTGCCTCAAATGCGAGCAGAATAATAGCGACCATTGACCAAATATGCATAAATAATGTTTATATTTTTCTAATTTGAAATAAGTTCTATAATATAACAGAACCTTTAAAAAAATGAGTTACTTATAAAACAAATAAATATTCAGAGAGTTATCCAGCTCTTGACACAAGGTGTCACATGGCTATTTTTTCGCTTAGCCTATGTGTGTCCTGCATGTCTAACCCCGGGTGTGCAACAGCCTATCCCTCTTAGTATACCCCAAGAACTTAAGGAACACTCACCCAACAATCCCACATTACGTAGTCACAAAATGGGGAAAGGACTCACTGGTCTACTTTATTATTTAGCACTTCATGCAACTCTCTCTCAATTTTCTCTCTCAACCCCCTTAACCCATGTAAGGGTCTTTTATGTAAGACCGGTATACACTCTGTACAAGCAATCCCCAACATGTTGCCTAAGCCTTACAACAGGTAGCACCCCCGCCACTCACTCAGCCCACCCTTGTGCACTAACTTCCCGTCACAGGACTTACCTTAGCCACTAACCAGCTTCCAGCGTAGACTACTACCTTCAGCCTGTCAACCTTAGGCTTATCCTGTGCATGCAGTTTCCTTATGCTGCTCAACCAAGTGTCACAGGCCATCATCACATCACCATCCTTGGGTCTAATGCATGCGCATTGCTTAGACAACACAACTGAGTCCTGACCTTGGATTTAATACTTAAGTCGTGAGAAGAAACACCATCATTGTAGTGCTATCAACCTTTCAAAGGGACTAGAGCCATATTCGCACGTCGCAGTGTGCTACCTCATCGTGAGCACACAACTCTGCCATCTCTGAAGGTACCATGACAACATCCCTATTGCCATTTGTTGCAGGCACGCAACTTGCCTAATCACCATGTTACAAGCCTCCCCGACTAACAGAACTCGACATCCTCATCGAGTCTAAGTAAGCCTTTACCTCAGCTTTGAATTGCTACAATGTGCTATCATGCTCCCAGCTCTGCTCGTTGTCTGGCAAATGCTTCCACTTAACTAAAAATTCATGATAAAAACTAGGCTTATTGTGGTGCCCACGTAATCAATGATCTAAAATTCCCTCTACTTGGTTATCGAATTGCACTTGCACATTTGGGGGCACTTGAACAAGCCTCGCCCACCCAGGGTCCAATAAGTCCTCATTATATGGTTTGAGGAAATTTACATAAAATACTGCATGGGACTTAATCTGAGGGGAAAATGCCAATTGGTAAGCCATGTTCCCCACTATACACACCAACTGGAAGGGCCCATTATACCTAGGCACCAATCCTCGATGTGTCATCTTCGCCCGAACCTTCTTCCAGATCTAGGGCATCAACTTCAACTTGAGGGGCCTCCGGTGCTGATCAACCATCTTTTTCATACGCTTGATGGCTCAGGCTAGATGGTCTCTAGCCTCACTCCTCTTCTCATGTTGCTCCCGCACGAATCGCATCACAATAGGACATTGTCCACCCATCGCAAGTGCCACATCAGGCAGGGTAAGAGGTTGTTGGCCTGTGGCAAACTCAAAGGGATCGCGCCCAGTAGAACTGCTACGCTGCAAATGGTAGCAGAATTACGCTATGTCCATCAAGTTTGGCCATTTTTTCTGGTTGGTCATGACAAAATGCCGTAAGTACTCCTCCAACACCACGTTTACCCGCTTTGTCTGGCCATCACTTTGTGGATGATTGCTAGAGGAGAAGTTCAACTGAGTGCCCAATGCCTTAAACAGGCACAACCAAAAGTGACGAGTGAACTACGCATCAGGGTCACTCACGATTTTCAAAGGCAATCCTCAATGCTTTACAACATGACTAAGGAAGAACCTAGTTGCCTCCCCATAGGACAACTTTTAAGGGCCAGTATAAACAACCCATACTTTAAAAAATGATCGACCATGTAAAACCTGCAAAATTTTGGTAATTATCGAAATAAATAAATGTTAAAAAAATTTAAAATAAATATGATAATATGATATGGATTTGATCCAAATGGATCTTGAATCTGAATAAGATCAAATGGATCCAGTAATTGGATTCAGTTAGGGCGAGTGGATTCAGATCCTTGATGGATCTGAAATCCAATTTGAATTCAATTGGATCTCAATGGATCCAAATATGGTCGAATCTCAATCAAGATCCAAAAATCTAGTTAGAGAGTTCAGAAGATCTAAAGTATTTTTTAGATCCAACTCAAATTTGAGTTTCGAATCCCAACCCGATTGCAATTGGATCTCGATAGATCCAAATATCTTATGGTCCCTATTCGAGAATCGAAGAACAATTAACAAAGTTTCGTAGGTGTGTAAGAAAAGTCGAGAGAATCCACTTGGAAAAGGCAAAGCCGTTTAGGAAAAATGCCAAACGAGAGTTTATCTAACTTAATTCAGACAAAACTTGCAACAAATTAGAGTGTAGCGTAGTGAAGAGGCTCGCTACCTCTTAGAGATTTGATGCAGGATCAAATCCCACCATGCTCACATACATGATTTTGAGAAAAACATGTTTTCTTTTTGACAAAAACGCATAGAGGCTTAGACACACATAAATAGATTAAAAGACACTAATTGCAATGAAACAAAACATAGTGTAGTGGAGAAGTTCGTTGCTTCTATGGGGACAAACCCTGGTTCGAAACCCCTCATTGTACATGAATTTTTATATTTTGCATTGTAATATCTTAAAAAAAAATGTCAAAACCCTAGCACCACATATTTTTTTTATCCACTCCAAAAATATTAGCAAGAATATCTCCCATCTTCCACGATTTTAGGAAGAGCTTGCACCACAAGTATAGGAAGGGCACACCAAAAAGGGGGGAAACGGTTTTGAAAGACCAAATGTACATGAAGGAAGAGGGGCAATATCATACATTTGGTTTAGAGCTTAGAAAAAAGAGAAGGCGTGAATGGGGGGATGGTTTCTATTTTTTTTTTAAGAATTTGAAATGCTTAAATGAAGAAGATAAAATAGGGAGAGGCTCTCGTATCCAAAATCGTGAAACATGATTTGGACTCTCTCTCTCTCTAAACTTTTAGAACCATCATTATCCCTCTCACACTAAGAGAAGCTCCAGCCGAAAATGAAGGAAACAATATTGTTTTTGGGACACAATTCTTCAAATCGAGGTAAGGGGCAATATATTCTTTATGTGTGTGTGGTGTGCTCTGTAGTACATGTACATTGCATACTTTTCGCAAACCTATATGAAACCATACCTATACAGCCATGGGTCTTAGCCATGGCTGACGAAGGTGGCTTTCAAACCTTGTATGCGAATATGCTTAGATCTAACGACTCGTTATAAATTAGTTTAGGTAGATCCATGTGTTGAGATAAAGGCACATGTTCATATCATAGATCAGCAAATTCCTAATATTTTGAACTATTGGGGCAAGAGGTCAGTCCAAATGCAAGTTGGGTCCGTATTAGATTTGTTTGATGTGAATGGTAAGATGAATTATTGGCCAATGTGGCTGCATTCAAGCTTGCACCTAATTTCTTATCTTTTCATTTACGTTGTTCCATATAGATACGGTAAAACTGCTAGCTTGGAAGCTTTCAATCTAACTAGTATATGGTGTTTGCACGTAGGTATTAGTCATGTTGAGTTGCAATTTAGGTTATATTGGATGCAAGATATAATCACTTACATGTTAATAATTCACAATCATGTGTTTGATAAAATTACTACTTAAGTGAAGGAGAAGCGTATGGATATATACAGATACGTTTCTTTCTTTACAATATTCTTAATATTGATCTAGTCATTATTCAAATAAAACACATAATTGTATACAGGGAATAAAAGCATTGAGTCCATACGTTATAGTTATTGATACTGTTGTGTTGTTTTAGAAACCTTGTTTACAGTATCATTAGGTGTTTATCATTCATGCAATGTGCATTTAGTGGTTTTGTTTAACGTGAACTCGCACACACGTGTGCACCTATATTGAGAATCCAAAATATATATAATATTAATAATAATTTATAGACCATCCTTGCAGGCCAGTTTGGCTCGATTGATTCTGGGTAGCTATCCAACCTGGGTTCAGTTTGTGTGACTAGGTGTGCCAGTGTTGTGAGAGGCGTACGCCTCAGTACCTGAAGCGTACGCCTCAGAGGCGAGGCGCACGCTCAAGGTACTGAGGCGTTGTTGTGATGCGCTTAAAGTAAAGTTTCACTTCTAATATGCCATTAAGTCAATTGTACTCCCCATGTTTCTGACATCCAGCAGTGCAAGTTAGTGAAATGTTTCACTAGTGTGAGGCCTTGAGTGTGATGCCATGTATTTTTACGATATTTTAGATAATACTTAGCGTTGAGGCATCACACTCATGTTGTGAGAGGTGTACGCCTCAGTACCTGAGGTGTACGCCTCAGAGGCGAAGCGCAGGCTCAATGCCTCGCTTCGCCTCATCGCATTTAACAACCTTGAGGTGCGCTACACCATTGCCTGTTACCCTTAATTCCATTGACGGCCCTGCACTCTGTTGGGCAGGGTCAGCTGGGGCTAACTAACCCAGTAGTGGCCTGTCTTACCATTGGGGCAGCTTGTGAGCATCACTATGAGTGGGGATGATGCACATCAAACTCAAGGAGTCTGCCTAACCCCAACCAGTATATATATATATATATATATATATGATAAAACATTTTTGAAAAAAAATTGGTCAGTTGCACGATGGATACTTGAAATTGCAACGACCCAATTATATACCTATTCTTGTTTCATTCAATAGTCCTATGAAAGAGAGAAATTTGATGGCTTGATCATCATTTTATGAAAATAATGCATGTAGACACACTTTTGCAAAGGTTGCATATTTTATCATCCGTTCCTAAAATAAGGTTTATCACTTTCCCAAGTTTTGTAAAATAGATTGAGAATTGTAATTATTAGTAAAATATGCCTCATTTATATAGATTCAAACATTTTAATGATTTGCAATACTGTGGTTGACAACCACTATGTACAACTGAATATTTTGCATTCTGCTGGGCCCAATTGGATGAGTCACATTAACCCCAGCCGCAGCTTGGTGTGGTCTTCACTGACATAGCTGCAAGGCTATTAGAAGTTTGTCTATGCCCAGTTGTGGTTGCAGTGGATTGACAACATAGCAATGACTTGTCACAACCAGACCTCAGTCTAAACAGAATATATATATATATATATATATATATATATATATTAAAACCTTTCAAGAGACAAAAGTTGGTACAATATTTTAAATGATAAATACTTGAGTTTCGCAAAACCTCAATTTTTTATATCCTCGTTTTATTCGACAATCCAAAGAAAAATGAAAAAAAAAATATGGTTGATTTTGACTTAGTATACTCAGACACACTTTTGCAAAAGTGGCATATTTCACTAATTGTTCTAAAAAATGAATGTGTATTTCCTTCCCAAGTTTGTAAAATATTGAGAAATGACAATTGTACTTGTTATTTTCTCTGCAAATGAAATATGTAGTACATCAGAGGTTCTCTATTATGCACATACTCACAGTAGGTCTGAAACTCACTAATGTACACATACATTATGGCAATTATTATGTGTTGATGAATGTAGCAAATGAATGATATATCAATGTCGTATTTATATTGCGCATGGTTTTGTATGGGGTCGACGGGTGAATGTTGTGACCTAGGTTCAATGCATGAACCGCATAGTGTTAAATGCATGTATATTTGTTATAATTGCATAAAAAAAACTACAGGGGCATGATGGTGTAAGATTGAAACTAAATACACATAACCCTTGTGGTGCCATATGGCCATTCATGATGCTAATTGATTTGCATATAAATTGAATAGTGATTGCATGCACTTGTTATGACCATGTCTTGTGCCGGTTGATATATGCTTATTCTCCAAAAATTTGCCTAATAAAGGACATTTTCCATGCCATGATCATGTAAAAGCTCAAAACTGAGCTTGCGGTCTCGCAGGACCATTGTATTGTTATACGAGCACTTATGAAAAAGTTGTACTTGAGACATGTCCTATGAGTGCATGATCAGTAGAGTACGAAACATACACCCTAGCTCAAAAATGAAATTTTAAAATATTGTAAGTATAAGTACTCAGCTCAAAGTTGAGCAAAAAATTTCTGAGAAAATATTGTTGGTGCCTATTGAGCATTCGATGGGTAATGTGCATACACTGAGATCACCCTGAATGTGGGTTGAGATTTTTGGAAAACCCTTGTGGTGCAATGACTAGCACACAAAAACAAACAAGAATAAAAAATATACACACATAACCTAACTGTGGGATTCTGGGTATACCTGAAAGACGGTATATGTTATCGATTTTCTGGGATACTGGTTATACCTGACAACGGTATATGTTACTAGTTTCTGAGGATTTTGGGTACACCTGAAAGATGGTGTATATTACCAGACTCATGGTCTACCATGGAGAGGGTATATGGTACAAGCTCCGTAAAACTGTTATGTTTTTGTGAGAGCTAAGTGTCTCACCCGGTCTCCATTCCTCGGAGTTAGGGGGCCAGGACTATCAATATGTCCTAGGTGGTAGATTCAAGTCTTCTGTAAAAGTTTACAAGGTGCATCTTAATTCTAGTTCTAGCCACTGAAGAGTACTCTCTCGGTCACAGATCATCCACTTTGGATATTCGTACGATTAGTCATACGCGGTATTAATTTAAAAAGCATAATATATAGACCCTCGTGTGGTCTCGGTCTGTTACGATGTCGAATGTTTGTGCGTACCCACAGGGTAATTAACAAAAGAAACATAAAGTAAGAATACATTTGAGAGTCTTCAAGTATACATGCAATGCTTGATGTTGCATTTATTATAATATGACTATGATTCATTTATGTGATGCATAACTTATTCATGATTTCCTTAATATTGCAATTGTTATAGTATAAAGGTGATTTCCTTCATGTGATGTGTAGCTTGATAATATTTTTCCTTATATCCAAATTGTTATAGCATTCAATCATATGATGTATCTCTCATTAATATTTTTCTTTATGTATTAAACAATGAGTTGTTTTATATTGAGTGAATCTCATGGAACTTATATGAATTTTATCAGTTCATATCATTATTTGAATCTGTTGCACATATACTTGTACACATGACACTGAGAACATTCATATTGATATTATGCTTCTTACTCAGACGGGGTGTAGTCTGACCCTATCTGAATTATTATTTTTCAGAAAACAGATAAAGATATCAGGACAATTGTGGTCGTCACTGCGGGCAGTGCCATGAGACCATATCTTCTGTGGATGTCCTGAAGAACTCTAACTTTAAAATATTCATTAATTGTATTATTTATGGCTTATAATCTTTCAAGGCAAAATTTTAATTTGCCTAATGTTATTGAGTTTGTCTTATCTCTTGTAACCCGCCCAAATTATTTGACTGAGGGATTAATAAAATATTTTCACTATGATTTAAAAAAAAAGTTAGTTCAAAATTTTTGAGTTAAATATTTGGGGCGTTACAGATCACCACCAAGATCGACCCCTTGCCATTTACCTTTGGCAAACCCGTGATAAAATCCATAAAGATGCTCTGCCAAGGTCTCACCAGAATGGGCAGAGAGTAAAGCAGTCCACATGGCTTTCACCTCTCTGTAGTGCTGCACGTCCTTCTCCATTTGTAGCCAGTAATAGGTTTGAGACAAGAGCACTTGCGTCTTGTCTTGGCCTGGATGACCCACCCATTCGATGTTGTGCATGTCTCACAACAATTCCTTCCTCAGGCTCCCACTTAGAGGAACATAGACGTGTTCTCCTTTGGCATAGAGCACTTCATCCCTTAGCCAAACACATCTACAAGCACCTTCTTGCACTAACTGAACCAACCGTTGGGTCGTAGGGTCAGTCAACATGGCTCCCAACCGCATTGTACCATATCTCTTGCTACTTGCACAATTGTGGCAATATGTGATGCCCGACTGAGTGAATCGACCACCATATTGGTCTTTCCTGCACGATGCACCAGAGTAAACTTAAACTCTGCCAAAAAATCTTGCCATTGAGCATGTTTGGGCAACAAGTGCTTCTGGGTGGCAAAGTAGTTGATTGCTACATTGTCCGCCTTTACTATGAATGACTGCCCCAACAAGTAGTGTTGCCATAAGTGCAGGCAATGTACTATGGTAGTCATTTCCTTCTCATGGGTCAAGTACCTCCGCTTTGTGTCGTTGAGCTTTCGACTCTCATATGCAACAAGATGCCCTTTTTATAACAATACTTTCCCAAGTATCGTGTTGGAGGCATCAGTTTCCACCACAAAGGGCTTGGTGAAGTCAGGTAACCACAATACTGGCTCCTCCATCAACACCAGATCAAATCTTCAATGCGCAAAAGGGGTACTTGTTCTTCACTGTGAGCTTGTTCAAAGCTCAGTAGTCCACGCACATCCATAATGTGCCATCTTTCCTCCTCTGAAACAAGACCGGGGCACCAAAAGGAGCCTTCAAGGGTCGGATGTATTCTATGCGCAGCAGTTCATCCAACTGCCACCTCAGTTCCACCAACTCTGGAGGGGCCATTCGGTACGAGGATTACGCAGGGGGCCTCACACAATTGAAGAGCAATGACCAAACTATGATAATAATCTTGGGTAGGCTAAGGCCAAGTTACGACCTGATCCTAACCTCAGAAATGTGGAAAACTTAGGCTGCTTTAGTCTCAGTTGCCTGCAACACCTCCAGGACAAGACTGTGCTTTCTTTCTGGACTATTAAATGAACAATACAAAATATAGGGAAGTGATTTATCCAAAAAAAAAGGTCAAGCTGCCTGTGAAATATACAACTTCCTGGTGCCAAAATAAAATAAACACCAGGTCTGACCCTCTTTATCATTAATGAATATTCCATTAGTGTTGTCCAAGTCTGTCGCAAGAAGGTTTCCTTCTTTCTTATCACCCCCAAGCACTCACTCCAGAAACTGTTTTTCTCACAAGTAGAACACATGATTTGTACAATTAGAGTACAGACCAAACATGCTAACCCATAAACTTTGATTCTTGAAAGTGATATACCAAAATGTATTGTCATGATCAGTTAATTCATGCTATTCTTGATCAGTGAAGAACAAAGTTTGAAAAGTAGAAGTCTGGACATGGAGTCCATGAGTTGAGGTAAAGGGTGAAAGGTTAAGGGGACTAGACAACTTGGTTGGGGTCTCTCACTTGCATCAAGTTGTGCTGAGTAGATGGAAACAGAGGACTACAATTTCGAGATGGTCTAAGAATCAGTGCATACTAGTCATGACACGAGTTGCACAAGTAATCGGTCAGCCATATTCAGGAACATGGCTATAAGCACAATTGCTCAAGATCTTCCGAAGGCTGGATATTGCCATCAAATACTGCCTCAATCAAGTACATAAACACCTACAGTCGCAACATTCTGGAGTTTCCTCTTGAAAAGCCCATTTTTACATTTAAATCTTCTGGCTATTCATGATAGTTACATATTCAACATAGAAGCAGTTCTAGAAGACAGTTTAAATGCCCTTAGTGACGTAACTCAAAAGCCCAAATGTGTCGTATCTCCATCACCTGATCAGCATGAAGGACAAAACCACATCCTATTAGAGATGTCAGAACCTTTGCTCTGGATTACCATTTGGTTGACTCATCCTTGAGCATCCACATGAAAATTGCAAGTTTAACAAAAGATAGAAGAGGATGATGAATTTATCTGATCGCCATCAAGAAAAATCACATAATTAGATTCTATGGAACAGATCAAAAATTCCAACAGGGGTCATTTTCCTAAATTCCTAATCTTCATTGTCAGTTAAAACTTCAAATATCATCTATCAGCCAAGTTGGAGGCAACAAGGTCCTCAGGACAAAATTTGGATATAAGTGAGTACATTGGAAGGACATATCCTCTGCAATATGGGGTTTCATAATTTCCTCAATTGAGTCACTACAAAAAATGTTTATGACAGTACATTGAATAGCTGCTTCCGAACATGGCAGCAAATTCATGTCCCCTGCTAAAATCACAGAACTCTCCATCAGTATGGGACATCCCTCTCCATATTTGGAGTGCTATCATTTCGCTTTTCAAAATCAGTCTTTTTTAGACTCTACCATATTAAGCTTGAGCTCCTTAGCTCATTCAATTCCATCAAATTTGCCTAGGTCAACACTACTTATACTATCATCTATGACAATAAAAGTATCACTGAATTCGTCTACGTTAAGTGCATAAATACATCTTACATTTTCAAAAGAGAGGTCTCAGTATTTTATAACTAGAAAGGATTCCATGAAATATGGAAACCTGGTGCTTTTTAAGAGAACAATTTCTTCCACCAAAAGTCCAAATGCGATGTAGTGTGTGCTTGGGGTGTTATGTATTTGTGGCATTTTGGTCAATTTGTCTTGTGTAGAGATTTTGGAAATAAAGTTGATAGTTACGTAATTATGTGTGGGTGGCATGGTCATGCAAGTTTATTTAACGAGTAATGAATGTCATGGAGCATGTGAAAGATTACTCTTCAATAAAAAGTTGGTACGTATGTGAAGAGTCCAATGCATTAGTTAGTAATTAGCCAGTGCTTAAAAATGGATTTTCTTAATTTGCGTTGGAGCATACGAAAAGAAGGTCAAAAGTCATTGAAATTATGTTAGAAGTGTGTAAAAACATATATATGTGTGAGAGTTGTAATTTGGTGTGAACAAGTGAAAATACAAGCAAGTAAAATTCATTTCTTTTCTTCCTTTTTTTTTTCTCTCTTGAATTGAGTATTTTCTTCTTGATCACGGGTTGAGGTTTTCGCTATGCACGGCGCAAGATTATTCCAGAGCCCCCAGGAAGAAATTGTTAGGGGATAGCAGAAGGACCGAGAAATAAAAGCAAAATTCGTATATGGCAACTTAGAACATTCCAATCAATGGGGGCTCTGCTTGTCTGGCAAGAGCAGTTAGTGCACGTCACCTTGTGTTGGGACGTTGCAAGTTCTAATCCCAATGGTATGGTTGTATAACTGGTAGGGGTCTGCCTAACCCCCGCTTTCTCTGTCCAAATAAAAAACACTTAGAACATTCATAGGAGTAATCCATGTACTAAAGCGACATCAAATAGGAGATGCGCAACACAGCAAATAGCAAAATTGAAGGAAAACAGTGCTAAAATTATCCCCCCTTAATTAGTTGAAACCCAAGAAAAGAGGATGGAACAAGAAGAACCACATTCCTCAAACACCCATCTTGTGAAATGTCTCATGTCCATTTGATTATCATTGTTGCCTTTTTTTTTTTTGCCTCGTGCAACTTTCTCACAATGCTATGAATCAGAGAGAGAGTCTGTGTATGCGTCTCTGCTTGGGGGGGCGGACTTGCAACATGGGTCAGTTCTATTTGGTTTGGTTTGCACAGCTCTCAAATAAAAAACAGGACACTACATGACCCGATTCGGTTCCAGTCATCCCTATCCTCCCTCTCTCGGTCTTATTAATGCAAGTTGTATTGGACTCTACAGATAGATATGATCTCATCCATTTAGCCAAGATTGGTATTTGAATCACCCGAATCCGACTCGTACGCAGGATTTTATAACGGTTCAAAAATCAACAGCTGAAAAACAACTTGAGTCAATGAGATCCTGAACAAAGTGTGATGATAGGGAATGAGCGTGACATTCTCCAAATTAGTCCACTAATGTCATTGCAATTGGTTGTCTCCGTTCAGTTGGAAGTGCAGATCAGGTTAGGGATGCAAAATGGACCGGATCTGGGATGGCGGTTTTCTGATTTTTGGAAGTTTCGACCCTATCCCAATCAGATTCTCCAATTTTTATTTAGCTATTCGAGATCTGATCCGTTTGCATCCCTAGTCCCTCTGATATTGCCCTACATTTAGGTGATCTCAGATGCTAAGGTTTTGAGATTGTTTATCTAGGACATTGATGGCTCTGAAAAAACTTTGGTTGTCCTCATCTAGAGGATCAACAGTTCAACCATGGGTTTATGGGACAAACGACATGAGAGGGAAGCAACCCTGACGGCTTACTGTCAATGACCTTATCCACACTCCAGGTCCAATGTTGGATGCAGTGCCTAGTCAGACTTGGATTTTGTTGGGGGCAATTTCTGATGTAGAAACTAGTGAGTCTGGTTCGAATTTCCAGCTAACCACATTGTACCCAGCCCGGCTTATGTCATTTTGATAGCAGGCTCCTAAGCAACAGGATTATTTGGAAAACATACTTCTTTTATGATTCAATTATTCAAATTTGTAGCCTTGGCTTATTATAATTGAAAAGCATTCCCCACATTCTTTTAAACCAAATGCATATCTGTGTAAGTTCTGGCGTCAGACTAACCATTATTACAAATTAATTATTTGTATTCAAATTAAACCATATGCTCTCTCTCTCTCTCTCTCTCTCTCTCTCTCTCTCTCTCTCTCTCTCATGTATTCAATTTCGATCACACACATTTCTAGAAGCCTATTAAGGATTGATCAAATTTTAATGCTTTCCTTTTGTCAACCAAAACTCCACAACAACATTTTAAAAAGTTCAAATGTCAATTCCATCTAGACATACTCCTTGAGTAGGCTAGATGGAATTGATCAAACATCCTTAATAATAATGTCATTTTTAAAAATACATAATTACTTTTTCGAGTCATTGTGTACCAATAAAACACACTTTTTCCTAAACACTAATCATGCATTTTAAAAAATGTCTTTGCTTTTAAGGTGTTTTTGTTATTTTAATCAATTGAATATAGCTAATGCTAAAATGACTATTTTAGTTTTAGTTAAACCCATATACATATTGTATTCAGCAATCACAAATGTTTAATATGAAATGTTTTTATTTATATTTGTATTGCATTTATTTTTTTGGTAATAATTTTTATTATATACAATGATTACTTTTGTATACAATTATATCTAAGAAAATATGATAATCATTATTACCTATGTATAAATAATTTTCTCTGAAAAAAAATCATGTGATTTTCAAGCAAGTGAAATATTTTCCACCAAGTTTCCTACTCCATTTCCTCATGGCACACAAACAATGGAAAATTTCCATGGAAAGATTTTTTTATGTGAGAACAAAAAAGAAATTTTTCTTGCCTATGAACTTGTTTTTCACTTCCAAACATGGCCTGATCTTAATTTCCAAAAAACTTTTTTTTTAAATAAACATCCTTGTCGTTCCAACATGGGTCATCCAAATATGTGAGGACACAAACACAATAGCTCCAATGTGGGACGACTATCAAGCTTTTGTTGCCTCAACCAAGATGAAAAAATTGCTTTAAAATAAACAAAGTACTTGTCAATGAGCACCATACATTGTTCTTCATTGCGGCCTCTTTCTCGTAACTTGCACTTTCTCCTCCAAGGGCTGATTTATTGGGACATCACCCTCGAACTACTAATGATGCTTCTTTGATTCTTCCAAATAATCCCCTTTAGGATTGTCCAATTCACTCTCCATCTAATGCCCTAAAAATTTTGAGTTTTTTTTTTAAATAGTCATATACTTCTTGTGAGTTCATGGATAGAATAAAGTTGCCCCAGTAAGGAGAGATTTTTTTTCCATAGTGAGGAAAGTCAGGCATACTTTGGTCTGATAATGACGAAGTGAGGGCAGATCTTTTTATGTACTTCTTAGACTCAGGATCTCTATAGCTAGACTCTTTTATGCATGCAATAAACTTTTATGCAGTGAGACTCATGCATTTGTAATAGAGTGGGTAGCCTATAACAGCTATGAATGATTGATCATATAAGGTTATGGATTTAGTTCATGGATAGAATAAAGTTGCCCCAGTAAGGAGAGATTTTTTGCCCTGGTGAGGAAAGTCAGGCATACTTTGGTCTGATAATGATGAAGTGATGGTAGATCTTTCTATGTACTTCTTAGACTCAGGATCTCTATAGCTAGACTCTTTTATGCATGCAATAAACTTTTATGTAGTGAGACTCGTGCATTTATAATAGAGTGTGTAGCCTATAACAACTATGAATGATTGATCATATAAGGTCATGGCTTTTATGCTCTTTTTTCAAAAATTAGAACCTTTCTAACAAGTTGATTCATGCAAGTGAGATTCATACACTTTAGACTTTTTCCCTCTTAGGTTGGTATAAGGTAACAACACTAGGCTTCACTGGAATTTTTCTCTTTTAATTCAGCCCTGGTTTCAAGCGATTAGTTATAGGGATATGAGATTAAGTCTCAAAGCATTTTTTTTAGGTTTAATAGTTCATACTAAAGCTTAAACTCTGAAAGATTAGAATTCAGGCTGAGAATATGCTCCAATACAGATTTTGTCCTTAAGTCCCTTTTTACAAGGGGTTTATTTCTTATTTTTACCATCCCTTCAACTGAGATCCGATAATCATGGGTTTCATAACTACTTAATTCAGAAGATATGCCCCTATCTATCCAACCTCTGCCTCCAAGAACACCTGATTGGAGCAACAACCTCAAAATAAGTCAATGGGTCAAACTTCTTTACCATTGAGTCTCCTTTTTTAGATGCTTTCGGGATTGGAGACATGAATGTGATCACAAACTCATTAACCTTTTTATAGATTCAACCTCAAATTTGATACATGATAAAATTGTTAGTTATTGTTGAGGCACACCAAAAAATTGAGCTAATTATTTTTTTGTCTAAATAAAGCACACAAAAGAATAAAACAAAATTTTCATTCTTTGAAATCATATAGAAAAGAATTCAATACACAACAAAAGTAAACCATTTTCAAATTTATAGGAAAGCCATACTTAGAAAATTTTATCTCAAAGGCACAATATCAAACACAGTATTTCAAAACAACACTTCTATTGATTTGTATGATCAGTTAACAAAAATATATGGGTGAACTTGAATTCATTCTTTTATAAAATTTATAATTCAATTAATCTCAATGATAGCCTCAAAATACATAGAGCCCCAAGGAGGTAGAAGGGTCCACGATCCAACTCCAGATATACTTGAGTCTACCGCATCCATCGCCATCAAGCTCGCCTACCCTTGGGTACATGAAAAGGAGAAGGAAAGCAGGGGTGAGACAGACAATATGTCTCAGCAAGTAACTCGATCACTCACCTCATGATAGCGAACACATATAGGTCAACGAGTCAAACTAGACTCCAACCAAGTCCAAGGCTTAACACGAGTCCAACTCTCGACTCAGTGCGAGATTTGACTTGACACAACACCTCTAACTCAAAAGGTAACTCTACAAACCATGCACAACCTTGATGCATGCATATATTTGCAATGACCTTTTTTGTGATGGTCGTTTCGGAGTACAAATTTTATAAAAATTCACATGTTATATGCGCATTCACTACATATTTGCAAATCTCTTTGAAGATCAATTACTAAAAGGAGGTTTGCACGATATCTCGCGAATGTTGTACTATATATGCAAATTTAGTATAGTATTTGCAATGTTGCGCAAGTCTCAATTACAAGAAATTTGCAAATTTGGTTATGCAAACTTGGTGAGGTCTCCGAAAAAAATGTGAATCTATATTTTAGTGATAGTTTGTGATACTAGGAAAGTGTACCGACATATCGTGCGAACCTCAGGAGGTTTGCTCGTGCAAAGGGTAAAAGGTCCTAAAAAAGTAAAGGATTTGCGAATTTGGATATGGGATGGATTTTTAAAATTGTGGATTATTTAAAAAAAAACGTGTTATTTTTTGGCAATCAATATGATCATTTTCTGTATTATTTTTTTATGGTCAACTTGAGCTTATTTGATGATGATCAAGGCGCTCAATTGTTTTGAATGTAAATGCCCGTATTATTTCATACCCGTTGATGTTCCCCTCAAAAGTAAAAAGACAAATTTTATTCAGGGGATTCCACCTAGTGCCTAATAATTAAGGGCAACCACAGCTGGACCTTGCATGTCGGGGAGGATGTGGTTAGTTAGGCGACTTGGGGGGGGGGGGGGGGGGGTTGTCACCTTGTCATTGTTCAGGCGCTTTCCGCTTTCTCATATTAAAGTATGTGTGCTAGTTAAGGGTAGAGGTAGAGTTGCAGTAGTATCTGGAGTTTAGTGGCCTAGCTGCTTCTATTGCCTTGGAAAATGGGGTCCATCGTTATATATATATATATAGCCGGATTGGCAGATTCCCACTATTGTGGCCGGATATTACCATTCATGTTCAAAAGCTACTAGGAGCTAGCTTCCCTGGTCCGAAAAAAAAGTTGAGAAAAAGGAGGAACACCAAGCGCCTAACGTAAGACTGCCGGCTGAGAATCTTGAGGAGCCTGAGTTGGAGATCATCCCGACCTATGAAATTAATGGTGAGAATAGAATGTGTGCCCAAATGCTTGCATAAAAAAAAAAAAAACGTTAAGAATATTAAACGGGTTGCAAAGTCGTGCACCCAGTTCTAATCGGTAAGTTAATAATAAAAAGTAGAGAGATATGTTAGTTTTAATAATAGCTCCACAGGTTAAAAGCAGACGCAAAAATTTTATAGTTTTAGTGTTGCTAACGTTAAGATAAACCTCGGGTTCAACATGGAAGCGATGTGTGGGTGGAAGTATCTAATTAACAAATTCAGTTCAACTGAAATAATGGGGGAATAAAGGCCAAGGAAACGATTTTTTTTTCAAAAGGTCAGTATCCGTCACTGTTAAGTGAGCGAGCTTTGGAAGTTTTCATCACGGCATAGACTTTGGTGGTTGTGCGCCAACCTTGTTGTTTGTTTTCTTCTCGGGAATAAAACAATCGCATTACAGTCTTTGAACCCATGCCTTTTTTCTGCTACCTCTGTCCTCCTTGATGGCTTTAGGGATGTCACACTATCATTGAAGACGGGGGGAGGAAAGATAATGGAAAAAAAACTGCCTTTGTTGAGCACCTGTATTTCCCTCCGATCGATCCATCACAGGTACAATTAAGCGCCCCCAACCAACTGTGCACCCTGTAGTAGTGAATTAGAAGAGAAAACCAAGTCCTAATTAATTTTTTTTTTTTACTTTGATGATCCTCCCAAGGAGGCTCTTTGCGTTTTAATCAAAAAAGACCAAGCATGCGATATTGTGAATGCGAGGGACGCAACACAAAAGAGCAGAGCGGCTAGTCCTACAAACCAAATCCTATACATCATCTATCTTTTGTGTGTGTGTGTTTGTTTGTGGGGAAGAGAAAGAAACTCAGACACGCAGTTGATAAAGCGGTCCCACAGAAAACTTTATTGTACGTACTATGAATTGTGGAAGTGATATTTATAACATGTATAGTTGATATCAAGAGCGTCATCCTCCATAATCGTATCTTTTAAATGGTCTTGGATCTGGATCTGCCTGGCCTACCAATCAAAATTTTGATGTCGTCTAATCGCATCGTGCCGGCTGCCACATCAACTGAACGGGAACCCTAGTGCAAGTTTGTCAAGATCTACAAATCGTGATCATCTCACCACCGCGCAGTGTAAATCACATTCAGTGTCAACAGTATAAATTGCACACAGTGTAAATCGTCATTCATAAAATCGCTATTGATCACAATTGCTACCGTGATCTCAGGATAGCGGTTATTTCTGTGATTTCAAGATAGCGGTTATTTTTGGAAGGCTCTATCATCCTCAACCGAATATCTTAAAATATCTAAGACGGATCTTCTTCAGTTGTTGTATTTTTGGTCATTGTATCTTTTCCTTTTTTTGTGTTGTGTATCTTGTAATCTTCCGGATGTATATATTCAGTGTTGAGAATACAAAGAACAACTTTCATCGCAACTCTCTTGTCATATCTGCATATGATAACCTAGTTGGTTATTTCACATGGTCTCAGAGCCTATTTGATTTCTCATTGAGAAGACTCTGTTGCAGGTTTCTGACGTGATCATTGATGGCGGAACACAATGGAACCAATAGTGCTACAAGTAGCACTTCTACAGGTAGCTCCATGATGTCTTCCAACTCAGATCCAGCAAGCCTATACTATCTACATCATTCGAATAGTCCAGGCTCAATCCTGGTCACACAACTGCTCGACAGAGATAATTACCTCACTTGGAGCAGGGCTATGACAATGGCATTGAGTGCAAAGAATAAAATCAGCTTCATAGACGGTACAATACCTAAACCAGATTCTTCATCATCTGAATCTCTGTTGTGGATTCGATGCAATCATATGATTCTTTCCTGGATTTTAAATTCTATTTCAAGAGACCTTGCTAATAGCGTAATATATGCTACCTCTGCTAAAGAAGTTTGAGATGATCTTAGAGAGAGACTTACTCAGAGTGTTGCCCATAGAATATATCAAATTCAATCTGCCATTATGAAACATCAACAAGAAACTCTTTCAGTAGCATCATACTTTACTGAACTTAAAGGATACTGGGATAAGCTATCTGCATATTCTCCCATACCGACTTGCACATGTGGGGCTGCTAGAACCATGATTGATCAACTTCATAGAGAGCGTGTCATTCAGTTTTTAATGGGTCTGAATGATTCGTTCAACACTGTAAGAGGTCAAACCTTATTAATGGAGCCATTACCTTCTATTGCAAAGGCCTATTCGTTAGTGCTCCAAGAGGAGAAACAAAGAGAAGCTAGACACGGTCTGATTCAATCCATGGATAGGACTGCATGTACTGTCAATTCAGGATATGCAAATAGGTTGGCTACAAATAAATTTAAAAAAACTGAAAATCGAAATCTGAAGGGAAACCAGAAAGGCAGATCTATGTGCTCTCATTGCAATAAAGTTGGTCATGTGAAAGACAAGTGCTTTATTCTTCATGGGTTCCCACCAGGTCATAAGTACCATAATGTAAATCAAAGGATTACAGGAGCTGCAAATTCAATTTTGCACGACCATAGTGGAATTGGTGTTGAAGGAAAGACTCACAATGGTGTTATGGTTTATGGTTCAAGCTCATCGGGTCCTTCATTCACCTTAGAAGAATATCATCAGCTTATGTCTCTTCTTCGTCAGAATGTTCTATCAACAAACCTTGCAGGTCTGTCAGACTCCAACTATACCTTGTGTACAGGTAACTGGGTTATAGATTCTGAAGCAAGTGATCATATGGTTGCTTCTCCAACATTCATGACCCAATCATCCCAGAATTCTTCAGTTCCTCCAGTAAAACTGTCAAATGGTAGTTTTACTCCAATCACTCATATTGGCTTTGTCACTCTAAATTCTAATTTAAATATTCATGATGTACTATGTATTCCCCCCTTTAGGTTCAATTTACTCTCAGTTAGTAAATTGACTAAACAATTAAATTGTTCAGTGACATTTTTTCTGAACTACTGTCTTATTCAGAACCTATAATCGAGGATGACGATCAGAGCGGGTGAGGAAAAAGATAGATTGTACTACTTCAATCACTCTCCACCTATTTCATCAGCCTTATCATCACAACAATCAATCATACATCTCTGGCATTGGCATCTCGGACATCCATCTCCTTCTCGTATGAAACTTTTTAATAGTTATGATTCTAGTATTCAGATGAATAATTTATGTCATTGTGAAATTTGCCTCAGAGCAAAATAGTCAAGACTGGCTTTCTTTCTGAGTGAAATTGTCACAAAAAAACCTTTTGATTTAATTCATTGTAATATTTGGGGACCTTATTCTCAAGTCTCTTTGAATGGTGCCCACTATTTTTTAAGCATTGTTGATGATTTTATTAGATGCACTTGGATATATTTAATGAGACATAAATCTGAGACCCAGGGTTTACAAAAGTCTTACTTTTGCTTGATTGACACTCAACATAAAGGCTCAATCAAAATCATTCGAACAGATAATGGGTCTGAATTTTTTTCAAATGAAATGCAAGATTTTCTCTCATCTCGTGGAGTTGTTCATCAACATTCTTGTGTTGCAACTCCTCAACAGAGCGGTGTGGTTGAACGAAAGCATCGTCACCTCCTTAAGGTTGCTCGGGCTCTGCGTTTTCAAGAGAATCTCCCAATAAAATTCTGGAGTGAATGTATTCTAACAGCCACTTATCTTATCAATCGCACTCCTACCTCAAAACTGGGAGGCAAAACTCCATTCGAGAAACTTTTTAAAAAAAAATCGTGTTATTCGCACCTCAAGGTGTTTGGATGTTTGTGTTATGCTACTAATACTAGTGAATTCAAGGCCAAATTTGATTCTCGATCCTCAAAGTGTGTTTTCCTTGGTTATGCTCATGGTAAAAAAGCTTATAAAGTTTTTTATATGAAAAAAATCAAACTATCTTTTAGTCGAGATGTTATTTTTCAAGAACAAATTTTTCTGTTTCATATGAATAAAGAGACCCTATCTCAATCAGTGATGCTTGTTGTAACGTCCCAACTTTTTATAGTAAAAAATTTGGAGTAATTTTTTTTTTTTTTGAAATAGCGGAATTGCGTAAAATACAAGTCGGGCGCATTACAGGGTAAAACAGAGAAGTACTAAACATACCATTCATTAATTGAAACATTAATGTCATTAATTACATCCCATAACAGAATTGTAAATCTACTAATCAGAGTTGAAACATAAAATGTTGAATAAATGAGATCTCTTGGCTTTATCCAAAACGACACCCCGATGCTCCAATTAGTTGCTACCTGAAAAACATTTAAAGCAGAAGGGTCAGACTCCCCTGTCTGCGTAAGAAGCATTATATTTATATGTGGTGCTCAGTGACCTGTGTACAAATATGTGCAAGTACTGCAGATATAACTAGCATGAAAGTTTATAACATTCTAAGAAGATGATTATGCTTTCTAATTCATGATACAGTGCAAAGGATGACTGAACTAGAGGTATATTTATCCACATTAATACAAGTTGTAGATTCCACAAGTTTTACCGAAGTCAACTCAACAGAATGTAATTCTTCAGAGATAAGTTTCTAGTCAACTTAAATTATTTAATGCTTATCTTACTCTTACCCTGTGGGTACGCACAGGCATAGACCTCGTAGCGGACCGAGACCATACGGGGGTCTATTATTTAATAACCCGTATGACTAGTCGTACGGATATCCAAAGGGGACTGTCAGTGACCGAGAGAGAACTCCCCAGTGGCTAGAACAAAAAATTAGGATGCACCCTGTACTTCTGCAGAAGACTTGGATCTACCACCTAGGACATACTGGTAGTCCTGGTCCCCTAACTTCGTGGACTGGGGACCGGGTGAGACGCCTAGCTCTCACAAGAACAAGAATGTCCACGAAGCTTGTACCACCTACCCTCTCCAAGGTAGACCATGGGTTCAGTAACATACACCATCTTTCAAGTGTACCCAGAGCCCTGGGAAACCAGTAACATATACCATCTTTCAGGTATACCCAGAATCTCACATATTTAATTCATATGTGTATAAATCTTCATTCTTGTTTGTTTGGATCCAGTAACATACATCTTCTTTCAGATGTACCCAGAACCCTAGGAAACCAATAACATATACCATCTTTCAGGTATACTCAGAATCCCATATTTAATTTATTTGTGTATAAATTTTCATTCTTGTTTGTTTGGATTCAGTAACATACATCTTCTTTCAGATGTACCCAGAACCCTGGGAGGCCAGTAACATATACCATCTTTCAGGTATACCCAGAATCCCATATTTAGGTTATGTGTGCATATTTTTAATTTTATTTATTCTTATATGCAAGTCATTGCACCACAGGGGACTTTCAAAACCCCAATTCATACTCAAGTTGATCTTAGTATATGCACATTACCCATCGAATGCGTCAAAGGCACAAACCAAAATTTCTCATAATTCTGGTTCAACTTTGTGTCGAGTACTTACACATTCGGCATTTTCAGTTTTGTTTATGAGCTCGAGTGTACGTTTCGTACCCCCATTGGTTATGCCACAACATGGCATTATCCAACTTTATCATGTGTGTTCCATGTATTGGACATAATCCTAAAGTCCATATGTGAATCTCATATTTAGTTTACCATCGAAACTATTTTCTTCATAGATATTTCAGTTGCATTTCACCTAAAAAGTCTTTAGAAAACTTTTCTAAAAAAACCATTCATGAAAATCATTTTAGAACTCTCTTTACTCAATTTTTCATGTTTATTAGTCGACCAATAGGCTCACCGGTCGACCAACCTTTTTGGCTTCAAATCTTCTAAGCAAAACGTTATTTTTTTGTAAAATTAGTCGACCGAAGAATTTATCAGTCGATCGGACAGAATGTCTGTTTTCTGGAAAAGTTTAGCAGCAGTCGACTGAAGGGTTTATCAGTCGACTGATCATAAAATTAGTCGACCGAAAGTTTTATCAGTCGACCGGACAGAATGTCCATTTTCTGGAACATTTAGCAGCAGTCGACTGAAGGGTTTATCAGTCGACTGAACAGAATATCAATTTTCTGAAAATTTTAGCATTAGTCGACTGAAGGTTTTATCAGTCGACTGATCAGAATATCTGGTTTCTGGAAAAAAATTAGCATCAGTCGACTGAAGGTTTTATCAGTCGACTGATCAGAATGTCTATTTTCTGGAAAAAATTTAGCATCAGTCGACTGAAGGTTTTATCAGTCGACTGATCAGAATGACTATTTTCTGGAAAAAATTTAGCATCAGTCGACTGAAGGTTTTATCAGTCGACTGATCAGAATGCCTGTTTTCTGGAAAAAATTTAGCATCAGTCGACTGAAGGTTTTATCAGTCGACTGATCAAAATGTCTATTTTCTGGAAAAATTTTAGCATCAGTCGACTGATCAGAATGTCTAATTTCTGGAAAAATTTTAGCATCAGTCGACTGAAGGTTTTATCAGTCGACTGATCAGAATGCTTGTTTTCTAGAAAAATTTTAGCATCAGTCGACTGAAGGTTTTATCAGTCGACTGAACAGAATGTCTGTTTTCTGGAAATTTTTGTAGCAGTCGACTGAAGGTTTTTATCAGTCGACTGAACACATTATCAGTCGACTAACTATTGTCTCAGTCGACTAATTTTTCCCTTTTTCTATAACTTTCAAAAGGGCATATCTTTTTTATTTTTAAAACATTTTGATCATTCTAAATGGATTGTTTTGCTACCCCTTTCATCCTCAATGTATGGAATCTTTCAACTATAAATATGAGTGCATTTCACACTCAAAAACATTGAATCCAATCGAATTACCCAATAGGAATAGTATATCTTTATTTTACCATGATGTGAGATAGCAATCACGTATACATAACTTCAGACCTGATTAAAACCATTCAATCTACAAGGTATGAAAGGTGTATTGAACAAGAAAATACAACCAAACCATAATTTCATGAATAATAATCCGAGATACTTAAGGTTTCACGCCATTTACCTACTTTATTTTTGTTTGGATCTTGAATCTGTCATGGCTAACACCCACACCAAAATATATGCATTTTCCTACATAGATTCGAACTGTAGGTTTTGATATGAGTACTACATATCACGAGGCATACACATAGGAACAAAATGCCCTTACAAAGAACACATCAGTGCCCCAACGTTGGCCAAGGGTGAGAACCATTGGCTGAACCACTACATATTGACCTATTGGCGAGTAGGTGTTTCAACTCATGCCACCTGGGTCTCAAGGCCCTAAACATACCTACATATAGGTGCTTGTCACGTAAACTCCATGTTATTGCAACATAGATGTGCAACAAGGCATCAAGCACTTACATACAAATAGCAATGCTCCTTACCTCTTTGGAGTCTCACGACGGCAAGGCTGCAACCCTTTCTCTTCGTTAGAGCGGCACCCCACGTCGATAATGGATGTTCACGCGTTCAGCAAGGGAGGTCCACCCAGTCCAATAATGGAGGTCGACCACCACCGTGAGAGAGAGAGAGAGAGAGAGAGAGAGATACGTATAATGTAACTCCTTACCAAAAAGCTCTCATTTAACTCCTCTATTTAGGGGGAAGTTACCAAATTTTCAAGGCATTAAAACTTCACCCAAATCTTACGTTTTTGGTGGGTGATGTCTATTTCCCACAATGCCCCCTCCTGTCTTTGGCATGATTTCCTCTAACTTCCCTCACCATTTGCTTTATGGGTACCCCTCTTCCATGTTACCTGGGATTCTCCTCAATCCTTGGTAGAGCTAGATGGAAAAGCCAAAAATTTAGGCTTAACATAATCCTACGTTTTTACCCTTTTCACCAAGGTAGAAAACATCACTTTCTTGTGAAAAAAAAATAATTTGTGCACAGGGGGTTTTGAATTGAGGTTGCAACTCTACAACCCTGTGCGTCCTACCATAACTCCACTTCACCACTTATTGTTTACTTTTGCGAAAATATTCTTTTTATGTCATATTGGGACGTTTTTCCTTGTTGATGGATTTCTTCCATTTTCAAGTGGATTTTTCACCCGTTGGTTTTAAACTTGCACTTGCTTACTTTAAATGTGCTTCGGATCTCACGCTATCATCCTGAAAGCATCGGGTTTCCTTACTTGGACTCGTGAACCGGGTCGGATCATCGGATCTCGCCAAGATCCGGATCCGAAACCACTTGTGAGAGTTTGTTATCGGTTTCGTTCTAGAAACCACAAGTCATAAAAATTGTACTGTCTAACTTAAAATCTTACTATTTCACATAACGGATCCCTTTTATTCATTTAAAATTTCATAAATTTCACGGGTTTTACATCCTTCCCCTCTAAAAAGAAATTTCGTCCGCGAAATTTGTAATACATATCAATCAAACAATTGAGGGTACTTGTCCTTCATTGCTGCTTCCGGTTCCCACGTGCATTCTTCTAAGCCATGATGTCTCCATCTCACTTTGACTAATGGGATGATCTTATTTCGTATCACCCGTTCACTGCGATCCATGATTTCAATCGGTCTCTCTTCCACGGTCAGATCTTCTTGCACACTGATGTCCTCGAACTGAATCACGTGTGATGGATCTTGAATGTATTTTCTCAACATTGATACGTGAAATACATTATGAATCTTGGCAAGTTGAGATGGTAACTCAACTCGATAAGCAGTTTCGCTGATCCGCTCCAATATTGGGAAAGGTCCAACATATCTAGGACTCAACTTTCCCCTCTTTCCGAATCTGAAAACGCTCTTGGTCGGTGATACCTTGACAAATACTGCATCTCCCACTTCGAAGCTAAGCTCTCTGCGTCTCTCATCCGCATAGCTTTTCTGTCGACTCTGTGCTGCTCTAAGTCGATCTCGTATCTTCTGTATTTGTTCAGTGTAATGTTGAAGTACCATTGGTGACTCAACTGTTCTTTCGCCAACTTCATCCCAATATACTGGTGACCTACAAGGCCGCCCATACAGTGCTTCGAAGGGCGCCATGCCAATACTTTCATGGTAGCTATTATTGTAAGCGAATTCTGCTAGTACCACGTGAGCATCCCATTCGCCTTTCCAATCCAACATACAGGCACGTAACATGTCTTCTAGTGTCTGTATGGTCCTTTCTGACTGTCCGTCGGTTTGTGAATGAAAAGCAGTGATGAACTTCAACTTAGTTCCCAATGCCTTTTGTAACTACCCCCACAGTCGTGAGGTAAACCGAGGGTCTCTATCAGATATGATCGAGACAGGCACCCCATGTAGTCGTACTATCTCCTGGATATACAGGTCGGTCAAGCTCTCAAGTGACTGATTCTTCCTCATTGGTAGGAAATGTGCTGACTTAGTGAGTCGGTCAACCACTACCCAAATAGAGTCATGGTTCTTTCGGGTTCGCGGTAACCCCATCACAAAATCCATCGTGATATGTTCCCATTTTCATTGAGGAATTTCCATCAGCTGCATCGTTCCTCATGGCCTTTGATGCTCGATTTTGATTTGTTGACATGTCAAGCACTTTGCGACGTATCTAGAATGATAGCAAAAATTAGCATAATTTTGTTCTTATATCATAGAAAGAACAACCTAATTAGAACACATAAATTTTTCTCGTGAATTGGTTACCTTGCAACATCGCGCTTCATACCATTCCACCAGTACCAGTATTGAAGATCTTTGAACATCTTGGTACTGCCCGGGTGAATGGTATACTTGCTCTTATGTGCCTCTGCCAATAACTCTTCTCTGGTCTCTGGATCACTCGGTACCCATAGTCGATCTTTAAACCATATACTTCCATCCTCCTTGCGCTGGAAAGCAATGTCTTCTTGCAACACCAATGCCTCCATCTTTCCGTACTGCGAGTCTTGTTTTTGCTTAATCATGATCCGCTCTCGTAGTTCTGATCGTACAGTCAGGCTAGACAACCTAAGTATGCCTTGATCATCTGAGAAAGGTCTCCATTCTGTGAACTCAGAAATCATCTTCCATCCAAGATTTACCAGGCTAGAAAGATTTCCCCCAGCCTTACGACTAAGGGCATCAGCAACAACATTTGCTTTCCCTGGATGGTACGAGATTGTAAATTCGTAGTCCTTGATGAACTCGAGCCACCTTCTTTGTCGCATATTAAGTTCCTTCTGAGAAAATAGATACTTCAAGCTCTTGTGATCAGTGAAGACTTCGAACTGCTCTCCATATAGATAATGTCTCCAAACCTTTAAAGCAAAAACCACCGCTGCCAACTCCAGGTCGTGTGTGGGGTAATTTCTCTCATGAATCTTCAGTTGTCGTGATGCATAGGCAATGACCTTGTCGTGCTGCATCAATACACACCCCAATCCAGTACCAGAAGCGTCCGTGTACACCACGAATCCTCCGCTCCCAGACGGTAAGGCTAACACCGGAGCTGTGGTAAGCTTAGCTTTAAGGGTTTGAAAACTTTCTTCACTTTTATCATTCCATTCAAACTTTACCCCTTTTCGTAGAAGCTTTGTCATTGGCATAGCAATTCGAGAGAAGTCTTGGATGAATCGCCTATAGTAGCCAGCTAATCCTAGGAAGCTTCGGATTTCGCTGACATTCTTTGGTTGTGACCAATTCATCACAGCTTCAACTTTGGCAGGATCTACTGAAACTCCATCTTTTGAGATCACATGTCCAAGGAACATGACTTCTTCAAGCCGGAATTCGCATTTCGAGAACTTTGCGTATAACTGATGTGTCCGGAGGGTTTCTAAAACGATTTTCAGATGTTCTTTGTGTTCCTCCACATTTTCCGAGTATATCAGTATGTCATCAATGAAGATGATGACAAAGGAGTCTAAGTATGGCCTGAATACCCGATTCATCAGGTCCATGAATGCCGCTGGGGCATTAGTGAGTCCAAATAGCATTACCAGAAACTCAAAATGCCCATATCTGGTTCTAAATGCTGACTTTGGGATATCTTCATCTTTTATTCTCAACTGGTGATAACCTGACCTCAAATCAATCTTAGAAAAGACTTTTGCTCTTTTCAATTGATCAAATAGGTCCTCGATACGGGGTAGAGGATATTTGTTCTTCACAGTTGCTTGGTTCAGCATTCTATAGTCTATGCATAGTCTCATAGACCCGTCCTTCTTTTTCACGAACAGGACCGGTGCTCCCCATGAAGACGTACTCGGTCGTACAAAACCACGCTCCATCAGCTCTTGCAATTGCTTTTTCAGTTCTTTCAACTCTGCTGGTGCCATCCGATAAGGTGCTCTTGATATTGGCTTTGTACCCGGCATTAGTTCAATCCCAAACTCGACTTCCCGCTGAGGAGGAATTCCAGGAAGTTCTTCTGGGAATACATCGGCAAAATCGCGGACAATTTCCAAATCCTCTAGCCGAGTTAGTTTTGTTTTACCTCCGATCATACTAACCAGGAAAGCCATATCTCCCCGACGGAGATACTTTTGGGCTTTGAGGGTCGAAATAACCATTTTCTTGATTTCAGGCTTTGCTAATCGGAATTCCACTTCCGGCATATCCGGTCGAGACAGAATTACTTTTCCTTCTCTACAGAGGACTCTAGCATAGTGCTCAAAGAGCCAATCCATACCCAGTATGACATCGTATTCGGTCATATCAAGTATGATTAGGTTGGCAGGTAAGTTGTGTTCTCCTAAAATAACTTCCACTTCTGGCATGTAGTTCACACACATTTGTTTCTTGTTTCTACATTACAAAACAACTTTTCTACATACTTACAGAGTCATCGCGGTCGCTAGAAAAGCCAAGATCTCAAATTATTCAGTCCTGCTCTGATACCAAAGCTGTAACGCCCCAACTTTTTATAGTAAAAATTTTGGAGTAAATTTTTTTTTTTTTTTTGAAATAGCGGAAGTGCGTAAAATACAAGTCGGGCGCATTACAGGGTAAAACAGAGAAATACTAAGCATACCATTCATTAATTGAAACATTAATGTCATTAATTACATCCCATAATAGAATTGTAAATCTACTAATCAGAGTTCAACCATAAAATGCTGAATAAATGAGATCTCTTGGCTTTATCCAAAACGACACCCCGATGCTCCAATTAGTTGCTACCTGAAAAACATTTAAAGCAGAAGGGTCAGACTCCCCTGTCTGCGTAAGAAGCATTATATTTATATGTGGTGCTCAGTGACCTGTGTACAAATATGTGCAAGTACTGCAGATATAACTAGCATGAAAGTTTATAACATTCTAAGAAGATGATTATGCTTTCTAATTCATGATACAGTGCAAAGGATGACTGAACTAGAGGTATATTTATCCACATTAATACAAGCTGTAGATTCCACAAGTTTTACTAAAGTCAACTCAACAGAATGTAATTCTTTAGAGATAAGTTTCTAGTCAACTTAAATTATTTAATGCTTATCTTACTCTTACCATGTGGGTACGCACAGGCATAGACCTCGTAGCGGACCGAGACCATACGGGGGTCTATTATTTAATAACCCGTATGACTAGCCGTACGGATATCCAAAGGGGACTGTCAGTGACCGAGAGAGAACTCCCCAGTGGCTAGAACAAAAAATTAGGATGCACCCTGTACTTCTGCAAAAGACTTGGATCTACCACCTAGGACATACTGGTAGTCCTGGTCCCCTAACTTCGTGGACTGGGGACCGGGTGAGACGCCTAGCTCTCACAAGAACAAGAATGTCCACGAAGCTTGTACCACCTACCCTCTCCAAGGTAGACCATGGGTTCAGTAACATACACCATCTTTCAAGTGTACCCAGAGCCCTGGGAAACCAGTAACATATACCATCTTTCAGGTATACCCAGAATCCCACATATTTAATTTATATGTGTATAAATCTTCATTCTTGTTTGTTTGGATCCAGTAACATACATCTTCTTTCAGATGTACCCAGAACCCTAGGAAACTAGTAACATATACCATCTTTCAGCTATACCCAGAATCCCATATTTAATTTATATGTGTATAAATTTTCATTCTTGTTTGTTTGGATCCAGTAACATACATCTTCTTTCAGATGTACCCAGAACCCTGGGAGGCCAGTAACATATACCATCTTTCAGGTATACCCAGAATCCCATATTTAGGTTATGTGTACATATTTTTAATTTTATTTATTCTTATATGCAAGTCATTGCACCACAGGGGACTTTCAAAACCCCAATTCATACTCAAGTTGATCTTAGTATATGCACATTACCCATCGAATGCGTCAAAGGCACAAACCAAAATTTCTCATAATTCTGGTTCAACTTTGTGTCGAGTACTTACACATTCGGCATTTTCAGTTTTGTTTATGAGCTCGAGTATACGTTTCGTACCCCCATTGGTTATGCCACAACATGGCATTATCCAACTTTATCATGTGTGTTCCATGTATTGGACATAATCCTAAAGTCCATATGTGAATCTCATATTTAGTTTATCATCGAAACTATTTCCTTCATAGATATTTCAGTTGCATTTCACCTAAAAAGTCTTTAGAAAACTTTTCTAAAAAAACCATTCATGAAAATCATTTTAGAACTCTCTTTACTCAATTTTTCATGTTTATTAGTCGACCAATAGGCTCACCGGTCGACCAACCTTTTTGGCTTCAAATCTTCTAAGCAAAACGTTATTTTTTTGTAAAATTAGTCGACCGAAGAATTTATCAGTCGACCGGACAGAATGTTTGTTTTCTGGAAAAGTTTAGCAGCAGTCGACTGAAGGGTTTATCAGTCGACTGATCATAAAATTAGTCGACCGAAAGTTTTATCAGTCGACTGGACAGAATGTCCATTTTCTGGAACATTTAGCAGCAGTCGACTGAAGGGTTTATCAGTCGACTGAACAGAATATCAATTTTCTGAAAATTTTAGCATTAGTCGATTGAAGGTTTTATCAATCAACTGATCAGAATATCTGGTTTCCGGAAAAATTTTAGCATCAGTCGACTGAAGGTTTTATCAGTCGACTGATCAGAATGTCTATTTTCTGGAAAATTTTTAGCATCAATCGACTGAAGGTTTTATCAGTCGACTGATCAGAATGACTATTTTCTGGAAAGTTTTAGCATCAGTCGACTGAAGGTTTTATCAGTCGACTGATCAGAATGCCTGTTTTCTGGAAAAAATTTAGCATCAGTCGACTGAAGGTTTTATCAGTCGACTGATCAGAATGTCTATTTTCTGGAAAAAATTTAGCATCAGTCGACTGAAGGTTTTATCAGTCGACTGATCAGAATGTCTAATTTCTGGAAAAATTTTAGCATAAGTCGACTGAAGGTTTTATCAGTCGACTGATCAGAATGCCTGTTTTCTGGAAAAAATTTAGCATCAGTCGACTGAAGGTTTTATCAGTCGACTGAACAGAATGTTTGTTTTCTGGAAATTTTTGCAGCAGTCGACTGAAGGTTTTTATCAGTCGACTGAACACATTATCAGTCGACTAACTATTGTCTCAGTCGACTAATTTTGTCATTTTTCTGTAACCTTTTAAAGGGCGTATCTTTTTTATTTTTCAAACATTTTGATCATTCTAAATGGATTGTTTTGCCACCCCTTTCATCCTCAATGTATGAAATCTTTCAACTATAAATATGAGTGCATTCCACACTCAAAAACATCGAATCCAATCGAATTACCCAATAGGAATAGTATATCTTTATTTTACCATGATGTGAGATAGCAATCACGTATACATAACTTCAGACCTGATTAAAACCATTCAATCTACAAGGTATGAAAGGTGTATTGAACAAGAAAATACAACCAAACCATAATTTCATGAATAATAATCCGAGATACTTAAGGTTCCACGCCATTTACCTACTTTATTTTTGTTTGGATCTTGAATCTGTCATGGCTAATACCCACACCAAAATATATGCATTTTCCTACATAGATTCGAACTGTAGGTTTTGATATGAGTACTACATATCACCAGGCATACACATAGGAACAAAATGCCCTTACAAAGAACACCTCAGTGCCCCAACGTTGGCCAAGGGTGAGAACCATTGGCTGAACCACTACATATTGACCTATTGGCGAGTAGGTGTTTCAACTCATGCCACCTGGGTCTCAAGGCCCTAAACATACCTACATATAGGTGGTGCTTGTCACGTAAACTCCATGTTATTGCAACATAGATGTGCAACAAGGCATCAAGCACTTACATACAAATAGCAATGCTCCTTACCTCTTTGGAGTCTCACGACGGCAAGGCTGCAACCCCTTCTCTTCGTTAGAGCGGCACCCCACGTCGATAATGGACGTTCACGCGTTCAGCAAGGGAGGTCCACCGAGTCCAATAATGGAGGTCGACCACCACCGTGAGAGAGAGAGAGAGAGATACGTATAATGTAACTCCTTACCAAAAAGCTCTCATTTAACTCCTCTATTTAGGGGGAAGTTACCAAATTTTTAAGGCATTAAAACTTCACCCAAATCTTACGTTTTTGGTGGGTGATGTCTATTTCCCACAATGCCCCCTCCTGTCTTTGGCATGATTTCCTCTAACTTCCCTCACCATTTGCTTTATGGGTACCCCTCTTCCATGTTACCTGGGATTCTCCTCAATCCTTGGTAGAGCTAGATGGAAAATCCAAAAATTTAGGCTTAACATAATCCTACGTTTTTACCCTTTTCACCAAGGTAGAAAACATCACTTTCTTGTGAAAAAAAATAATTTGTGCACAGGGGGTTTTGAATTGAGGTTGCAACTCTACAACCCTGTGCGTCCTACCATAACTTCACTTCACCACTTATTGTTTACTTTTGCGAAAATATTCTTTTTATGTCATATTGGGACGTTTTTCCTTGTTGATGGATTTCTTCCATTTTCAAGTGGATTTTTCACCCGTTGGTTTTAAACTTGCACTTGCTTACTTTAAATGTGCTTCGGATCTCACGCTATCATCCCAAAAGCTTCGGGTTTCCTTACTTGGACTCGTGAACCGGGTCGGATCATCGGATCTCGCCAAGATCCGGATCCAAAACCACTTGTGAGAGTTTGTTATCGGTTTCATTCTAGAAACCACAAGTCATAAAATTTGTACTGTCTAACTTAAAATCTTACTATTTCACATAACGGATCCCTTTTATTCATTTAGAATTTCATAAATTTCACGGGTTTTACACTTGTACCTCTTGGGGACCACCATGTTTCACCTCTTCATAATTCAACCTCAATTGAAATTTATCATCCTGCTACTTCAAATCTAGAAGAAACTCAGTTATCTCCAAGTCAACCTCAAACCAGTGAACCTTCTCCAGATCTGGTTCCCACCTCCATGACTTCTCTTGAACCAGTTTTATCATCTCATTTACGACGATCTACTAAAGAACATCAACCATCCATTCGATTGAAGGATTTTTACTATGCGTCGATTCATTCCTCACCTCAACCATCATCAAAATCGATTACAGATACACATTTTCTTTTGTCAAAATTTGTTTCCTTTGTTAAATTTTCTCCCTCTCATAAAGCCTTTCTTGCTAACATATCCCATGATGTTGAACCCAAAACTTTCACCCAAGCTATGACGCATTCTTGTTGGAGAGAGGCAATGGCTGCTGAAATTCAGGCCCTCGAAGCAAACCGTACTTGGACTATCACCGAATTAGCACCAGGAATCAAACCCATTGGGAGCAAGTGGATTTATAAGATTAAGTATAAATTTGATGGATCCATTGAATGCTATAAGGCTTGGTTGGTCAGTAAAGGACATTCTCAACAAAAGGGTCTCAATTATCACGAAACATTTGCCCATGTAGCGAAGATGACTACCGTTCGATGTCTTCTCACTGTGATGGCCACACAAAATTGGATTTTATAATAAATGGAGATTTGAAAGAAGATGTTTATATGTCTATACCTTCTGGATTTGCACGACAGGGGGAGCATTGAGTGTGCAAACTTCACAAGTCTTTGTATGGTCTTAAACAAGCACCCAGAAATTGGTTTGCAAAATTCTCCTCTGCTCTCCTTGACTTTTGTTTTCATCAATCTCTGGCGGACTATTCTCTATTTACTTTTCAACTGGATGATGCCTTCATTGTATTTCTTATATATGTAGATGATCTCATTCTTGCTGGAAACAAGGAGTCTGCCATTCAAACTGTCAAGAAATATCTACATAGTCAGTTTCATATGAAGGATCTGGGTACCTTAAAATATTTTTTGGGCATCGAGGTGGATCATGCAAAAGAGGGTATATTCCTTTCTCAAAGAAAATATACTCTAGAATTACTTGATGAAACAGGTTTACTGGGAGTTAAACCTGTTAATTTTTCTATGAAGCAACAATAGCATCTCACAAGTACTGAGGGAATTTGTTGCATGATCCAACTATCTATCCACATCTCGTTGGGCATCTCATCTATTTGACTATAACTCGATCAGATATTTTGTTTTCAGTACATATCTTAAGTCGGTTCATGCATGCTCCACGACAACCTCACATGGATGCAACACTTCGTGTTATCAGATACTTGAAGTGTCATCCAGGTCAAGGATTGTTTTTGTCTTCTTCATCTCCTCTTCAGATTCATGCTTATTGTGACTCTGATTGGGCTGCTTGTCCGGAAACTAGATGTTCGGTGACTGGTTATTGTATTCTTTTGGGTTCTACACCAGTGTCTTGGAAGACCAAGAAGCAACCTACTGTGTCCAGATCCCCGATCAAGGCCGAATATAGAGCCATGGCTAATATTGTTTGTGAAGTCACTTGGATTCGTCTTCTTCTCTTATCATTAGGGGTATCTCATGTATCACTAGCAATGATATACTGTGACAATCAAGTTGCGCTTCACATTGTTGCCAACCCCGTGTTTTATGAACACACAAAGCACATTGTTATAGATTGTCATATCGTTCATGAAAAATTGGGTCAAGGGCTCATTCACACTGCTTATGTACACACATCCAAACAGTTATTTGATTTATTTACTAAGCCTCTTGGACATGATCTCGCCACGAAGGTGGTTTCCAATCTGAGCCTTCATGATCTACATGCTCCAGATTAAGGGGGGTGTTAAGATCTAAAAATCGTGATCATCTCACCACCGCGCAGTGTAAATCGCACTTAGTGTAAACAGTGTAAATTGCATTCAGTGTCAACTGTGTAAATCACACTCAGTGTAAATTGCACATTGTGTAAATCATCATCCATAAAATCGCTATTGATCACAATTGCTACCGTGATCTCAGGATAGCGGTTATTTTCGTAATTTTATGATAGCAGTTATTTCTGGAAGGCTCTATCATCCTCAAACAAATATCTTAGAATATCTTAGACGGATCTGTTGTTGTATTTTAGGTTACTTTATATTTTCTTTTTTTTTTGTTGCTTATCTTGTAATCTTTTGAATGTATATATATTCAGTGTTGAGAATACAAAGAACAACTTTCATCGCAACTCTCTTGTCATCTCTGCATATGATAACCTAGTTGGTTATGTCACAAAGTTGAAGAAAACTATAAGAAAAGCAAAAAATAATCTCAAGGCCAAATGCCCAACATCTTTTGTTTTCTGCTTGAAAGACACCCCCTGACAGTACTACTTGGTTATCTCCCACACTATTATTGCTTTTTTGCCTACCCGCGCACACATGCTTCCTCTCCTCGCGTTTTGTTTAAGTCTGTTAGGTTGATGTTAACGTGAGCCGTCATTTTTCAGCTCTTTCATGTTCAACTTTCTTGAAAGCTTATTCTCTAGAAGAATAATAATTGGCCATACACGTAATATTTGGTGCTTAACACTGCAACTTAATTCTTTAATGGTCAAGTATACTTTTTGACATTTTATCTTGTGTCTCTTATATATATATATATATATATATATATATATATATATAGAGAGAGAGAGAGAGAGAGAGAGATTGGTAGTTGTGCGACTACCTACGCTGTCCGTTACAGCGTGATGGACGACTTACAAAAATCATAGAAAAGTGAGTTTTTTTTGCTTTTTTTAGGCTTTAGCTGATGTTTTTGATCGCCACTAAAGATCCCAACGAAAACTGAGACCTTTAGAGGTGGTAAAAAAACTGTCACTAAAGGCCCCAACGAAAACTAGGAGCTTTAGTGACAGTTCTAAGACTTAAAAAAGGTGATGTAATTTTTGTGCTGGTCATCCATCAAGAAAGTATTAATGAGTTTACACCAATGTTGTGTCTATTGGCTGATTCGTATCATATCCGCAGAAAATTGATACGCTTCACCTTTGAATTGGTTATTTTTTAATAAATATAAAAAGTACTTAAAATAATTTTTTTAACAAGACACATTCTGATTGACACATAATATTTTTTAATTATTTTTTGGTCGTTTAAAAAAGATTCACTTGAGTATCGGTTCAGCCAATTCTCCTGAATCATTGAGCAAATGATACAAGGTCGATATCGATACAGACAACATTGGTTTAAATTCATAGATACAAGTTGTTTAAACTCAATCTAACATTTTGACTCTACAGATGTGTTTAGCGTAGTCAGTGTTACTGATTAATCCCGGAATCATATTTACAAAAAAAAAATTGTTTTTTAAGTTATAAAAATTTGATATATTTTTTTATAGCAATTTATTTTTCATTCATGCAGTCATTTGGCATAGTAAGAAAATCAACTTATATGTACTTTTGTCTAGGCAGTAAGCTTTTCCTCTTACTAAGCAAAAAGGCAGATGATGTTGGATTAACCACCATGATTGACGTGGTGGATATCCACGATGTGGATACATCCCCACATTAGGGATGATTCATCTGATAAACCAGCATAGGATAAAGGGGAACAGTTACGCAAACCGTTCCCACCCTATGCTTTATAAATACAGGGTACCATGAGCGACCCTGTGTGTGTAAAAAAGTAAGCATATAGGGAGGAGATAGGTCTACTCACCGGCTGCCTAAGGAAGCCTGATCTTGTGGTGGTTGTAGATTGACTGAGCAGAGAACCTCCGGCGACCTCCATCTCCGGTAACCACAGCCTAATAATGGCTGGATCGGGTATGCACCACCCCCTGTAATTTTACTGTTTTAAATAACAGACTGCTCTAGTTTTTGCGCTGTCACAGTGAGCCGATGCCAAAAGCGGACCAATCCAACAATGGGTTATGGGCCCACGAACCGGTTCCGCTGCGGGCTCAATGGATTTTTTCGGCAACTGTCGCCATTGGGTGACACCGTTTTCCGGTGACTGTCGCCATGAGGCGATAGATCTTTTCCAGCAGAGCGTAGTCGTCGTGGGGCGACGTTGCAGGTTGACGACAACAGATCGTCGTGGGGCGACTGTCGCCGTAGGGCGACAGAGTAAAAAAAAATTAGACCAACTTACCTCCAGATTTTTTGGGGGTTTCAGTCGGGGAGCATGTCGCCGGTTGTTTCCCTTCTTCCTTCATCTCCGTCAGGGCGTTGCAGAGCCGCTGGAGCCGTCGTCGACGACTGTCGAGTCGTCGGACCTCTGTATTTTTTGTCGTGTTTGTTGTCGCTCCACCGTCGAATGACAGTGACCATTAGGCCACTGACAGTGGTGGTTGTCGCCTCCTTGTCACTGAGGTCGCCGGCAATCGTCTGATTGTCGGACCGTCGGAGCCGGCGGCAACGATCTGCATCAGAGGAGAGAGAAGGAAAGAGGCAAAATAGGTTTTCAGTAACCCAATTTTGGGTCTTAAGTTTTTGTTTCAATTGTCTTTGCGTCAAAAGAAAGAAATTGCAGAGGCTTTGAAGAAAATGAAATCAAGAAGGGCAGTTGGCCTAGATGGTATACCTATCGAGGCTTGGAAATGCTTGGGAGAGAAAGGTTTAGAATGGTTGACAAATATTTTTAACAAGATTTGGTGGACAAATAAGATGCCTAATGAGTGGAGGAAAAGTACTTTGGTGCCTCTATATAAGAATAAGGGTGATATACAAGATTGCATAAACTATCGTGGTATAAAACTCATGAGTCATACTATGAAACTTTGGGAGAGGGTGATTGAGTCTAGGTTGAGGAAGGTTGTCATAATATCGGAGAATCAATTTGGTTTTATGCTTAAAAGATCAACTATGGAAGCTATACATCTTCTTAGACAACTTATTGAGAGAAGTAGAGAGAGGAACAAAGATTTGCATATGGTTTTTATTGATTTGGAGAAGGCATACGATAGAGTACCTAGGGACGTTCTCTGGTGGACAATGATGAAGAAAGGTGTTTCTCTCAAGTACATTAGTATAATTAAGGATATGTATGAAGGAGTAGTAACCAATGTCCGCACTTGTGGAGGGGTGACAACCAATTTTCCTATAACAGTTGGGTTACATCAAGGATCTGCTTTAAGCCCTTTCCTATTTGCTATAGTGATGGATGAGCTTACGAGATCAATTCAAGAAAATGTGCCATGGTGTATGTTGTTTGCTGATGATAGAGATGGGGTTAATGCTAAGTTAGAATTATGGAGACAGACATTGGAAGCAAGAGGTTTTAAGTTAAGTAAGAGTAAGACAAAATACATGGAATGTCGGTTTAGTAAGCAACGAAATAGTGATGGGAGTGTAGTGAAAAGTGGTGAGCAAGAAATACCGGTGGATAATTGTTTCAAATATTTGGGATCTATCATTCAAAAGTATGGAGAAATTGATGGAGATGTAAATCATAGGATAAAGGTTGAGTGGATGAAATGGAAAAGTGCAACTGAAGTGTTGCGCGATCGTAGAATGCCATTGCGGTTGAAGGAAAAGTTTTATAGGACAATTATTAGGCCCGCTTTACTATATGGTACGAAATGTTGGGCTGCCAAGAGACATCATATTCAAAAATTTAGTGTAGCTGAGATAAGTATGCTGAGACGGATGTGTGGAAATACAATAAAAGATAGGATTCAGAACAAGGAGATACGTAAGAAGGTAGGCGTTGCACCCATTGAAAATAAGATGAGAGAGAATCGTTTACGGTGGTTTGGACATATTCGGCGAAGGCCTAATGATGCTCCAGTTAGAAGGATGGAGAAATGGGAAAATATATTAGTTAAAAGAGTTCGGGGTAGGCCTAGGAAGACATGGATGGAGGTGATAGGAAAGGATATGAATGCTTTGAACCTCACCGAGGACATGGCATTGGATAGAAATGATTGGAGGAGAAGGACTCATGTGGAAGACCCAGAATGATTTTCTTTTTTGGTTCATATCGCTGACCCCAATTGTTTTGGGATAAAGACGTAGTTGTTGTTGTTGTTGTTGTTGTTGTTGTTGTTGTTGTTGTTGTTGTTGTTGTTGTTGTTGTCTTCGGGTCAGGTCCATTTTTGGATTCGGACCCGCCCCACCTGGGCCGATCCATAAGGCTCCTCTGGATCGGATTCAGGATTCAGGTGGGGGATCCGTTCTGTTTCGACCCAAGATCCACAGACCTTTGGATCTGGATCGAGTCAATGTTATGATCTGATCCATATTACCCAATCTGATCCATAAAAGTTTCTTTGGATTGGATTCGGTTTTTGGGTAATGGATCTGAAGCTCATTTGACCCTGACCCAATATGATGATTTGATTCAGATCGGGTCAAAGAGATCCATTTTGGATCTCTCTCTGAAACTGTAACTGGTCCGTTAAGAACTTTTGGATCGGGTTGTGTTTTAGACTTGGATCTGATGACCCGTACCGACCCATGAAGATAAACCGGGTTGGATCCGGATTCAGATCTTCGGGTCTTAGATCCCGAATCCGAAAACATCATATAGATCAGATTCTGGTAAGTCAGACCCGGTTCTTTCAGTGACTGATCCAAAATTCGCTTAAAATTGGATTATATGGATCTGGATCTGTCAGTCTGACAAAACCAGATCCGAATAAACTGTAACTGGTATGAACCGGTTCAACCTGTTTCTGAACCGATCTGGATCTCTCTGGAACCGATTCTCAGACAACTGAGACTGGTTCACTGTTGTAGAGACCGGTTCAGAGTATTACAGACCCGGTTTGGTATATTCTGAACCGATTTAGAGCTTGATTCAACCGATTCATACAGTTTTAGGACCGGTTCATGGGTCATTTAACTGGTTCATGCAGTTTTAGGACCGGTTCATGGGTCATTTAACCGGTTCATGCAGTTTTAGGACTGGTTCGTGGGTCATTTAACCAGTTCATACGGTTTTAGGACCGGTTCGTGGGTCATTTAACCGGTTCATGCAGTTTTAGAACCGGTTCGTGGGTCATTATAAGTGGTTCATCCAGTTTTCAGACCGATTCATGAGTTATTTAACTGGTTCATCCAGTTTTTGGACCGGTTTATAAATCATTTGATTGGTCCATTAAGTTTTCAAACCATTTCAAGGTGTTAGCATTAAAGATAGTTAGATGACTTAATGTGTTCACGTCACCAAAGTGACTGCATACACGTATGTCATCAAAGAATTTTCATGCTATCGTACAGTTTAAGCCGATATTCATATTATACTTAATTAGACTCATGAAACGATAAATGACCCAAAGGTAATTTTATTATTTTTGAAATTTAAGTAGGGTAGGATAAGGTAAATGTGTCGAGATACATCACACATATGTATCCAAAGGTACCTTGTGTTGATGGTCTAACTTCACAAGAACCTTAGTTTTACCGAATATGGTCGGTAGGCGAAGTAGTTTTGAGTGTCAGAGCTCTTACCAAAGTAGGGCTCTGATGACCCCCTTCACTCGCCTAGAAATAAGCATATTAAGGGCCTTTATTCTTTTGTTTTTTCCACTAAAGTTTTAGTCTCGTACGAATGCTTCTTAATACATGTCTTTTGTCGTGTAGTTTCTAGTCCTGTGATTTTAGATGGCTCAAGTTCTATATTTTTTCTTGATAGATCTAAGTTTAGTGATTGGAAAGAAACAGTTTTTTTTACATTAGGGTATATGGATTTAGATCTGGCCCTGAAGATAGATGAACCTGCTGCCCTCACTGATCAAAGTATTGCTAATCAAAATATTGCTTTTGAGAAGTGGGAGCGCTCTAATAGGCTTAGCTTGTTGCTTTTGTAATCTAAAGTAGCTAAGAATATTCGCAGTGCTATCCCACAATGCAGAACAGTGAAGAAATTCCTGAATGCCATTGAGGCACAGTTTGTGAGTTCAAACAAAGCCAGACCCAGTACCTTAATATCAAAGCTTATAACTATAAAATATTCTGGAGGGAAAAATATTCGCCAACATATTTTGGAAATGAGGAACATAGCTTCTCAGCTGAATGACATGAAGCTCACCATCTCTGATTCTTTCCTAGTGCATTTAGTTCTAATGTTCTTACCTTTGAAATATGGACCTTTCAAAATCTCTTACAACACACATAATGATGAATGGACATTTAATGAACTCATGTCCAAGTGTGTTGAAGAAGAAAAGAGGTTGAAAGGGGAGAAGGTGCAGAGTGCACATATGGCTTCTCATGTATCCAAGGTAGGACCAAAGAAGAATGCATTTAAGAGAAATGCTAGGAAGAAGCCAAATGGGGATAAGTCATCTCAAAGCAAGCAATCCGTCTTTGATCCCATAAAGTGCTTCTTTTGCAAGAAGAATGCACACATAAAGGCAGATTGTATAAAGTACAAGAAGTGGTTGAAAAAAAGAGGTAATTTGCCATTTGTTTCTCATGAATGTAATTTATTACATATTCCTGAAAATAGTTGATGGATTAAATCTTACATGCTTTGACACCGAAGGTTGGGTCATATCTCTAAAATGAGAATAAAGAAACTCGTAAATGAAGGATCTTGAAATCTCTAAATTTTAGCGACAATGGCCCATATGTTGATTGCATAAAGGCTAAGCATGCAAACACATATAAAGAGGGTGTCAAACACAACAGTGAGATATTAGAGATAGTCTATATGGATGTATGTGGATCATTTTCTCCCTGTTACACCAGCGAAAAATATTTTGTCATCTTTATTGATGACTATTCACGGTATATGTATCTCTACTTGATCTTTGAAAAATCTGATGTTTTCTAAATGATTAAGAAATTTAAGAAAGAAGTAAAGAAACAAACCAATAAGGTTATTAAGATAGTCAGGTCTGATAGAGGTGGCAAATATTATGGTAGATTTACTGAGATAGGTCAAAGGGAAGAACCATTAGCGTGATTTCTCAAAGAGGAAGGCATTGTACCTCAATATACCATGCTTGGTAGTGCCTATCAGAATGGTATAGCTGAAAGGAGAAATTGTACGCTTAAGAAAATGGGCAGAGCTATGTTGAATTATTCAATACTTCTCATAAAGTTTTGGCGTGAAGCCTTAAGAACTGTTGTGCATATTTTGAATAAGGTTCCTACAAAATCTGTGCCTAAAACTCTTTATGAGTTGTGGACAGGTAGGAAACCATCATTGTCTTATATGCATATATGGGGATATCCTACAGAGGCTAAGTTGTATAACCCCCAAATTAAAGCCTTTGATTCAAGAACAATTAGTGGATATTTCATTGGTTATCCAGAAAGATCAAAAGGATACAGGTTTTATTGCCCATCTCACTCACCACAAATTGTTGAAATGGATAAGGCAAAATTCCTAGACGATGGTTCAGTAGGATTAAGTGCACTTCAAAGCCTTAGTTTTGAGGAAATACAGGATCCAGTTTCATCACTTATGAAGGAAAACATCGAAAGATACCACATTATTATTCCTAATGATCATGTGGTTGATCATTTGGTTGTTAATGCACAAATCCAAAGTGAACCTATTGTAGATAATACGAAAGAGCACGAACAGGATGATCAGGTTCAATCTGATCTTGAAGAACCACATGTTTGGAGATCCACAAGGATTAGGAGATCTGCCATACATCTTGATTATGTGGTGTACTTTCAGGAGCCTGGTGATTTCATAGATATAGATGATGACTTGTTGACTTTTATGGAAGTTGTGCAAAGAAAACAATCTATACACTGGATAGAAGCCATAAAAGAAGAGTTAAACGCTATAGCTAAAAATCAAGTGCGGGATCTTGTCGAGTTACCTAACGGAGTAAAGCCCGTAGGGTGTAAATGGGTCTTTAAGACCAAGAATGACTCCAAAGGTAACATAGAGAGACACAAAGCAAGATTGGTTGCTAAATAATTCACCCAGATGGAGGGCATTGACTACAATGAGACATTTTCTCCTGTCTCAACTAAAGAGTCAATGAGGATAATTTTGGCCCTTGTAGCTCATTATGACTTAGAGCTACATCAGATGGATGTGAAAATAGCATTCCTCAACGGGGATCTGAATGAAGAGGTATACATGAAACAACCTCTTGGTTTCTCTGAAAATGATCGTCTGTTTTGCAAGCTCAACAAATCAATATATGGACTTAAACAGGCCTCCCGATAATGGTATATTAAATTTTTTCAAGTCATTGTGACTTTCGGGTTTACAGAAAACATTATTGATCAATGTATATACCTTAAGGAAAGTAGGAGTAAGTTCATTATATTGATGTTGTACGTGGATGACATTTTACTTGCAACCAATGATATAAAGTTGCTTTAAGAGACAAAACAGTTTCTTGGATCACATTTTGATATGAAAGATATGGGTGAGGCTACTTATGTTCTTGGCATTAAGATCCGTCGAGACAGAGCGAAAGGTTTTTTAGGCCTCTCCTAAAGATCTTACATAGATAAGGTGTTAAAGCGATATGGGATGGAGAATTGTTCTCCTAGTTCAACACCCATATCAAAAGGTGATAAGCTGAGCCTAAAGGATTGTCCACAGAACGATATTGACAAAGCATAAATGAGTGTTTATCCATATGCATCAGTTGTTGGCAGCTTGCAGTACGCGCAAACATGTTCTTGACCAGATATTTCTTTTGCAGTAAGGGTGCTTGGAAGATTTCAGTTTAATCCAGGTTTACCCCATTGGAAGGCTACCAAGAAAGTCTTGTGGTACTTGCAAAGGACAAAAGACTATATGTTGACGTTTCATAAAGTTGATCACCTTAAGGTCATTGGCTACTCAGATGCGGATTTAGGAGAATGCCTTGATAGTAGAAAGTCTACTACTGGGTACGTCTTCTTACTTGCTGGGGGGCGATATCTTGGAGATGTGAAAAGCAGATAACCATTGTTGCTCACACCATGGAGGCAGAATTTATAGTATTATACGAGACTACTTCGCAGGCTATATGGTTAAAGAACTTCATATCACAGTTAAAGGTGGTCGATTCCTTTGGGAAGTCACTGAAGGTCTATTGTGATAATGAAGTTGCGGTGTCCTTTTCGAACAACAACAAAAGTACTACATCGTGCAAGCATATGGAATTCAAGTATTTTGTTGTTAAAGAAAGGACAAAGAATTATTTAGTGCATGTTGTTAATATTGGTACCAAAGAGATGATCGTTGATCCTCTTACTAAAGGGCTAGCACCGGGATTATATTTTGAACATTTAATAAGGATGAGATTGTTAAACTCTTTTTGACATATGCATATAAATAAAGTGATCACTTTCAATTCTTGATTCTCATTATGGTTATTGTTAATCTCATAAGAATTAGAGATTCAACTAAGGACCTATAGAATAGATTATGAAGACCAATCTATTCATCAAGGTATTCTCATAAGGTTTTCTGGTTAAAAGGTTTATCGTCGGATCAAGTGAGAGAATGTTGGATTAACCACCACGATTGACGTGGTGGTTATCCACGATGTGGATACATCCCTACATTAGGGATGATCCATCCGATAAACCAGCATAGGATAAGGGGGAACGATTATGCAAACCATTCTCATCCTATGCTTTATAAATACAGGGTATCATGAGCGACCCTGTGTGTGTGAAAAAGTAAGGATATAAGGAGGAGATAGGTGTACTCACCGGTTGCCTAAGGAAGCCTGCGCTTGTGGTGGTTGCAGCCCGGCTAAGCAGAGAACCTCTGGCGACCTCCATCTCTGGTAATCACATCCTAATAATGGTTGGATCAGGTATGCACCACCCCCTGTAATTTTACTGTTTTAAATAACAGTCTACTTTGGTTTTGCTTTGTCACAGTGTGCCGATGCCGGAAGTGAACCAATCCAACAGATGAAGCATCGGGTTAAACCATGTGCATGATTGTTCACTTATCATGAGTGTAACTTGTGCTTTAAGACGGTTTTGTTGGATATGACACAAAGTACTTTTGTTTGTGAACCTTTCTCATTTCAATACACCCTTATTTCATATTCCTTAAGTGGCCTTTAGTCTTAGATGTAAATAGGGGTCGCAAGAGAGCATAGTTTACCACCCTGTCGTAGTAGTGAGCCTATGTTGCAACTGCTGTCATAGTTACAGGGGTTCAAACTTACAGGAAAAAACTTCAAAGGAAGATCCTATCAAAAAAAAATAGCGTAACAATCAGGCTACGAAACTTCTAGAGAAACCGTTAATAAAAAGCGACTAATCCATGAAGACTCCTCACTTTAATAATGCTCTTTGGGGGGTTGGCTTCCAAACAAACATTTACAAACATGAAATTCTTGTGATTCAAAAGTCGATCCCCACCAAAAATATCATGTAGATCATATCTATAAGGTTAGATTCACTTAAAGGAACTCGAGCAATAAGATGTTATTTGTCTCAATTTATTAATATTGAATGCATGTTCACACACACACACACACACACACATATATATATATATATATATATATATATATATATATATATATATATATATATATATATATATATATATATATATATATATATATATATATATATATACTTGCCTACCAGGATTTTAAAGGTGTTTTCATGTTTTCCTTAATTTTGATATTACATGTGTTCTACATGCTTGATTCTATAGGAATTGACTCTTCGATCCTCCAATTTTGACACACAAATAGGTTTTTATAAGGTTTAAAAAACAATAGTATAAGATTTTCATAAATATTCAAAGGTTAGAAAACAAGTTTTATTGAAAAACATGATCTCAAGTGTTGTTTTCTAACAAATTAACCATGTCGAACACATCTGCAAGGTTAGAATTGCGAAAACCAATACAAAAACACTTGTAAATTACAATAACCTCCTACTAGTCTACCGGGCTTTTGGAGGGAGGTTTTCATGCATTCCTTTAATTTGACTGTATGCATGTATTATTATGCTTGATTTTATATGGATTGACTGTTGGATCGTCTGATTCGACTACGCTGGTAGGTTTTTATAAGGTTTAAAAATGAACCAACTAAGATTTACATAATTATTCAAGGCCTAAAACTCATATTTTTTATCAATAAAACATTACGCAAGTATCGTTTCCTAGTAAATCGACCATACCAAACACATTTGCAAGGTCAGATTTATGAAAAAACAACCTGAAAACATTGTTTGTTATATATATATATATATATATATAGGTTTATATTTGGTACAATTGATTGTACCTACAATCTAGTTTGAATCTTTTGATGCAAGTTGTTTTGACACATTCTAACATCATAGATGTGTTCATGCTTAATTTAGTAGGAATTGTCTTTTAGATCATGCTTTTTTTATGAAAAAATATGTTTTTATGATTTGTAAAAAATCGATGCCTATTGATTTTTTTTTATCACAAGATAAACTTGTATGCTTAAAAAACTTTAAACTAAGGGGTTCTGCTTCATTTGCAATGGAAACCCTCGCAAACCTCCTCAATGAAATCTCTTTTTTTTTATTTTTTATTTTTTATTTTTTATTTTGACATTTCAAATGTGTTCAACATGTTTGATTTACTATAAATAGAGAGTTAGATCATGAATTTTGGAGAGAAAAAATAATGTTTAGAGGCTAAAAAAATTATAAAAATTGTATGCTGCTTATTTTGAAACTTATAAAACCTATCCATACATGGGAATCAAATGCTCCAAGATTATGTTGTTGAAATTTTGAAAAATAAACCAAAAATTCAATAAAACATCAATTGGAAAGGTTTGGGAGGGTTTTCCATTCAAGAGGTTTTCATTTCATTATATATATATATATATATATATATATATATATATATATATATATATATATATATATATATAACGCTCATATTGTAAGAACGATTTAGCCATGGATGATTTGTTGGGGAATTGGCTGCATGCTTTCTTTTTTTTCTTGGCGCCTTTTTGCTGTTGCTTCTTTCATGTCCTTGGGATGGATGGATTTTGTGGGGGTTGCAAGTCATGTGTGTGTGCGGTAAAAGGCATGTGTTTCTAGATGGGGGAGTGAGTGGAGCCAGGCTGAAATTAAGAGGGTGGTCAAAGCAGGAGGGCTGTGTGGGTCGCCACAAACGCCTTTTCCCCTTTGTTCAGGTTCAACAAAGGATGCGCGGCCACTTTTGCATTGCTGTCGCTTATTGCGACAACCCAACTAATTAAGCTACGCACGATTCTCCGAGATACGTACGACCGGGCCCTTCCCTCACAGATTTCACGTTCCGGATGAAGACGATTGATGAGGACCCATCGGCACGGCAACAGTCTGGTGTATGGCCGTCGGCCTGCTGATACCCTTGGTGGGGTCCACAGCGAGGCCTATTTTTTGACTGGTGCCGGTGGGGGGTGCTGGAAGACCAACCGCGCCTGACCGGGGCCATGTTCGTCATTCCGATAAGACATTTTACGTTTGTTCTCTTCTCGGTGCCGCGGTTCACACGTGCAACTTGTCCAGTCCAGTACGGGCTGCACTCGGGAAGAGTAAGTAAGCAACGGTCAGGGTCAGAGTCAGAGCTGGACGGACGGACGGAGATATCACAGGCATCGTTATAATTACGTAACTAACCTCACAGTCAAGGACCAAATTAACCTCACACCCGCAGTGATCGACCCGACCCGACCCGACCCAGCGCACAAAGTTTAACACAAGTGGGAGTGTAAATGCAGTCACATCGCTTTCCGTTTCTTTCTGACTTGGGCATATCGTGAGGGGGTGTCAAACAGACCAGACCCACACTAAAATTAAGGCTAACTATAGATGGTGGTGACGACTCAGTCAGTAGAACAATCGTCGAGGATGTCTCCATTCCCCAATTCCCGTGATGTTTTTGGTTCAAGTGTCATTCGATGGGTGGGGATTCAATCCCAAACCTAACATGACAAATACATAAATAAAATGCACTCGGAATAATGAGTTTTGAATGGCTTTGGATGGGAAGGAAGGAAGGTTGAGTAATAAATGCAGACGTCTCGAAAGCGAGGGGGAGGGACTCTCCATTAATGCCTCGGTTGACCACCATTAGACGCAAAGCCAGTAGATGGTCTTCTCCTTCTTCTTGAGGTCATCAAACGCCAGCAGTGGGAGGGATTGAGTCGAGAACGTACGGAGGAGGAGGAGGAGTGGGGCTTAGGGTTTCAGATGGGTCAAGAGGGTGAAGGAGGAGGGCAAACAGGGGAGGTTAGGGAGGCGTGCCCAGCTGGGAGGATAACATAATCAGCCAAAAATGGGAAGGACAGGGTGGGGGGGGGGGAGGTGTGTTTTTCAAACCGAGACGCCCCCCCTGTCTGCCATCTTTCTCCTCCTAAACCTCGGGCCGTACAATTGTGGGGTTGGGTGAGTGAGCAAAAGGACGAAAGACGTCACCTCAACAAACTCCTTCACGGATGCACCACCAGTCCACCATCATCATGCAGAGCCGGTGCGTTATCATTTCCTCATCTCTTTCCTCTCCCAGACCATACGGTCATCGATACACAATCTTGACCATCGGCTCCGAATGAAACGCAGGGGGGGACATTAACATAGGTGTCTAAATCTCGTTCCCCCACTCCCCACTTGTCTGACACAATCTTTGCATGTAAAATCGTCTTTCTGAGATTGATATCTTCATCGCTCTTATAATTACTTTTTTTTTTGGGTATGCGCTGGTTGCCATTTGTTTGACGTATTTTATCTTGAAAGGCGGTGCTGCGAGAATTTTTACCCAAACAGTAGGTTTTTATATGCAATGCTCTGCTGCTGTTCACTGCAGGATATGACCGCTTCCTCAAATGCACTCAGGTCAGGTCATAATGAGATAGACAGTTTTATTGTTCAGTGCAGCAGCACTTCACATAAAGAATGTCGTCCTTAACCAAAACCTTCAGGTCCTGCAGATGCAACAAATGCACCCACACGAAGGTGGACCTACCTCTTTCTCTGCAGCTTTGCTATTGAGAAGCCGTCGCGTTTTTTGTTTTATGTTTGATCAAGTTGGACACGACCACATCCGTCCATCTACACTGATTATTGCACAGCACGCGACACCGCGTTGAAGAGGAAACCGGCATGGTTAAAATTCTAAAGACGGCAGTTTAGCTTTTGGGATGTAATAAGTTAATTACCCATCCAACCCAAGAAGGACGGTCAAAACTACGTGTCCGATGCGTTCATCTTCAGCTATATAATATGCAGCTTTACGTCCTCATGCTCAACAAACTATGCATCATCAGATTGTGACAATTGAATATCTTCATGCTTGCCTAAAAATGAGCAGGTACGTTACACGTACAGTGAGAAGGTAAAAAAAGAAGAAGAAATGCATGCTAAAAGTTGTCGGCACGCTGTGCATGTGAACTAGCTAGGTCCAAAGTATGCATTGTGTAATCCGCTTGATTAAAGTCTAAAATGAAATTAGCTAGAAAATTGAGAAGTAGCTCGTAAATCCCAACACAAGTTATCCCCTTTTTCGCAGTTGTGGTGTTGTATCTGAACACTAGAAAGTTTGTTCGGCTCCCAGATCTGCTCCAGCTTGGCCAACTTTTCAGCCGGTTCCTTGGAACAGTAGAGTAATAAATCCTGAAATCGCATTGAATTCGTTATGTGGATTGTTATCCGTTTGGTTCATGTAATGCCTAAACTGAAAAGTGAAAATGATGAACACATTCGTTCAGGTTTTCTCTGATAGGACCAGTGGGCGGTGGAGTCTAGATTGAAAGACCTTGGTTTCAACTTTCAGTTTTTGTCGCCATTTTTGAACCCCCTTCACCACGGCGAAGAATGAAAACATGGTTGAGATGTCTGAGACCGGATCAGTAAAATAGAAATGAGAGATGTCCAGATCTGCGGGACCCACCGCCGCTTGTTTCGTTAGCAAAAGTTTCACTCACTTTTACCTTAACGTTGTCATTCACCGTTTTAGGTGATCCGCCCTGGGGCGAGGTATGGCTACTTTTTTTTTTTCTTTTCTTTTACTCGCGACAGCGGCTTCATGCTTTTTTTGGTTTTCAAACAGAATGTTGGTAATTTTTGAAGAGAAGAGAGAGCGTAACAGAAATCTCTCCCTCTCTCTGACCAAAAGATTCGGAATGAGTGCTCAAAGCTTTTCTGAGGACGTCCTTTTGGCGTGAATAGGGCTGTATTGACGTTCTCCGTTGCGCTACCACCTCATTCATCTTGGACCCTTCCCAATCCCACCTTTTCCCTAACGCCACCCACCCTCCAACAACAATAATTACAATAACAGTTACAACCCTCATCTCCGGTTTTATCATCCGACCCACGTGAATTTATTACCCAACCTCACCACCATCGTTACGTCCCTAACCCAATTCCTTGGGGATAACACATCATCATGTCCTTCGTACCATACTATCTACTACGATTTACTTTCTTTTTAACGCTTTCTAATGCTTTGTGCCCTGCCCTCAACCACCCACTGCACTGCAGCCCTAGAGAGAGAGACTGTGAAAACGGAAGTAATAATAAAGGAGAGAGAGTGAAAAACGTGAGAGTAGAGGGAGGGATTTAGTGGTATTTCCCCCCAACTCCACTTTTCAATCTCAAATTGTTACGGTTAGTGAACCCATTTTGTCGTCTATGACCACACGTGGCAATGAGGAAGGGCAGCACCGACGCCGTTGCACGTGTAAAGCAGGGTACGTCATCCCCTATGGAGGAACAGTTTCACGCCAGGAGACAGAGAGAGAGAAGGCCCCTCCCCTCTCTCCTTTTGGAACGACGTGCAGGTTGGGAGAGGAAAGAGATGGACGAATTCGCTTCTCTCCAGGACGACACGCGTTCGATATCCGACGGTTCTTGTATTCGAATTGATGTGGGAAGGGTCGGTGTGGTATCATGACTGAGATCTCCCGCGGCCCCGGCATGGCGTGGAGGGGGACCCACACCTGCCCCTCACCCTCAGGGCTGCTTTCGGTATTCCCATAAACTCTCAAAAGCCAGCTAACCCCTCCTCTCTTCTCCAAATATTACGAGGTTGCCATTTGGAGGGTATTTATGTTGCTTTTTGCTAAGGAGAAGGAGGCTTTCCGTCTTTTTCATCGCGCGTTTAATTCTTTCGAAGTCCCGTCAGACCTCGCGTTCACCGCCGGTGGCTGGTGTTTTTTTTTTTTCCCAATTTCCACGGACAAAAAGTTATTAAAATAAAAAGGATGGGAAAAGTTGAACGAGGGTGGCTGCCCAAGAGGAGAGGCCCACATTCAGCGTTTCAGTCAACCAAGGAACTCCAGAGAGAGAGAGAGAGAGAGAGAGAGAGAGAGCGAGGCTCGCCCCCACGTCGACAGGTGGGCCCTATTGGGTCGGCTGGGACCACATTCACCCGGTGTGTAGGCCCACATACGATTACGCCCTTGTATACTCTTAATTATCATATCGTGCACGGGCGTGGGATGTGCAGAATTTTTGTTGGGGGGGAGAAGAGAAGAGAAAAGAAGCAGAGTTGAGAGTTAGGTGGTGGGGGTATCAGTGGTATCCGACTCTCCATAGTCCATCCAAGAGAGCCCCTCCTTAGCTTAGCTAGGCTAGGCTAGTCCCCCTTAGGGCCCAACAACTTCCTTTTTCGACTCTTTGGGGCGAGAGGGTTGTGTATGTTCCCCCCCCCCCGATGATTCACTGAATCCCACGTCTGTGTTCGGGGCTTTGAATGAGCACCACGTATACAAGCACATGGGGCTCGTATTCCTGTGTATGTTGACATAACTTTGCATCGGACTCTGGTGTTGTTGCAAAGACTTAAGTACCCTTTATTGATATTCTTCTCATAAAGTGATGGTTTGAGAAAATGACAAAAATGCTTTTCATTCAAAAAAGAAAAAACAAATAGTTCAAAAAAAGGACAAACATGTCCTCCATCCAGAAAGTCGAGGATGATGTTGACTCTTCAAAGTCTTCTTCTTTTTCTGTTCAAAAAAAGGACAAACATGTTTTCTTCTTCTTTCTCCGTAAAACACTGTAAAACCCTTTCTCTCTCTAGAGAAGAAATCAAGGGAAACAAAGAGTTCTTCCTGAAGAAGGCCATGAACATCAACCCTCTCACTCTCTCTCCTTTCTCTCTCTACTTCTGTGCACATCCAACAGACGATCCTACATTGCTGCATCGTCATCTTCTTCTTCTTCCTTCTTCGTAAAACACTGTAAAACCCTCTCTCTCTGTAGAGAAGAAATCAAGAGAGGTAAAGGGTTCCTCCTGGAGAAGGCCATGAACACCAACCCTCTCACTCTCTCTCCCTTCTCTCTCTACTTGTGTGCCTGATTTAGAGTTTTTGCCCTTACAGGAGGGGGGTCCGGGGGCTCCCCCCCGGCCCGGATCCCGCTGCGCGGTCAGCGGGCGGGGGTCCAGGGGGGGCCGCCCCTGGCGGGAGGCTCGGGGGGCAGCGCCCTCCGAACAATGATTTGTAGTATTATCGGGCTTTCCTACAGCAATTTGTAGCATTTGTAATGTCTTCCGTAAATCGCGAAACGCTATAGCGATTTGTAGTGTCTTCCGCAAATCGCTATAGCGATTCACAAATCGCTATAGCGATTTGTAGTGTCTTCCGCAAATCGCTATAGCGATTTGTAGTGTCTTCCGCAAATTAGGACCAACTTGTCAGAGTCATATCTCCCTAATCGGAGGTCATATTCCAAATCTGCGATTTGTAGTGTCTTCCGCAAATCGCTATAGCGATTTGTAGTGTCTTCCGCAAATCGCTATAGCGATTTGTAGTGTCTTCCGCAAATTAGGACCAACTTGTCAGAGTCATATCTCCCTAACCGGAGGTCATATTCCAAATCCGTAAAAAGTGGTGTCTTCGTTATTGAGTCTAGTTTATTTGTGTAAATTTTCAATAATTTCTATTGTCATTTCATTCCCCATTTTAACTTCAACGATACATTACAATCACAATCATCAAAAGAAAGATTGCCCAAGCTAAGAGTCACCGTTCTCGCCCTCCTCCTCGACAGCAACCCAGTCGGTGCAGTCGCGCTGAGGATGGCCAGCAGAAGCTCCACCACGTCGTCTTCTTCTCCCTAGCGAGGAGGTCTCAGCGGAGCCGTCGTTCCGGTGACGGGTGTTCATCTTGTTCCCTAGAGTTGAAGAGTTGTGGAGTCTGATTTAGAGTTTTTACCCTTACAGAAAGGGGGGTCTGAGAGCTCCTTCCAGTGTGGGTAGCATTATTCAACTTGAAGAGTTATGGAGTCTGATTCAGAGCTTTTACCCTTACAGAAGGGGGGTCTGAGGGCTCCTCCCAACGTGTTCATGGCCTTTTGCCCTTACAGAAGGGGGGATTTACATTTCGTAGAACACCCGTCACCGGAACGAGATGAACATGTTTCTTCTCTAGAGAGAGAAAGGGTTTTACAGTGTTTTACGGAGAAAGAAGAAGAAAACATGTTTGTCCTTTTTTTGAACAGAAAAAGAAGAAGACTTTGAAGAGTCAACATCATCCTCGACTTTCTGGATGGAGGACATGTTTGTCCTTTTTTTGAACTATTTGTTTTTTCTTTTTTGAATGAAAAGCATTTTTGTCATTTTCTCAAACCATCACTTTATGAGAAGAATAGCAATAAAGGGTACTTAAGTCTTTGCAACAACACCAGAGTCCGATGCAAAGTTATGTCAACATACACAGGAATACGAGCCCCATGTGCTTGTATACGTGGTGCTCATTCAAAGCCCCGAACACAGACGTGGGATTCAGTGAATCATCGGGGGGGGAACATATAACCTGCTTTGCTTTGGGGCTAATGAACCTCCAGGTCAAAGGACGAGCCCCACCATTCTGTTGCATCTTGTGCTTGGGATTCTCTTCCCGTACTGACTTTGTCATCAAGGATGGTATTTAGTAACAAGGGCAAAACTATCAGAAAACATGTTAGTAATTATTTTTCTAAAAATGCAACTTTCTTTATTAGGAGAAAAGCGCTACGGCATTTTGCTTGGTTCACTACATCATTGTGCACTTGTGAGGATTGGGAGCGAAACCAATTTATCCTTCCAAAGCCTGCAATATTACGTTATTTATTGTTCGTTGACACCCTATCCGACTTTATCCCATTTTTCAAACTAGCTAGATGCCTCTCAAAAGGCCAAAGGGGGTTTTCTATCTCTCTCTCTCTCTCTCTCTCTCTCTCAAAATTAAATACCAAATACATGAATTTCTCCTTCAAAAAAACGAACAAAATTTATGGTTTCGATCTTGGGGAACATGGGTATTTTTTTTGGTAAATTTCCAAAAGATGGTGTTCCGAAGAGTGCGTAGGGTAGAGCTTAGAGGGCAGGTATCTGATATTAGTCCTAGCAGTTCAAACATACATTACAAGGAAAGGAAGCATTAAAGGCTAAACGAGGGAGGTGGAATTGTAAGGCATACTTACTGTCACCGGCTTATAAGCCCCTGATCAGGTTAGCTTGACAAGTTAAGGAAACTAATACGAGTTCACTCACAGCAAAGAGCGCAAGGTTGCAACAGGATGCATGTGGGCGCCGTCTCACAAGCACGTGCAAACACAATCACATAAGCAAAGAGAATGCAGGAAAGCTTCTTAGTATACAATAGAGATGAGGAGCAGAGCCGGACCTGTAAAGAGGCCAATGAGGCTTGGGCCTCAGGGCCCCTGGGCCCAAAAAAATTTTAGGGGCCCATTTTTAAGGCCCGAGCTCCCCCCATTTGTTTAGAAAAGGAACAATCAATTCTTTTTAGGAATCAATTATTTTTCCAATTTACTAGTCCCTATAATGGATCCGAGCTAAAATGTCGAGATATTAAAAGAACCTACTTTTTTTGGTGATAGTGTATGACACACTGTGTTGTATGATATGTATAGATGCAAAGCAATGATCTATATGTTACGGTATCATAAGATATGATCATAAATCTTGTCATTTTTATGACAATTTTTACCACATTGCTTCAAAGTAATTTGTTCTTCATTTTCTTTTTCACCTACAATCTCTAGCATCACGTCTCCTTGATATTTTATTGGACCAAATTTTCATCTTTCTTCTCTTGATGGTTTCTGGCTCCTGTATGTTGGGCATATTGTTTCTCAAATTAGACCTTCCTTACATGCTGTGTTTCTTTTCTAATGTTCTCTTGTTTTAGAACTTCCTTTGTCCTTTAAGGAGTTTGCACCACTGACCACTCTCATTTCTCCATTTATTTTTTTCCTACCCTCACCATCTTTCTTGATTTCTCGTGTTCTTTTAGTCAATTTTCCACCATTAGGTTCTATTGGTCTGTGCCCATTTGCGTGCTTACATGGCTTTTTACTTGCTACTGATATTTTTTTTATTCTTTTTTTCTTGAAAAAGGCAATTCTTCTGGTTAATTTTGCCACCACCATGCACTTTTTTCTTCATGTCTTACAGTTCTTATAAATTTAAGGGAAATTGTCAATAAAAAAATACCATTTTACCCTTTGGAATGTGTTGTGTATGATCATGGTGCTACCGTGTTGCCATAAGGGTGGTTCCCATCTGTGGTGGAATTGAAAAGAGTCTCCATTTGATCTTCTGAGAAACCAAATGGGTTGGTGCTGAAACCAAATATTAGTTTGTTTTTTCCATATTAAGAGGATTTGTGCATGAAATCTCCCTCTTTGACCATTGTGGGGAGTTTCGCATTCTCTCCCGGAGTTTCCCATTTTTCAGTGTCATGGATGAAGCTAAGAAACTAGCAAGTGACATGAGGTTTGAAGCTAAATTTCGAGAAAAACGCATAACCCGAAGAAAGAAACAGTTTGATGAAAGTGGCAGTGACGATGTAATACTATCAAGTGAAGAATCTTTTAGAGTAGAATATTTTCTGTTTATAATTAATCAAGCTCGATCTTTCCTTCAACTCCGGTTTGAACAATTTAAACAATATGAAGAGACTTGGAGTTTTGTTAAACTTAGAGAAGTTGAAGACTGAAGTCGATCCCTTAAATAGCTTAAAGAAGTATTGTGAGAAGCTTGATAAATTTTTAAGTCATGATGGACGTTCAAATATTGATGGTTATGATTTATCTAGAGAGTTGATGACCCTGAGGTGTTATTTAACCACTGAAAGAACGACAATTGATGTACTACGTTATTTGGCGAAACTGAATGGTTTATTCTCAAATGCTTATATTGCTTATAAGATTTTTCTAACAATACTAGTTACCGTTGAATCATCGGAAAGAAGTTTCTCAAAATTGAAGTTAATCAAGAATTATATTGGATCAATTATGTCTTAGGACAGATTGAATGGATTGGCTATGTTGTCAATTGAGAAAGAAATGGTTGAACAACTTGATTATACTGATTTGATAAATATTTTTGCATCTAAAACAGCTAGACGAGTATTGTTTAAGTAGTTTATATAAATATTTTAGACATTGTTATTTGATATAATATAAATATTTAGAATATCATATTTGTTTAGTAAAAATATAAATCTTATCATTATTTGAACTCAGGTTGTGTCTTATTCTCTTGACTTTCTTGTTTCACTGTAATTTCTAATTTCTAATTTTTGTTAGTAGTTAATTTTTGTTAATTAATTACTATTAATTATTGTTAGTTAATTTCTGTTAATTGATGTTATTGCTAGTTAAATATAAAAATAATATAAATATTTGTATTAGTTAATCTCTGTTAATTAATGTTGAACAACTTGAATAAACTGATTTGATAACTATTTTTGTCTCTAAAACAATCAGACGAGTATTGTTTAGGTAGTTTATATAAATATTTTATACATTTTTATTTAATATAATATAAATATTTGGAACATTATATTTGTTTAATGTGAATACAATTTTTATTGTTATTTTGATTCTTTAAAAAAAATTTGGAGGCGCTGCCCCCGAACTCCTACTATTAATAGGGGGCCCATTTTTTCCCTCCGCCTCAGGTCCCATAAAACACAGGTACGGCTCTGATGAGGAGGAGGAGACCGTTGTCATAGTACACGAAGTTCTTAGGCTAAAAGTCATTTTCAAGCATTGGAGAGTGCCAAAGAGGTATATACATAAGAAGCAAAAAGCATGACGGTCTAGAACACGCTCCCCCGCCTAAACTGACATCATCCTCGATGCTATCTGTCGGTGGTACTCTTCAACCTGCTCCTAAAATTGATGGATGTTGCGTAGAGCATCCCAACTAGCATCACTCTCTAGCAATCTCTTCTACTTTGCATGATACTTCTTCACTTCTCCAAGGTAGTTGTTAACATGGTCCATGATGAACTCAACTTCTTAAGAGGATGAAGCTGATGTTGATGATGGAGCTCATTGTGGGATGGGAGCTCGTTAAGGTAAACTGCGGTCAGGATCTTCTTTGTCATCATTGAAGGGCTTCAAATTGCATAAATAAGAGATTGGGTGGACTTGAAAGCTCACAGGAAAATCTAGCTTGTACGCCAAGTTGTTGATCCTTTGAATAATGACAAAGGGCCCATCATACTTTTGAATGAGCCCCGAATGATGTTCACAGAATATTAATATTCTTTCGGGTATAACTTGACTAACACCTTATCCCCGACTCGAAATTCAGCTAATCGATGGTGACCATGGCTCTATTTCGATATCCATAATATAAACTCTCAGCCTTCTTATGTAGAATTGAGATTGGGTTTGATGTGATTGCACACTTTAACCGTGCTCAGCACCTCATTACCCACCATCTTCTATTGGGCCTCATAGCTGACAGGTTGTATCTCAAAGGTAATTGGTGATCAGGTGCAACAACACATTAACAATATGAATCAAAATGATTTTGATAAAACTGGTTAGGCGCACATTTTTTGATTCAACAATTCATTCAACGGTGTTGCATTAGCAGAATATCCAAGGATGAATCAATGGTAATAGTTAGCCCGCCCAAAAAATTAGCAAAGTTCAAAAGCCTTTGCTGGTATCTCCCAATCCTGAATGGCCTTCACCTTTTGGCAGTCCAATGGCCTAAGAAACTGATATTTTTTTGGCTGAACAAGCACTTTTGTCTCTTAACATATATATCATTGTCCCTCAGGATCTGAAACATTATACACAAATGTCGTATATGATCTTTCAAACTTTCGCTATAGACAACAATATCATCAAAATACATGACAACAAATTGATCCAGGAACTGATAGAATATCTAGTTCATTAGAGTAGAGAAAGTTGTCAACGCATTTGTCAAGCCAAAGGGCATCACTAAGAATTCAAAGGCATTATATTGCATGACACACGTGGTCTTGGTCTCATCTTCTTTCACAATCCTGACTTGCCAATACCCCGATCTCAAGTTCAATTTTGAGAAAACTCAAGCTCCTCTCAATTGATCGAACAAATCAACAATTAAGAGCAAGGAGTACTTGTTTTTTATAGTCAACATGTTGAAGGCCCTATAATCCACACATAAGAGCTTGGACCCATCATATTTGGTTTGAAACAATAATAGGGCACCAAAGGGTGCCTTTGATGGATGAATGATCTCAACATCTAGCATTTTGTTCAGATGCCTTCTAAGTTCTTCCAAGTTTGGTAGGAACATTCTATATGGAGCCACGACAAGAGGCCTTATCTCTAGCACCAATCTCATTTTATGATCTACTTCTCTATGAGATGACAATCCTCTTGGCAACTCAGGTGACATCATCTTTCAAAACTCTTCTAACACAACAGCTATTGGTGGCGAAATATCTTTAGGGTGCCTCCCCTCTTCCTCTTATTGTATTGCTACTAGGAATGTTTGGTCACCTGGTTGGAGATCCATCTTGATTTGTATGGTGGAAACCATGTGGGTGTTCAATGACAATGACGTTGAAGCAGGGATCATGCACAGGAACTCTCCGCCCATAAAACTGACAACATCCAGGTGTGGCATCGATACCACTTTACTTGCTCATAAAAACTTCATGCTTAGGATTACCTTAAAATCGTCCAGTGGAGCAATCAAGAAATCGGTCTTGCTAATCCACTTCTCGACCCTGACTGTTATGCCTTTGAATACTCCAAAGATGGGTTGTGCAGCTGAATTAACTGCTTTTATGCAACTCACTTTTTTGTTCCACCGCAAGCCTAGCCTTCCTGCTTCCTACTGAGCAATGAAGCTATGCATGGCCCCTGTATCGATCATTGCCTTGACAGTTCTTCTATTGATGGTCACGTCTAAATACATCAGTTATTTTTCACTAGGGACACTGCAGAGGTAGATCCTTCTAACGCATTCACCCTCTGCAAGGTCCTTATCTTGATTTCTTCTCATATAGGTTCCTCTTCACCCTCGATAGCATTAACAACCTTGTTCATCATATTTTCTTGGTTTGGATTAGGGCATTGTCGCGCAAAGTGATTTCCATTACAATACCAACATCAAAAGTTTTGATGGTACCTATAATTCTGATTTTGTGGGGTTGGTCTATTTCTCAATATTTCATCTGGCCACGTTTGAGTCTGGTCCCTTTGATCCCAAGGGGGTGGTCGATACTAATTTCCTCCCTGTCCACCCATTGCATTCACTCAATCATCCCTGCAAAATTATCTTGTTTGAGGTCCACCACGCGGGGGTATTTCAACAATCTGTTCGATAACAGCCAAAGCACTACTCAGGTTAGTTGGCTTTAGCAGAGTTAACTTTTATTGAGCCTAGGGCTTTAATCCCTTTTTGAAGAAGTAAACACGATTATTATCGACCATGTCTTTGATATCAAGCATCGCTGACGAGTAAGTAGCCACGTATTCCTGAATGGTCCATGTATGCCTTAATGCCATTAGCTTGTCACAAGCCTTTTCTTCAGCACTATGTGGGAGAAAATATTTCTGCATCTCTTTCTTAAAGTCATCCCATAACTCGATCACCAGTCTTCCCCATTCCATGTTTTGATATTGTGTTCTCCACTATACATCAACATCATCAACCAAGTATCTAGCCGCAGTGCATATCCGATCAGCATCTTCTTCGATCTCTGCTTGGTCAAAGAATTGCTTCACATCCCATATTCAATTCTCAAGGATTCTCGCTTCTCTTTCTCTTTTAAACTTTGTCGGCTCGACTAGCTTCAGTTTGGGTCTTTCCCATCGAACCACCACCACGTTCTCCCAATTTCTAATATTTCTTAAATTTTTAACATTACCCACACCACCAATATTATTCCTTAGTAACCTTTTCAAGACTCCATATCTTTCATGGAGTTCACGCATTTCTGTCTCCTGAGTACTCAACCGATTTATCAGCTCTTGGACCGTGGCCGTCAATCCTTCAACCTCAGTTGTTACGTCACCAACTAATTTTTTGAATTCATCTTGTGCCCTATCAACTACATTGGAACATGCTCGGATATCTGCGGTTAACTCTGCCATCATTTTCTCAACTTTGGTCACCCGTTTACCATTTCTAATAGGTAGGACATTTCCACAACGTCAGTAGCAGGCTTTTCCTTTGTAGCACTTCCCAATGAGTTCACTGGTTCTGAATCTATACTTAATCAAAATAATCGTCGAAGGTTTCAATAGTTATCTCTTTTTCCCTTCTTCAGTTCTAGAATAGGCTCTGGTACCAGTTGTCATGGGATTATAGGGAGCACCGTGGGACACTTGGTGGTCCCCGACTAGGTCAGCCTGACGAGTTAAGAAAACTAATACAAACACTCATAGCAAAGAGCGCAAGGTTGCAATAGGATGTGCACAGGTGCCGTCTCACACGCATGCGTGAGCACAATCACATAAGCAAAGAGACATAATGCAAGAAATCATGAACTTATATAAAGCTTGAGAATATACTGATAGAAAGAGAAGGAGAGGAAATGACCTATTAACCTAAGCCAAAGGTCATTTACAAGCACTAGAGAGTACGAAAGAAGAGGTATATAAGGTGAAAGCACGGTGGTTTGAAACACTTATAAAGCTGCTAGGTAAATGTAAATGTCTTTTTGTGAGAGGATACCTTGTGCTTAGGTAAAGCATTTGGACTTTTTTAAGGGACTACTACAAACCAGGAAATGACAAAAAAAAAAATGAAAGCCCCTTTACTTTCCTTAGGTGATTAAGATAGCGTTCGATGAATGGAACAAACATGGAAAATGTTCTTCCACAGATGGTGACGGGAGGGCGAACAGCACACTCTCCTTTTTTGTGCTCTCAGCTGCGCTTCATTAAATACCCTATACTAAGTTAATGACTTCAGACCTCACCAGAAACCCCATTACTCTCACTTCCTAAATAGGGGTGTCAACGGGCCTGAAGTATGAGCCCAGTCTGGTTCATGTGATTCTTATTAGGTTAGGGTAATTATACCCAAGTCTGGACCCGATACCATACCAGAAAACCAAAATCCGTATATTTATTGATGCTATAACAAAAAATATTCAAACAAAACAACTCTGACCCTATATTTAACCCGAGCCATTAATTTCTCATCTTGTACGATCATGCTGTCTGCTTATCGGTTTGCTCTCCATCGGTCTGCATTCACTCGATCTTTTGACCGCTAGCCCTAACAACAAAGTGTTTGTTAATTAACCGAGACAACTTAAAATTTTTTCCAGATGTTCCAAAATTTAGTCCTCCAACACATGATTTGAACAAGCCAGTGAAGCCTTCTATATTTTCTCGACCTATTTAGTGGACTCTTCAACTGGAGCATCAGCATCATGGTGGCATACCAGGCTGCTGTAATCATGTGGGGCCGCCTGCCTATCGGATGGAGGATCAGGTACAACGTAATTGCACACACCTTGGTGTACTGCTGTACCTGATCACCGGGACAGGTTGCATTGCATCCCAAAGATGATGGGTGATCTGGTGCAGCAATGCACTAAAAGTGTGCAATCACATTACATCCTCCAACTTAGCTTGCCTATAATAAAAACCATGCACTCATCTTTATGTGATTAACAACTCAAACAGTTATCAGTAGACGTGCTCAATAAGCTCAAATAAACAGGTATATATATATATATATATATATATATATATATATATATATATATATATATATATATATATATAGAGAGAGAGAGAGAGAGAGAGAGAGAGAGAGAGAGAGACCAAAAGCCATGTCTTGTGTACATAACCCAAATTAATAAGGATTTTGTTTGGACTTGTAAATAACAAGCCCTTCAGCTCTCAAGAGTCTCGGGAAACTATCGACGTTCCCCTATCCTTTGGGAATTGGCACTTCTGATTGGTTGGCTTGATCTGAATCAACGAAGTGTTTTAAGATACATGGGCAAGGATGAACCAATTTTGGACGGTCCGGTTCCCACCGTGCCAAAGCTTGGCCAGGGCCCAGAAGTGCTCTGGTGAGGGTGGCCAACTCATTGTCACCCAAGTTCCACCCATGCTATATATATATAGCATGGGTGGAAGTATCTTCACCGTTTAGACCTGGAAACCCTTGTGATTACTCACCAAAATGCTGGGAAATCTTGGTTGGAGAATATTAATTGGGTCATGAGCGCACCACATAGTATCCAGAAACCGAGATACTTTTTATATTTTCATTCTCCATCTTAGGAAAGCGTAAGTTGTTGTAGCCTTCTTATGAAGGTGTTCTGATGCTCATTGATCCCACACAAGAGTTTCATTACTCATAGTACCTTTATTCAGGCTTTGCCGGCTTCATTATCACCTACAAATTAGGTTTGCAAATAAATCGCACCTTAACAACCAAAGGTATAATAACAGTGAATTCATAGTGTAGCAATTAAATCTTCTGTAACTTAGCAACAACCAATGCCTGTGTGGTCAATGCCCGCTTTACCAATTTGGGGTATTGTAATGACTGATGACTTCTCACAAGCGACCTCAGCAGTAGCAATTTATTTTCAAGCTTTTCTCTATATGTTGTGGAAAACTAATAAGATGTAACAAAAAACTTTTTTTTTTTGTATATATCTTTAGTATTTGTTTGAACCAAATTGCCATAAAAAAATGTTACCATAACTAGAGTGCTACTACCAGTTGGTTCTTGCGTAATGACTAATAAGACTTTGTCTAAAAACAAAAAAAAAAGGCAGTAGTGAATAATGATGTTATTCGTAATTTAAGAATTATACTAACGATAGTGAAACAGACTAGAAGAGGCTAAAAATAGGGGGGGAATCGATGAAAGGAACTCCGTTGGTGTTTAGTTGAGGGTCATGCTTTTTTATTCTTCCTTTATTTCGAATGGAACAAGAGGAAAGAGGGGGGCTGTTAAGAGAACTACTAAATGGAGGAGGCTTATGAGCTCAGCGAGCAAAATTTCTGAAAAAGTAATGAAAGAAGAGGTAAAAAAAACAGTAGACAGTGGTGTGTGACTCACAACAATGATTTCACCAGTCAAAACTCGTGGTCATTCTGTTTAACTGAACATCACTATCAGAACAAACACATATATTAACAATAAATAAATATTTGTGGTAACGGCAACAAGCAATAAACAAGTATAAAGGTTTTTTCAATGACAAAGTTTAAAAAAAGAAAAAGTGTCGTGTTGATTAGGGTGGTTTATGAAGTGGGTTAAGTTTGTTCGATCTCGAAGTTTGCATAAAGAAAATGCGGTTGTAATTCTTTTTCAGCGAATCTGATTTCTATTTTTAATTAAAGGGCAGGAGGACGGGGTGGTGGGTGGTATTAGGCTCTCTCTTTCAACCCTTCCTTTGAACAGCCAAAGGGGTCCGTGTTACGGTGCGCAAGCAGACAAGCAAAATCTGGTTCTTTTGTCAAGGTAGAGAGGGACAGCCGAGGAAGACAAGCTGATTTTAGGAGGCTCAAACGCACACACACGAGGGTCCTGCTGTGTGCCCCCGTGCTGTTTGGGTTAACGTTAAAAAATAAAAAGGAAAACTAAAAAATAATGGGGGGAGGGAACAGAGAGATCAGTCTCAATTTTGGGAACTATCTGACTCAAAAGGAGGGTTCCTGTTTACCAAAACAAACCGTGTGGGTTTCTGCAAACTCTATATACCCCTCCTTTTTCTATTTTCTGCTCTTCTCCCCACCACCCCCATCTCCAGATACCCAAATAGAAGTAAGAGTTACCCATAAAACACCCCTCCTTTTCTTTTCCATTCTGTTTCAATCCATTGCCGGTTTCCTCCTCCTTTCTCTTCTTCCTCGGAAAGAAGAAGAGAAACAAAATAAAATAAAAAAATTCTCTCTTCATCAGTTCTTTTCCCTCCCGTAAGCATTTGAAATCTTGAAGATGAATCTCAAATCGCTACAGCCAAGAGTTGTATGTCATGGGGAGGAGGGTGAGGGGTTCAGAAGCTACACTGGGTTGAGCATTGTTCAACGTAATGGGGTTTCTTATGATCATTCACCTTCCAGGATGATTAATCTTCATAACGGTATCGTCGATACCCACCTTCCTTTCTCCTCTCTATCGTTAAACCCTAGTCCTCTGTTTGCTCCTCATGGATTCGGGTATTCTGGTTCTTCGTCCGGAGAGAGCCAGTGTAAGAGTGAGATAGCCTTTCAGGTGTTGAGCCCACCTGCAGAGAGGAAAGTCTGGAGCTTGAAATCCATGGAGGTGGGTGGCACGAGTTTCAAGAGCACGGGCAACCAGGAGGGTGCCCTTTTCAAGGGCTTAGAAGCAGTTGGTAGCGAAGGTTATAATGAGGATAATCAGAATAATGGCAATGGAGGGAGGTACTCAACCGATGAGGACATGGCTGAGAATTGCGTAGGGAAAGAGTCGGACAGTGGGCAGTCTAAGCTCTGCGCAAGGGGTCACTGGAGACCTGCTGAAGACATCAAACTCAAGGAGCTTGTTGCCCAATATGGCCCTCAAAACTGGAACCTGATAGCAGAAAAACTCGAAGGGAGATCTGGTGAGCCTTAAAAGAAGAACACCCCCCCCCCTGCCTCTCCTCCTCTCCCTCAACCCAACGCTAGAGGAAGAGACATTTTTTCTCCACTTTTCTTATTATCTATATTTGATCTTTGATGATTTGCTTTCTTTTTTCTCCCCCTGGTTTTTGATAGGTAAGAGTTGCAGATTGAGATGGTTCAACCAGCTGGACCCAAGGATTAATAGAAGGGCATTTAGTGAGGAAGAAGAAGAGAGGCTCCTTGCTGCTCATAGACTATACGGTAACAAATGGGCAATGATTGCCAGGCTTTTCCCTGGTAGGACCGATAATGCTGTGAAAAATCACTGGCACGTGATCATGGCAAGAAAGCACAGGGAACAATCCAGTGCCTACAGGAGGAGGAAAACAGGAAGTAATCCTCAGCATGACAAGATGGAGATAAACAACGCATGTAGTGAGTCCACCATCACCTACATAAGAGATGACTCTTCGTCATCTTGCACAGCCCTCTCTCTAAATTCCTCATCAGCCAGGTTCTTCCCCGGTTTCTACTCTACATTTGGTTCTACTCAAGACCACGTTCAAAATCAGGGTCTAATTCAGGACCAACCCTTTGAATCTCTCTCAGGTTTGTGTTTGTTTTTCCGGTCCTCTGCCTTTTTTTCTTCTTCTTCTTTTCCAAATCACGGTCTCCCTTTTTCTCTAGTTTTTCTGAGTGGGTTTCCCTTATTTATGAGCGTTTTCTGTTTTTGCAGGCTTTGATCAGAAGACTAGAGTTGTTGGCGAAGATGGCAACAAGTACGATTCCAATGCTGGGTTTGTTGGCTATCATCCTCCCATGCCGCAGATGAAGATGATGGTGGTGGTGAATTCTAAAGCAGGGATATCAGAGGCAGAAACAATGGCTAACAGGAGGACCAGTTGGCAATATGGGGAAACGGACCATAGTAGCGAGAAGATCAATCTGCCCTTCATTGATTTCCTTGGAGTTGGAGCAACATAGGGACAAGGCAAGTGCACATTCAGTGATCCCATCGCTTTGATTTATGGTGTTTATGAAAATGAGAAAAGAAGAGAGAAACAGAGGAGGCTTAGAGGAACGATTAATTTTACGATGTGTATACAGAACAAGGGGAAGGAAGGGGGCGATTTTGCTTTGTTAGGCGGCACAAAAAGAGCAAAAAGTATTTTTTTGCCGTAATAAACTCAGAAAATTTTCTTTCTTGCCTCTTCTACCTTGCTTTTGTTATTATTGCCAAGCACATTAAAAATGAACGCTTCGTAATCTTTATTTGTTTTTACATAATATCGATCATGCCCTTTCCATTAAGATGATTACAAATTTGCGCTTGTTGTTTCCATTATTTGATATATGACAACAGTGGGTTTGGGTTGTGAGAGTTTTTAGGGCTCCAAAGGCCTACTTTCGAGGGGCACTTTGAAGAGACGTGCAGAAACAAATTAAGAGAGCTGAGTGAGAGGCTTTGCTAAGGATGAGGGAGTGGAGATCCGTCGTCGTCGTCGTCGTCGTCGTCGCCACGGATGTGTGGGAATTTCTTTATTCTTTATTTCTTTTGCTGTTTGTCTGTGCGCACTGCATTCATGACAAAGTTGTTGAAGGAATTTACTGAAAAAAAAGGAGAAAGCCCCAACACATACGAGTTATTTGTTTGTTTCTCGTCCATTGGATTCCTTTTCCTCCGTTACATCCCTTCCCTCCGACTTCCGACCGACCCTCCTCGTTCATGTGTACTTTGTGTGCGCCGTGATGCATGCATGTTATTGCTCGTGCACCAATTCACATGTATCGCCCTTGCTGCTGTTTCAGCCATGCTTTGCCTCTAGATTTTCACCAATTGTGGGTTAGTTCCAGGTTGTTGTGTGGATCATAGCACATTTCTTTGTTTATGTAGTTATTGAATTTCATATTTGCAAAGCATCTCTCTTGGACAAGGCATATATGTGTATACGTTGTTTAATAGAAACTCTTGTCATAGCTAGGTATCAGTTACTTTGCCGAGGGGAGACTTGAACTTCGATATATTGCTGTCTTGCTCTGTTTGCTGTTCTGCAAAATGAAACTGGGGGGACTTTGGGAGAAACAGGCCATGTCATACCCAAGCTGTTTGTTTGTTTTTTTGTTCTGTGTGTGTTTTGTAACTTTGTCTGACTGAGCGTGTTCCCGCATGGGTGCGTGCTGATGCTGTGGTAAGCATGCATTTGTTGCTAAACAGCAGCCATTATGGTTGTTGTGGTTGCTTTTTTTTTTATACAACCCTTGTTTGTTTTCTTTGGATGACGAGGTTACCCTCGCAGAAACTAGGGAAAACCCCAGGTGGAGCCCCACCACCACCTTACGTGGCCCACCTCTGAAAGCTACGGACACACCCGTGTACCAGCGGGGTTTGATCTTGGGTCTTCAACTCAACACCTTCACAACCCCCTGCTGGCCACTCAGGCGACCCCGGCTGTGGTATACAACCCTTGCTTAGATCAACTCGAAATTTAGTCCTAATCTATTTCCCTTTACTGACTGCATTCAACGTGGGGATGCAAACAGGCTGCATTCGATAGGGCTTCAGATCCGGATCTTGCATACTTTTTTTAGTGGGACAAAGCAGATCTAAAATAAGATCCAAAATTGTAATTGGAATGGGTTGAGATTTGTGTGATTGCAGTTGTTTCCACTTTCTGGTTCGGATCTGAATCAATATTTTGTCAGATGTATATCCAGATCCACATTAAATCCAACCCATTGTAAGTTTAATTTACAAGTAAAAAGCCTGTTTTCGAACACCTCCAGATCCTGTATCACTGGATAAAACTTGGATATGGATTCAACCCTACTTAATTCGTTAAGTCTCGTTAAGCATTCAATTCAGATAGGAGCTGATTGCTTACAATTTAGATTTAGAATAGTCCATATCCAGTCGGTTTGCTCTCCTAATTTGATGCTTGTATACAGGTGATTGGTAAATTCATACTAGAATTTTCAACTGTGGCGATGAATTGTGAAGAACCGCACAACTTCTTCATTTATTGATAAACATGTTTTGAAATTTTGCCTCAAGATATGAAGATGACATTTAAAAAAAAAAAAAAGTGGATAAAAGCTAACCTTCTACTTGAAATTATGCAATTTTTAGGATCCAAAGAACAAACAGACGACAAAAATCCTATCGAAAGGTTTGCACTTTGCACTGCCGCATCTACAATCACACCTCTATTGTAGGGAAGTAAGGTTCATGGATTTATGGATTTCTTTATTCATAATTTAGAATTAGTTTATTGGGAAATGCGAAAAAAAAATGAGAAAGGAAAACGTTTCATTAAACTTGTAGCTTGCAGAGAGGATGCGGACAGGATATCGACATTCAGAGAGCTAGAGGGGACTTGCATCAGATTATTGGTAAAATCATGACCCCCATGTCTAGATGTGTAATCATTGATCTTAGATAATTTATGATTAATTAATGGATTCAAAATGTTTAAATATAGCATACTTGCGCCTCATTATGATATGCTATTTTGCTTGGCTTCTATTGAAAAAGATGGTTTAAAAAATGTATTTTCGTCTCACAGTTGAGTGTGGCATTTATTACTTCTAGATCTGCTATAATGTTGTGACTGATCTGACCCACCCTAATCTCCTGTGTTTGGGTAAATTACAAATAGCTCCCCAACTTTTTATTACTGTATTCAACCTAATTCTTTTTTTTATGATATATTCAACCAATTCTGACGCATTCTAAACTCCATCTTGCATGCAAAATTCATATTTTGTCCTTTATTTTAAGAAATAACCTCTCATATGTTTTGTTTTAAAAAAGTTTATATTAAGCGCATTTTAGTCATTTTATTTGACTAAATACTGCTCAACGGACTGATGTTAGGACCGCGTGTGTTTTTGGGAGAAAAATGAAAAAAAAAAGGAAGTTTTATGAGTTGGGCGTGTTTTATGCAAATAATCAATGAGTTTGGCTATTTGTATTTTTATCCCATACATATTGACAAAGGATAAACCTTTTATTATTGACGCTGAGAGACAATTTAAGTTAATTACTAACTTAAAAAAAACTCTGCGTGTAATTTTAATTCGTAAGTTGTCAAAATCATAGAAACTATTTGAGCATTAATTAAGATCATGCCTGCAACTTAGGAAATTTTCTCATTTGGTTGGTTGGCCAACTGTGGTGTTACTTTGAAGTATGACTGACGTAGGTATTTTTGCTTTAAGATAGAAGAGTATTGCTCTTATGGACAAGCAATGTTGGATGACTCATCAATCAGGTTCTCTCCATGCACTCGTTTGCTTCATACTAAATATGATGCTCCTGATTTATCTTTTTTTGTCATGAAACTCGATCGAGGGTTGGCAATCTCGCACTTGCAAAGCATATGGCTGAGAACCTTGTCGTTATTCAGATATCAAATTGGAGATGCAGGAAATTACGATTAGTGGTTGCAATGGGCGATTGCGTCAAATGGTGTGTTCCTCACCCACAAAGTGTATAGATCGTTGCTCTCCTCGGGGGCAGATTGGTTCTCTGAGTGTGTGTTATGGGTTAAGGGCACTTCCCCAAGATCTCGGGTCTTGGCTTGGTTAATTTTGCATGATAAGATTCATCAGACTCACAGTTATTTAAATAAGTTGGGCTTTTAGTTTTCTAGCTGGTGTGTGCTTTGTCAAGCTGTTGAAGAAACTACTTCTCATTTATTTTGGTCCTGCCCAATCTTTGTGGCCCTATTTAATAGGATGTGGAGATCTTCGAACATAATTATCAAAGAAGAGTCTTTTACGCTTGATCTGCTCCTGAGCCCTATTAAAATTAGACTATGCAAGTGGTGGAGACTGATTTGGAAGACGTGGTTGCTTAGTACTTGATGGTTTGTTTGGATGGCACAAAATGATGCTACTTTTCGTCAAATTCCGATTGTTCTTAATAATCTTGTCCATAAAATGTTGGTTGATGTTTATGTGATCCTAGGTATGCATCTTAGAGACCTCTTATTCCCTTTGAACAACGTTCACTCATCATCGGTGGTTTCTTCTAATCCAGCGGGATCCTGGTTGAGCTTGGCTTCTGTACTTTCTTTTTCTTTAGCTTTTTATTTTTTTATGTTTTTGTTTTGTTTTTTCTATTATTCGGTTCATGAGTTCAACATTTTGTTGATATTCATGAGTGGTAATGTTGATCTTCTTTTGGCTCTCTCTCTCTCTCTCTTTATATATATATATATATATATATATATATATATATATATATATATATATATATATATATATATCTTTGTGATAACAAAATGATAAAACGGAGGCTTTGCCTTGCCACTCTTCCACTTAAGCTGTAACTGATCAAGCTACTAAGTTGATTACCCGTTCAAAACGTGCAAATCTCAAAACTTATTGCTTAGTTTGCAATCACATTTTGCTTTTGTTGGACTTCATTTTATGCTATACTGTCTAAGCATTGAATTGAATCCCTTCAACACTGGCAGACCTTATGAATATACCAACAAGTTGCACAGAATGGTTCCTTACATGATTTGTATTACTCCAACTAAAATGCCTGTGCATGTTTCCACAGAACGATGTAATATTGTCAATCCCTTCTTACTGCCTTGGGGTTTACTTGGCCTCCTTGTCTTGGGCAAGCTCTTGTCAATTTTTGTAACTAATAAAGGCTTTATGCCCTTTCCTCCAAAACATGGCCAATACACAACTTTAAAAAGATAAAGATTTTACTTAACATGATTTCACATCGTTTATATCATATGATTATTTTGACACATCAAGTTGCTCATCATTTTTACAAATCAACATCAAAGAAGGAACTGCGCTCTCTATTATCATATTTCCCAACAAGACATAATGCAGCTTTCTTCTTCAGGAAAAAAGAAAAAAACTAGACATTAGTGCTGTTCTTTTAATATTTTTTCTCTTGATTTTTTTTTTTTTTTTAGTTCTTTTGAAAGCCAACTCAGTTTTCATGGTTGATACTCTTGGGTGCTCACGCTTGTGCTACAAGACAAACCCACAGGCACTCTCTTTGTACATCTTGTTTACACGGCTTTGCGTAATTATATTCTGCCCGATATATAAAACGACAGATCGCATGCATTCTCCCACTCATTTGAAAAGACGAGAGACGTGTTTGGGTACGATTGTGATTCGCCTATATTATATGTGCAATTCTCTGTTCCTAGCATTATTCGTAACTCATTCTCATTCACCTGCTAATGCGTTTAGTTCTTCTGGATTAAAAAGGCAAAATCAAATCTCATTCTCTCTCTCTCTCTCTCAACCACCATCTGTTTGCCTTGTTGTACCTTAACAGAGCTCCTAGTGATCTTTGATGTTAATTAAGAAAAATAAAGGGCGTTCTCTCTCGCTTTATAATGCATGCACCTCCCACCCAATTTATGACAGATTAAGATTATTCTCGAGCTTGTATGTTTGATGCGTAATTGAAGAGGGTCGCTAATCTACAGTACCAAGTATTATATGCAAATCAATCAATCTTCCCCCCACAGTTCTCTCCAACCTTTATTTATCGATGACTACCCTAACCATTCTAAGTATCAACTTCGTATAATAAAGTTCAAGGGCGCAAATTCAAACTGCATGTAAATTGCAAATTAGATTAGAATGCATCCCCAAATCTGGGTGGAGTCTGGCTCTTTATCTGCCCCATTGTTTATCAGGGACGGCCCAGTGTTGTCAGTATCATTGTTAATCTGCCTGAATCGCTCGATTCAAATTAGTATCGACTTCGCGATGAAGTGATTCGACTTACTTTTTAAATATTTTAAAAAAGGGTTTAAAATAATGTTTAATATTTTACTGATATTTGTCATCTGCTAGTTAAAAAATTGGCTGATTCAACTCGATTCGATTTAGAGTCTTAATCAGCCCATTCTCTTTATTGTTTTAAAAATCGATTAAGGCCTGATATTGATTCTGACAACAATGAGATAGCCACAAAGAAGCAGGGAGATGCCCAACAATTGTTTTTTTCCTAACCCAATCTGTCCATGAGATTATATATATGAGAGAGATAATGCAAACTGGAAATATGTGAATTTTTATTTTTCTGATCATATGGATGCTATTTTGTATGTTTGATTTCATAAAATGCAGGGGTGGAGCCACATTGTGGGGAGGGTGGGCACATGCCCACCTGACCTGCAAGGTATGTGTGTAGTGCCCATTCTGACTCGGGTCAGGGTGCACACTCATGCCCAACGACCCCAACCCAAAAGGGGGGCCACCACGTTTTGTCTGCCCCCCGCACCCATCTCTCTTGCGCCCTCCCTTGCCCTCCTCCCTCCCTGCAACCCCACAGTGCAGGCACCGACTCTCTCTCTCTCTAGCCCTCTGACCCTCTCTGCTACCTCGATACCTATAGTCTCTCTGTCTTTCATCTGCCGTTCGGTGTAACCGCCTAGGTGGGTGGACCTCTGGCAACCTATCTCTCTCCTATGTTTTTATTAAACAACATGAAGGTTTAATTAGGTTTTTAGGATTTATTGTGTTTTTTGGTTAACATTAGGAATGTAATAAATGTTTGATTTTCATTAGAATATTAAGAGATTTTTAATTAGCATCAATGTATGATTTTTTTTAGGATTTAGGGCATTGATTTGAATTCTTGCAAATAACATGATTGTTTAATTAGGGTTTTAGGTTTTTTTTTAGTGTATTTTTTTAATTATCATTAAGGATGATTCTATTAGTGAATGTTTGATTTTAGCTATCACTTCTCAAACCCTTAAATCCTTGATTTTTGTTAGGGTTTTAGTTTTTTATTTTGATTTTTCAAATGACATTAATACTTAATTAGGTATTATTTGTGTTTCTTTCTCAATAAACATTAAACATGATTTTATGAATTCATGCTTGATTTTAGTTAGAATTTTAGGATTTTATTTTATTAATTAGTATATTTGTAATACTCGCAAATTTCTTAAAATTTTCAATACAAAAAAAGGGATTTTATTTTGGCATTTATTGGATTAAACTACCATTTTTTTGGATAATTAATCAGCTATAATTGATTGATTTTTTAGCAATTAATTATCAATAATATTTGGGTGTTTATTTAAGTTTTAAAATGAAAATTTTTAGTTAAAATAGCGAGTATTAATCAATTTTATCTTTGAATATTTATCGAGAATATGTAATTGACATTTATTTGTTAAATAACAAATTGTAGAATTTATTTAAGGCTTTATGAAAACATAAATCTAAAAAATAGATTTACGAAGTTTAGAAACACATTTGAGTTTGGACATAGGTGAGGATCCAAATTTTAATGGATTCTGGCAAGGTTTGGATACCTATTAGGATTTAAACCTAGTGTTGGATCTGGATCCATTTGAGACCCAAATGGGCCTCATTTAAATGAATACCAAAAGTCCATTCTAAAAAGGGATGGGGTTGGATCCAAGTGGACCCAACCCGAAAAACTCCTCTTAACCCCATTTGTAACGCCCCAAAATTTCAAACTTGTAAATCTTTAAAATAAACTTGAAAGAGACTAGAAAATCCTTTGTTTTTCAGAGTTTTTATTTTTGTGAATTAGCGAAAATAATTTTTTGAAAAGAAAAAAGACAAGCCGACAACCTTGGGCGCATTAGCGTAAAACCTCCATTTCACAATAGATTGTATCCTCGCAAATCATTTAGAAAATATTAAGTTTATATAAAAATGAGATTTTATGTGGAACCTTTATACAAAATGCAAAATTCAAAATGCATCAAGGATGCAGAATGCCAGCAGAAACAGTAGAATCTTGAAGCCATCTTGCAATCGCGTTATCGCCCGTCTCATAAACCTAATCATCACCTGTACCCATAAGATGGGTCAATTTCATAAAAAACTGATAGGTGCACAAGTATGACAATATAGAACAATTCTTGCATATGCATTTAATTCATACATGATACACAATTCAACAAGTAATGTGAGCAAGATAACCTTGTTTTTATATTAGTTGTCCTGTGGGTACGCACAGGCGTGAAACATAGAAACAACAGAGACTAATCTGAGGGTTTATTATGTCATATATTTTTTATACCTCGAATAGCTAGCTGAGTCCGCTCCTAAGGAGACAGTTGGTGATTGAGAGAGAATTTCTCAAAGGCAAACGTGACAACGGATGCATCCAACTTTTGCAGAAGTTCATGAGATCTACCACCTAGGATAATCTCTAATAGTTTCGGCCCCTAACTCTAATGACTGGCGACATCGATTCATTTGCCCGAGGGGTGGTTGTTAACAACCTGTCCATCAAAGTTTTTTGCATTGATTCATCCTCTCTCTTGACGAAAATAAGAGGCGAATGGGTGCGTCAAGTTTTTTTTAACTGATGACCTATTCTACATGCTCTAGTCTTTCAAACCAGCTCGAGCATCTTGCCTGTGAAAGTGATAATCACCATTTATGTGATTTCAATAATGTGCCAATTGCACGGTTCGAGGTTACGACAAACCTCTCATCCAATCACCGTAGTACCAACATGTCGTGCCTGTCTAAAAGTATGGCTACGATGAGAGGAGTATTAGTTTCTCAAAAGAAGCTCTAACTCCATTGTTTCGTAAAAGAAACCATGCAACAAAAATATAATTTAGTTTGACATGATCTAGTCTTTTAAAACACTATTACATTTTTGTGCAATTTGCATGATACGAGATCACCACAGATCTCTCATCCATTTATCTGAGTATCAGCATGTTGTGTATGTCTTGAGATACTATTCGTGATAAATAGGGTATGGGTTTCTTAGTAGAATCCCGCCTAAGTGCATGCTTATACCCCCAACCGGGGTTATCTGAGTCATATCAAAAACTCAAACCGAAGTTGTAAAACATTTCTCCCAAATACGCCGACTTGAGAAAGCTTAGTTGTAATTTTGCAACCTATAAGCATGCAGACTTTGCTTTGCTAAAATATGCATTTTCAAAAGCTGGATTCTCACAAGGAATCCCTTTCCTTTAGAACTTTAGCACCCATGCGCAAACCAACATCTTTTAATAAAAAACAAGTAGAAAATAGGATACGCTCTCGCGAGTCCTGTGTGGTTGCATTTATGTAAGAAGTACATGTATTACAATGCAAGCTTGTGCACATTACAGTGTGACGATGAAGTAATAAGCAAGACTCAATGTGTGAAACCGCATATTGAGCTAAAAAGTGTGTAAGCAGTGCACAATGTACGAAGTTGTACCTTAGTTAAATAAATACGTAAGCAGTGCACGAGCTATAAAATTATACCCTGGCTAAATAAATGCATAAGTAGTAGCACGTGCACGATAGTGCGGTGGCAAAGTAAATGACATAAAGAAATAAATGCGTAAATAGTAGCATGTGCACTAAAGTGCAACGACAAAGTAAATGACATAAAACAATAAATGCGTAAGCAGTAGCCTGTGTACTAAAGCGCGATGACAAAGTAAATGACATAAAAGAAAGAACAAGGATCACAAAACTACGTTCTTGAGTTAAATATATATATATATATATATATATATATATATATATATATAATTATTTTTGTTTAAATGTTATATGCTTAATTTAGTTCATTCGTTGTCATTTTCGCAACTTTCTTCTACCTCAAAGATTGTTAGATTCGCTAACGATTCTGAGCGTAGGTTATTAAAAGCTTGTGCCTTAGTGCGCGTATCGAGTTTGTTCTGCTGATGGGGTGCACGTACTATGAAAAAGACAAAAAGTGATTTATTAACAATAATGAAATGTCGGCGATTGGCCGAATCTAACAAGAAAGGAAAGGCAAGGGCACGCCCTTGCCCGACAACAGAAAAAGATGGGGTAGGGGTCGTGCTCCCTGCCCACCGACCTGATAGAGGAAGAAGAAGGGGCAGGGGGCACACCCTTGCCCGCTGGCCAACCAAAAGAAAGAGGAATGGGGCAAGGGCGTAGCCCCTACCCGTCGGCCTGACAGAACAAGAGGAAAGGGCATGCCCCTCCCCTACTACTCGAGAGAGTGAGCCAGCAAGGAGGGGCAACGCCCCTCCCCTACTACTCGAGAGGATAGAAAAAAGGAGGGCAGGGAAGGGCATCATCCCTTCTCTGTAAAAAGGAGAACCAGGGAGGAGGCGACGCCCCTCCTTGGCAAAACAGGGAGCGGGAAGGGGAACAACACCCCTCCCCGACTTAGAGCGCAGGGGGAGGGGGTTGCACCCCTCCCCCAACTCAGAGCGCAGAGGGAGGGGGTTGTGCCCCTCCCCTAACCTCAGAGACAACAGAGAGGGGGAGGTGCCCCTCCCTGCGAACCGAGGAAGTAGGAGACAAAGAGAAAAGAGAGAGAGAGCTCCTGAGAACTGGAGGTTGCCAGCGAAAAGGGGGGTTCAAGCTCTGGCTCTGGCGAGAGAGAAAAAGTCGGGGGGGAGGGGGGAAGAGGAAACAATGTAAAGAGAGGGAGTGTCGGGGAGAGAGAAGAGAAGCGTCAGGGGGTCTGCGTTCTTGTAAAAGAAAGCCCCCCTGCAGGGGGTTAAATAAGAACACGGGGAGTGAGGGATCTGAGTGGAACCGGATTCGGGTTGAATCCGATCAAATCCAACCTGAATCCAAATCTTTTTTTTTTAATTTTGGGTTTTACACCATCATAACCCTCATGGGTTGGGTTGGATCCAACCCAAACCCCAAACATCACCTCCCCCTCTCCCATCGAGTCACCCTATTCCTTTTCACGCCACCCTACCTCCCTTTATGTTCCCATCACCACTGCCTCATCCCTGTTTCAAGGGTACCACCCTTTCTCTCTCTCATTGTCATTTAAGCCCCCCCCCCCTTTCGTTTCTCTAATCTCCTATATGAACCTCGTCTCTCACGACACCATCGCCTCCCTGCACTGATGCCACCAGTCGACACCACCTCCCTGCCCCACCTTCATCCCTACCCTCAGGCAGTTGGATGCTACCACCACCATGGACCTCTTCCTTCTGTGATCAACAGGACAACGTGCAGGCCCAACCATGCCACTTCTTCTGCCCTCTTGCATTTTTAGGCCACCAAACAACCATTTGGCTTCTTTCTTTTGTCACCCTATCAGATGAAGCAAAGGGTTGTTCACCTACTCCTATGCTCTCTCTCTCTCTCTACATGTTTTTTGGTTAGACGGAAGGAGCAGGCAACCCCCGATGTCGCTTCCACCATCTACCTCTTCTTCTGTGTTTTCTAACAAACTGGAGGCAGGCATGTCAGACCAGCCCCACCCCTCCTTTGTTCGCTCCTCCTTCCTCTATCATTTTGTCGGACGGTAGAAGAGGGCCATTGTTGTCCCCCTTCTTCTTTGTTGTGTTGACAGACCAGAGGTGAGCCCACTTGCTGCCACCCTCCCCTGGCCTCTTCTCCTTTTTTGGTTTATGTCAGATCATCGAGAAAGTGACGCCTGCTGACAGTCATCCATGTCTGTGATTGCATTGGTGCCTAGTGCAACTTTGTTGTCGCCTCTTCTTTGTCTTCTCTGTTTGCTAATTGTCGATGAGTGTGATCCACGTTAAGCTTTTTCTGGAGGAAAATCCTTCCGAATATTTTTGGAATTTTCACATTATAACATCTCACGGACTTTGAGGTAGAGATCTATGCCACTCATATGACATTTATATAATATTAAAATATTATATTTATGTTTCTAATGAATTACATAATTTATATTCGCATGCATTGGATATTTTATGAATAAAATATAATATTTACGTTCGTGTGCATTGGATAATTTATGTCTTCCTGTATTGGATTGTTTAAAAATGAAAGATGATATTTACATTTGCATGCATTGAATAGTTTACAAATAAAATATGATATTTACATTTGCATGCATTGGATAATTTATATTTGCATCTATTGGACAATTTACGTTCGCATATGTTGGATATTTTATAAATAAAATATAATATTTATGTTTGCATGCATTGGATATTTTATGAATAAAATATAATATTTATGTTTACATGTATTTGATATTTTATGAATAAAATGTGATATTTGTGTTCACATGCACTAGATATTTTACGAATAAAGTATGGTAATTATGTTTGAATATGTTGGATATTTTACGTATGCATGCATAAAATTAGATAATTGTATGCATGTTTCGAAGATGATGTATGTATGCATGTGATGAATGTTTAAGCTTGTAAAATAGTCATGGCTCACAGAATCCTGTTGGCTATGTTAAACATGTGATTATATGTTGAAATTTTACATGACTAAGATATACGATGTGCATGTTTGAAATATTTATGGCTCGTGATAGAGCTGGTGTTGAAACTTTTATGGTGCCATGGGGCATATTTGTGTGTGTATGGCATGTGATTTTTGTATTGTAAAGCACAAAAAATATGCATGTACTTGTAATTGCTCGTATAGGATTGATACGAAAGGGATACACCATATGATAAATACACTCACACTTGATTGGTTTATCTGTCTTCATAAGTAGAGCGCTCATATGGGTTGAATGTGTCTGAGCAATGTTGAATGAGTTAGGTACATACAAATGAATCATGATTACTTTGGAGGGATACTAGGGTTATTGAACCATGAATTTGCCTAATAGAATGATCCACATGTAATAACAAGATCCTATAATAAGAACCTTACCCATTCAAATTTATGGTCTACCTTGGAGAAATATATAGTACAAGTCTCGAGTGACAATATTATGTTTTATGGGAGCAAGGCATCTCAATGGTCTCCAAACACTCGGAGGTGAAGAGGCCAAGGCTATCAATATATCATAGGTGATAGATCTGTATTATTATAGCTAGTCTTAAATGCATCATATTCATTGTTAAAACGCCTTTACAAGAACTCTTTCAGGCATGCACCACTCGCTTTGGACTCCGGGCAGTTAGACATTTGGAAAATTTAAGATATATGAAATAATAAATGCCTGAAGAAGTAATCTCTATGTTACGATGGACACCCCCAAATACCCAAGGGATACTATAATGAAGAGAAACAAAAACCTTGTTATTCACACTAAAATTATGCCTATTAATTCAAGTAAAACCAAATTATGGGTAATGTTGCATAACATTCATATGCTTTGTGTAAGCTATGTGTGAAAGTATGATTGATATGGTAACATGTATAGCTTTCGAACATCCCATGTTTTTTCTGTTGATTAGTTTCATAAACATCTTACTTATTGAATGTATATTTTGTATATTGTATGTTTGCATGTCATTCGGTGTATACCTACCAGGCTTTCACAAGTTTGATATTATACAAAATACAGGTGAATAATGATACGCCAGACAATGGATAACGAGATGCAAAGATGACAATAAGGATCAGATCTTCTAAAGATCACGGGTCAGATATGGATTTTGTTTAGTTGTTTTGATCCTAAGTTCTTGTCTATATTGCAACTGTGTCATTTTCATATGATTCACTAGGTTTTTTTAATGACTTATGAAATATAAGTCATTTTGGTTTTACTTAAATGATTTGTGAATGGTTTGGAATGGAATTCTCTGGTATTACGCTGGTAAATAGATACCTATAACCCACTCCAAAGTCGGTTAACCCTCCGCATGAAAAATATCATTTTTTGTTATTTAAAAATAAAAAAAATCAAAATTTGCTAAATTTGCGGGTTAAGGATTTTGGGGTGTTACAATATCTATAAGTGATGTTTATTAGGATTTAAGAATTTGATTTATTTTTTTAATGACGTAAATGTTGGGCAATGGTTTTAAGTTTTTTTTGTGTGTTTTTTTTAATTACTATTAAATATAAATTCGTGAATAATGAATTCTTGATTTTACTTAAATTATTAAGAGTTTTTTATCAATTAGCATAAATGCATAATTTAAGATATTTCTAGAAATGAGGGTTTTGATTTTGTTTTTTAAAATTGAGATGAATGTTTAGTTTTAGTTTTGAAGTTTTTATGTGTTTTTGTTTTTTAATTAGCATTAAGCAAGAATTTATGAACAATTGACATGAATGTTTAGGTGTTTCTCTCAAGTACATTAGTATAATTAAAGATATGTACGAAGGAGTAGTAACCAATGTCTGCACTTGTGGAGGGGTGACAACCAATTTTCCTATAACGGTTGGGTTACATCAATGATCTGCATTAAGTCCTTTCCTATTTGCTATAGTGATGGATGAACTTACGAGATCAATTCAAGAAAATATGTTGTGGTGTATGTTGTTTACTGGTGATATTGTTTTGATTGATGAGTTTAGAGCTGGGGTTAATTCTAAGTTAGAATTATGGAGACAGACATTGGAAGCAAGAGGTTTTAAGTTGAGTAAGAGTAAGACAGAATATATGGAATGTCGGTTTAGTAAGCAACGAAGTAGTGATGGGAGTGTAGTGAAGCTTGGTGAGCAAGAAATATCGGTGGATGACTATTTTAAATATTTGGGATCTATCATTCAAAAGTATGGAGAAATTGATGGAGACGTAAATCATAGGATAAAGGTTGGGTGGATGAAATGAAAAAGTGCAACTGGAGTGTTGTACGATCGTAGAATGTCATTGCAGTTGAAGAGAAAGTTTTATAGGACGACTATTAGGCCCGCTTTACTATATGGTACGGAATGTTGGGCTGCCAAGAGACATCATATTCAAAAAATGAGTGTAGTTGAGATGTGTATGTTTAGATGGATGTGTGAAAATACAATAAAAGATAAGATTTGAAACGAGCAGATACGTAAGAAGATGAGAGAGAATCATTTACGGTGGTTTGGACATATTCGGCGAAGGCCTAATGATGCTCCACTTAGAACGATGAAGAAATGGGAAAATATATTATTTAAAAGAGGTCGGGGTAGGCCTAAGAAGACTTGGATGAAGATGATAAAAAAGGATATGAATGCTTTGAACCTAACCGAGGACATGGCATTGGATAGAAATGATTGGAGGAGAAGGATTCATGTGGAAGACCCAGAATGATTTTCTTTTTTGGTTCATATTGCCGACCCTAATTGTTTTGGGATGAAGGCATAGTTGTTGTTGTTGTTGAATATTTGATTTTGGTTAGAATATTAATATTTTTTTGTTGAATTAATTAGCATAAATGATCTTTCTCTCTCTCTCTTGCCTCAACCCTTTGATCAAGCTGATGGCGGATCCTTTATCCACCCTAATTTAGATTCCTAGCTGCACCCTTAATAGAATGAATAGGTTTTTTTACCGTTTGAAAAGGCAACGATTCGAATTTTCATAATATTCCAGTTTTAAAAAATATCTTCATTGAAAAAGCACAATATATACGTAGATCTTTAGCAAATTGGCATAACAAATATATATGTAAGGGTTGAATTTATTAAAAAAATGTACTGGAAATACGGTGTTCGTATGTTGGTCCGCATATTTGTGGTTATAGAAAGCGATGCAGGCCAAGTGACTGACAAAGCAATAACCTGTGTTTGTTGGGCAAATTAAAGCCTATATTCACGATAAGCATACGATAGTAGCAATGGGTAGTGAATTTATGTATATATAAAAAAAAAAAATGTACTGAAAATGGACAGTTCGCGTGTTTGTCCGCATATTTGTGGTTATAGAAAGAGATGTAGGCTAAGTGGCTGACAAAACACGAACATGTGTTTGTTGAGCAAATTAAAGCCTCTGTATTCACACGATAAGCATACGATATCAGCACGAGTAAAGACAACGTCATGTCATCGTCTTTGAGGATCCTTGGTAGTGACTCTTTAGTACTTGGCATCTTTTACCATGACGTTTGTAACCCAAGGAAGAAAAAGGGTAAAAAAAAATAAAAGAAAATAAAAAGGTTTGGGGAAAAAAATAAAAGAAAAGTCTACAAAAAGGACACTTAACTTCTTCGCTATTATTTGCAAATACTGGTGTAACCTTTGAAATATTACTAATACAAGCTTACTTAACAAAACAATTCTCAAAAGTTAGGCTGGTGTTTGTAAATAAGCTGAAATTCAGGTTCGTTCTAGTAAAACTTTAAAAATAAAAATGATAGAGAACCTCTGTCGTGTCAGTGTGTAAAAACTCGTTAAAAGCTTTTTGCAATCGTGAGAGGGAGCGGGTGGTGAGGCATGTGTAGAGTGTTAGCAGGAGACGTCATCGCAACGAAATCTGGGTGTGGATTGACGTGAGAAAAGAGAAGAGGAAATGATAGCATGAGAGAGATGGTATTTGCATTGAGGGGATGGCTGCTGCTGATGATGATGATGGAGCACCACCTAACTGAGTTTTCTATACTATTTGGACGGCGCATTCATGGCTTTCCACTCTGGCTCTGGCTCTGGCAGACACTCTCTTGCCGAAAATTTCCATTATGGTCAGGGCTAATAAGCTTCTTCGCCTATTACTTTGGAAGTGCCTGAAATGCCCTCCCTCCTCGAAATCAGCGCACATGAGTCAGACTCCCACGCCCACAGTAACCTGGCAGCTGCCGGCAAGGCTTCCTACTACAGTCTACTAGTATTAAAAAAAAAAATACCATGGCCTACCAGTTATACAACTACACCATTGAGTTTTGAACCTGCAACGTCCCAACACAAGGTGATGTGCACCTAGCTCATCCTACCAGACAAGCAGAAACCCCATTGATATATCGATCCCATTGTCAGCCACAAACACGCATCAAGGAAAGAATGCACCATATGCTACTTCGATATGGATATTGCAGATAATTTGATAGTGCGTCGCATCATTGGGACTAGTGGTTCTGCAGTCACGTGACGCCAGTTGTGTGAAAGCTTTTTTATGGCACTCCATTTTGCATGATCGTGTGTACCAAGCTCCGTGGCACGGTTTCATGCACTGTGATATATATTATCACCTATGGTATGGTCCATTGAAGGCCTACGCTTGGAAAACTGGATAAACTTTGCTTTGAGCGGGGTGACTGTGAACCTATGCCAACTTGTACTACCCACCGTACCAGAACTAAGAGGTCGAGAAGTCTGTGGGTTGAGTTCTGCTCACGATTCATATGAGTAGACAAATTGTGAGGCTACAATGCCCGTACGAGACCTAGAAAACTGTGATCATGAACTTATTGTCCTTCATGAGTTCTTGCATCGAAAAAGGATGCCATCTGCTGGAGTTATATACTTCTTTTTCAGAAATTTCCTACTCAACAACAACAATGGGCTATATCCATCACCATCATGCGTGGATGGCGTTCGAGTTGTCATCACCGAATATCTATTATTGGTTGAGGAGGGTCATGAGACGAAATTTGTGGAGTGCGCTGAATCCATCTTGCGAGTGTATGTTGCTGGCCCGGTCATGATAAAGCAAACTCGAGTCCCCGTGCACTGTAGCAACTCCTCCATGCTCAATTTTGGAAAGAAACTACAGACCCAGTGTTCTGGGCCAGGCTATACACAAACTAATTTCACCCACCTATACGTGTACGAATGACAGGTAAAACGTATATATGCATTGAACTAAACCCTGAGCGCCCTGGTAAAAGCTAAGACCAAGCTCTAAAGCCGTGTACATGTAATACAGCCTTTGGGGTATGATTTACTCTCCCTATCCGTTGGGGTATGATTTACTTTGCCAGTCGGAGTCAGGATTATCCTCTGACTGCCTTTGCCGTGGGGACGTCTGAAATCTGAATCCTGAAAAAAACAGAACCAAAACCCTGCCTTGGAATCTTGCTTCTTGGACTCCACTTTGACCGTTTCGTGTGATATAAGCTAAGCTGAAGCTCCTGCACTGTAACAGCTAACAGCTAAGCGACTGTCCTTGTCCTCCTCCACTGGCTCCTTTCTGACAGTGACTACACTGCACACCGTATTAAATTAAATTTTAATACTCTGTCTCTGCCTCTGCCTCTGCCTCTGCCTCTGCCTTTGAGATTGAGAGACCGGGGATACTATGGGCATTGTGTGGAATCCTCATCCACAACACCACTATTTGACTTCGTAAACGTGGTGCCGAACCGAATCTTTGATCCAGTTCAATACAACATTTTCATTTCATGGATTTGGATCGGGCATCGTGTACGACCAGAATAATGCTTGTACTTTGAACTTAATAAGGCGTTTTCAACCCATAATCTGAAAATGAAACCGAGTTCATTGATTTACAAGTATATACTTTAATTTTAGAGTTTATGAGCTTAAGGAACTATTTAGGATCTGGATCTGGCAAGTGGTCTTCGGAACCAATTCATGGCAGATAGTGATTGATCCAACCATATCCGATTTGATTACCCAAATGTAATTGGAAGGATCGGCCACCGGATTGGCTTCATTGAAAAGAGCAAACGTAAATTTCACAACCATCTCTTGTACAGTCTTTTTTTTTTTGTTGAAAGAAATACACTGGTAGGGGTCTGCCTAATCCCAACTTCCTTATCGAAAAAAAAAATCTGGATTCACATCCTCGTGTACGTATCTCTACCTCTAAGGAACATAGAACTTTGGCCAAAGGTTCTCTAAACCTTCGGATGTGAGGCCTGGGTGCATATCTAAGGTCTTTTTTTCTTTTAAGCAAGCCGGAGTTAGGCAGAACTCACCAGTTAGTATTCAATGTACCACCGGGTTTTGAACATGCAACGTTTCACCACAAGGTGAAGTTCATTGACAGCTCCTAGCTACCAACCATACAGCGCCCCCGTTTGGTAATTAGGAATGAGGCGTTGCTTCAAAGGTCGTAACCAAGCTTCAAGCCATAGGTTATTAGAAGTTTTCTAAAACCTTGAAAGCTTTTTGGTTAAAAAACGTAAAAATCATGCATTTCTTTCGCACATTTAAAACTTAATAAGAAATTAACTTTTTTTTTTCTATGACGAGGAACCCTTACCGAGCGTGTGACTTAATTAGCCTGCCTCCTTCAAGGTGAACCTTAGGTCACGTCTGAAAGTAAGAAAAACTCTCATAGGGAAATAAAATTTGGCATATAGGCACATTTGGAAGCAAGAAAAATGTAGGAAAAGTGATGCAAAATGGAAAAATCTGTACGAATTTTTCAACCCTTCCAAACTAGAAAGAATTTTTTTAAAAAAGTACACTTTTTGATAAAGAAACATTTTTCCATGGAGACATAGATGAATGTTTCCCACAGAAAATTTATTTTTACTCCCCACCACCCATCTCACTACCACCCCCCATCCCATCATCACCACTACCTACCACCACCCACCACCATCTCACCATCATCCATCTCACCTCCGTCGACCACTCAAATTCGGCAAACCATCACCCATTCTCGACCTCTCTCTTTCCCTTTGTTGTCCGGCCTCTCTCCTATCTCCTACTTTCCTCTCCCTCATGGCTTGCATTTTCGATGCGGATAAGGGGACGGTGTAAGAAAAAGGGTTAAAAAAAATGAAAGAGGTGACTTCCACCCTTCTCCTCTTTCTCACTTTTTTACATTTTCCTACGAGAGTTTCTCATACGACACAAACACGCGAAAAGATTTTTTTTTAACTTTTCATATAAAAAACTCTCATAGGTAAAACTTTTTTTCCTATAAGAGTCTTTCTCGCTTTCAAATGTGTCTTAATAAAAAGTTCATTTGTTTGGGTAGCATGAGAAAAATAAAATAAAATATCTTAAAAACATGAGAGAGGATGAGGCGGTAGAGTTTTTTCAGTGCCGTTTTTTAGGAGGTGGGTAGTAATAGATGGTGAAAAGGCGGTTTTCTAGGAGGTGGGTGATGGTGGGTGGTGGCAGTGGTGATAGTGAGATGGATGGTGGTGGAAAATCATGTGGTGGAACTTTTTTGACGTATTTTTTTGGGAGGTGGGTGGTAGTGGTGGCGGTGATGGATGTTGAAAATTTGTAGGGAGGACTATTTTTAAGAAGATGGTTGATGATGGGCGGTGATTGGATGGTGAAAAATCATTAAGGGGATGGCAGTTTTTTAGGAGATGGATAGTTGTGATGGTGAGATGGATGGTAGAAAGTGTAAATCACCATTTTCTCTAGGTGGAAAATATTCTTTCACATTCTAGCGAAATGTTTTTTTCTCAAAAATGTACTTTCTAAAAAAAATCTTTTAGAAAAAAAGTTTAATTGGTTGGGAAGGGTCATCTTGGAGAGAAGGTATGGTGAGATTCCACTTTCATTTTATGTCACTATTTTTTTTTATCACTTTTTTTTCTACATCTTTTCCACTTTCAGACATTTCCGAGGTGAGATCACAAGACACTCAAACCCAAAAGAAACCCATCAGGTAAAGGCACCCTCGTACCCTGTGGGAGTCAAACCAGAGGTGAAGGGGACCGCACCTTCTATCCAGGCCTGTTGCCACTGGGGCAACCTGGGTGGGTGTAAAAACTCACTTTTTGAGATAGATAATTTACATTTTTTATGAAATCTAACATCTTTATTCTGAAAGTATAATTTTAATTTCAGTATCAAATTAAAAGTGCATTATGAATTCTGTTTTTATGATAAAACTTGCAAGTACGTAGGTTTTTCTATAAAAGTTAAAAAATGCATTTAAGTATGTGGACAAATATTCCCACAGAGGGAGCTCTTAACAAGTGATTAGCGGGTGGCTTAAATGTGTTAAATGGACATCCAGGCTTGAAACCAGGGGTGCATCCCATGCAAAACCATAACTCCTTTCCATTGAAAGGGGTACTATCCAAGGTTTTTCATCATAACGGGAACAGTTCGCAAAGGGGCAATTGAGGTCCCAATGGCCTATGGGTGGTATGCTCACGAATCCCTCCCAACTAGACATCTCATTCGAGTGGTTTTTTTGTCCAAAAAAAAAAGTAAATGCAGATGTTTTATCAACTCTTTTTGGCCCATGGCTCCCTTGTTGGATATTTAATCTATTCTTCCTCCTTTTGCACTGGTAGGGGTCCGCCGAACCCCAGCTTGATTATAAAAAAAACTCTTTTTTGGCATTTCTTGCTCAGGCTGTCAATTCTTACTCGCTTTGGTTGGATTAGGTGATGTTGGAAATTAAACAGCAAACTAGAGAAGGATATTGTTCTCTAGAATGAAAAACACGCAGAAATGGTGTTAGAGAAAGAGAAAATTATAAATGGCTTCAAAACAGTCCAATGTCCAACGACTTATCAAAATGATGATACATGGTTGCTATATATATAGCATTCAAGCTCAACCAAAATTTAATTACATAGTAAATTTTTACCATAAAAAAACTAAAAGGCTATTACATTTTCAAGGAGAAGAAATAAATGGGAGAGAAACCCAAGGAGTTTCCATAGAAAAACTGCATATAGCCTTAATGTAAAATGAGTTCCCAAAATGATGGAAGAATACGAAGAGTGTAACTTATAATTTCAACACCCCCTCTTAAGCTAGACTATAATGACACCTAATTTCTCTCTCAATTTATTGAAAGTTTCATTCTTCAATGCTTTTGTAAAGATATCAGCCACTTGTTCTTGAGTCTTGCAAAACGTGATATTGATATCTCCATCTTTGACCAAGTCTCTAATGAAATGATACTTAATTCGAATATGCTTGCTTTTGCCATGAAAAACTGGATTTTTGATGAGTGCTATGGTTCAACTATTATCGCAAAACAAAGGAGTGCTTTCACATTGAGGATACTTCAGCTCATGAAGAATCCACCTTAGCCAGAGAGCTTGACACCTAGAAAGAGCCAATGAAATATACTCAGCTTCGGTTGTGGGGAGAGCCACAACAACTTGCTTCTTTGATGCCCACGATATTGCACCTGAGCCAATGTGAAAAATGAAACTTGAAGTGTTTTTACTATCATCTCGGTTTTCACCCCAATCACTATCACAAAAACCCACCAATTTTGAATCTTCAACACATTTATAACGAATTTCATAATCGATAGTGCCACGCACATATCTCAAAATTCTTTTGCCTATGTCCCAATGAGTATTAGAAGAAGATTCCATGAATTTGCTAATCATGCTAACAGCAAACATAAGATCAGGTCTTGTAGCAGTCAAGTACATAAGACTACCATCAAGGCTTCTATAGAGAGTTGCATCGATCTTTCTCTCACCATCATTTTTGCTAAGTTTTAATCCAACTTTCATGGTAGTATTAAGAGGTGTAACACCCTCCATTCTGAACTTTTTCAATATATTTTCAGCATACCTTTTTTGAGATATGAATATTCCATCTTCGACTTGCTTTACCTCAATGCCCAGAAAAAAATGAAGAAGCCCCATGTTAGTCATTTTGAATTCGTGCATCATATCCTTCTTAAAATTTTCACACATGCTTGCACTAGTGCCGGTAATTATTAAATCATCAACATATAAGCATATGAATAAGAACTCCCCTTGAATGCCTTCTTTGATGAAGAGATTATGCTCAAAAGGACACTATTTAAAACCATTCTTCAAGAAATATCCATCAATGTGACTATACCAAATCTTTGGCCCTTGTTTCAACCCATATAAAGTCTTCTTCAATCGACACACTTTGTTTTCTTCATCCTTCTTCACATAACCCCGAGGTTGATCAATATATACTTCTTCTTCAAGGAGACCATTCAAGAAAGCCGATTTTACATTCATTTGATAGACCTTCTATTTTCTTTAAGCAGCCAAAGCTAACACCATGTGAATTGTTTCAAGGCGAGCCACAGGAGCAAAAACTTCATTAAAATTGACGTCATACCTTTACTTGTAACCTTTTACCACCAGCCGAGCTTTGCATTTTTTAACTTCTTCATTTGAGTTGAACTTTGTTTTATATACCCACTTGACGCCATTAGATTTGTATCCACTTGGGAGCTCAGTCAACTCCCAAGTATGATTTCTTTCAATGGAGTCTATTTCTTGATTCATAGCAATTTTCCACTTCTCTTCTTGAGATGTTTCTTCATAAGTAATTGGATCAGCGTCTGCAAATAAAGCAAAATTTATCAAATCTTCCTCAAGATGTCTTCTTGTTGTTTCATAAATTTTTTGAAGACTTCTTGTCTTCATAGGAGGAGATTCAGAACTCTTTGAAGATGAGGAAGACAATGATAAATGCACAGATGGAGAGGAGAGTGAAGTATCTCCTTCGCCACCATCACCATTAGGTTCATGACTCTCCTCCTTATTGATGAAATATGAATTTTTATTTTCATTCTCGCCATCCCAATTCCAAGATTCTTCTTCATTGAATTTTACATCTTTGCTTATGATAATTTTCTTGGTGATTGGATTGTAAAGCTTATAAGCCTTTGAGCATTCATTGTACCCAACAAGGATACATTTTTCAGATTTATCTTCAAGCCTGCTCCTTCGTTCATCAGGAATATGAGAATAATATATGCTGCCAAATACTTTTAAATGAGCAACACATGGTTTTTGCCCACTCCAAGCTTCTTGAAGAGTTAGGTCTTGAACACTTTTAATGGGGGCACGATTAAGAAGATAGATAGCACATGTCACTGATTCAACCCATAATATGTTAGGCATACCTTTAGATTTCAACATACTTCTTGCCATCTCCATGATCGTGTGATTCTTTCTTTCCGCAATGTCGTTTTGTTGATGTGTGTACCGAGTAGTCAACTGATGACGGATGCCCTTCTCTTTCAAGAATTCCTTGAAATCATTGGACATATATTCAGCCTCACGATCAGTACGCAAGGTTTTAATAGAGAGATCACTTTGCTTTTCAACAAATGTCATAAATTGCTTAAAATATTTGAACACCTCGGATTTTTCTTTTAAAAAATAAACCCATGTCTTTTGACTGAAATCATCAATGAATGTTAAAAAGTAACAATTACCTCCAATAGATATGGTGCGCATAGGGCCGAATAGATCAGAATGAACCAACTCAAGTGGTTTTGATGCTCGCCAAGATTTGCCACCAGGAAAAGAGTCTTTGTGATGTTTCCCAAGAACACAACCTTCACAAATTTTGTCTTACTGATGAATGTTAGGCATGCCTCTAACCATATATTTTTTGCACATAAGAGATAAAAAAATGAAGTTCAAATGTTCATATCGAAGATGCCATAACCATGATGAATCTTTACTAATAGTATTGAAGCAAAGAAGAACAACACTTTGAAATATAAATGGAAACATTTTGTTTTGAGTCATTTTCACCTCGGCTATGAGAGTATTCTTCTTATCCTTAATTTCACATATTTCTCCTTTGAAATGAAGATCATATCCTTTTAGAATAAGTTGCCCAACACTAAAAAGATTGTGTTTGAGGCCTGGAACATAGAAAACATCGGTGACATGCTTGTTGCCAAGGTTAGTTTTAACAAAAATATCACCTCATCCCTTGACTGCAAGCCTATTATCATCACCTGTTCTAACTTCAGTTTGGACCATTTCATTTAAGTCCACAAATATTTTTTTGTTTCCAGTCATGTGGTTACTACAACTACTATTAATATACCATACTTCATCATGTGTTTTTTCTTTGGTGTCACAAGCAAGAAAGAGAATATCATCATCAAGAATTTCATTTTTCTTATGCATGAAAGTTACCTCCTTTTGGTTTTCTTCTGCCAGTCTCTTTCTACAGAACTTTATGGTGTGACCATACTTCTGACAATAAAAGCATTGAACTTGTGAGAGGGTGTGACCACGACCTCAACCTCGACCTCTACTTTGACCTCTTCCTCGCATAGAATAAGATGAATCACAATCATCTTCATTCGTCTCTTGATTTCTACCACCTCCATATCCTCTTCCTCTCCGTCCTCGAGCACCACCAGGAATAGAGAGTTGTGTCTGAAAAGCTTGCTCAATTGGAGAAGAATCAAATTGCTTTATACGAAGTTCATGGAATTGACGTGATCCCATTAAACTATCAATGGACAAGGTGGATAAGTCTTTGGATTCTTCTATAGCAACAACAATATGTTCAAACTTGCGAGTTAAGCTTCTCAATATTTTTTCAACAACTCTTTGATCCTTAAGTTTTTCACCATTTACTCGCATTTGATTAACAATGGAGAAGACTCGATTGAAAAATGCTTCAATAGTTTCAGATTCTTTCATTTTTAAAGAATCAAATTCACTTTTAAGATTTTTGAGTCTCACCATTTTTACCTTGTCTTCTCCTTTATATGTTGTATAGAGAGTATCCCATGCTTCCTTTGCTGATTCCACCGAAGATATCCTCTCGAAAATGCCTTCATCAACAACTTGATAAATATAGAACAATGCCTTATTGTTCTTCTTTCGGCTTTCCTTCAACTCAGTTTGTTGTCGTGGAGTGATGCCCTCCATATTGTCCATCACATCAAATCCACTTTCAACAATGTATCATAGATCTTGAGAGTCAAAGAACGCCTTCATTTGAATATTCCACTTGTTATAATTTTTTCCAGCAAAGCAAGGAACTTGTGGTTGCACCATATTGTTGGAAGTCATTCTAGCTCTAATACCACTATGTTGGAAATGTTGAAAATAAAACAATAAACTAAAGAAGAAGATTGTTCTCTAGAATGAAAAACACGCAGAAATGGTGCTAGAGAAAGAGAAGAATGCAAATGGCTTCAAAACAATCCAACGACTTATCAAAATGATGATACATGGCTGCTATATATATAACATTCAAGCCCAACCAAAATTTAATTACATAGTAAATTCCTACCATAGAAAAACTAAAAGGCTATTACATTTTCAAGGAGAAGAAATAAATGGGAGAGGAACCCAAAGAGTTTGCATAGAAAAACTGCAGATAGCCTTAATGTAAAACGAGTTCCCAAAATGAGGGAGGAATACAAAGAGTCTAGCATATAATTCCAACAGGTGATATGTCAAACACTTTTTTTTTCGTATGTTGAAATCATCACGGTCGTCCATGGCCTTCATCTATGTAATGATGTCCTCAACTCTTATGATGGGCCCACTATTTGCAGTAATAAATGCTAGTGATGAAGGTTGTGGACAATGATGATTTCAAAACACAACAAATTTGTGTTTTGAAGTATCACCTGATCCTACCTCGAATACACTTCATGCATTAGTGCATCTTCTAAACTCTGGTTTCTACACTTCTGATACCCACCTTTCACTCTATTAACTATGTTTCAGACCCTGGTGTGATCATTGCAAATTTTTTTCTCTTGTTTCATCTTTTTCTTCTCTTTGCCTTTCTAGCCTCTATTCCCTTTTTGAAGGAGAATAAAAGATAGAAAAGAAGAGTGAGGAACTCTTTTGCAAAGGTCTCACTTGACCTTAATTTTGAAAAATATTTTGAAATTACTCGCCTCCATTTTTTAAAATTTGTGGAAAAATGGAGAGACGGGATTCGCTCGTCGGTACGAGGTTCGACCATTCTCGGCGCCTTTACCATGGGTAATCGAACCAAGGATCAAACTTATGCCTTTTGCTTTGCCTAAATATTGTCCAAGAATTTATTCTAAGTCTAAGAATGTACAAAAAATCATGCTTGAACAATGCAAATGCAGAGATGTATACTTTGAAGAAGAATGATTCAGAAGTTTTGGGATTTTCTAAGTGATTTTGAAATAATTTGAAGATACCTGAAGAAATGCTATAAAGGGTTGAAATTGGTTTGAAAAAGTTAGATTTTAAATATAATTTAGAACTTGAAAATCGATCTGGAAGAAGAGACTTGAATTTCTAAGTCTTGGAATAATCAGAGTTTGGAAAATAAATCTTAGATGAAGAGAAAAGGAGAATTGGAATTTGAAATTTAGAATTTTGAAGTAAGAATGAAATTTCAAAGTCAAGATGAACTTTGAATTTGGATCGATTTTCAAGAATTGATTTTGAAAAGAGATCTTTGGTCTTGAGTTTTTTATTCAAGACCTGAAATAGGAATTTTTGATTTGGAAATTGAATTTAGACTTAGAGAAATAGATTTGAAAGTGGTTTTTGCAAAATAAAAATTGGAATCTTGAAATTCAGATGAGATTTGAAAATGGAATCGAGTTTTGAATTGGATTTGAAATTTGGAATTCATGATGGAATTTGATTTGAAATCTGGAATTCAAGATGGAATTGGATTTGAAAATCTGGAATCCAAGATGGAATTGGATTTGAAATCTGGAATCCAAGATAGAATTGGATTTGAAATCTGGAATTGGGAGTGGATCTTGAAAATGGAATTGGGTTTGAAATTGGTTTTGAGAAATCCTGAATTGATCTGAAACATGCCTTGAATTTAGAGAAAATCAAATTTTGAGATTCAGAATCAATCTCAAAACCATGATTTGGGATAAATGAATTAAATTGAGAATCAAGACTCAATCTTTAGATAGAACTTTGGAGATTTTAAAAATAAAAGATAAACTTGATTTTAAACTTGAATTTTGAAATCAGTAGATGAATCTGGGAATTTCAAAGTTTGAATTGAATTTTAAAATTTGATTTGGAAAATTGAATTTGAAATTGAATCTTGATCCTGGAAATAAATTTGGAATTTCAAAGTTGAATTAAACTCTGAAATTTGATTTGAGTTGAAAATTGAATTTTGAATTTTGAATTTAGAGATGAATTTGAAATTTCAAAGTTAAATTAAACTTTGAAATTGAAATATTGAATTTTGAAATAAAGTAGAATTGAGAATAGGAAGATGAATTTGAATTTATGAATAAGAATTGAAGATTGATTTGAGAAATGAAGAAGATATTTGAAGAATTGTCTCAAAATCACTTGATTTTTGAAGAAAATTTGAAATAATTTGAAAAATATAATGTAATTCTACCCTAAATGACGAAATGAATTAAAAGATTTTTGAAAATTGGATATTGAAAAGCATATTTCATTCTTTAAATGAATTGAAATAAGATTGAAGATATAATACATTCTTGACTATGGTCATAAAATATATTATAAGATAATCTATACTTAAATTCAGAAGAAGAATAAAACACATTTTGGTGCCTTTATAGAGTTTAAAATAAAATTAACTCTCAATATATTCTGACTATGGCCATTGATATATATTTTGAGTTAATTTCAAGTTAAACTCTGATAAAGGAAGAAAAATTCAGAAAATATGATGATTTTTTAAAGAGATCCAGTGCGGATCCAATGTTATTCCATAAAAGATAAAAATCTTAAGCATTGCTCTAATTTTGACTATGGCTATCAATGTGAATCATTTGCTTAGGATTAATTACCTTTTATTAGAATAGTGCATGTGTCATTCGTGTTTCACCATGTGTGGATTTTTAAAATAAAAGAAAAATAATATGCAACGGGTAATAAAAAAATGCATGCTCATACATTCTATTCTAAGACTGGAAATGTAAAATTCTTATTATAATCTGGCTATTACAACCTTTAAACTGAACTTGAAATTGAAATTAGCATTCCTAAGCTAAGAAAGAATATGAGATTTTCTACTTATTTGCTGCAAGACAGTGTTAGTATAAGGTAAATGAGAGATATTATACCAAATACAAATGTACATGTCTATACTTACTCTACTTGTAGGATGCACCTAAAAATATTGACTCTTAATATGCATTGAAGTGTCTGAATGCCAATCAGAAGACCTACATGAGAATGCATGAGTCTTTAGCTAAGAGGGCAGTAGTTAGGCTAGATGAAGGACGCCTATACAGAACTTAAGTGCTTTACCTAGGATAAATGAGAGATTGCATGTGATGGGTAATATTGGGTATAAAGGGGATGGCTAGCAGGTGTCGGCTGATAGTAGGGGAATGCATAATATGAATGAAGGAAATGGGTGCAAGAGTGTAAGTGGGGATGTTGCAAGTATATGCAGGTGGAGAAGATGCAACAGTGCAGCATTGAAGTGATAGGTGAATACTAAATGCATTGGCTGAAGGCGTGGTCAGCAGGGCATGGAGTGAAGTGGATGCTAATGTGGTGACAGCGTGCAGAAATAGTAGAGCTAGTGAAGTTGGAGACAGTAACAGTTAGGTGCCAGTGGGTGTTTTGATTGGTTAAGTGGGTGTTATGATTGGTTAAGTGAGTGAATGTTGTGAGAGTGTGCTATGTGATGTGAGTGAAGGGAAGTGGATGCAAGGTGTTATGTGACGGGTGATATAATGGTTGTAAGTGGCATGGAAAGTGTAGATATATGGCAACCAAGATAGCTGTGTGAAGAGGTGGATATTGGCAGGTGGAAATACACAAGTGGGCTGAAAGATGATGGGAGGATTAGTGTTGTATTGCAGCATAGGTACTGGAGGTGATTAGCACCTCTGTGGGTGCCTAAGATGGAACCACAGCAGTGCCTAAGCACTACTGTAAATGTTAACAGGAGAAAACACAGTGGTGCGTGGGCACTGCTGTAAGCATGTAAGAGGCTACAACTGTGCCAAGCACTGCTGTAGGGGCTGGTGAGATGTGCTGAGTATAGTAAGTGGCTGCAGGGGTGGTAAGATTGATTAGTTGTAGGTAAAGGGAAAGGCAAATGCACAACGAGCATGTGTACAGGTAAGATGGTGCTGAAAGTGGTGTGGAAAGTTAAAGCAAATGGGGTTGCTGGAGACAGTGAAAGTGTTGTTAGGCATAGCTACAAGGGTGTTGTGTGTGTTGGTGGAATAGTGATATGTTATTAGGCATGGGAGGTGCTGCAGTGGCGTGGATGTGGAGGCCACAGTGAAGGGTGAATAGTGCATTTAGCAGGTGGGTGTTGTGATAGATGTGTTATGTAGTGTCGTGGTTGTGTTGGTGAAAATAGCAGTGATGGGGTGACCGAAGTGGAGGGATGTATGTGCTGCAGTATGAAAGATGCCGAGATTGGTGGTGAAGACATAGGAAATGGCATGCTAAGCAACACATGAAGTGAAGATGATTGCCCTTGCTAGTGGATGTTGAAGCAACTAATTTCAGAAATTTTTCCAAATCCATATCTTTAAACACCTTGACTGTTGTAACTGCAGGCTTGCCCTGAGTGAGTGTTCCAGTCTTGTCAAATCCCACCTAACGAACCTTTTGAGCCCTTTTTAGAGCATCTCCACCTTTTACAAGAATTCCATGATTAGTCCAAACACCAGTTGAAACCATGACTGCAGTTGGTGTAGTCCATCCAAGTGCATGGGGGGGGGGGGGGGGGGGAGAGCATGCAATTACCACAACAAATATTGCAAACATAAGAGCAAACACAACATAACTGTCATTAGGAGGCGACCGTGTGGCTAGGTATTCTCCTAAGGTGCTACAGAGATACTAGCCCCCCCAAAAAAATTAGTGTCAACAATGAAATGGCAACAACAATTGGAACAAAGATTCTAGCAACAAAGTCTGCAAACTTCTGAATAGGTGCTTTTGGCCTTTGAGCCGTCTCTACCACGGAAATTATATGATTAAAAATAGTATATCAGCAGGAACTTACGAACCAGGAAGGACTTTCAAGACATCATCAGGTAGTTATGGATTAATTTTACATTCTCCAGTGTACTTTCCTTCAGAATCTGTAGTGAGCAGTAATGCAGTTGCTAGAGCAAACTCTACAAGCTCCTTGATAGCATCTGATATTTTTCCTTTTGCAATAACCTCCAGGAATTTTCCACACAACACAAACATTATCAACATGGCACTCGTCTCGAAGTACATTGAAGATCAGGATCTAGTCAATGCACCATACAACAGTGCATAAGCCAAGTAGAAATAAGAAGCTGAAATACCAAGCGTGACTAGGACATTCATATTGGTTGTCCCACGACATGAAGCCCTATGTGCAGCGACATAAAAGCTTTTCCAGCAATAGACTAAATAGGACTAACAAATGCCCACTTCAATCAATCATTCATGATAATCAAAAGAAAAAAAAAGAAAAAAAAAGGGGGAAGGACAACGAAATGGGGGACATTGACTCAGAACATAATGAAAGCATAGATGCGATGGAGTTGGAATCCATCAACACAAAGTCACGACTGATGTCGTGGAATGAATCCGAGAACTGCATACCATTTCTCAGCATTTTAAACAAATTTTAGATGTGGAGACTAAACGCAGGCATAATATGATATTACAGCTACTAATTACAGACCCTGTTCATTATAAACTTGGATAAAAAAATGGCAGTGGAAACATAGATCAGGTGAAAATAAAAAGATCGGATGTTATACAACAATCCCAGACGAAAATGATGCAATAAATGGAATGAACAAATGTTTATGTGTGTGGAGGTGCAGGAATGGACCATCAAAGAAGATAATCAAAAGTAAATGAACTATTCACAATAAGACAGGGAATCAAAACAAAATGGACTTATAAAAAATATAGATGAAACCTACAAGCAGTCAAGGGATCAGGATGGATATGGGAAATAAATAAATAAATAAAATAAAATAAAATACAGATGTAAAGAAAGCAATCTAAATAAAGAGAAAAAAAATAAGAATAGGAAATCAAATATCACAAGGGAGATAAAGCGTAAACAAGAAATAAAAAATTTGGAGAGAAATTAGGCTACAAACAGAGAATTGAGAATTTATAAAGGAAATCAAAACCAAAAAGGAGGAAGTAAAATAGACTGAGATTGGAATTCAAAGCCTCGATGAATCGGTGATGCCATTGTGGGGCATCGCCGATTATCAGTGTGTAAAGCAATGTACCCAAAATAAAAACCGAGAGTCTAATATAAACTGGAAATCAAAATGAGCGTAGGCAATTAAAATACAGAGAAGGAAATGAAAACAAAGACAGAAAATCGAATGTAAGCATACCTTCAAAATATGAGAAAAAGAAATTCATAGAGAAACTGCAAAAGAAAGGAAAGAAGAAAAAAAAAAGAAAAAAATGTAGGAATATATTCATTCCGTTGATATTTCACTATGCAGGTCGATCTTGCTATATGCAGATTGACCCTGCAAATCATGTGTTTAATGAGTAAAAATTGGAAATGAAAGGAAGATCATATGGAGAGCAAAAGAAAAGAAAGCTTGAAATGGCTATTTTACAGAGGATCCGAAGAGAAAAGGTGGAGCTCTTACCTTGGATTAACGGAGGTTAAAACCGAAGGAGTGAATCTTCTATACGTGCTGCTGGAGGGTCATTTCTTCAGTTGATGGGGAAGATCAAAACAACAAACAACAACAACAACAACTACGCCTTCATCCCAAAACAATTGGGGTCAGCGATATGAACCAAAAAAGAAATTCATTTTGGGTCTTCCACATGAATCCTTTTCCTCCAATCATTTCTATCCAACGCCATGTCCTCGGTGAGGTTCAAAGCATTCATATCCTTTCCTATCATCTCCATCCAAGTCTTCCTAGGCCTACCCCGACCTCTTTTAACTAATATATTTTCCCATTTCTCCAACCTTCTAACTGGAGCATCATTAGGCCTTCGCCGAATATGTCCAAACCACCGTAAACGATTCTCTCGCATCTTATTTTCAATGGGTGCAACACCTACCTTCTTACGTATCTCTTCGTTCCGAATCTTATCTTTTATTGTATTTCCACACATCCATCTAAGCATCCGCATCTCAGCTACACTCATTTTTTGAATATGATGTCTCTTGGCAGCCCAACATTCCGTACCATATAGTAAAGCAGGTCTAATAGTCGTCCTATAAAACTTTCCCTTCAACCGCAATGGCATTCTACGATCGCACAACACTCCAGTAGCACTTTTCCATTTCATCCACCCAACCTTTATCCTATGATTTACATCTCCATCAATTTCTCCATACTTTTGAATGATAGATCCCAAATATTTGAAAGAATCATCCACCGGTATTTCTTGCTCACCAAGCTTCACTACACTCCCATCTCTATTTCGTTGCTTACTAAATCGACATTCCATGTATTCTGTCTTACTCTTACTCAACTTAAAACCTCTAGCTTCCAATGTCTGTCTCCATAATTCTAACTTAGCATTAACCCCAGCTCTAGACTCATCAATCAAAACAATATCATCAGCAAACAACATACACCACGGTACATTTTCTTGAATTGATCTCGTAAGCTCATCCATCACTATCGCAAATAGGAAAGGGCTTAAAGCAGATCCTTGATGTAACCCAACCGTTATCGGAAAATTGGTTGTCACCCCTCCACAAGTGCGGACATTGGTTACTACTCCTTCATACATATCTTTAATTATACTAATGTACTTGAGAGAAACACCTTTCTTCATCATTGTCCACCAGAGAACGTCCCTAGGTACTCTATCGTATGCCTTCTCTAAATCAATAAAAACCATATGCAAATCTTTGTTCCTCTCTCTATATCTTTCAATAAGTTGTCTAAGAAGATGTATAGCTTCCATAGTTGATCTTCCAGGCATAAAACCAAATTGATTCTCCGATATCATGACAACCTTCCTCAACCTAGACTCAATCACCCTCTCCCAAAGTTTCATAGTATGACTCATGAGTTTTATACCATGATAGTTTGTGCAATCTTGTATATCACCCTTATTCTTATATAAAGGCACCAAAGTACTCTTCCTCCACTCATTAGGCATCTTATTTGTTCGCCAAATCAAGTTAAAAAGATTTGTCAACCATTCTAAACCTTTCTCTCCCAAGCATTTCCAAGCCTTGATAGGTATACCATCTGGGCCAACTGCCCTTCTTGATTTCGTTTTCTTCAAAGCCTCTGCAATTTCTTTCTTTTGAATCTTGCGCATGAAGTCACGATTTATCTCATGAAAAGGAATGGAGAAGTCTCCAAGATCTTGAGCATGACTATCATTAAATAGCTTATCAAAATAATCTTTCCATCTCTCCTTAATCTCCTCATCTTTGACTAAAACCCTTTGTGTTTCATCTTTGATACATCTAACCATACCCAAATCCTTCGATTTCCTATCTCTCATCTTTGCAAGCCTATAAATATCCTTCTCGCCTTCTTTGGTATCCAACTTGTCATAAACCTCCTTATATACCTTAGCCCTCGCGTTTCGAACAACTTTTTTAGCTTCCTTCTTTGCTATCATATACTTCTCCAAATTCTCATTATCACGACTCTTACTTAGATTTCTATAACACTCTCTTTTAACCTTAATAGCTAATTTGACATCCTCGTTCCACCATGATGTATCCTTACCTAGTGGTGCACCGCCTTTAGACTCACCCAATACCTCCTTAGCTACTTTTCTCATACCACCCGCTATCTTATTCCACATTGATTCTGAATCCTCCTCGAGACACCAATCAACTTCCTTAACTACCTGCTCTACAAACATTCCTTGTTTAGCTCCTTTCAGTGCCCACCACTTAATTCTAGGATCTATCCTATGTCTATCCCTTTTGCGGCATTGTCTAATTCTAAGATCTAAAATTAAGACTCTATGTTGTGTAGCTACACTTTCTCTTGGTATAACCTTACAATCGATGCAACAACCCCTATCTCTCTTTCTAAGTAGGAAAAAATCTATCTGACTCGTATTAACCCCACTTTTAAATGTTACTAGGTGAGACTCCCTCTTCCTAAACCAAGTGTTTGCTAAGATCATATCATAGGACAAACAAAAATCTAAAATCCTTTCTCCACTTTCATTTCTTTCTCCTATACCATAGCCTCCATGGATATTCTCAAATCCATCCCTACTAATGCCTACATGTCCATTAAGGTCACCGCCGATGAAAAGCTTTTCTCCATAGGATGTCTCTTGTACTACTCCATCTAAGTCTTCCCAAAATTGATGCTTAATGGAATCATCTAAACCTACTTGAGGTGCATAAACACTAATAATATTAATAATATCCGTACCTAATACTAATTTAATAAGTAAAATTCTATCACCCTTCCTACGGACCTCAACTACATTATCTATAAACTGACGACTCATAACAATCCCTACTCCATTCCTATTCCTATTTATTCCTGTATACCAAATCTTATATCCCCAAGGTTCTATCACTTTAGCTTTCTCACCTACCCATTTGGTCTCTTGAAGACATAAAATATCAATCTTTCTCCTACACATAACATCTACTAACTCTACCAACTTACCAGTTAAAGACCCTATGTTCCAAGTGGCTAACCTAATTTTATGGTCAAAAGAAAAAAAAATTATCAAAAGAAGGAGAAGAAAGGGGGAAGAAGATGATCGTGAAGAAGATGGGGAAAAAGGCAACTGGATCAGAAGAAACGCGATGGTGGAGGGGTGAAGGCGACCGTGAAGGAGAGAGAAGGGTGCAGGGGTGAAGAGGCGATGGTTTTCGGGGACCCCTGCACCTCCTGTTTTATAACAAGAGGCCGTTAGGGCTTTATAAAATGAAGTCCAATATTTTTAAGAAAATTCAAAGATGAGGTTTTCTGAAAAATAGTCTTTTTCAAAATCGTGGTTTTCTTTACAAAGTTTTTCAGAAAAGAGGTTTAAGCTAATATATATTTTTTTGAAATTTTTTTATATTTTTGAGAAAAGTTCTAAAAACATGAAGAAAATACGAGGGAAAACCCAAGTATTTTTAAAAGATGGAATCCATACGAGGTTTTTGAAAGGTTTTTTATAAAATATTTGTTTTGAAATATTCAAGATTTTCTGAAATGAGGTTTTTAAGAAAAGTAGGATTAATTTTGGAACTGAACTCCAAAATGGATCTAGATCTAAGACTTTTAGAAGATATTGGGTTTGAATCTCAAATTGTGATTGGGTCTAGATAAAATGTCTGAGAAAATATAAAGAATTGGTTTTTTTTTTAAGAATAAGAGATTCGGACTCAGAATTGGATCTAGATCCAGGATTGGGTCAGATATAGAATTCGAATTCGAATTCTACTGAATCCAAGAAATAAATATAATTTTTATCAGAGATTAACCCAATTTATTCAAAAGTTGGAGGTCAGGGGCAAAAGGCGATTTTTTGGATTTTTGGAAAAATTTATGGTGTTCACAGATGCCCCTCTTTTTTGCTAAGCCGGTTTAAAAGCCGAGCTTAGCGGCAAAGAAAACAGATCAAATTTTTCTAAAAATGCCCCAGTCAGGAGGTCTGAACTAGGTGTGAAAGAATTGTTTTTGTAAAACATTATTCTCTGGTTTGATACCTTATCCTGAAAGGTTTGGGGAAGAAACGAAATCCTCGAGAATGAAAATAATTTGGACAAAAGAAAATGAGGAAATCATGATGGGACTTTAGGATGAATATCCCGAAATGGTAAAAAGGAGAGAGTTTGAAGAAGTCTCATGGCTGAGACAAAAATAAGAATTTTTGAAAAGACTCAGGTTTAGCCCTTAACCTGGACGAGACGAAGATATTTGAAAAACCACGATAAGACATTTTTAAAAAATACCTCGTGAGACAAGGTTCAAGCAATCCTTACTTGAATGGATATACAAAACATGGATTTCTTGATGGGAAAGACCATGATGGGACTGGGAGAAATACCACACCGGAATGAGGCAACTCTCTTTGAAAAATATAAACAACGCTAGGTTGCATCCAAATAGATATTGAGCATTTATTTCATTTTTGGATAACCAGAAAATTTTGCCAATAAGATGAAATTGTAATTGATTCAAATGCTTGAAAGTGTGCACGTATCTGCGAAAGATATTCTCTCTTTTTACCTAGAGTATTTCCTCCAAAATGAGGTTAACTTCCCGGATTCCAGAGTCAGATTCAAATTTTTATGTTGTTGAGTTTCTTCAAGAAAGTTATCCATTTCCTTGATATGAATAGAGAAGAAATACTCTTAATTTCATAAAAGCAAGTAGTGAAAAGATATTGCTGAAATGATTTTGCATAAGAAAAGATGATTTCTGACAATTTTGGCAGTTTGATACCTGGGGGTTTTTCCCTTGATGATCTTTTTGCACTCTTTTTGAGACATTGAGCTTTCTTGGGTTTTTGGCGAGAAGTTTATTACATCATCCTTCATTTTGGAGATGTCCTGACTTTTTTTTTTTGGAAGGGTACGTCACAAACTCTTTCAACTTAGAGATGCTTCAATCCTTCTTTGTCTCAAGAATTATACTGAAGGTATTGTCTCTTTGGTTGGAAATCTCTTGATGATAGCATTTGCTTTCAACTTGAAGGTGATTTGAACTTTCTCTGGAAGGATCCATCACAAACTCCTTCATCTTGGAGATGATCCAAACCTTCTTTGGTCCCGAGGGTCTAACTCATCCACTAGTCTTCAACTTGACAATGATTGAGAGATCCCTTTTGCAGATATTTAATTGCGGCTTAAATGACTGAGGAGATATGGATTGAGTGGATTCTTTTTATCGCTCAGGATGTTTTCACTGCCTGATTGTTAGAAAGTCGTCTTTAAACATGCGTCATTGTTATGATCAATATTGATTCGCTTCTAGTTGTTCAACATCATTGAATATTTCTTTCGCTAATCATACCAAGGATATTTCTTACATCCTTTTGGTTGATCAACAGAGAGAAGATTTTAATTTTACAAGGACCAGTGTAAATATTGGAACTTTGAAGGACCAGTGTAAAAACTGGAATTTGAAGGACCAATTTGAGAAAATTGGAATTTTGAAGGACCAATGTAAACATTGAAATTTTGAAGGACCAGTGTAAAAACTGGAATTTGAAGGACGAATTTGAGAAAATTGGAATTTTGAAGGACCATTGTAAACATTGGAATTTTGAAGGACCAGTGTAAAAACTAGAATTTTGAAGAACCAATTTGAGAAAATTGGAATTTTGAAGGACCATTGTAAACATTGGAATTTTGAAGGACCAGTGTAAAAACTAGAATTTTGAAGGACCAATGTAAGCATTGAAATTTGAAGGACCAATTTGAGAAATTGGAATTTTGAAAGACCAGTGTAAAAACTGAAATTTTAAAGGACCAATGTAAGAACTGGAATTTTGAAGAACCAGTATAAAAACTGGAATTTGAAGGACCAATTTGAGAAAATTAGAATTTTGAAGGACCAATGTAAAGATTGGAATTTTGAAGGACCAGTGTAAAAATTGGATTTTTGAAGGACCAATGTAAGCATTGGAATTTGAAGAACCAGTGTTAAAACTGGAATTTGAAGGACTAATTTGAGAAATTGGAATTTTGAAGGACCAGTGTAAAAACTGGAATTTTGAAGGACCAATTTAAGCAATTGGATTTGGTGAAGGACCAGTGTTAGACTGGATTTGGAAGGACCAACTTGAGAATTGGATTTGGTGAAGGACCAGTGTTAGACTGGATTTGGAAGGACCAACGTGAGAATTGAATTTGGTGAAGGATCAGTGTTAGACTGGATTTGGAGGGACCAACGTGAGAATTGGATTTGGTGAAAGACCAGTGTTAGACTGGATTTGGAAGGACCAACGTGAGAATTGGATTTGGTGAAGGACCAGTGTTAGACTGGATTTGGAGGGACCAACGTGAGAATTGGATTTGGTGAAGGACCAGTGTTAGACTGGATTTGGAAGGACCAATGTGAGAATTGGATTTGGTGGACCAGTGTTAAACTGGATTTGAAAGAACCAATGTGAGAATTGGATTTGATGAAGGACCAGTGTTAGACTGGATTTGGAAGGACCATTATAGAAGACTGTGCTGCTTCTATAAATGGTTTCAGGATTATCCCTTATTTTGAACGGGAAGCTCAGGTTTATCCCTTAACCTGAAGGGGAAATAGAAGGACTTTTGAAGAGAATAAACCTAAAGCTTGAAATTTGGAAGGGATCAGCCAGAAGACTGGATTTTGGAAGAAGGTCCAATCTGACAGTTGATTTTTTTTGAAAAAGAACAGAGTTCGAGTCGGAACTCGGATACTTAAAAAGAAAGATGGACCAACCTGAGAGTTGGGTTTTTGAAAAAGAAAAGAGTCTGAGTCGGAACTCGGATATTTAAAAAGAAAAAATAGACCAACCTGAGAGTTGAGTTTTTTAAAAAGAAAAGAGTCTGAGTCGGAACTCGGATATTTAAAAAGAAAAATGGACCAACCTGAGAGTTGGGTTTTTGAACAAGAAAAGAGTCTGAGTCGGAACTGAGATATTTAAAAGGAAAAATAGACCAACCTGAGAGTTGGGTTTTTGAAAAAGAGAGAAGAGTCTAAGTCGGAACTCGTATATTTAAAAAGAAAGATGAACCAACCTGAGAGTTGGGTTTTTGAAAAAAAGAAGAGTCTGAGTCGGAACTCAGATATTTAAAAAGAAAGATAGACCAACCTAAGAGTTGGGTTTTAAAAAAAAAAGAGAAGGAAATCTATAAACACCCCAAATTTTCCTCATCCATGCTCAAATAACCCTCCTCGTGCAGTGCCAACCCTATTAGGTCAGTGTAGGAGTCAAACCTCGAGTCAGTTTAACAAAATCACCACTTTACCCATTTTCATTAGGAAAATTACTGTTTTACCCCTAGGTCATCCCAGACCCCAGTCAGTCGGAGTCAACAAAGCCTATTGGTCAGTTCAGAACAATTAGAATATCAGTCATCTCAAGCTCACCTGAGCTCACAATGAACAGACCATTTTCATTTCTGACAATTCCTGCTAAAATGGGCTCATTTCTTCATAAATGAGCTCATTTCTCACTCAAATCCAAGCCAATTGTCTCTGAGTCAGTCATTCACAGTCAGTCATATTCCTCAAAGTCTAACTTGAGTTCACCAAGAGTTTAAGTGCTCTAGTTTCAGTTCAAAACCATTTCCAAGTGTCTAGGAGCCTATTTTAGCATGTTTAAGCTCTTTCAGCTGAAATTGAGCTAAATTCAGTCAGTTGAGCTAGTGTTCGAGCTTTGATTTTAGTTCATGTCAGTATTACTGATCTTTTTTTTAGCTCAAACCCAACTCTGTTCCGTAATTCACTTCACTCCAGTGACCATTCCGCGCCATTTCTCTAAAAATGGCAGCTTTTCTTGAAAACTTAGTCGAAAAGGTCAATTGAGTTAGTGCATTGTCAGTCTAGTTGAGTTCTGAAACTCTAAAAACCAGCTCAATCCAGTTCATTTCAGTTTAATTTAGTTAAAACCCTAATTTTCAGTGTCACACTAACCCAGTAGAGTCCAAAAACCATTTCTTGAATCATTTTGCAAATTTTATCAATTTTAACACCTTTTGAACTGGTACAACTGCCAATCGGGGTCTAATATCCAAATTTCTTCATTCAGGGCTAGCATTTCGCATGGCATTTTGTGTCATTTCTCATCATTTCATATCATTTCTCAGCATTTCATTTCATTTTCGAAGTCCAGAACTCCAGTTTTATAAATTTCAATCCAAATCGAGTTTTAAAAGTTTTCGAAAATCAATTTCAAACCCCAGGTTTCCAAAATTGACATTTTCACCCCCAGGATTCTAAATTTGAAAATATTTTCCTGAGAAAATAATCTTGATTTATTTCAAACTCAAAGTTTCAAAATCTACGTTGGATTTGCTTCGCAACGGGGTATTGAACTTCAAAATCTGAGCTCATTTCAAAAACTGCCAAAAATAGCTCGTTTCGTCTGGAAATTTTCTGAAAAAGACTATTTTATCCCTCTAATTATCAAAATGAATTTCAAAAGTAGAATTTAGACCCGCTCTGATATGGCCCATTCATTTGCATTTTCTGTTTTAATTTACATATAAAAAGAAAAAAATTGTTTATTATATTTTCTTCTTTATTTTTTTTATTTATTTTCTTCTTTATCTAAGGTGGGACCCATAAGGGGGTAGAGCAGCAGCCCTCTCCCTTCCTCTTTCTTTCCCTTTTCCTCCTCCCTTCTCTTTCTTCTTCTTCTTCTTTCTTTCCTTTTCTCTTTCTTCTTCTTCTTTCTTCCTTTCTTTTTCTTCTTTCTTCTTCTTCTTTCCCTTCTCCTTCCACTCACGTGGATTCCTCCAGCCCCTCTTCCTCCTTTTTTCTTCCCTTCTTCCTCCTCTTCCTTCCTCTTCTTTCTTTTTCCTTGTTCCCATCTTCTTTCCTTTTCCTTCCCTTCCTTCTTTCCCCTTTCTTCCTTGCTCCCTTTCTATTTCCACATACTCCTACGTCTGCCCATGGATCTCTCACGTACCTCTCTCCTCTCACTAAGGATTTTTCATTGAAAACTTAGGGGAATTTTGATTTTCCCCTAAGTCTTGAATCCAAGGCTATCTCACGCTCATCTCTCTCTCTCTCTCTCTCTCTCTCTCTCTCTCTCTCTCTCTCTCTCTCTCTCTCTCTCTCTCTTGGGCTGCCGCCACCAAAGGAGAGCACCAGCCAGCAGCCATCACAGCCACGTCCTTGTTATCATCGCAAAATTTTACTTTTGCAAGTCAAACTGACCTTTGAAAAAGTTTTTGAAAATAACTCGCCTCCGTTTTAAAATGCGAGATAATTTCGAAGAATGGGACTCGCCTGTCGGTACGAGGTTCAACCGTTCTTGGCGCCTTTAGCAGGGGTAATTGAACCAAGGATCAAAAGTGTGCTTAGCTTTGCTCAACTTGTCTAAATCGTGTTCTATTTCCTAAATGCACAAAGAATCAGGCATGTGCTATGAATTTCTGAAAATACAGATTTGAAAACATGATATTTGCTTAGAATAACTGAAATACTTGGAAAATTCTCGGAAAAGATGTCACTTGGAAAATCGTGAATCATGATGAAAGAATATTTCTGAGGAAAATGAAAATCGATTTCTGAACAATTCAAGTGTTTTGTGAAAATGGATTTATGAGAAATTTCAAGTAACTTTGAAAAACTTGATTTTTCTAAATTTAAACTTTGAAATTGAATATATAACTTGGAAAATCGAATTTTGAACTTTGAAAAATACTTGAAATACCATTTGAAAGCTCAGAGTTTTGAGAAAATCAATTTCTGAGAAAGACTTGAGAAAATCGATTTCTCTGAATTGAAATTGGAATTTGAATTAAGAAAATGATGCAAATTGAATGAATGGATATGAATTTAAAAGATATTTCTTTGAAGAATTGAGAAAATTCTTTTGTATTTTTGAGAAATATAGTGCATTTTTGAAGTTAGCCTAAGAGTGTAGGTTGAATGTGGCTAATACGAAGATCACAAATCTGGGTCTCATTCGTATTCTTACTATGGTCATAAATACGAATTCCACCAAGTTTGTCAACTCCATAAGAGCTAGTGCATATTCCATTCGTGTAGACCATAGTGGGTTTGTAATATGTGCATGAATAATGCATTCATCAGATATTAAAATTTGCATAATTAAACTATATGCAATGCAAATCCTAATCTAAGCAGAAATTAAAATTCTTATTCCAAATTTAATTACAATTTACATCACTAATTGAATTTAAATACAAAAAATAAAGACTTCAATATCCCTACAAAACTAGAAAACTTGTTAGTGAAGATATGTTGGCTTTTCTAGATTTATCCAGTAATATCTAGAAATTAGTGGATTTTACTAGATATAAGCCTTTTTCCATGATTCCCTGAGATAAACATAATGAAATAAGAAATAAAATTGAATAAATAATATAAATGGGATTTAAAAATTCGAAATTGGGTTCAAAATGACCAAAATACCCCCGATAGCAAGACTATGGCCTTGAAATCAGAGTTTTCAGAAAGATATTTTATAACATGCAAGTTTTGAAATTTAAATAAGGATAAATCAAACATAAGATGACATGATATGATTAAAAATATAAAAATTAGGGTTTAGAATTTCGAAATTGAGGTCAAATAACCAAAATGCCCCTAATAGCAAGACTATGGCCTTGAAATTAGGGTTTTTTGAAATAGATTTTGGTAAAAACTTTGGATTTAGGATTGAAATAAACATAAAATTGATCATGAAGTATTATAATATGATTCTAAACATGAACAAACCTTAAAAACGTGAACTTATACACGAAAATCAAGAAATATCATGAAAATCATGATTTTGGCATTGTTTCGGGATCCTGCGAGAACCCTATTTTGCAATTTAATCCATTCAAGTATCAAATGGTTTTCAAAATTGATAAAAATCGACACCTGCACTTGTTATCACCCTAAAATCAGATTGAAATCATAAAAATATAATTTTGACATTATTTCAATTCGAAAATTACATTAAAACCCTAAAATATGTTATTTTTACCCATGGTCACATACCAGTTTTAGTGTTAGACCCGAATTAGGGGTCAATACACCATAGAAATCTCTAAAATTTTACAAAGACAAAATAGACAAAAAAACAAAGAATCTCCTTTCTACAGATCATAAAAATCATCTTCGATGAGGGAGATATCATTCCGGCAATCTGGACTTGAATATAACGAATACAAATTTGATTATAACAGGTACTTCCAGTTATAAATACAGAAATAAATAGCAGATCTTATTCAAAATTTCTAAAATTTTAGAAGTGAATAGTAGACAGCAAATTAATGAACTTACCTTTTTACAAATCATGAATCAGATCTACAGTTTCAGATCTATGATCAGCACAAGTCGGATTAGGGTTTTAATAAATCATAATGAGTTTTAAAAGATGAATCAGACTTTCTGACATAGGAAAAATACCAAACAGAAACAAAAAATTATGGAAATTTTACAGTAATTATCCTACATCAACAAAAAGCCACTGCATTTTACAGATCTTGAATCAGATATTCGATGAAATAAATAACGCATTTGCAAGTTATGCTTGAAATTAAATAATGATTTTAATCAACAGAAATCTTGATTTGACTTTGTATTTTATTAATAAGGTTTCCAAATTCCAAAACATCTGGTTTTTTTACAGTAGTTTACTGACACATTCGTGTATCACATATAAAAAAATCAACAATTTATAATAAAGATTTCAATATGAACTAACATGCTTTCTACTGATCTGAAATTAAGATATGCATAAATCTAAAAAACACTAAAAAAATATGATTTAACCATGAAAAACCATGAAAATTATCTAAACAGCAAAATAAAATTGATTTTGATGATGAAACACATGTAATAAACATTAATATGCTAAAAAAATAAATAAAACATTGGGAATCCATGGCTGAAATTGCTTTTACCCTTGAAACCATGGATTTAATCCATTTAATTGGATAAATCTCATGTTTTCTTGGTTAAGAATATAAAAACAATGCAATAAACGATTCTAATGGATTAGAATCATGGAAAACGGCATGGAATAGGGTTAGATCATCTTTTTGAATTGAACTTGAGGTTCTTGAGGTTGAATCCATGGTTTAATCCATGAAAGGGGAGGTGCCAATGGTGAAATCTAATATAAAATCATAAAAAACTAATAAAAAATAATAAAATAATGTTAAAAAAAACTCACCTTGGGGTTGCAGTTTCAATGGAGGAAGAAGAGGTGCTGGATAGAGGAGGGAGACCACGAAAATTTGAGAGAAAAACAGCCTCCTTTGACCCCTCTAAAGACCCCTTTTTATAGTTTTTCAAAACGCATGTAATTAGGACTAATTAATACCTAACTTTGACTTTTTCAAACTTTATCTGAAACCACCAAGGGAGGACGATTTTTTGTGGTTTCCTAACCCTAAATGAACTCTAACTAAACCCTAATTAACATCTAATTAAACCCTAGAAAGTCCAAATGTGGCACCACCTAGTATGGACCCACATTTGGTTTTTAAATATTGAATTTAAAACCTTTAAACACCAATGGTTTAAAACTTAAATAAAATGGATTTTTAAAATTTATTTTGACTCCTCTAAAATTAGAATGATTAAAAAATCATGGTTGTTCATGAGATTTCAGGCTTCTTTTACAATCACTCTGTTAAGGGCCCTGAGAGAGTGATTCTAAAAGATGCAACCGAACATGTGTGACTGATGTTGAGTTGACCACACCAATGGTAAGGAAAGTTTTTAGCATGGACTCTAAGTAGATAGACTCCACATCAAAGCAGCTACATCATGAAATGGATGATTTAGAGGTACGTAAGGATAGTGTTAAAGTGGAAAGATTCTATTTAGGAAAGTTTCTTGGTGACTAATGATATGGTTGGGGATGAAAGGGATCCTAATGGGAAAGGAATTCAAGGTGAGCATGTAAACCGTTTGGTAGATCTCTGATTCCAAATCAGAGTGCGAGTTGAGGGGCCAAATCTTTCTTTGTTAAATTAGATCCCAAAGATTCACAACAGTCTCTGAGGGATCCCTTAGAAGAAATGTCAATAATACCCTTGCCATGACTTTAGTAGCAGGAAATAAACTTTTTTTAGGGAATGTTTGGTTGCTTCTAATGTGATTTGGAATCACATGATTTCAAACCACATATTTGAAATCACATGAGATTCAATCTAAAACGTGATTTTAAATCACATTCAGTTTCTCATTTTAGTTTTATGATATTTAGGGCATGTTTGGTTGGATCACATGAGAATCACTCTCTCATTCAAATGAGAGACTGATTCTCACATGGGCCCAAATCTCATGCTCAACCATAAATGGGATTTGGGCTCACATGATTTCGAACATGGATTTGTGATCAAATCTCATGAGTAGGGGTGTGATTTCGAATCACACGATTCAAAATCACACATGTGAAACACAGGTTCTGCAAAAATGCAAAGTGAACCCAAGGTTTACTTGGCTTTTTTCAGCATCTCCCTCACTCGTCTTCTCCTCTTATTCTCCCTCCCTTGTCTTCTCCTCTCTCCTATATGAAGAAGAAGAGCAGGGAAAAAGAGAGAAGCAATCTTTGTCGGAAAAAACAAGTCATCGAAGAACCCCATCGTTAAAGGAAGTGGAAGGTCATTGAAAAAACAAGTAAATTATTTTTTTTTCTTTCGCCTGCTTAAGGGGGTAGGTAGAGCTTGCCAGAATCGATTCGTACGAGCTCCATTAGCTGGCAGCTAAGGAGCAGAGGTGGAGGAGCCCAGGAGGAAACATGGCTGCTGAAGAGAGGCTGATACCAGAAAGCCCTTGGGTTTTTTTTTTACTGTTTTTACCATATTTTATGTTTTTTTAGATACCCTTCCTCACGTGAAACAAACATGAGAACTGGAATCACATGAGATTTCAAATCACATGATTTTGAATCTCATGAGATTTCAATTCTCTTGTGATTTCATTTCATTTTTGAAAAGCATAGACAAGCATACCCTGCTTAGTTGTGCACGTGAGATTCATTCTCTCGTTTGCATGAGATTCTGAATCTCATGAGAGGTTACCAAACATGCCCTTAATGTTAGTTGAATTATATCATTAATTAGCTCACCCATTTCAGCCAGACCAGATAAAGAAACCTCAAGAGTTCTCCCATATAAATGGAAATTGCATTTGAAGAATTGTCCTAACAATACTCCTCAGATTGTGTTGAGTATACGTATCATCTTGATCTACAATTTTCTGAACCATTCCGAACTGAAAATCTATTTTCAACATTAGGTTGGATTGATTTCTTGACCCAAACTTTCTTCGATTTTCTGACATGAACCAGTTACCAAAATTATAACTCAGATCATGCCAATTTTTTTTTATGATAGTGATCTCACTAATAAGATCTGGCATGACAAAATGATCTGACTTTTGAAGAGGATTCAAACTCAAGCCTTAGCTTTCTGTCATATACGTCTCTCGAAGAAGTACTGATGTCAGGTAAGACAACATTAAACAAAAATTCAATCAAAATGTGAGCATAATGGAGGCACTCTAAACAACTTGTTTTATTATCAATATCAATTATTTTACATTCAAGAGCCTCTCCTACCTGATGTCTGCCAGAAGCCATCTAAACACCACAAGGCCATCAGCAGTCTTGTAACACAAACCCATATAAGAAGAGACCTTAAACCCTTGAAGGCTGGTATACCCGACCCATCCCATGGCTCCATCACTAAAGTTCATCTTGCTAAATACCAAGGGCCATCAAAACAGACAAAATCCATATCATGCTTGTTATCAAACTCTACCAGAAACTCACTCTTGGGAAGAGCATAAAACTTCAACATGCTTTGAATCCTCCATAGCTTCAAGAGTTTAATAAAAAAAATGCATGCCCCATCGCTTCCCCATCCCACTTGCAAATCAATAAAAAAAAAGAACCTTTTCATCCTCTCTTTGTAGAATGCCTTGGGAAAATGAATAGAATTATGATCATAATCATCCTCCATGGGAGGAGGAGGTAGAAATTAGAATCGTGGTGTGCCCAATGAAGGCTGAAGGAGAAGGGAATAAAGTTGAAATTAACAGCCTACTTCAGAGGATCCCTCAATGTGATTATTGAGTTCTTTGTCCATTCTTGCAGAGGCAGTGGCTAGGATACTTATCCTTCCCTGGGTAGCCATTACCCAGTCATAACCAACTCATTGGATTCCCAAATATACTAAGAATCCAACATGAAGTGGGCCCACCACTATCCTATTGGTTCATATCTCAATAATCCACTACTCAAGTGGGTCATTAGATTCCTATCCTACTACTTTGAATCATTGAATCTAATTACCTAGATCCATATTTCAGATCCATTACCTGGATCCAACTTTGAATTCAATATATGGGTTCCATATAAGGCCCATTGACCACACTAGATCCGTACCAAGATCCAACATGTACCACTTGGCCATATGTAAATACCCCAAATTTTCCTCACTCATTCTCAAACAATCCTCCTCAGGCAATGCCAACCCTGTCAGGTCAGTGTAGGAGTCAAACCCCGAGTCAGTTTCAGAAAATCACCATTTTACCCATTTTCATTAGGAAAATTACCATTTTACCCCTAGGTCATCCCGGACCCGAGTGAGTCGGAGTCGACCAAGCTCATTGGTCAGTTCAAGACAGTTAGAATATCAGTCATCTCAAGCTCATCTGAGCTCACAATGAACAGACCATTTTCATTTCTGACCATTCCTGCCAAAATGGGATCATTTCTTCAAAAATGAGCTCATTTCTCACTCGAATCCAAACCAATTGTCTCCAAGTCAGTCATTCTCAGTCAGTCATGTTCCCCAGAGTCTAACTTGAGCTCACCAGAAGTTCAAGTGCTCCAATTTCAGTTCAAAACCATTTCCAAGTGTCTAGGAGCCCATTTTAGTCCATTTCAGCTCTTTCAGCTGAAATTGAGCCGAGTTCAGTCAGTTGAGTTAGTGTTTGAGACTTGATTTTAGTTCATCTCAGTATTATTGACCTTTGTTTTAGCTCAAACCCAGTTCAGGTTCGTAATTCACTTCATTCCAATGACCATTCCATACCATTTCTCTAAAAATGGCAGCTTTTCTTGAAAATTCAGTTGGAAAGGTCAGTTGAGTCAGTGTTTGTTGAGTTCATTTGAGTTCTGAAACTCTAAAACCCAGCTCAATCCAGTTCATTTCAGTTGAATCCAGCTCGAACCCCAATTTTCAGTGTCACTCTGACCCAGTAAAGTCCCGAAAACCATTTCTTCAACCATTTCGCAAATTTTATCAGTTTTAATGCTTTTTAAACTGGTACAAGTGTTAATCGGGGTTTAAATTCCAAAATTCTTCATTCAGGGTCTGCATTTCGCATGTCATTTCTCATCATTTCATATCATTTCTCAGCATTTCATAATATCTCATCACATTTCATTTCATTTTCGAAGTCCAGAACTCCAGTTTTATGAATTTCAATCCATATTGAGTTTTAAAAGTTTTCAGAAATCAATTTCAAACCTTGGGTTTCCAAAATTAACATTTTTACCCCCGGGAGTCTAAATTTGGAAATATTTTCTCACAAGAAAAATAATCTGGATTTCTTTCAAAATCAAATTTTTAAATTCTACATTGGATTTGCTTTGCAACGGGGTATTGAACTTCAAAATCCGAGCTCATTTCAAAAACTACCAAAAATAGCTCGTTTTGTCTAAAAATAGATTTGGAAGCATTTTCTCAAGAAAAACAATCTGGATTTCTTTCAAAATTATATTTTTAAATTCTACATTGGATTTGCTTCGCAATGGAGTATTGAACTTCAAAATCGGAGCTCGTTTCAAAAAACTGCCAAAAATAGCTCGTTTCGTTTGGAAATATTTTCTTGAGAAAAACAATCTGAATTTCTTTCAAAATCAAATTTTTAAATTCTACATTGGATTTGCTTCGCAATGGGGTATTGAACTTCAAAATCCGAGCTCGTTTTCAAAACTGCCAAAAATAGCTCGTTTCGTCTAGAAACTTTCTAAAAAGACTATTTTACCCCTCTAATCATCAAAATGAATTTCAAATGTGGAATTTGGACCCGCTCTGAGATGGCCCATTCATTTACTTTTCTATTTTATATAAAAAAAAATGCTTCTTTTTATTTGTTTATTTTTGTTTTTATTGATTTTTTTTTTTTTTTTTTAGAGAGGAGGTGGGACCCACAAGGTGGTCACCCAAGCCTCCAGCCCCACTTTCCATTTTCTCATTTTTTTTCTTTCCCTTTTCCTTTTTCCCTCCTTTTCTTTCTTTCCTTTCTTTTTCCATTTTCTTTCTTTTTCTTCTTCTTCCCTTTCTTTTCTTCTTCCCTTCCCTTCCTTCTTTCCCCTTTCTTCCTTACTCCCTTTGGATTTTCCCCCCAAAAGCAATGGCTGCAGCCATTCACGTATATGCCTTCATGAGATATTATTAGTAACTTAGGTTTTGAGTTAATCAAAACCTAAGTTATGATAAAAAGAAAAGAAAAAAAAAAGAACGGGGGAGGATTCAACTTGACGTCTCTCTCTCTCTCTCTCTCTCTCTCTCTCCCTCCCTCTTGGCTCTCCATTGCAACCATCCTTGTTGCAGCCCCCTTTCAAGCTCCTTTCTCCAGCCGACAGCCACCACTTGGCTGCAGCTTCAGCCCAAGCAATCACCATACGGTTGGGATCAACAGCTCTCTAGCAGACCTTCCTTCTTCAGCCGGTCAGCCCACCTTCAGCTAGCATCTCCAAGATACTCCCAAACTCCCTTGCTTAGGTGACATCTCCAGCAGCACCCATGCAGCAGCCACCATCAAATTCCATTGGTACTCCAGCACCAACTCTTTGCAACCCTCTTGCTTCAGCTGCACCAAGGCAACACCATCCTTGCCGCAGCCCACCTCCAAGATACTTGCTCCAGCCAACAGCCACCAGCCAACGGCTTCTTCCACCGGTTCCACTCTCACTGCTCCAGCCAACAGCCACGCCAAGGTGCAGCCATCTTCCACACAGCTTGCAGCCATCAAGGAGCAACTCCAACCATTGTTGCAGTTGACACCTTCCATTGCTCATCATCACCACCTCCAGTCGGCTCCTTTGCAACAAGACGCCCCAGCTACTCCCCTATTTGCCCCAACCTCCATCACTATTGAATCCTTGGTGAAGCTCCAACCGAGCCCCTCCTTCAACACATCAAGGTTCAGCCACAGCCACCATTTCCAAATCAGCTCCACCTTGCTTCAGCCGGTCTCCACCTGGAAGCACCATCCTCACCACCTTCAAACAGCCACCTCTTTGCCGATCCAAGGTAGGACCCTTAAGTCTGCTAAACTCTTCCGTTTGAGGTTAGATTTAATACTTTAGATTCGTTATTATTTATTTAGTCTCATTTCAAGCATCCCTCTATATCGAACATATGATTATTATGTGCGTGGGCTAAATAAGCGATAAAATCCATCCGTTCAATGGATTGGATCTTTCGTTTTGCAAGCCAACAACAAAAATAGTTTATGCCCTTTATTGGTTCTCATTTTTCATGTCATTTCATATTAAAATGTGCATTTAGGATAAGCTATCATTCGTTTTATACGTTTTATGGTTATTTAATTTAGGATTCATAAATTGTCATTTATATATAAAGTCCATGCATCATTTTATGTGAGTTTTTGCATTTAAAAAATTCTGTAAATTTTAGAGTAACTAGGTTTATATGTATTTGTTGTACTGTCGAAAATTTGATTCATTTTGTATTTCGGAATCCATCTAAACCAATCAAATCCCAAACTGGGATTCTGTATTTCTGGAACTTTCAGTTTCTTCCTTAGCAGACTAAAACCTCCGGCACCACCATCGTGGGAGATTTGGATCATTCTCCAAAAATCACAGTAGATTCATGATTGAATCTACTAATGATCTGGAAATTTTGAGATTTTTCCAATTAGTTTTGACCTCTGTAAAAAATCGGATCTCTCAGACCCCTGGGAAAATATCGATTTTCTTTCGTCAGGGTATAGACAGACCTTAATGCACCAAGTCCATCCAATCTATAACCCTTCTGCAAAAACTTTCAACACGAAAGTTGTTCATAACATAATTTCCTGTCATTTCCCAAAATTTGGGAATTTTTAGATCTGTTCCATTATTTTTCCCGGATTTTCTATTTCTGTCTAACAGATTCCAATGTCCAGAAATCTCAGAGATTTAGGTCTCTGATAACAGTATGGCCTTTTCCAAACCGTAACCCAAATCCCAATAGTGTCAAAATATCAAATATTCCTCTGTTTGTTAGAGACATTTTCCCACAATTTCAGCCATTTTCCCATCTGTCTACCATTTTTACCACATTTTCTACCGAAACCTGTCTGTTTCCTTCATTTACTAGAGTCGCCGGATTCCGATCCGACTTGCCGGAGTGGTACAGCTCCGACCATAGGTCAAAAACAGAAAGTGTAAAAGGCAAAAATCCTTGCCTTACTGTCCTCTGTCACCCCATAAAATTTGGGAAATTTTTATGGAAGTTTGATATCCTAAATCCCCTTTAGAATCAATATTTTAGGCAAAAATCATGAAATTTAGGGTTTTTATTTGAATTTCCATATTTAAAAATACAAAAAAAATAGATTTTCGAGCTTCATTCTGTTTTTAGGGTTATTTTAGGTGTCCATGCCAAATTTGGTTTAATTTCAAGTTCATTTGCTCCATGTGTTAGTTTATCTTTAAATTCAAAAGCGAAAATCAGGTTAAATTCGATATTTTATGATATTTTCGCCATTTTAGGGTTTTTATCATGTACATAAGCATGTAGAATCATATTAGGGTTAATTTTAATCTCCTTTGCATTTCATATTTTTCAATTTTGCAAAAATTATTTCAGAAAACCCTGGTTTCAAGGCCATAGTCTTGTTATTGGGGGTATTTTGGTCATTTTGACCTAAATTTCGAAATTTCAATTTCTAATTCTCCCAAAATTTCATGCATATCATCATATTTCATCATATTATGTTTGATTTATTTCATTTGATTTTCAAATTTCCAAAATTTACAAAAAATTCTTTCAGAAAACCTTGATTTCAAGGTCATCAGGGGTATTTTGGTCATTTTGACCCCAATTTCGAATTTTCAAGTTTATTTTCAAAATTTATTCATTATTTCTCATGTTTATATCAAAGGGGGTATGATTTTGGGTTTATATCTGAATAATGTCCGACAATTTCCCATATTTTCGGATAAATTCAGAAAAACCTACATTTTTGTGCTAACCTTGTTTTCTAGTTTTGCAGGAACATTCAAGAAGAAGACTTAGATTTTTTTTTTTTTTTTTCAATTCAATGTAATCTCAAATATAATAATTTGGAATAAGAGTTACATTTCTGCTTAGAATAGGACTGCATTGCATATAGTTTAATTTATGCAAATTTTAATATGTGATGTATGATTCATGCATATTTATTTCAAATTCACTATGGTTTACACGAATGGCACGTGCACAAGCTTTTAAGGAGTTTATAAACTCGGTGGGATTCGTATTTATGGCCATAGTCAGAATACGAAGAAAACCAAGATTTATGATCTTCGTATTAGCCACATTCAGCCTACACACTTAGGCTAACTTCAAAATGCACTGCATTTTTCAAAGTTTTAAAAGGATTTCCCAATTTCTCAATTGAAATTCCCTTTTCAAATTCATATTCATTCATTCATATCATTCAAATTGCATTATTCTCAAATTCGTTTTCCAATTTCAATTTCAGAAAATTCAATTTTCTCAAGAATTTCCAAGTCTTTCTCAGGATCTGATTTTCTCAAAATCCTAAGTTTTCAAATGACATTTCAAAGCATTTCCCAAGTTCAAATCAAGATTTTCCTATGTTTTCAAATTCTCAAATTTCAAAATCCCAAGTTTTCAGAAATCGATTTTCTCGTATTTTCCAGTTTTCCTGAGAATTCATTTTCCATTTCAAAAGTCATTTTCCAATAAATTTCTTAGATTTTCTCAAGATTCTCAAATCCATTTTCTCATAAAAGCAATTCCAAGTTTCCAATCTCAAAACCAATTTTCTCAGTTTTTCAAGTTTTCCTGAGAAATCACTTTTCAATGCAAATTTCTGATTTCCAATGAAATTCAATGATTTTTCCAAAAACTCCAATTTCAAGCACTTTTCCAATCATTTTCCAAATGCATTTCAATTTTTCAAAGCAAACATCATAGTTTCTCAAACTTGCATTTTTTAAAAAATTTCATAGCACAAGCCTGATTCTTTGTGCATTCTAGGAAAAATAGAGCATCATTTAGATATTTGAGTCAAGTTAAAGCACATAATTGATCCTTGGTTCAATTACCCCTGGTAAAGGCGTCAGGAACGGTTGAACCTCGTACCGACAGGCGGATCCCATTCTACGGAATTTTCCCGCAAATTTTCAAAACGGAGGCGAGTAATTTTCAAAACCATTTTCAAAACTTTGGTCGAGTTTGACTCGCGAAATTCGTTTCTCTCTCGCAAGGGAGGGGAAAATTTTTTGCGATGATAACACCATACGAGGCGAACACCCACATCGTATCATAATCGATGCATTATGTATCATACTCATGACATCATGAGGTTTTACATACGCTAGTTGAATTTTTCTTTCATGATATATCTTTATAATGAGGCTATTCACAAATTAGGTTGTTTTTCCATCATGTCATAAATTTTATTATAACCTTTAATGTGTAACCGTTTATTTTAAGTAGCCAGGATTCAGTGTATAGTGAGTCATGCAGTCCATAGTTCTAAAAAAAATGTGACTACTTCATAATGTGTGTCACATAGTCATGGTGTTTTTGTGGCTCTTCCATTAATATACCATAGGCAAGTACACTAGTGGAGTACTATGTAATTTATTAATTCATAAATTCATGATTTGTCAAATATAATAAATACTTCTACTTTTCAAACTTTCATCATAGTTTATACTTCCACTATCCATATGCACTATTACATGTTGATCACCACCTGATCATTTTATATCAGTATATCTAGATCCAAATAGTTATAAATGTAACTGACTAATACCATAAGCTTTTAAAGCATGAAAAATATCCCTTCATGCATTCATACAAGCATACCAAAGAAAGCATTGTTTATGATGATTATTTATTATTATATACAAATAAATATCCATGAATTTGCAAAAATTATAATTTAGCTCACACTATTCCAATGTATTGCATTTAAACAATATTTGTATTAAGCCATGACATCATAAAGTTTTACATAATTAGCTAATTTTTTTCTTTATGATATATCATCATTATGAGGATATTCACAGACTAGGTTGATTTTTCATCACAAAGTAAAACATAAATCTCTATATTCAAATCCAATTTAGATATGCACCAAAAATCATATTTAATAAAAATTATCCCATTATCATTTGGATATGCCAAACATGAAAACCAATTTCAAGGCTTTAATCAAACCACAAGCTTGTGAATATATAAGTTTAGATCTATTATCGAATTCACTCACGATCTAATTCCAAATCCATTGGATTTGTATATGACCGTATCCAAATGTGACTTGAGATAACTTCATCAAGTCCAATACGATCCATATCACACAGGATTTGACAATAATTCAAATCCATATCCATAACTATATGTTTTAAATGCAAATGGATCCACATTACACCTCTAACATTTTACTTATCTGGATCTATCCGGGTCAAACTAGGACCCATATAAAAAATATATTATTAGGTCCAATATTTATATTGTTACTATCCCGATCTACCATAAACCCTAGATCAAATATGGATCCATGTTTCATATCTAGGCATAACACTTATTCGGATTCAATCATAAATCTTGAATCAAATCTAGATCCATATCCCACATATGATAATTATATTTATCTGGATTCATCACAATTTGGATATCCAATATCTAAGAATTATACTATCTGGATCCAACATTAGATTATTTCAATAAGAGACTATCCATGCATCAAACCATGACTGAGTACATATCATACTAGGAGCTTTGAGTAAAAAAAAAAATCAAATTAGATCTATTTAGATCCATTGAAGTTCAACAAGATCCAATAGCATTGCTTAAATCTAAACTCATTCAATTGAATCTATACTCAATTAATTTGATCTTATTCTTATTTTAATCTCTCCAGATCTATACAGATTCAACTAGATCCAAAATATTTTACTGGATCAAATCAAGGTCTGTGTCACCTTACTAGATCCAAACATCGGATCTAATACCGATCAGATCCAATCTTGACCCAAACTTTAGATCTAATGAATCCTGGTACCATTATACTTGATCCATATAAAACTGGATAAAGAAAAAGACATTGAATCAAAATATAACATGATCCAAAAGATGAACAGAATGTTAAAGCATATAAAAAATAATGTGCAAATATTTTATGATTCAAGTAAGAAAAAACATTTCCCATATCAGGCTAGAGATCCAAAACAAATTATAACTGGGTCCAAAAGAAATTTACTAGATCCAAATAGGTTTATAAGAAACTAATTGTACCAAGTTGATCCAACCTACATCCAAACCTATATGGATAAAGTTTTGGGAGGTATTCCAATAACTAGAAGCCCTTTTTTGCAAAATAAAAAAAGTCAGAAATAGTTCTGGGTAAAATCAACAATCCAAAACATAAAATCTATAAATTTTTTAGTTAAACAAAAAATTCTAGGTGGTTTTATGTAATTTTACAAAAATCTGGGGTTGTTCTAAAAAAATTGGACACAACAACCCTGTCTCGGATAATATCCAGAGAACAAGTTTGTTTATGGAATTACCAAAAAATAAAGCCCTTTGTTTTGTAAAACAGAGGGTACAAGAGGAATAACCCAAAAAGTATAGGAGCATAATGGTAATCAAACAAAAATAAATGCAACTGGAAATATTAGAAAAGAGAGAGGGCAAAAAAGTAAAAGCACTTAAAAAAGTGTTTAAACTAAACAATCGAGAGGGTCTCGATTCTTCCAAACTTGTTTTTTTTCACCCTCTTTTCTAAAAGAGCGGGTTTTCCTCCTTTTATGAAAGGGAAAAATAGAGCAACCGAAGGGGGTGTGACTACCTTTGCCCTCATTGTTGCCTTCATCGTGAGATTCGGCAATCATCGAAAGATTCGGCAACCATCGAAAGATATGGTGCAAGCCCATTCGGTGGAGGGGTCTCTATCACCTAAACCGATTCTGGCACCTTTGTAGTTCCACCACTCGTTGGTGGCTCTATTGCCCCTCATCCGATAACCACCACCACCATCTGCAGAAATGGCTCCTCTGACAACCTTGCCTCTCATGATGATCATCACTCCTCCGTTGTTGCTTCCTCGCCTAGCGGCACCACCAACCGCGTCGTTCAGACCTCCAAAAAGGTCATCTCTTTACCAAGTCGTTGTTTACTCGATGTAAGGGCTCTACTACTTGCACCAAAAGTGCTCGCCGCCTCTCAACCGAGCCATAAGCAGGGCCCATCTAACCCATTTTTTGAGAGGTGTCTCTATTTATGTGATTGAAGGAGAACATAGACAAAATGATAGTCACCGCTCATGACCCCATGAACGTTATGCCTTCAAAGGCTCCAAACGTCAGGCCATGAGAGGAAGAAAGAGGGGCCTTGATGAAGTGCGGGTGCTCGAGATGCCGGTTCCTGCAGAGGTAGTAGACCACCGACACCCTCTTCGAAAGTTGGTGCCTTGCTGGTGCCTCTGGCGACACCTTGGTCAACGTTGTCTCTGCGCTGCCATTATTCTGTCGGTGCTTCTTCATCCCCGCTTCCATCCTTTTCTCTTGAGGGTTCGCAAACATTTCCCTCTAACTCTTTATTGTTACCACACAAAACAAAACCCTCATTTCAGCAAAATGAGGGAAGGTTTATGCATCAATTGATCATCCAGAAACTATTCAATATAGTATGAATCTAGCTCTCGACTTAGGGTTTCTTCCTAAAAAAATAACAGGAAGGAGAAAAGAAGGCGCAATGACGCTGCAAAGGAGAACTGTGGCGAGGTTGTCGGCCAATATCGAGAGGGAAATGCCACCCCTCATTGTGCCCTTTGTCGGCAACATTGCACACACAAGAGGGAGAGAGGGTCGTCGTGCCCTCTGAAAAAGAGTACCTTGTCGGGGTGGTGGACTGTCACGGATATGCCATCACCGTCCTTTACTTCCTCTTCCAATAGCACCTCTGACAGAGCACTGAGCACCATTGATTGGCGGGGGGGTTCCCTCTACAACCACCTCCAACAACAAAGGCCCGACAGAGGAGCGTTCTCCTCAACCACTGCCTCTCACAACAACATGGGGTTTTTCTCGCTCCTCTCACTCGAGTGCCAACTATTCCGGCTACTCCACCAGCCGAAGGGGGGCTCTTCTCCACCTCTGATGCCGGTAGAACTTTGACAAGACCACCCAACTCCAGTACAATGCCTGAAGGGGGGTTTCTTTATATTCGAAAAGAGGTCCTCATACGTGACAATGGGCTTGGCCAAAACCTAGGGGAGGTTGTGGCCACTGAGCAGAATTTCAACATATAAAGTAGTTCATCTAGAAGTTGTCTCGAGTCACTGACTCATCGTCAGTGAGCTACTTCCTCCTCTAGTCTGACTTGTTTGCCCCATATAGGAAGTGTCAAAGGTTCTCCTCTTTATCTTCCTTGTCAAGCAACAAAGACGGGGTGGCCATGTCAGTGGTCATTAAAGAGGACGATGACCCCTTGTCTTCTATCGTTTCATCTGTGCAGTTTTTTATGGAGGTGGTCTTGTGATCGATGATGTCTACAACCGAGAGTAGGAGCCACCTTTCGTAGGAGGCACGACGGTGGCTAAGCCTTCAAGCGGGCACGACATGGTTCCCCTTTTTTTTGTCATTTGAGTATCAGAGAGAAAAGGAATTCGTCTTCAACGTTCGCACAGTTCGTAGGATGAAGGTATTAATTCTTAGTGCCCTCAAATGGAGAATGTCAACCGTCACATGTTTCTTCATTAATTTTTTCCTTTCCCTCTTTAATCTCGACGATCAACCATTAATGGCGACATTGAAGTCTCAAACCATCAAGATCATCTTGAGGGCGGAGGTGGAGGTCAAGCCCTTGGCTTTCTAGTCTTTAATCATCGCAATAGTGACCCTCCTCTCTGCTTCTCGGAAAATTGCCTCTTCATGCTTCGATGGCCATCTGGATGCCATCTCCAGGGCTATGCTTGATAGCCGAGGAGGTTCAAAAGTCGTGGAACATGCTCAGTTCCTTCGCCCTTAAGTTGTTGGTTCAATCCAGCCTGGCTGCATAGTCAGGGTTTGCGATGCGCATAAACCACCAGGCTCTGATACCACTGTAAGAATTAGGATCGTGGTGTGCGCAGTGAAGGCTAGAGAAGGAGGGAATAGAGTTGAGATTAACGGCCTGCTTTAGGGAGATCCCTCGATGTGATTATTGAGTTCTCTGTTCATTCTTGCAGAGGCAGGGGTTGGAATACTTATTCTGCTCTTGGTAGCTGTTACCCAGCCATCAGCTCATTGGATTCTCATACATGCTGAGAATCCAATGTGAAGTGGGTCCACTATTATCATAGTGATTTATATCTCAATAGCCCACTACTTTGGATCATTGAATCTAATTACTTAGATCTATTACTTGGATCCAACTCTGGGTCCAATAAATATGTTTCATGTGAGACCCGGTGGTAAAAAAGGTGCTCCAAGAATCTCAACCCAAGACTGAGAAACATGCAACCGATCTCTGTGAACATCTTCACCGTGGCCTAATTTGACATCCTTCACAACATCACTATGTTTGACTCTCTCTCTCTCTACAAAGGGGAACAAGAGGAAGCATTGGGGAGAAACGTTCCCCAAGAGCTCTCACCCATTCTGCTCCATGACTACTTTTCCTATCAAGTTAATAAACTATTTTTTTTCGTAAACCAGTTTAAAAGTTTATCAAATGTTCCAAGTAGAACTGGGTTGGTTTGATCCAATTCTGAAAGTAAATTTGGATGTGTTTTTGGATTCGATTCACATTTGAGATTTTAGATACTATTCATATTCAAGGAACAAATGATAGATCGATTTGAAACAAATGTCAACCAACTTAACTCAATCCATTTATATTACTATTTCTACCCGTTTTAATTTATAAATATTGTCTTTGTATCAAGTTGGAATCAAACTATGCGTATAACAAGAACAATAAACCATACATGGGCAAGTTATGTGTCTCCCGTCTAGATAACCATCTCTATACTTTCTCATTAGCCGAGTCTGTAGCCAACTGGGTACATCGCTCATTTCTTTTCCCATTTCAATAACGTCCTGATGCTTTGCTAATGCTTTTTGGTTTGTTTGCATTGGATGCTTCTTCTCTTTTTGAAGTTGAAAAAAGTTTGAATAAACTACTTATATTGGAATTTATATCATGAAGTGAAAACAAAGGTTTTTCATGTGAAAATATAAATGGGTTGGATTTGATATAGAAGCTAATCCTGTTTTAGGAAAATGTCCATTAAATCAGGAGCCAGGTTTAACAAAGTTTAATATGTTAAGCCCAATTCTGGTCATTCAATTTTAGTTTTGCTCATTTATTTGAAGGGTCATTCAATTTTAGTTTTGCTCATTTATTTGAAGGAACAGTGTTGAGCCTAAAGTAAAGCTCAAATTGATTTATGCCCTATTTCTAACAAACAAGATATTTTTCATATCAAGTGAGAATGAAATGCTTATCAGCCTTATTTTATATTTTTTTATAACTAATGAAAAGAGGGGTCTACATGTGATAAATTTAAATGGGTTCAATTGAGCAGGATCTGATTTGGATCTAAGTTCAAATTTATTTAATTAGATATAAATATGCATATTATCTAAACACTTATTCAAATCTTGATTTTATATCCATATCCAAGAAAAAATGCTAAATCGTGTAATTTAGTACATTTACATCTATATACCTAGTATATTTCTATTTATCATACACTATCAAAGTTAAAGTAAATAATGTAGTTCATAGATTTGTTAAATGTTCTACTTATTTGTAAACATATGATGCCAAGTTAATTAGTATCAATCGTTTTTGTGCTTACGTGGGCACGCAGTCATGCATCGTACTTGCACATTACTATTGAGCTGATGTCAAGCGTGGGTGAAGCATCACCAAGGCTGTTGATAACTTCAATACTTGGTGTACACTCAAACTTGGGGATTTTGTTCAGCTCATGACTGGGTTTTTATAATGGTCCATCTAAATTTATAACTGCATTTATGTTAGAAGGATATAATAAAAATCTAATATGCAAACCGCAAAGCCATTCATGGTCTCACTTTATTACATGTTGGATACCGCAATTATGAATTTTTTAATGTGTTCACTTATTTGATCTGCTTTTAAAAAGTCATGCATGTATTTGAAGAAATATTTATACTAAAAGCTCGGGCCTTGAAAGGTGGGTTCGACCAAGGTTTGGCCGGTGCATAGAGCCAGGACATGAGAGAGAGAGAGAGCAACGACCACGCACACAACTTGAAGTATCTCAAGGGCCTGGTTAAAAGATTGCATTCCCCCCTATCCCTATCTCACCAACAAAAACTCAAGGGAGGCTAAGCCCTCTCTGTAAACCCCTGTATGGTTGGCTGTATCCGGTGATAAAAAGAAGGTGAAGCAGGCGGGCAATTCTCTCCTTCCCTCTCATCGGCGGCTGATTTGGTTGATTTGGTTGTTGATGCGATGGTGGGTGGTGCGTCCAAGTTGTTCATGTTACTGGGCGCGCCATCTTCCTCTTCCTACTCATCTTCTTCCTCCTCCTCTGCCAATCTCAGGCCCCTTTCTTCCTTCTCTTTCCCTCTCAGGTTCTCTCCCCTCCCTCGCCACCCCAGTGTCGTTAAGCCCGTCGTTGCCTTCTCCTCCTCCTCTTTCTTATCCCCCAAGCCTGCCTTTCGGGCCTCCTCCTCCTCCTCTCTTGGGTTTGCAGCCAGGGCGTCCGAGAGCTTTCACACTCAGCCTGTCCTCAAGGACGAGTTGGGTGGTGAGAAACCGGGTAGCTGCGACGGTCTTACTGCTTATTCGAATCATCCATGGCCCGAATGGGTGAAACTCCTCCACAATTTGAGGGCCAGGGGTTACTTTGATGGGTCGCCTGGTCGTGAAGTAGAATCAGGCGATGTCCTCTCGAACCCACAGCAGCTTCCTGGAGAGTTTGTTGCTGCAGCTCGTGCCTGCCTCGCATTTGCTCGCGACCATCCCGATGCATTGAGGTTAAGCGTCGTCACTCGTCATCTCTGTTCCTTTTGTCTCTGGACTTTGTCTGCGCTTACTGTGACAAGTTATGAAAACCGAGTTCTGTAGTTAGACTCAGTTCCTTCTGATCTTGGCATTGTTCTTTGTGCTTAGTTGCTGAATAAGCTTTTTATGACGGGTGCGGCTGTTATGTTCCAATAGTTTTGGATACTCAGCTGCTTTCTTGGTTTGGTTCTAAATCAGCTACCATCTAGTGAGAATATGATGAATGCCGCTAGTTTTTCTTTTCTTTTTATTCTATCGAGGCCCTTTTGTTGTGTTGGTGTTCGCAATAGGACTTAATTCATGGTGGCTAGGTTTCTTTATGCAAGGAGGGTTTCATGATGAGAATTAAGATTACATATATTTTTCTCCAGAAATTCGAGAGGCACTAGTGGAGACGGTCATGGTCTTGACTTGTGCGCTGCAATATAACTCACCATGTAGATCTTGTCTTTTAGTCTTGATATAATTCAACTCCACTGGCATTTGGTGAGAACAACACAATCATCGATATGCTCTTTGATTGTGGACATATGACACTTACACTCTTCTTTGAATATAAAGATAGTATTGTTAGGGTTGATATGACCTAACAAAAACGAAGAAAAGATTATCGTTTAGTAATTGCGTAGCACCTAGATAGAGCAAAAGCATCTAATAGTCTTATAAATGTAGAAATTATAGTTTAGCATTGATAAATCTCTAGCAAGTGGTACAACATAAGGAAAATGGATTTAATTTGAGGTAGCATTGATTAGAAACAACCATACTTTCAGCAAAGATGTTGATTTGTTTAGTTGAGTTGAACATCGGGTGTGCCATGCTGGATGATGCCTTTCATGTGTTTCATGCGGGTCTATTGTTCTCCTTCAATTGTGGTGCAAAACAGTATTAGGCACCAGATCCAGTTGGAGTCCATGGTCCATACAGAATTAAAGACTCGAGGACAGTTCATAAATTTAGGTGGAAATTTTGATCAAGATCCAAGCCATGACATCATTTAAAAAGAGAATTAAAATAAGCAGGGAATAGGTGTACTGCTTAGGGGGTGTTCGACAAAATTGAATCCTGATTTAAAAAACAACCTTTTAATTTCCTTCTTTTGTTTTTTAACTTCCTTTAGTTGATATTGTATCACATTAAGCCACGTTTTTTCCCCAAATTGGATCAATTTACTAGTGATTTTTCTATTGGTTGCTCTGATCTTTTCTTTCTCTCTGTAGCAGAATCTTTGTTGCACCGCTGGGTATTAGATTTTTTTTTCAGAATTTCAATTACATCTTTTTTTTTTGGATGATAAAGCTATGATTAAGCAGGTGACCAACTATCATTTTATCTGTCATATGAAGATGGATAGTAACTTCAGTTAAGTGGAGGGATGTGTTAGAAAGTTGAACAAGACTATGATGCAACTTGAGCTTTTATCAGAGTATATGTTTTGAAATCAAAAGATCATGGACATGGTCAAAATGAATGAGTTTTGGTTTAATAGGTACTATTTCACTTTTGCAATGTGTAATCTCTTGATACATCAAACTCTGAACATTTGTTAAGCCTAATCAGAGCAACCTGGTCCAAACACATGCAGTCTAGAGCCACATTGTTAGGAAGAGTACCAAAGCTTTGATTGTTTGGGATATGTTCAAGTATCCCCTCTGGATTGACGAGACTCTCAACTATTGGTTGCTTCTCCCTTACTGGTGGGTAAGGTTGTTAATCCAACCAATCTTTGGCTCAGCTTTCTTCACACGATACAAGTCATTGACTATTTGTGTTTTGGATAGGCATTGGCTTATGATTATGCAGTTCTTAGTCACTTTCCTATTTCACATGATTTATAAACCCTTCATGTCTTTCGTCTGCTTCCCATATCACTATGGATTAGGCTTCCTTGGTCGGCAACCATGTTTCCAAATACATTTGATCAAGCACCTTGATTGAGATCCATCTACATTCTATAAGAGAGGTTAACAAGGGGGTTGTCTTTCTCAAGCCCATGTTTGCCACTATTTCTTTTCTTTGTTTTTGGCCATTTTTTCGAAATATAAACAAGTGTCTCAAACTATGAGCTTATAGATTAATTGAATTTGATAGAATGATAAATTTAGAGATAGTTTAGTACCACACGAATATGTGCTTCTTTTGAGCTTGTAACCATGTCAAACACGTGACATCTTTGAAACATCCTATGCTATGGTTCTTATTCTTTCATCAAACTCTCAACCCATGATTCACAATTATGCAGCATGGTAACTTGGTAGCTTGCTAAGAACAAGAAGTAATAAGGAATCACATTGTGCCTTTCTATTCACGCTGAACATGTTTGACTGGATTGGAAATGTCATGGATTTTCTATGTTAAACTTTGCACCATGACTCATACTTTTCTAGTTTCTTGAATTTCTTTTGTGGTATGGTTCACACGTTATTAGACCTATACTTTAAGCAATTGCTTTTCTAAATGCCGACAGCTTTTTTCCTCTTTATAGGCATTGCGATCTTCATTCCACGCAAAAAAGTTTGATTCTCACCTTCAGCTGCATGATTTATGAAATTTGATGGCATTCTTTTTTGTAAACTTGAATTCTTTTCTAACTTTTTTGTTTTTCTTGCAGGTCTTTTTCTAAGAAGGATATTGGAATTGTTATAGAAAGTGGACCACCTTTGTTGTTTGAGAATATTGTAAACTCAGTCGGTCGTATCCGTGCTTTTTTAGAGAATGGAGGAAATGTAAGTATGTGAAGGCTGTTTTCTAATGCAGTTTTTAGTTCAATGTGATTAAATTTGCTATCAATATGATGATATTTAATGACATGAGGATGGAGGGGAACTATATTCCTAGACACAACTGCTACATGTCTCTCTCTCTCTCTATATATATATATATATATATATATAGAGAGAGAGAGAGAGAGAGAGAGAGAGAGTAATGGGTACATGCTAAATGGGTTTTTCTGCTCTTCCGGTGTTTTTTGCTCAGTTCTGACCCCATAAATGTGTTGGGCATGGTCGATTTACGAGGAATCCACACCTGAATCATGTCTTTTTGATGAAAAAAATGATATTTGGAGCATAAAAAATTTACAAAGATTTTGGACCATTGATTTTTCAAATGTTATAAAAACCCACCCATGTGTTGGAATCGAACACTTCAAGATTTGATCCCTATAAAATCAAGTACATAGATCACATCTGTACTGTCAGAATTTAAAAATAAAATGCAAAAAAAAACTGAAAAACTCATTTAACATGTTTCATTTAGCACGTACCCATTACTCTCTCTATATATATACTCGCTATAATGTTGGCAAAGGAATTTTTGTTAAGAAATAAAAAGTAGAAATTTTGAAAAATGAGAAAGCACTTTTTGATGTTGGACATTAATTTCTTTGTAATTGTAATGAAATAAGAGTGCACAAATAGATGCCACTAAGGGCTACACAATTACAAAAGTGTGCACAAACACAAGAATCCACTTATGGGCAAAATACAAGATCACCAAAGATAGCACAAGCACAAGCCACTTAAGGGCTACAACCCATAAAAAATAAATAATTTTATTAAGTCAAAATACTTAAGAGAAGCATATTCAACACAAGGGCGTTTGAAATGAGATGATGATCTTCCAAACACGAATTGAGATTCGAAATGATGTCTTAACAAGACATTTAAGCATAACCCTTAAGAAGGGTATACAAGGAAACAAAAAAAATAAATATATTCTTTATTGAACAAGGAGAAAGCAATGCTTAAGAAGCATTTTACATACACTACAAGAGGAGCTGGACCCCTATATATACACAGTTTGAGAGAGGGAGAGAATGAGGGACTCAATAGAGTCGTTGGACTCAGTCCAACGACTCTATTGCTAGTCAAGTCTTAACTAAGACTTGACTAGTTATGTCATTCTAGTTCAAATTAAACTAGATGGCAAAATACAAAAAATAAAAAAATAAAAAATACAGAAAAAGAAAAAATATTATATATATATATAGAATAATATACATTTTAACACTCCCCCTCAAACTTACGGTACAATGAGCGAAAATTTGTCTAAGAGAAAGTAAAATCGGGGAGCAGCGAGAGGCTTTGTAAAGAAGTCTGCTAACTGATATTCTGAAGTAACATATGGCAGATCAATTGTCCCATGTAGATATTCTTCTTTGACGTAGTGACAATCCATTTCGATGTGTTTGGTGCGTTCGTGGAATGTTCTGTTACTTGCAATGTAGATCGCACTTTTGTTGTCACAACACATTTGTGAAGCTTTTGTTGCTTCATTTCCCATATCAGCAAGTAGTCGTCGGAGCCAAACTACTTCCATGGTCGTGGTTGCCATGGCTCTATATTCAGATTCGGTGGATGATAGAAATACCTTCTGCTGCTTTTTGCACTTCCACGAGATTAATGACACCTAAAAAGACACAAAAACCAGTGGTTGAGTGTCTGTTATTGGGATCACCTCCTCAATCGGCATCAGTATATGCAAATAAATCAAGAGAGGAGGAAGAAGACAAGAAAAGTCCTCGTGAAAGAGAGGACTGGATGTATCTGATAATACGCATGACTGCTCCCATATGAATAAAAGTAGGTGCATGTTGAAACTGGCTTGTTGTGTGAACATCATGTGTTATATCTGGTCTGGTAATGGATAGATAGGAAAGTGCCCCGACAAGTTGTCTGTAGGGAGTAGGATCGGCAAGAAGTTCTCCATCATCAATCTTCATTTTAACATTAACAACTTTTAGAGTGTCTACTTTCTTATCATCAGTAATACCAGACCTGGAAACAATGTCAAAAGCAAATTTAGTCTGAGATAATAAATATCCTCTAGGAGAATAAGCAACTTCAATGCCTAAAAAATATCTCAATAAGCCTAAATCAGTCATTTCAAAATGAGATTTAAGAAGTGTTTTGACCGTTTTAACTCTCTGTTTATTGCTTCCAGTGATGATCATATCATCCACGTAAAGAAGAAGCACAATGATTCTTGCATCAGAATTCTTAACAAACAAAGCAGTGTCAATTAAACATAATTGAAAACCAATATCAATCATAACACCACTAAACTTATCATACAAAGCTTTTGATGCTTGTTTAAGTCCATAAAGGGTTTTTTCTAAGCGAAGGGCTTTACCCTTAGGAATACTTAGACCAGGAGGGGGTTCCATGTATACTTCTTCAACTAGCTTTCTATTTAAAAAGGCATTTTTGACATCCATTTGGAAAATGAATCATTTCTTGATAGAGGCTAAGACAATTAAGGTTCTGACAGTTGTCATACAAGCCACAGGAGCAAAGGTTTCTTCATAATCAATGCCATATTCTTGGGCATAACCTTTGGCTACTAATCGGGCTTTATATCTTTCAAGAGTGTCATCACTCTTGGTTTTAATTTTATAAACCCATCGACATCCTATAGTTTTCTTTCCTGGAGGAAGATCTTGAATAGTCTATGTAGAAGCTTTTTGTAGTGCATCTAATTTAGCTTTCATGGCTTATATCCATTTGACATCATTTTTTGCTTAGAGATATGTAGATGGTTCTTCATATGAGTGAATTAATGCAATGACTGCCCTATATGTAGGTGAGAAGGACTCGTATGACACAAACTTTCCTGGATGCCTCGAGACTCGGAATGATCGTCTAGTTGGAATGTCAGAATATTTTTCAAGTGCACATGGAGGATTAGACCCTTATCGCCTGGAATATTGGATACTAGTGTCTCTATGAACTTCTCATTGTCAACATTATGATCAAGATCAATAATTCCTTGATCATTATCAAAGTTATAGTCAAGATCATATTCATCATATTTTGATGTCAGATCTAACAAAAAAGAGTACTCAGTGTCTTCTTTTGGTTTTTCAAAATCAAAGAAGCTCTCCTTTTCGAGAAAGGAAACATTTCTAGACACATATAATCTATTATTTTTGAAGTCAAAACACCTATAACCTTTCTGATTTTCAGCATATCCTATAAAGGCACAGGGAATCGCACGAGGAGAAAGTTTATCATTTTTATCGGTAAATATTAAACATTTGCACCCAAATATTCTCAGTTTAGAGTAGTCTGGAGAAACGTTCATAAGTTTTTCAATGGGAGTGATATTTTGTAAAGAAGATGATGACATCCTATTAATAAGATAGGTAGCAGTTAAAGCAACTTCTGCCCAAAAGTCTTTCGGGACTTGATTTGTTATTAATAAAGTCCTAGTGGTTTCCATAAAATGGCGATGTTTACGTTCTGTCTGCCCATTTTGTTGAGGTGTATAAGGACAAGATCTTTGATGTGTGATGCCATGTGACTTAAGATAATTTTTAAAATCTGTGGATAAAAACTCTTTCCCTGAATCTGTGCGGAAAATGGTAATATCATTTTGAAACTTGTTTTTAATCATATTATGAAATGCTTGAAAGTATGAAAATACTTCAAACTTATGTTTAAGAAAGTAAATCCATGTATGTCGAGAGAAATCATCGACAAAAATAACATAGTAAGCAAATTCTCCTTTAGAAATTACTGGTGCAGGACCCCAAACACCCGAGTGCACTAATTCAAATGGTTTTGAAGAGAAAAAAGTTTTGTTCTGAAATAGTAATTTTTTTATTTTGCCAAGAATACAATCTTTACAGTCAAATGATTCAGAGTTACAAAATTTTCCTAGATTTGAAAAAAGTTGGATTTTGGCTATATGTGGGTGACCAAGTCTCTTATGCCACAGTTCTAACTTCCAACTCAATTTTCTTAATATTATAGCAAAAAACATTCTTCGGCATTTCCAAAAAATCCATGTAATAGAGTCCTCCTTCTCTATGGCCTTCCCTAATCAGCTTGCCTGACTGACGATCCTATACCCAACAACCATGAGAAGAAAATGAAATATTACACCCATAGTCAAAAATTTGAGATACAGATAAAAGATTTAAATTCAATTTGGCAACATATCTAATTTCTGGAATAGAAAATTTCTTTGTTTTATAATTTTTTTCAAAATTTTCTATTCTTTCTATTTCAAGAGAACATCAACTGTAAAGACCTTTGACACTTGTTTTTGACGAAGCTCGATGTCTTCGGCACAATGCTACTTTGGTTCTAAAAGAGAAAGTTCTTCCCAAAGTCTGACAAACCATTGTAATATTCACGAATTGTTTTGTCTCCTTGGGTCATCATTCGAACTTTTTCTTGGAGATTGCACACGTGTGCAATATCTTTAAGGGAATACATATTTTTAAGTTATTCCCATGTCGATAACCTTATCGGCATGATCAAACTTGGCAAGACTTGAGCATTTTTTAATGTCAACGCTATTGATAAGCCATGACATTATCTTCGCATGAGATTCTCCACTCTTTCCATTTTTTCTCGTAAGAAGCTAGAGCTTTGATTTTCTCTTCTTTCGATAGAGGAACCTCTTTATCTTCCTTTTTTTTAGTAAGAGATAGCTTAGGTTTCTAATCAGAACCATCCACAATCCCCCGTAGGCCTTTTCCCCATATATGGTGCTTCATGATTAAAGTCCATGTTACATAGTTTGTATCGCTCAATTTCATTTCATAAGCATGATGGTGACTTTATCATTGTCATCCATTGATTACAAGGAGAGAGAAAAAATAGGGATAGAAGAGAAACAAGAAGAGAAGTGAGAAAAAGAAAGAGATACAATACAACAAGATGTGGAATCTTTCCCAACGAAGTGATAAATCACTTCTCTTCAAGTGGCGAACACTTTTGCAAATGGGCATGGAAACCGAGGCAACTTTTCTTCAAGGTCTAATACTTCCGCGGCTCTGATACCATGAAATGAGATGATGATCTTCCAAACACGAACTGAGATTCGAAATGATGTCTTAACAAGACATTTAAGCATAACCCTTAAGAAGGGTATAAAAGGAAACAAAAAGAATAAAAATATTCTTTTATTGAACAAGGAGAAAGCAATGCTTAAGAAGCATTTTACATACATTACAAGAGGGGCTGTACCCCTATATATACACAGTATGAGAGAGGGAGAGAACGAGGGACTCAATAGAGTAGTTGGACTCAGTACAACGACTCTATTGCTAGTCAAGTCTTAACTAAGACTTGACTAGTTATGTCATTCTAGTTCAAATTGAACTAGATGACAAAATACAAAAAACAGAAAAATAAAAAATACAGAAAAAGAAAATTTATTATATATATATAATAATATACATTTTAACAGCATTTACCCCATATATATACAACAAAGAGAGAGAGGGCTAGCTGTTGGGCTGGTCCCAACGGTTAGCTAACAATGACCAAAATGCCCCTATAAATGGGATAAAATTACAAAAAAAAAAGAGAATGAATGAGAAAAATAAAATACATATGGTATATATATAACAGTAATACTATGATTTTTTTCGTTGTTAAAAACCTTTAAAATGCAAAAAAATGAAAACATTGTGATACTTTATATAGATGCATAGGTTTGGCCCAAAAAGTGTCGACCCCAGTCTGGTAGATCCTTCATTATTAACATTATATCTGACTTACAAGAATATCCCTCATGTGGGTATATATTACAAGACAGACCCCTGAAACATGTTACACATAAACACTCGTCATATTTCATGAGATTAAAAACTGTCACTCAACTAACAACCTCCCTCAAATTGTGCATAGGATAACACCATGGACAACCTTTTTTTTCTCAATTGCCAATGTGTTGCAGGTGATGGTGCTTTGGTAAGTAAGTCAGAGGCTTGCTTTTTCCATAAATCAGTTGATTCTCCAGCACTTGGTCTTCAATTTTCTTTCTGACAAAGTGCTTATCAAGTTCTATGTTTTTTATCTTATTATGGTAGAATGGATTTATGGAGATTGCTCCAATACTTTTGTTATCACCATAGTTACAAATATCAATCTTGGCTATATTATGTATTAGCGAAAACCAAATCTCGCAATACTAAAGGTTGCATTTATAAATCAGGCACTAAAAAATATAAAAAATAGCAAAAATAACAAAAGAATATGTTTCGATAAAAAAGTTATTTTGGAAATTAAATAAAAGTTTTAAAATTTTTGAAATATAAAAAATATAAAAGGAAGAAGAAAAAAGCAATGTTAAAATGTAGAAAGGAGATATAAAAACCAAGGTGACTGAAAATATGCCAATATTATCGTGATAATATCGCAATAAATATGGATTTGAAAATCTCACGTTATTTTACCTTTAATATCATTTATCAATTAAAATGATAGATATAGGCAATATTTGCACAGGCTGTTTATAGATTCTGTAGAATCAGAATAGCAATATTAGTAGTTGACATATCATAAAGAAATGTTTTCTAAGCTGATATTTTACATATACTCTACATGCAGCAGCTTTATAGCCTCCAAATTTTCATTAGTGTTGTCTATAATAGAATGAAAAATAGCCATACTAGTAGTTGATAACTCGACATATAAAGAAATATCTTATGGTAATGATAGGGTGCTCCCGGAGTACCTACTCTCACCTAATAGAATTTTTAGATTTTCAAATTTCTTAAACCTTTTTTGTTGATCAGACCCCATAGATATGATCTATAAGCATTATTTAGTAGAAAACAAGTTTTGGATCATGTGATTATAGCATACATGTATGTTTTTTATGACTTTTAAAAATCAACGGCTCACAATGTATCAAAATTTCATGACTTAAAAATTCCTATTTTTATGTTCAAAAAACATGATCCAAAGCATGATTCCTATCAACTAAACTATGTTGAGTGCATCCATAAGGTTTAATTGAGAAGATGCAACCTACAACCTTGATTTCTAGTATGTGGGATTAGGTACTACCGGAGCACCATAGCATTACTCAATATCTTATTGGGCATCACAGCCTCCTAATTTTCGTTAGTGTTTTTTATATTAGAAACAACACAAACCAAGAATGCAGCAACTAACTGCCAATCATGTGTCCATCAGTTTTTAGCATGCAGATGCAATTGCTGGAAAATAACTACGTTAACTGTTAATTTATACAACAACAACTACGCCTTCATCCCAAAACAATTGGGGTCAGCGATATGAACCAAAAAAGAAATTCATTTTGGGTCTTCCACATGAATCCTTTTCCTCCAATCATTTCTATCCAACGCCATGTCCTCGGTGAGGTTCAAAGCATTCATATCCTTTCCTATCATCTCCATCCAAGTCTTCCTAGGCCTACCCCGACCTCTTTTAACTAATATATTTTCCCATTTCTCCAACCTTCTAACTGGAGCATCATTAGGCCTTCGCCGAATATGTCCAAACCATCGTAAACGATTCTCTCGCATCTTATTTTCAATGGGTGCAACACCTACCTTCTTACGTATCTCTTTGTTCCGAATCTTATCTTTTATTGTATTTCCACACATCCATCTAAGCATCCGCATCTCAGCTACACTCATTTTTTGAATATGATGTCTCTTGGCAGCCCAATATTCCGTACCATATAGTAAAGCGGGTCTAATAGTCGTCCTATAAAACTTTCCCTTCAACCGCAATGGCATTCTACGATCGCACAGCACTCCAGTAGCACTTTTCCATTTCATCCACCCAACCTTTATCCTATGATTTACATCTCCATCAATTTCTCCATACTTTTGAATGATGGATCCCAAATATTTGAAATAATCATTCACCGGTATATCTTGCTTACCAAGCTTCACTACACTCCCATCACTACTCCGTTGCTTACTAAACCGACATTCCATATATTCAGTCTTACTCTTACTCAACTTAAAACCTCTAGCTTCCAATGTCTGTCTCCATAATTCTAACTTAGCATTAACCCCAGCTCTAGACTCATCAATCAAAACAATATCATCAGCAAACAACATACACCACGGTACATTTTCTTGAATTGATCTCGTAAGCTCATCCATCACAATCGTAAATAGGAAAGGGCTTAAAGCAGATCTTTGATGTAACCCAACCGTTATCGGAAAATTGGTTGTCACCCCTCCACAAGTGCGGACATTGGTTACTACTCCTTCATACATATCTTTAATTAACGTTAACTGTTAATTTATATGATAAATAAATAAATATATATATATATATAATGTATTTTCCCTTTATTGTGACATATATGTAATAGGTTATGCCATTTTTGTCTTTTCCCTTATGTAATAGGACCTGCCCATTAGGGTCAGTTTTGTCATTTTTTATTTTTTGTTTTTTGTCTTTTTTATTTTTCATTTTTAGTTGGACTAGCCCCTTGTTCCCTTCTTTCTATATATATATATGGGATCTCTCCATGTTATGCTTCTTCTCTTGAGCATTTTATGTTAAATAATTTTTTTTTATGTTTTGTGTGTTGTTAGCCCTTTGGTGTCTTGTTCTTGTGCTATCTTTTGTGAGATTGTATTTTGCCCAATTGTGGCCGATTGTATTTATGCACACTTGTGTATCTTTGTAGCCCTTAGAGGCATATATTTGTGCACATTCTTGTTTCATTACAACATCTATTCCTGTTGGAAAACAACTATCTTTGTATGAACTTGTGATGTTTATTAAGAGCTAACGATATTGGATCTGGGTTTAGATCAGGATCCAAACTCATCCAATACAACAGATGTTACACCTGGTTTTCTTATTGTGTTGGGTTCCTTATTGTATTGTATTGTGTTTCCTTACTGTGTTAGATTCCTTATTGTATTGGGCTTCCTTATTGTATTGGATTTCTTTGTTGTGCTAGGTTTTCAAACCCACTTGTATTATTCTCTATATAATGCCTAGTGGTGTCAATGGGTCGGGTTTGACCTGGACCCGACCCATACCAAACCCTATAGGGTCAGGGATTGGTGATAAATAAGGTCTGATTGGAATCCAGGTCGGACCTAAAGGGTTTGATTAATATATGGAGACAGGTATGGTTTGTGAAATTTCATACCAGACTCGGGCCCGATCTGAGTTCCGATTAAAATCCACAAATTTTCAATGTACAAATAATAAAAATATTATTTTACTGGGTATGGTCTAGGTCTGGTTCATGTAATCCTTATAAGATCCGGGTATGGTTTCTCTTATGGTGGGTCTGATTAGACCCAGGTCTGGACCCAATACCATAATCTCAAATCAGGTTTGGGTCTGGTTCCACCTAGGTCCGAACAAAACCTGACCTGTTGACACCCCTAATAATGCCATGGACAGGCTCACGCTCCCTCATTGGGAATCAACTTTCTGATCGCTTCCATTAAGGTACGTTTCTTTTCCCTGTTTGCCTCTTTTCAAGTTTTCTCCCCTTTCTGTCCATCTTTCTTCTTTTCCTTATTCTTTTTCTTCTCTAAATTCTTCCTTCTTTTAAAGCTATTCCCAATCTGTTTTGACTGTTGCTATAACTCCTCTTTACCTAAAGAAAAGAATCAAATTGTTGATTCTAATCTGATTTCCTTAACTTCTGTTTTGATGTCAATCTCAGTTCTCTTTTCTTTATCTTGATGTCATAGAGATTCCAATAATCTGTTATTCTTTGTACCTTATTTGGATTCGAACCCAACATATTCAGATTTACATACCCTGTTTATTACCTGCGTACTTAGATTTGCAAGTTTCTTTATAGAAGGTTCTTAATTTTTTTTGGTTCAGAAACATCAAGTTTCTGATCAAATAAATTCTGGTACGTGACTACTGTGAAATTCCGACCTAAAAAAAAAAGGTCGACAGTTTTTTTTACGTGATAGTCTGAATATTCCCATTCTTTTCATTCTCTCTAACTCTCTCTTATTGTCCTTATGGATCCAAACCCACAGTTGTCTCTATCTTCCACCTTTTTACCCCAATTAGTCTTTGAAAAAATAAATAATTCTAATTTTCTAACTTGGAAAAGGCAAATAACTCCTTTCATTAGGGGTCGATATCTTTGCTCATGTTAGAAATCCATATTTTATCTCATGGATGAAGCGAGATCAGGCATTGGTTGCCTGTATCTGTTAAAATGTATCATTCAACCTTTGTAATATTATATATATTTTATATATATAAAGGATAATACATATTCATATATTGTATATATGCATATGTATTATTCTAATTATATATATAAAATATATATTTCTCTATTTATAGGCATAGGGGTAGTTTAGACATTTCACAGTTTTACGCATATTCCATTCGGAATATGTTTGTAATTTAATTTTATATTTTCTTTTTTTTCTTTTTTTTCTTTTTCTCCTTTTTTTGGGTTTGCACCACCTAGGGAGGCTCCCCAAAAAGTCGTTGGGGAGCCCCCAACGGTCACAAATGTGACCGTTGGGGGCTCCCAACGACTCCTTTGGGAGCCCCCTTTGTGGCTCCTCTCTTGTGTTATAAATAGGGGTCTCCCCCTTGTATTTCCTTACTCCTTGGAGGAGCTTATGCTCCATTGTATAGGGTTTTTTACCCTCTTCTTCTTATTTCTTCAATAATATTCAACTTATGACTTTGTCATATTTACCCCTTTTATGGGTTTATGTATTAGCACATGATGTGCTTGTGTTGTTCCCTTGAGTGGGTATATTCGCACTTAATGTGCATGTGTATGGGTTCATTATCGAACCTAAAGTATTCAAAGTCACTTTCTAACATGGTATCAGAGCACGGTTGAGATCGAGTTGCTCTTTGGTGCATCGGGAAGCGTGGTATTCAAGAAATTTTTAAAGAAAAATGGTGAAGTATTCATTTCTCTCTCTTTTCTTTCTTAAAGTTATTCGGTATGCATTCTATTTCTTTAAGTATTGTATGAAGAATTTAATATGCTTTTTTATGTGTACTCTTTGTCATTATGTCTTTTTATAAAAATTTGAGTTACTTGATACTCTATTGAATCTTTTTCGTATGTTTTTCTTTGAAAAATTTTAAATGATAACTTGTTTGGCGAAAAATTAGATATATGATTGCTCAAAACTTGCTTTAATGAGTCTGTAAAAATTTATGACCATTGGAGCTTTGAATTTATATTTTAAACCTAACTTTGTTTATAAGAATACCTTTTATATGAATGGTAAGTCTTTAAAGAAAGGTACGTTAAGATTAAAATGTTTGTGAGGTGTAGTTTTTTTTGAAAAATGCTTGACATATATGAAAAATTCCTTAATAAGTTTTGATTCACTTTCCTAATGTGTCCTTTTTATATAAGCAACATTTAATTAAGGTTTTTTTTTTTCGGTTGAATTAAGTTTTAAAATAGTCTTATGGAATATGGTGATTTTCTTTGCATCTTTATACTCTTAAAAGATTTTTCAATTTGATTTAAAGAGCTTGTCTCATTATAAAATTTATGGTCTTTACTAATGTTTGTTGCGTACTTATTGCATTAGGAGTTGGTAATAATCTATTAAGTCATGTTTTTTTATAAAACTTAAGAGTTTTGAATTTTTCCTCGATAAATGTTTAATTTTATAGATTTATGCCATAGTACAATCTTACTTTATCATAAGGTTTTTTAATAAATCTATTATTCTTCTTTGTTGGGATTTCTCCCACTTTAGTGGAGTTTCCCCCTTCTTTGGGAATTTTGTGTGTTTTTTGAGCTCTCTTTAAGGAGCCTTTCGGTTCTTATAATCTTCTTGTGAGTATATACTCTTTTATGAAGATTTCATGGTTGTTGTGAGAAGATTGGTTGTGAGCATCATTTTTTAAGTTACAATAGTGGATTTCATAAGATTTTCAAACTTCATCATCTTTATGAATGCCTATATTGGCCTAAGTTTGTTATTTGCTCATTCAAGATTATTGTCATTTAAAAATCTTGCATTGCATAAAAGTGTATCTATTATCATTTGGTATGCATTTAATTGCACTTTATATCTATCATAGTTGAGGCTTGTTTTTGACTTTTTCTAAATCGGTTCTTACGCATGATGTTGCTTAATATTTCATAAATTGTGTTAGTTGCATAATAAGCCTTTTTTGTATAAATGACTTCTTTTGAAGATTAAGCATAATTCGGATTTATGCAAAATTGTTGTTGTAAAGCATATTATTGTGATTGATTACATTGGACCTTTGATTCAATTTTTAATCGGTCCTCTTTTCTTTGAAAAATGATTCCTAAAGTGTTTATTGCCTTTTTGTGGCATTTATATTTGTCCATCACATGTTATTTAATGCATCACTTGTTTGGCCTTATTATTGTTTTATTAGAGATGTTTGTTGAGGTGAGTTATGGGCACCTCGTGTTATATCATTCTAGATTATCCACTTGCCATATTATAGATGGTGATTGAGGTGAGTTATGGGCACCTTAGGACTCTAGAATGATTTGGTATATGATCTCTAATTATGAGTGTGTCACTCATTGTTATGTCATTTTAGTTTGTCCACTTACCATATTATAGATGGTGGTTGAGGTGAGTTATGGGCACCTTGGGACTCTAGAATGATTTGGTATATGAGTGTGTCACTAGTTTAATGTTGGCCATTGATCTTATGGATGTTCTTATTTATATATAAATGTGATGGATATATGATGTTTAAAACCTTAAATGTTTTAAGGTATATTAAAATCAAGGTTTTGGGGTTATTGCCCAACCTTTTATTGTTTATGAATCATATGAGTGCATTTGCACATTTATGTTTTGTGCTTTTGTGCATAAGTGTTCTTGGTGTGTATATATTCACACATTTTATTTCAAAATGATTTTGTTATGGGTATTCTTTTTTTTGAAGAATATTGTTTCAAGGTTTTATTTATATGTTTGTCATTACAAGTTTTATTGTCTCAAAAGTCTTCTCTTTTTATGCCCCTTATCTAAGTGTCATCATATGTAGACAAGAATTTTATTACACCTTAGTGTGTTGGTAGCCCTTTGTTGGCTTTTGCTCTCTTGGTCTAGTAGTTGAACACACTTGTCTTGAGTGTTATTTTATGTAGACAAGGCACGTTGATTCACACCATGGTGTGTGATTTTAGTCCATGTTGACGTTTGTGTCCTTGTTCTAGTCGCTGAGATGTATGCCCATGGTTGGCTTATTTCACTCATTTCAAGTGTCATCTTATGTAGACAAGAGATGTATTGTGTTTTAGCCCATGGTTGGCTTGTTACTCTTGTTCTAGTAGCTGAACATAATTGGTTTTGAGTGTATTTTTACGTAGACAAGAGATGCTTTTGGTCCATATTGGCGTGTATTCTCTTATTCTTGTCGTAGATGCACTCATTTCAAGTATTATTATATGTAGACAAGAGGTTCTTTTGCACACCTTTGTGTGTGTCTTTGGCCTTTAATGGCATTATATTTATATTCTTGATTTAGTAGCTTATACACTTGATTTATGGGTTTTGGAGGACTAATGAGGTAGTGGTTTGTAATGGATGAACTATTGTTGAAATTTGCAAAATTTCATTCATGACTTGTGTTTTAAGATATTCAAGTGAATCATATTTTTGATATGCATATTTTAAAATCAAGTTGATTTTTTGGCATTTAATCTATATATTAAGTGCTTATGGTTTTTTGGCCACTTTTGTATGCAAAATGTGTTTTTGTCAATTGAGTGAGATTTTCCTAAATGGGTAAGATTCTCTACTCAAATAACACTCTTCGTTTTGCCTCGTAAATGGATTTAAAACCTTGTGAACTCTTGTGTTTATTTTGTCTAAAGTATGCTTGGAGACTTCGTTTCTCTTGTTTGGCACTTCATTACATGTTTGAAGCATGTTCATTAATGATTCCTCTAAGTATTAATTCATTTCATGATAATATATGCATATGCTCTTTATGGCCTTTTAGGATCTCATTCAATAAAACATATGTAACTTATGCCTCTTCGTAGGCTTACTGTGGTGTCCCTTAGAGGACCATTGTGTTATTCCCTATTATGGGGTTATGTTTGTCCAATGTTGGACCTTATGAATGCATTATGCATTCTTGTAATTCATTTCTGCATAATTTGCTTCCGCTCACCATTTAACATGATATATGATTTTGAAATCTTGATTTTTCTAAATTTTTCTCATGCTAAAGTAATTATTTTATCATGTGATCTTGCATAAATATAATTTTGCACCTTGTTAGGAATGTTCCATTTGAGTAAAGTCAAAGATATTTTTTACTTGTTCTTTGTTGTTGTTCCACAGGATCTTGAAGATAAGTGAAAAAGGAAGTACCTTGGATAGATCATGGAAGGTGCTCATCGTTAAAGACGTTGGAGGAAGACATTTGCATTTTCAATGGCATTCAGACTGAAGGCTCTTGAAGCCTTGAGATTCTTCTTCTTGCTTTCTTCAATCTTTTCGTTCCCCCACGCAAAGTTTGAGGGGGGGTGTTAAAATGTATCATTCAACCTTTGTAATATTATATATATTATATATATATAAAGGATAATACATATTCATATATTGTATATATGCATATGTATTATTCTAATTATATATATAAAATATATATTTCTTTATTTATAGGCATAGGGGTAGTTTAGACATTTCACAGTTTTATGCATATTCCATTCGGAATATGTTTGTAATTTAATTTTATATTTTCTTTTTTTCTTTTTCTCCTTTTTTTGGGTTTGCACCACCTAGGGAGGCTCCCCAAAGAGTCGTTGGGGAGCCCCCAACGGTCACAAATGTGACCGTTGGGGGCTCCCAACGACTCCTTTGGGAGCCCCCTTTGTGGCTCCTCTCTTGTGTTATAAATAGGGGTCTCCCCCTTGTATTTCCTTACTCCTTGGAGGAGCTTATGCTCCATTGTATAGGGTTTTTTACCCTCTTCTTCTTATTTCTTCAATAATATTCAACTTATGACTTTATGTCATATTTACCCCTTTTATGGGTTTATGTATTAGCACATGATGTGCTTGTGTTGTTCCCTTGAGTGGGTATATTCGCACTTAATGTGCATGTGTATGGGTTCATTATCGAACCTAAAGTATTCAAAGTCACTTTCTAACATATATCATCTCTACTTTGTTGTAGAAGGTGCTCATTGTAGTACCTGAGCTACAACTCTATACTAGACTAGTCTAGACATATTTACAAATTTTCGAATCCAAGATAATGTTTTTGAAGAAAGAATTTCAGAATTTTAATAAAGGTTCCATGGCAATCATGGAGTATCTGAACAAGATGAAGAACATCACTGATCAGCTTGCTATGGTTGGCTATGAAGTATCGGATAATGATATGGTTCAGCAGGCTCTCAGCGGTTTTGGCCCCGAATATCACGTCCTCTCAACCACTCTGCTTTATTCAGACTTACTCCCTATATTTGAGAATTTGAGGGCCAAATTATTACATTATGAGACAACTCTTCGTGCTGATATCAATGCCTCTAGTGAAACCCAAAAAATTCTTGTTACTAATGTTTCATAAGGATGTGAATACTTTAGAGGAGGCAGGGGACGTGGTCGTGGAGGCAATCAGGTAGGCCGAGGTATATTGCCCACACTAAATGTTACTCCTAACATTGTTGCCCAAATGAGACGCCTTGCTTCATATGCAAGAAGCCAAACCATGTCAAAGCAAATTATTGGTTTAAGAATGATTGCAGATATAATCAAGGGGAAACACAAAACAAGAATTAAGGAAAGAATCAATTTGGAGGTTAGAGGAATGCACAAAGTAGTGGAGAAGGTGAAGTCCCAATAGATAAGCAATTGCTACTTGCTTCCTTTGCCAAACTCAATTTAAAGCAGAATGAGGAAAGTGTCTGGTACCTTGATTCTGGAGCCACTAAGCACATTACAGGTGATGAGGGTAGGTTCTCAACTTTGGTTCTTTATTATGGTAGAGATAATTTTGTTACTAGAGATGAGACTTGTCACCCCATCACACATTGAAAATGTGTCTATTCTTTTGTCTAAGTGTACTTCTCTAAATCTTTCCAATGTCTTTTTTGTTCTCAACATCAAGAAAAATCTTATTTATGTCTCTAAACTTGTGGATAATGCCAATTCATGTGTGATATTAACTTTGTCCTCTGTTTGTGTCAAGGATCTTCACATGAAGATGATATTCGCTGAAGGAAAAAGATCGGAAAATATGTGCATCTTCAAAGAAGATCTTGAGATCAAGTCAATTGGTTTTGTTTCGAAAGCCTAGTCTAGAGTCATTCAGTCCAACCGTTCTGTTTAGTACTTCTAGGTCAAATAAAGCCAATGTCTAGCATATAAGCATCTTGCTCATTGTAGTCGTGGTTTCATTGAAAGATTGGTTTCTAATAAACTCATTCCTGAGTCTAGTTTAGAATGTGAGTCTATTAATGCCTTTTGTTCAAGTTGTCAAGAATGTGATAGGATCTAAGTGGATTTATATGATTAAATATAAAACATATGACACTATTGAAAGGTATAAGGTTTGTCTTGTTGCAAAGGGTTTTACGCAAGAATATGACATGGATTATAATGAGACATTTACCCTTGTGGTTAAAATAGGGGGCAATACATATCATCTTGTCTCTAGCAGTGAATTATGGCCGAACGTCGAACCAACTTGATGTTAAGAATGCCTTCTTACACAAAGACTTAAAGAAAAGGTTTATATGGAACAACCAAAGGGATACATTGAAAATGATCCAATTAAATACGTATATCAACTTAAGAGGGCTATATATGGCCTAAAGTAAGTCTCTCGTTTTTGGTTCGAGAGTTTTTCTTTTGAAATACAAAGACATGGCTTTTGCAGATCTTCACTTGATAACTCCTTGTTTATCCACAAAGGTAAAAGATATATGATTGTTTTGCTAATATAAATGGATGGCATAATTGTTATAAGGAGTTGAAATAAACATAATCATGAAATAAAATAAGTGTTGAATAAACATTTTAAAATGAAGGATCTTGATAAGTTGAAATACTTCTTGGGAGTTGAGGTTGATAAAAGAAAACTCAACATAAGTACACTATGGATCTCTTACGCAAAACATGTATGGCTAATTGTAAGTTTATGTTAACTCCGGTCCCAATACACCAGCAATTGAGTGTTAATGATAGAGAGTTGTATAATGATCCTACTGAATACAAGAGTATTGTTGGCATGCTGCAATATCTTACATTTACAAGGCCAAATGTTGTACATGCAATAAAACAAGTGTCTCAATTTATGCATCAACCCAGAACTACACATATGGAAGCAGTGAAACGAATTCTCTGGTATTTAAATGACACCTTGGGGATGGTTTGTTCTATAAAAAAATAGATCATAGGGAATATCTTCTCATAATTATGGTCTATTCGGATGTTGACGGGGCAGGGAATCTAGACGAGTGAAAATCAATTTCAGGAGGTTATTACATATTTGTTGGAGGTAATCTTGTTTCTTGGTCCAGTCATAAACAACGAGCTATAGCACGATCAAGTACAAAATCTGAATATCAAGCCATGGTGACAACAACCTCAGAGTTGATGTGAATAAGAAGTTTGTTACATGAGCTAGACGAGACGATCCCTAGATCAATTTTATTTTGTGACAATCAGAGTGCCATCAAAATCTCATTGAACCTTGTTTATCATGGAAAGACCAAGCATATAGAAATTGTTCAGCACTTCATCAGAAGTAAATTGAAGATGGTGAGCTGAAGCCAGATTCATCGGTTCAGAGAATCAGATTGCAGATCTCTTCACCAAGGGTTTGACGTAGCAAAGGTTTTGGTGTTTGAAGTCCAAGTTGTCCGTGGTGATTACCATGTACAACTTGAGGGAGGCTATTAAGAGATGACAATATTGGATCTGGGTTTGAATCTGGATCCAAACCGAGATCCAATACAGCAGACGTTACACCTGGTTTCCTTATTGTGTTGGGTTCCTTATTGTATTGGGTTTCCTTGTTGTGCTGGGTTTTCAAATCCACTTGTATTATTCTCTATATAATGTCATGGACTGGCTCACGTTCCCTCATTGTGAATCGTGGAATAGAAGGAGCAGCAGCTCCTTATCCTCTCTTCTTCTTCGTTGCGTATATTTTGTATCATAGTGAAGTACCAATTCTATTAATGTTAACTTTCATGATGCTTCTACTTCCTTCATTGCTATCAGTCCATATCAAAGGATTGCTTCGTATCGAAATGAACCTGGGCACTCATAATATGCTTTACATACTTTAGCCGTTTGGCTTTCATACTATGCTAATAGGTACTTTCATTTTTTCTGCCAGGTTCTGCTTGATGATAAGGTTCACACAGTCGACATTATGCGTTTGTTGTTGAGTTATGTATGTGATTCAGTTGCTTCCGGGCAAAATGATTTGCAGAGAAGCGATCTTGTTGAAGCTTCTGTTCGGAAGCTCCTAGGGGAATTGATTGAGTTGTGCAGTGTTGTGGAATCTAGATCAAGACAATCTTCTGGCAGTAATGAACAGTTTCCAGGGACTCTTGGGCAAAATGTTATAATGAAGCGTGGTGATTGGATATGCCCCAAGTATGTGTTTTTGTAGACATAATGCATAGTTTGAGTTATGCCTGTTTTATTTGTTATTTTGTACATGAAACCCAATCTCATATTTCATTAAGGTGTAGTAGTATAGTCAGGTATGATCATGACACTCCCCTCATTCTAGTTTTTGTAATTACTACTATTTTACTATTTTGGATATACTTTTGTTTTTATATGAAAATTTTGATTGTTTTATTCATATCATAAGTTCACAGTGGCAGCTGATTGTGGAGTTGGATAGTCTATGCATGGTAGTTGTTAGCTGATTGTGATGCTTGATAGACCAAAATCACTCATAATTTTGTATTGATGAATCCACAGTCTATATTTCATATATTTTGATATTCGGGTGCTAGCACAATCTGTAAAGCATATGTTTTGATCTTGCAAGTATTTCTGCCACTGCATACAAATTTTTTATATTAATGCATCTTTACTAATTTATATATAAGACAAGGTTTATGAATCCTGGCATGGTCATTGGGTTGGGCCCACTGAATCTGCAGCTGATACTACATTAGTGGAGTCATGAGTTACTGGATTTTCAAATTATGGATTATTTTGGAAATTTGTGTTTCAGTGGAACATCATATGAGCTTTTGGATGGTTCAGGTGCAGTTTCATGAATTTTGCTAGAAATGTGAGATGTCGTGAATGTGCTAAGGCTCGGCCCAAGAGACAGCTAACCGGAGGAGAGTGGCAATGCCCTCAGTAAGTTTTTCCCTTTGTAATTATATTTTTTTCAGAATACCCATTCATTTCTGTGAGGAAAATTTTCTCTGCATGTTTCATCCAGTGTCACCTACATCAGCAATATTTTGAAAATATCACTGATAATATCGGTGATATCAAGTCAGCTGATATTATCTGCAATTTATCGTGATAATTTCAAAATATCGCGATAATATCACGATATTTTTTTGGGGAAAACTCATTTTTTAATATTTTAAGCATACATTTTCTATTTTTTGTTTCTTTTATATTTTAATACCTTCTAAAACTGTTTCTTTATATTTTTGCAAGAAAAATCATGCAAAACTATTATTTTCATATATATTTTTTCAATATTTTTAAATTCCTGAGATTTTCCAACTTTTGAAAATCTCTTTGAGAAATACCTTCACCAAGAGCATACATTGAACAATATAGGTGACTGGTTTCATCCTATATGCTATTTTTGTTGGGTTTTTTCAATGGTGAAGTGAGGTGCTGTCCTTTTCAGATGTGATTTTTATAACTATGGGAGGAATGCAGTCTGCTTAAGGTGCGACTGCAAGCGGCCAGCGGACTCTTTAATTGGTACGGCCCCAAAGTCGGACCTGGATTCTAGAAATTTTGAAAATTCTGAACTTAAGTCTAGGCTTTCTTTGAATGTTGAGAAAGCTGAGAGATCGTTTGGCATGAACATGAAGGCTGAAGTAACCGATAACAGTAAAACAGGTGGTGTGGATGGTGGGACAATTGGTGTTGCTGGTCCAGCAATTGAAGGTGCTAGCGGTATCTCTAATGTTTCTGTGGGATCAAACGAGCTAACCAAGAAGGTTGAACCATGTGATCCCTCAGAGAGGTGGTTCAAGAAAATTGCAGAGCTGCATGATGTTACAGACCTGGCAAGTGCCATACCAGATGATGAATTTCCAGAGATAATGCCACTGCGTAAGGGAGAGAACCGATTTGTCATCAGTAAGAGAAAGGACCGTTCTTTGACGTCACCTCAGTATAAAAGACGATTAGCAATGGAGCAAGCCAACAATTCTAACTTTGTTCCTTTTGTTCCATTTCCACCGGACTACTTTGCTAATAAGGACAAGCTTGCAACTGAAACATCAAATACTGGTGCTTTGGATCAAACGGAGAGGAAGACCTCAGGGGATTCTGAAGTTTCTGTCAGTGCTGAGAAAGTGTCTGATATGCCGACCGGAAGTTGGGAAAGTGGACGGCTAGACCAACAATCTCAAACTGCACAGAGCAATGTTGCTGAGAACTTAGAGAGGGGTCTCACTTCGACAAGTCTGGAGGGGTCAGCTTTGAAGGAGACTGAGCTTACTAACAGAGGTGATCAGCAAACTGACAGTTCTCTAAGCAAGCAAACAGAAGGTGAACAGAACAGTGTTCATGAGAATTGGAATAAGGGTTTCACAGGGAAAAGTTTGGAGGGTTCTGCTGTGAAGGAACCCGATCCATTGGACATGTCTGAAGAAGCCAAGGCTGAGAGATGGTTCAGGAGGGTTGCTCAGTTGAATGATATTTCCGAACTTAGTAAGATTCCTGATGAAGATTTTCCTGAGATCATGCCAATGAGGAAAGGTGTGAACAGATTTGTGGTCAGCAAGCGGAAGACACCAATGGAGAGGCGGTTGACATCGCCTCAATATCGGAGGAATTTGCCTGTGGTAAGCTCTGAACCAGCGAAAGAGACGGACTGAAAACAGCTGAAATGGTTTAAGACCTGCTATTGTTTACTTTGCGTTGGATTTTTTCTGGTGACTTTGTGTAACTTCCCAAAATTTTACTTAAGATACGGAAAAATTTCAACCCAATCTTTTTTAATATAACACATCGCAAATAATTTGGGTTTAAAAGTTGAACAACCTTAGTCGGGTTATAAGAATGAACAGCTGAACTGGATTTGATCCAGTTCTTACAATGATGTGAAACCGGATCCACCCCCACTCACATTATAAGAAAAAACATATATATTCCAAAACCATATCATTTGTTCATAAATTAAATAACAAGTTTCTGAATTAAATTCAAAATATCCAAGTCTCGTTGAGATACACAAAAGTTCAAGATCAACAAGACAAATAGAAATATGGTTTTTGGCCTCGTCACCACATTGCGTTATCACACCGCTTTTCAAACATCACTTCCACTTCATAAAACAAGGGATAAACTACAATCATGTAGATAATGAACAATACCAAAGTGTAATAGTTTAATGAATATTATAATATAAAGATCTACTGGTACAGATATAACAATCATTGAGGTCAGATAGTTAGAAGTGTTAATATACATTTTGTTTCTCTTGATTATGCTTTTGGGTATAGGAAATATGATTTTATTGTATATACTAAGAATACTACAGTGTTTATTATGTCATTTGATGTATTTTGTTGTAGTACCTAACAGATTGGGTTTATGCAACAAGCGAGCGGTTCGTGATCGACACATCTTTGCAAAGGGTAACTAGATTATAATATGTAATATTATAGTAGATAATGTGTACTACTTTTGGATAACTTTGAGTGATAGGAGGTCCAAGGACGTCATTGCTTTTGAATTCAAGCCGGTATAATATGTAAGTAAAATCTACATGAAACATCGTCATTCGAGGTTGTATCGTTCTACCCTCTTCAAGGTAGACCAACACTGTGAATGAGTTACAGTGTTGTTCTTTTCTTTCTTAAGGTGGTTAGTTGTTCATGCCCTTCGATTCAAATCTTCTTTGGCCTTGGGGGTCTAATTCATCCACTAGTCTTCAACTTGACGATGATTGAGAGATTCTTTTTGCAGATATTTAATTGCAGCTTAAATGATTGAGAAGATATGAAATTTGAGTGATTTTTTCTTTTTTTTACTCAGAATATTTTGACTGCCTCATTACCACAAGAATGGTCTTTAAAAATGTGTCATTGACTGCGATCAATATCAATCACTTACGGCTTTGTGATAATATTGAATTTTCTTTGCTGGTCATATCGAGGATTTATTCTTCATTCTTTTGGGTTGGCCAAGGGAAAGATTTTGAATTTTGAATGCTTTTTTGCAAAAAGCTTTGTCCTTTCGAAAAGAATGTTGAAGGCATTCTGAGGTATTTCTTTTGTGCAATAAAGGTTTTGAAATCAACAAATATTTAATGATAAGTTGGCAAAATGTTCTTGAAATTCTTGGTGAAAGCAAGCATTGGAGTCTGACTTAACGCATCCATGACAAAATTCTTCTCTTCTTTCTTCAAATGAGAAGATTCAGAAATGGGAAATAGAAAATACTCATATCTTCCCTGAAGAGGAGGTGTTTGCAAAATGAACTTTCAAAGAGAAATTAAGCTTTCATCAAAACTTCCTAACATTAGGCTTCTCTTATGAAAAGGGGGTCGATAATGGTGAGGTCGGTGAATTGGTCAATAAGGAACGAGTTCATCACACTCTCTCTGAAAAGAGGGTCCTTCATGATGAAATGGCCTAGTATGAAAATTGAGGGGCCACAAGGAAAGCGAGCTTTTGTCGAAGCTCTCCCTGAAAAAAGGGTTCCTTCTGTGAAATTGAAATTTGTTTTGCAAACGATTCACAAAGACACGAGTCCCTTCAAACTCTTCCTGAAAATGGGCTAAGTGAACAAAGGGTAGCATGCGAAAAGATTAAGCTCCCTCGAACTCTCCCTGTAAAAAGGGTCTCTCGCAAGAGAAAATGATTGAGATTGATATTGGGTTACCAAAAGGTCAAAATTGAAAATTGGAAATTAGATGACCTGAAGGTCGAAATTGAGAATTGGGTGACCCGAAGGTCGAAATTGGAAATTAGAAATTGGGTGACCTGGAGGTCGAAATTGGAAATTGGAATTAATATAAAGATTGAATTTGAAAAAATGACCAATACACATACAGGAGTTTGTAAAATAACCGATGCGAGGTTAGGTTTTGTAAAAGGACCAACACAAAGCTGGATTCAGATAGAAAAACCAATGTAAAATCTAGGTTTGGTTAAAGGACCAGTGCTAAACTGGGTTTGGAAGGACCAATGCTAAGCTGGGTTTAGAAAGACCAGTGCTAAACTGGATTTTGAAGGACCAATTTAAACATTGGGCTTTGGGAAGGATCGATGCTAAACCGGATTTGGAAGGACCAATGCTAAACCAGATTTGGTTAAAGGACCAGTGCTAAACTGGGTTTGAAAGGATTGATGCTAAATCGGATTTGGTTAAAGGACCAGTGCTAAACTGGGTTTGAAAGGACCGATGCTAAACCAGATTTTGAAGAACCAATTCAAAGATTGGGCTTTGGGAATGATCGATGCTAAACTGGATTTGGAAAGACCGATGCTAAACTAGATTTGGTTAAAGAACCATTGCTAAACTGGGTTTAAAAGGACCGATGTTAAACCGGATTTGGAAGGACTGATGCTAAACCGGATTTGGTTAAAAGACCAGTGCTAAATTGGGTTTGAAAGGACCGATGCTAAACCGGATTTGGAAGGACCGATGCTAAACCAGATTTGGTTAAAGGACCAGTGCTAAACTGGGTTTGAAAGGATCGATGCTAAACTGGATTTTGAAGAATCAGTGCTAAACCGAATTTGACAAAAAGATTCAAATCGAAATTCAAATCTTCAAGGGAAACTAAATGAATTGGGGTTTGAAAGAAAATTCGAGTTGAAATTTGGATCTTCTAGACCAATTACTAAATTACAGAAAATTCGAGTAGAAATTCAAACCTTTAAAGGAAAGCTAAGCGAATTGGATTTGGAATAAGATTCAAGTCAGAACTCTAATCTTCTAGACCGATTCTAGACATTTGAATTGGATTTGGAAGAAAATTCGAGTCAGAACTCTAATTTTCTAGACCAATTCTAGACATTTGAATTGGATTTGGAAGAAAATTCGAGTCAGAACTCTAATTTTCTAGACCAATTTTAGACATTTGAGTTAGATTTGGAAAAAAATTCGAGTCGGAACTCTAATTTTTTAGACCAATTCTAGACATTTGAATTGGATTTAGAAAAAAATTTGAGTCAGAACTTTAATTTTCTAGACCAATTCAGAAGGAAAAGAAATTTGGGCCCGAACTCGAATCCTGAAGGAAAATTAAACTGAATTAAGGTTTTAAGGAAAGAAGATTCAAATCAGAACTCGAATATCAAAGGAAAAACTAAATCAGGGTGGACTGGGTTTTGTTTTGACGGATCAGCTTGAAAGCAGAAATTTGATTTGACCGACCGGCTCGAAAGCAGGATTTTGTTTTGAAAGGTTTGAAAAATGATTGATGAAGTTATAACCCGAAGGCTGGAAAATGACTGATATTGGTAGGATTATAACCCAAAGGTTTTGACAAGATTGGTCGACCCAGATGTTTGTTTGTAGAAATTTGGCATTAAGTACGATATTAAACCATTATAAAGGACTGCATTACTTCTATGAATGATCTCAGGATTATCCCCTTATCCTGAATGAGAAGTTCAGGTTTATCCCTTAACCTAAAGGGAAAATGAATTTAATGCAAATGAATGCATGCAAATGCAAATGAATGCAAAATGATGTAAATGGGTGCACATGCATGCAAAATGAGAGATTTGTTTGATCCTGCCTGCATACAGGATCTTTTGAAGACATTTTTCAAAATAATGCCCCAGTGTAATAGGGAAAGCAAATTTTGGATAAAAGGAAGATAATTGACGTTTGAAGAATGCTCTTTGAAGGTAACAAAGCAACTGACTTTTGATTGATTCAGGAGAAACTCTGAAGAATATCACTCCCCGCGAAAGGAGATTTTGCAAAGAAGGAAAATAAAAGGTGACATCAAGCTTATGAGAAAAATTGACAATTTTATTGATGCATTGAAGGAAAAATGACTAATTAAGGAAAGATAAATAGGATTACATCATCATTCTAAAATAAAAGCAAGATGAGAAATGGAAAAATGTTGGCATTGTCAGCTTTTTGAGTGATGCTTAGTCAAGATGATGGACTGGTATCTTTTTCATCTACCATAAAGAGCTTTTTGTCGATGCAGTCTTAAATAATGTTCTTGAGGACGAAGCAGCGCTCAGTATCATGCCCCATTGCTCGGTGGAACTTACATAAATGATCTTTCCATTTTCCTAAGGCGACTGAAGGATCGACAACCCTTAAAAGTTTGATCAAATCTTTTTCGAGCAGGTATTCAAGAACTTTCTCAAGCGGTTGATCTAAAAAAGTGAATTTGCGGTCATAACCCTAACTGTCACGCCTTATCTTCTCTCGAGTGCTTGATTTCTGTGGGAAGTCAAAAGACTTGTTATCATGCTTGAGGGCATTACCCTTTTTGCTTTTCATGTCGTTGCTATTGTTTTGGCCTGTGGTGTTGGTTGCATGAGTGGCTCGCACTTTTTCCTTGGCGTCTGAGCTATTTTTCGAGAGTGTGAGACTCTTACACCATTTTCTATCCTCATTTTGAGCCATTCAGCTCGTTCTATCAATTCAACGAAAGATTGTGCTGGGGAAATGGAGATCAGGCCTCTCAAAGGTTGAGAGAAATTATTCATGATCACCAAAAATGCATGCCCTTCTGATATTGGATCCTTCATTTGATTGCAAGTGGATCTTCATCTGTGAATGAAGTCTCTAACCTTTTTGTTCTCTTTCTGCTTCAGATTGTAGAAATGATTGAGGGTTGGTAGTGCCTCTGTGTTAAACAAGAACCGCTCGATGAACAAATTCACCACCTTATTGAACTCTTTCAACTCGATGGGATTGATGTGCTCTAAATACCATTTGGCGGTTGTTCCCTCCAAACTGCGAGAGAAGCAAAGGAAAATAGCTCGATTGTCTCGCTTGAATTTTACACATTCAGTGAAGAACATAGTCAAATATGCCTTCAGATCATCAGAACCATCGAATTTGATAAACTTTCTAGGGAGATTGTCAAGATTGTCATCCCCGTCTAAACCATCATAGAAGTCTTCGCTCGTGAAGACTTTCTTGCCCTTGTCGCGGGCCTGCAGATCTTTGATCATTTTAACCACATCCCTGAGTTGTGGTTGGTCAGAATCATTGACAGATTGTTCTTTGAATTTGTGGGCCGACCTCTGTCCCTGAGTTGATTTTCGAAATGTCTGCTGGGTCTCAAATTCCTCATCGATGTCATCGACCAATTCTGATTCATCAGACGTATCCTCATGTTGGATACGCTTCTTGGATACCTTTACCTGCTTTTTCAATTTTCGGCCCTTGGCCTTCTTCTTGGTAGAGATCTTCTCTGAGCTGGCTCCAGCTTGCTCACTCATCATTTTCTTCATCATCTTTTGAAAAAGGGCATACATCTGCGGATCAACATCATCATTGTCCTGCTGGCCCTGACCCTTGGAAGATCGCTGAGACGACATCTTCTGCTCAGATTTGGAAGAGTGATCACTATGCTGAATAGGGGTAGTCTTTTTGTCGGACCTTGTCAACACTATAAAGGATTGTAAATGCTTTCTGCGAGGCAAAACTGAGGGTTAGGTCCTGAGAATGGTTCTGAATAGAAAGAAAATATTTGCTCAAAATTTGGTAGACAATTGGAAAGATATCCCATTACTAGGGACTGAGTCATCATTAGAGTCACGACAATTGCGCTGCTATTCCTTGCAAAAAGAATGAACGACTGAAAATATGCTTTGTTACCTAGGCGAGGTCGTCAAACTATGATAGAATAAAAATTGAAGGAATTTTATTGAAAAAAGACATGATTTTATCAATAATAAACTTGACAGAGAGGAGGGGACAAACAATTTTTCACCACTCCTGATGATCATTGGACACCCGAGGATCCAGAAAAAGAGTGAGAGTAACAAAAAGAATCCTAGCCATATTTGGCAGAATGGTATGTTCCTGATCATTGATCTGATGTGATATCAAACTCTGACATGATCCCTGAAAGTAGACGAGCTTTTACGCGCTTCTGTCTTTAAGAAAATTATCTGACGCATCGCTCTGGGTGATAGTAGGTGCAAAAGAATGGGCCAAGTAGCTTGAATCGCTTGCCATATGCATAGGTGTATCTGGGAGGTGACTTCTGATGATCAAAATAGTCTCATACGACCTCTTCTTCTTGAAGGTTGTCGATCAAGAATCGGTATCGCGCAACTGAAAGAAGCTCTTTGTCGTTGTATCTGAATGAGCTAGCTCTGGTTGACACATGCCGGAGGAACCAGGATTGCAAGGCATAGGTGCACCCTTCGAGTAGAATTGATTCCCCAAGTGTGAAACGGGTCAACCCTTGGTACAGAAAAGTGAGTGCAGTCATGGCTATTGAGAGGCAGTTGGTCTGTCGGCTTTCCCATCTTTGCAAAAGTTGAACTATCCTGATATCCACATAATTCTGTTCGTCTAGGAAGAAAGTCAGTCCCATAGTGCATAGGACTATCGCATGTTGAATTCTCTCTCGAGCTATTCTGGATAATGAATTGACTTCTGCGAATGCTCCATACTGTCGGTAGATCTCGAGCAAATCTACGTATTCATTTTCATCTTGCTTCGATCAGAGGCCAGGACTTACGTCCTGTCATGCGAGCTAAAGCGTCTCGGGGATTAAGACCTTTGACATTGATAAAAAATTGTTGCTCCAATGGATTTCTAGGCTGACTGGTTGGCTCGGGCAATCCCATATTCTCTGAAAACTCGTCCATCAGTAGGGTCATCTCGCCCCATGGGAACCAGAAAGTACATGTGCACGGGTTCCATCGCTCTGCCAGTGCATGGATCAAATTGTCGTTGATCATCTGCTTTCCCACTGCGGATGTCAGTTCTAACCCACAATTGCTCAAATGGTCCAAAAACATACGAGAGAAATTCTTGAGCCAGGAATAATACCACCGGGGAATGAAGGTTCCGGTGTTGAGAGCTTGATGCTCGAAAAGACTTTGCCGCACCTCATAGGAGATGTGACTCTCAGGAAAGACGAAATCGAGCTGACTGAATGTCATCAGACTTGAAAACAGAGAAAATGAGACTTGGGAAAATACAGGAATTTTGAAAAATTGCAGGCAGGATAAAAAATGAAGCTGGAAATTCGAGATCCAGAAGAACGAAATGATGGAAAATCACCTGGAGTTTTGAATAAAAGTAGAGAATTTGAGAAAATCGTTCAGGGTTTTGAGAAAATGAAATATTTTATAAAAGATGAAAAATGAGGTGTTTTAGAAAATTGTCTAGTATTTTAGAAAAATTGAGAAAAATATGGAAAAATAAGATGGAAAATGAATACAATACATTCAACCACAAACAATTATGCACATACAGCATTCCCTAAGAAGCTGACTCTAAATGTATCAATTTTTGAAAGAGTTGTAGGACTCTAATCCTGACTCTAAGCTTAAATCAGCTATGTACAATCATGCTATGCCGATATACTCGAGCCGAAACCCGAAGTACGTGGCATAAAAGTTTATCTCTGATTTTAGGCTTGTGTTTTCCCAACATCCTTGAGCGTCTGTCGATAGACGTTGGACTATGGCTCTTGATACATGGCATGGCGGCGTTAGCCTAAATAAGTGGCTCAGTTGTGAGGCTTTGTCCCGAACTATGGTTCTAGAAGAAAGCCCAACAACGTGAAGATCGGGTAGACATAGGTGGGGTGGTTTTTGAAACATGAGTACATGCAAGAAAATCAAAAGGCTTTAAAACCTAGAGAGATAGAGATTTTTGAAAATTCTGAAGAAGCAACCATATTTCTCAAGCAAATCCTAGATTAAGGAGTGTTGTATTTCAGACCTAGGTCTAAGTGAGCATGAGTAATTCTCCTCAATTGGTCTTGCCAAACCATGCCTAGTCTACATGCAATCCATGTCAGTTGGGTTTAAGTCAGGTTCGTGTTAGGGGTATGCCAACCCGCCAACCTCACTGATCCGTTTAATAAACGGGTTAGGCTGGCGGGTCAACCTGCCAACCCGACCCGCCAACCCGTTTACCCGACCCAACCCATTTACCAGACCCAACCCATTTATTAAACGGGTTGGCGGGTCGTGTCGGGTTACCCGTTTAATAAACGGGTCGGGTTCGTGTTTGCCACAACCGACCCGTTTAATAAACGGGTCGGGTTCAGGTTGAGGTATGCTGACCTGCCAACCGGTCGGGTCGACCCGCCAACCCAACCTGATTTCCACCCCTACTTCCACCTAAAGCCTGTGCGCATCGCTGGTTGAGCACCTGCGTGTGCAACTGAAGTAGACTTGATTGTGCCTGCGTGCACAACACCTCTAAGGTAGGCAGTAGCGATCCTTGACAAGGGACCTATCATATGCAGCCTCACCCATATCATTTATATCAAAATGAGATGAAAGAAAATCTTTCATCTCATATAAAAGACTCAAATTCTTAGTTGCAAGAAGAATATCATCAACATACAAAACCATAATTATGAAATTACTCTCACTAGCCTTAAGGTATATGCAATGATTAATAATGTTTTCACTGAACCCAAAGTTCAAAAGTACCTGGTTAAACTTTTTATACCACTCGTGGAAAGCTTGTTTAAGTTTGTAGATTGATTTCTTCAATTTGCAAGGTAAATTATTTGAGTCATCTACACTGAATCCAGGAAGTTGTTGCATATATACCTCATTTTTCATATCCTTATTCAGAAAAGTCATTTTCACATCCATTTGATATAGCTCTAAATCAAAATGAGCTACAAGGGCCATACTTATTTTCAATGATTTCTTATTATAATCAATGCCCTCAATTTGTGTGAATCTATTTGCAATGAGCATAGCCGTGTACCTCTCCACTCATCCTTTAGAGTTTGTTTTGGTCTTAAAGACTGTGATCATCGCAAAATTTTTCCTCTCGAAATGTTCTCTCTCTTCCTTCTCTTTTCCTTTCCAACCTCTTATTTTCCTCCTTTTTGAAGGGAGAAAAGATAAAAGAACGGAAAGAAAGAGAGAAGAGAAGAGGAACTCTTTTGCGGGTCTCACTTGACCTTAATTTTAAAAATATTTGAAATAACTCGCCTCCGTTTTTGAAATATTTGCGGGAAAACTGGGAGATGGGATCCGCTCGTCGGTACAAGGTTCGACCGTTCCTGGCGCCTTTACCAGGGGTAATCAAACCAAGGGTCGAATTAATGCCTTTTGCTTTGCTAAGAAATTATCTAAGTATTTATCCTAAGTCTAAAATGCACAATGAATCATGCTTGTGCAAGTGCAAAGATGTATGCTCCTTTTGAAAAATGTTTTGAAGAAATCCCAAGTGAATCTGATAAAGTGAAGAAATGTTTTCTAACTTAGAACTTAAGATTAAAGTTCTAAGTTTTTAGAATAATCAGGAGCTTTGGGAAAATAAATCTGGAATTTGGAAATTGATCTTGAAATCTGGAATGAAATGGAATTGGTTTTAAGAATTGGAATTTAAAGTGAAATTTGGATTTGGAATTTTGAATGGAATTGGATTCAAGATTTGGGATCCAAGATGATATTTGGATCCGAAATCTGAGATCCAAGATAGGGTGGGACTCTGGATCCCAAGATGGAATTGGATCTGAAGTCTGAGATCCAATGTAGGATTGGGTTCTGGATCCTAGAATGAATTTGGATCTAAAGTCTGAGATCCAATGTAGAATTGGTTTTTGGATCCTAAGAATTGGAATTTGGATCTGAATATGAGATCCAATGGTAGAATGAGGATTTGGATTCTAAAAGAAATTTGGACCTATGATTGGAGATCCAAAGTGGAATAAGGATTTGGATCCTAAATGGAATTTGGATCTGTGATGGGAGATCCAAAATGGGATAAGGAGTTGGATCCTAAGAATTTGGAATTTGGATCTGAATCTAAGATCCAAAGCAGAGTTGGATTCTGGATCCTAAGAATTGGAATTTGGTTCTGAATCTGAGATCCAAAGCAGAGTTGGATTCTGGATCCTAAGAATTGGATGTTGGATCTGAATCTGAGATCCAATGGAATGAGGATCTGTATCCTAAATGGAATTTGGATTTGTAACTGGAGATCCAAATGGAATAAGGATTTGGATCCTAAATGGAATTTTGGATCTGTAATTGGAGATCCAAAGTGGAATGGAGTTTTATACTTGGAAATCTGGATCCAAGTTGAGACTAGGATTTGATTTTGGATTTGGTTTATGAAAAATCCAAATAGGACCTTTAAAGATGGATCTGGGTTTTTAGAAACCCAAAATTTAAGTTTTGAGATTTAAATCCAAACCTTGATTGAAGATAAAGGAGATGAGGTTGACCCTTTTAAAATCAGAAGATAACTTCAAAGTTAAATTGAACTTTGAATTTGAATTTTTGAATTGATTTTGGAAATAAAATGATTTTGGAATTTCAAAGTCGAATTTGGCTTTGAAATTGAATTTTTTTGAATATTGAAATGAGATAGAATTGGATTTGAATAAGATTTGATCTGAGAAATGAAGAGGGATAATCACTTGGAATTTTGAAAAGGAATTTTTTGAAAATATGATGCGATTCTATCCTATATGATGAATGAATTTGAATAAGTTTGAAATTGGATTTGAAAAGCTATCTCATTCTTTAAATGAATTAAAATAAGATTGAAAATATAATACATCCTTGACTATGGTCATTGAATATATTATATGATAATCTATATTTAAATTCAAAAGAAGAATAAAACACATTTTTAGTGCTTTTATAAAATTTAAAATGAAATCAACCCTCAATATACCCTGACTATGGCCATTGGTATATATTTTGAGTTAATCCTAAGTTAAATTCTGATAAAAGAAAAAAATATTTTGAGAAAATATGATGGATTTTGAAAATGAATCCAGTGTGAATCCAATGTTATTTCGTAAAAGATAAGAATTCTAAGTTTTGTTCACACCCCGACTATGGCCGTTGATGTAAATCGTCAACTTAGAATTAACTTACCTCTTACGAAATGGTGCACGTGCCATTCGTGTTTCACCATTGTGGGGATTTTGAGAAATAAAGGAAAATGCATGGAATAAACCATTCATGGTATTTTATAATGCTCACTCATTCTACCTAAAGCAAGAAATGTAAATTCTTATTCCAACCTAACTATTACAATGGATAAAATCAAATGTACAACCCCAAATAATGATGTCTTTTACATGTTTCCTGTAAAACAACCGGGTTAGTACAAAAAGGGAAAATCATATATATATGGAAATCAAATGATGAAAATATATGCAAGATAAAAGGGATGGAAAAGATATCTATATACTTACATACATATATATATACATACAGGTATTGGTGTATTCACATAGATGTGTATATCTATGTATAGACATATATACATATATATACATATAGGGGTACATTTAATGGAGAGATGTGCTGAGGGACAAATTATGTCCAGGTTGCTGCCAGCAACCCCTTTTGGTAATGGAGGCAATTTGTGATAAATAATAAAAAAAATGAGGTACATAGTGTTTGGGAAATGTGAATTTCTAGGTGCAGCAGTGAAGGTGTTTATTTCAGCTGGTGACCACAGCTGGTGGAAGAATGTGGATGTTGGATCAAGGATAAACGTGGATGCACAGAAATTCTGTGTGGCAGGGGAGGCTGCGAATTATTTTGGCAAAGGTAGCAATAGGAATTGCATGTAGTGGCTGTGGGGCTAGCTACAAGGTGTAGGTAGGTACTGTGTGTTTATAGGATGCTACTGTGCTGTTGGTGCAAAAGGTAAAGAGTATGGCAGAGGCTAATATGTAATACATCTACAGACATATATGAAAAAAAAAGGGGGGGGGGGGGGAATAGCACAACATTATATGCTGGTGAAAGCAGTGAGCGGCAACACATTGCAGCGGTGTAGGAGATGATGATGGTTGATTAATAACGAGATGGAAGTTGGAAGTGCTGTGTACTAAACATATAACACGTGAGATTGTGAATGGCTAATGTGTCACGACAAGGGCAACACAGGGGTTCAGAAAGTGAATGTCTGAATTTCAGCGGGATGAAGGTGATGGGGAAAATTGCAACAGGTAACTTCAGCAATGAATAGCTAATGCTGAACTGTTAACAATTACGGTATGGCGAGTGTAGAATGAAAGATGCTATGAGGTGATGAGAAGAGCGCATAAAATAGAAAGCACATCACTATGTTGGGGCTGCTGCCACAGCGGGTGGATGCTGCAAACAGGTGCTTCGCTGCTGAGAGAAAAAGTCATGGGATGATGACACCACAACACCTACACAGTTCCGGCAAGTGGCTGTTAAGCAGTCTTGCAGCAGAGTATTGCTTGGCCTACAGGTGTTAATGATGGCCTCACCAAAAGAGAGATCAAATATTTGAAAACAGCTATGTAGATTGACTACAGCTGTTGATTACTTAACTTGAGCCCAAGGTTCTACTGAAGTTCCGGGGGATGAAGAAGATGGCTTCGTATTTACCCCGGAGAGCTCCTCCTTTTTGTTGAATGAAGAGGCAAGTAGATTGAAGAAGGGAAGCGCGAGAAACTTCAGTTGATCGACGGATGGTGTTTCCCTATAGTCGATGTGAAAATGGATATCTGGAGAGGAAAACGGACGGATGCCGAAGGGAGGGGGATTGCTACGTGAAAATTTGATCAAAAAAAGAATGGATCCCCGATCGTTGGGGAAGTTCTCTTCTTAAAGAAGAGACGGAAGGTTCGAGTGAAGAATTCGTTGAAAATGGAAGGTGAGGATCAAAGGATTTGTTTTAGATCTGCGATGGAGAGAAGAGGAAAGAGGAGTGCGGGAGGAGTTTGTTGTGGATTTTCTCCTTTTCCAAAAAGAAGACTCCTTTTAAGAATTTTTTGTAAGATGGCTTTTCAAATGAGGTTTTTAGCAAAAACAATTTTAAGAAGCTCAAAGTTATTCATTTTTTGCGTAGCTTTTCTCAATTTTTGATTTTTTTATGTTATTTTTCCATTTTTTGTATTTTTAGAATAAAATCCTAAAGCTTTACAAGAAATCAAAGATTGAAACTAATTTTTTGATGTTTTTGTAAAATGTTTACAACAGGAGTTTTTCTGAGAATTTTAGAAACTATTTTGAGACAATTTCTTCAAAAATGGGTTTATGTCCGAATTTTTGAGAAATAATCGAGGTTTATAACTTCGGACTGAGAAATATAGGGTCGAGGGTCCAACAGAGTGCCGGATGAGCTGCCCGAGCCTTTCAAACTCATTTTTTGGTATTTTTGTGATTTTATTTTGGAAATCGGACAACGGGGCTCAGATTTGGATTTAAAATACTGAGTTCAGACCCGGAGCTGAATTTGAATATATTAATGCGGAATTTAATCCAGAAATTTGAAGAAATAACTTGATTTTCTCAGAAAAAGGGGCTAGGGGCAAAAGGGTCATTTTTACAAGACTTTGAAAATTTTGGGGTGTTCACAAAGACCCACTTACAGCTAACAGGTTGAGGTCGAAGATCTCATACTTGGTTCTTTGCCATAGAGTCAAGCTTTTCTTTCATGATATTGATTTAGTGTGTCGACCTTTCACTTTCAATAGCATCTGCAAAGGTTAAGAGATCAATATCAATATTTATGAAATCATTGAGCTCTTATAAATGCATCATATAGTTTGGATGAATAGCAGATTTTTTAGTCTTCGTGAACCTTCATATAGATGATTTAAATTGAACATCTACATCATGTTGTTGTATATCCTCATTAACAACTTATTATACTTGGGATTGATGTTCATTGATCAAATTTTTTCTAGCATCATCCAAAAAGACAATGATTGAGAAAATAAAACATTTTTTCTTCGTAGGTATGAAAACTGAATCCTGAAATTTCTTAAATTCAAAACTTTGAGATGCATCCATAGCTAGGTATAAGGGTAGACTTGTTCCAAAAGGATATAGTTAATGAGAGGAGTATTTTGAGACCTTCAACATTGTGGTAAAACCAACTATCATTAAGGTTGTTCTTACCATTGTTGTACTCCCTATTAGACTGTGGGGACCTCAAGGGTTTTACCCAAAAAAAAAATATTATATTAAGCAAGTTAAGCATACTCGGTTTAGTTTTTGCAGTATTAAGCAATGATGAACGAGCAAAATTAGCATTAGTTGCTTTGTATCTTAGTAGTTGCATTGGTGACTTCGTGTAACGTGTAAAAAGCAAAGTAAAAGAGTTGTTTCTGTGATGAATGTTATAAGTGGTCCGTGAAAAACACAACTTTAGGTGGCACTAAGGAATCATAGCAATTATTTTGCCACATAGCTTACTTGTTTAGTCAATATTTTTTCTATTTATATCTAACACCCATTAAAGTTTTTTTTCAAAAGGCAAGCTGAGATTAGGCATAGGGATTGGATTATGGGCCTTCAGCTTGACACAGGACCCCGCCACCCATTAAAGTTGAAGTTAAGGTAGTGTAGCACAAGTTCAATCCTACCTTTCATAAGAATTTAGAGAACCAAACACAAACTTTTAAGGTTTCTTGTCCACCCTTGTCCTCCTCCTCAAAACATTATCTTAGATATGTTTTTTGGCAAATTTGACCATATAGATGTGATCTTCATGGTTGAAAACATATGATTAAACTCTTGGATCAAACTTTTTTGATGTGTAGATAGGATTTTACAAGGATCCAAAAACAACGGTTCTAAAATTTTTGAAATTTTTTATGATAAAATCTTAGCTACATATAAAAAAAACTTTGATCCAGGAGTCTCTCCAATGTTTTCAACCACAAAAATCACATCTATATGGTTGGATATGTCAAAAACATATCTAACATACATATTTTGAAAGGAAGGATAATGGGTGGACCATTTAGTGGATGGACCGTCTCCCTTCTCTCTAATGTCATTTATTTCTCTTTGAGTTATATTAACTTGGTTATGTGCTTTTTATGTATGCAACACTCAAGACAAAAGAGAGAGAACCTTCATTATGTGAATATTAGGAGAACAAAAGAAAAATGTTCAATGTGAATGAAAGTTTTTTTTTTACTTTGTTAACGTATAATCAGGATTTTTTTTTTGAAAAATCTAAATGAGACATAAGCATTGAGGCATAACAAGGCATAAGATTCAACATGTGTCAAGGCAAAAATTAAAAACATAAAATCTAAAAATAATACTTCACCAACTATAAAATAATTAAATAACAAAATTTGTAAATTAAATAAAGTATGACACAATTTCGATCCCATAGAGAAAAATTGCATTTCTTCAGTATAATATTTAAAGTTTTCATTTTATTTTATTTTTTGCGAAATGTTGACATGAACCCAATGTCTCTAAAAAAAGTTCAAACTTCATAACATGATCAGTCTTCAGTAAATAGGAAAAAGAAAGGAGACTGAAAGTTCTACATATTGTGCTAGAATATATATATATATATATATATATATATATATATATATATATATATATATATATATATATATATATATATATATATATATATATATATATGATCGAGCTGGGGTTATGCAGATCTCAACCTGGGTCCCCAACAATTACTTGAAATCAGATAACAAAATGATCGTCACATTATTCTATGGTGGGGTAACTGCATTTTCCATTTTTTGTCCATACCCAACCAGCTCAGTTGGGCTAGACTCTTGGGCATATATTTAAGATAGTTAAGGGTAAACTTCCTACCCTTGTGGGTAAGGAACTTCTTGGTAGAAAATTATAATATTTTTATTTTTTTCAGTTGTTTTGCACATCTGGATGTGATCTATGTATTAAGTTTAGTAGAAACTGACCTTTAGATCATGATTTACAAGCATTGAAAAATCAACGGTCTACAATGTACCAAAATTTTAAAACTAAAAAAACATATTTTTACATAAAAAAAAAACTATGATTCAAGGGTCAATACCTACTATATATATTTTGACCATGCTGAACCCCGATGAGTTTTAACTGGGAGTTCTAGGTAACAAATGTTGTTAGAGTGTTGTACCCAACTAAGACAAATTCTATCAAAGCTCCACATCCTATGAATGAGAATAATCTGATTACCTCCAAAACCATTTGCCCTTCCATAGCTGCATTGACCAAGTCAACATCATATTTTTTCGATGATTCGATCACGATCTCTTGATCCGCTGAAATGTAATTCATTATTTCATACCACAGATCCCATTCATTCGTGTAGCTGCACCATCCATCCTGCCGCATGAAAGGCCCCCTTATCTTTAATGGCAAATCCAACTCTCCATAGTGAATTACTGATGCTAAATATTGAAGACTGTAATCCACTCAATAGTGATTCGACACCATCTGCATGCATAAATCCATTGAAGCTTAATCTGGTCCAATGAGCTACATAAAATGAGCATCATGCCATCCTAATGGCATTGAGAATATTGATTGAAATCTTTTAAATTTTAAGCTCCTCCTAGGGAAATATCAACTTATTTCCCTACTCCCAATTACCTCTCACCACCAATTGGAAAGTAAGATGCTACACTTGATGACAAAATTTAGTTATCGTTGAACTGCATCTTACCCCACTGTAACAATGCTTCACCAACACTCCCTCTCAAAATGCTCCTCTTCCCAAACAACAGTACAATATTAATCCAGATAAATTGTGTTGTACTGCACTGAATCAAAATGTGGTCAACTGACTCTTCTTCTTGATGGCAAAACACGCATCTATTTTTCAATTGAAAATTTTTGTTCTTCAGTCGATCTTGCAGTGCAAGAACATTGTTTACAGAACCTTAAAGTCGTCGCAGCTCTAGGCATGTGACGTTTACACCAAATGAATCTGCTATGGTCCAATGTCTCCCCCCATAGCTCTAACGATCTCTCAAGCTTACCTAGCTGAACAAAAAAAAAATTTATTCAACCATATCAGCTCATTCTAGTCTGTGGTCTTGACACTAAAATTTTAGAAAAAATAAAGTAACAAAAAAGATTAAATTAAAATTACCTTTGACTTGAAGAAAATATTACATTAAAATATATAAAAACAAAAGAATACAATTTAAAGGAAAAATATTTATCTTTTAAGTTCTTTAACTAAAGTATTAACCAAGTTTATGCTACAGGAGGCCAAGGCCTCTTGAGGCAACAATTGTATGCCTTTAATGACTCTTTAAATGCCGTTTTAAACGTTAATCATTATGGACACGTTAAATTAAAAATCTTTGTTAGAGAAGGGAAAACGCTACCTTTGTAACTAAGGCTGGATAATGCCCTAAATGAAAACCGCTGTATCATTCAGAAGCGATTCCCCATTTGAAAGCCCTAATGAGCAACGTCCCAAGTTTCTACAGTTTCAAGGTGTTGACTTTGATTTTCTATGACGTCGTAACAGTTGCTCCGATTCCATGATCGGAAGTGCAACCGAAGAAGGTGTACTTTCATTTTTACTTTTCAAGAAACCCAGTACTTACTACCTCTCCTTAACTTGAATGCAAATATTGAGAGAGAGTTGACCCACAAGCCATCACCGCATCCTTTTCCAAATATATGATTAGCGAGCCACCTCTGCTCCATTCATATGCTTTAATATGTTACTAATATTAAGAGCTCAACTTTCTGTTTGTGCCTTGCATTTGATCAGTTTTGCAGGGAAAGGAATCAAGGATTCTGTAGCACTCTCTTGATCTGAAAAACAAAAATAGAAAGAAAAAAAAAACACTACTTTAAGAGATCAAGTGAAAAAATCAAGTACGCCAAAATTCGTTTGCAGTATGGATCCGGCTGTCTTTTCCGGCCATGTGATTCTAGCAGCACAATGGCTCAGTCAAGTGGATTACAATTTACATGACCAGTTTCAGAATTCAGATGCTCATCTATTGTAAATGACAAATTTGTGGTCAGCTAATGCTAAAATCATAACTTCTCCACTCGTTTCTTTCCCTTTTGTTTTTGTCCCAATTTCCTTGCAGCTCCATTCCGTGATGCAAGCATGTCTTCTATTGCTTGTGCCCCCAAATTCAGGTCTTCAATAGGAAAAATGACAGCAATTTTGGGAACTCAAATACTCCCATTTTCAGGCCCGATTAACTTTAATAACCCCACCACTTACAATGTTCGCACCAAGTCATAGGACCTCCCCCACAACAAAGTCGGTCATTCTTTACGTAGCTCCAATTAGGTGGATTCTTTCCCACGAGTGATTAACAAAGCGGGTGTTAGGAAAAGATTAAAGACATGCCAATGGATCGGGGATAATTAATGGCAAGAATGATCCAAAGTCCATAAAGCATAGTAGCATAACGTTCTAGTGTTTTTTGCAGTCGAAGCCTGATGCTCATAGCCCCACTCATCTAACTTCGAGTTTACCTAACTTTTCTGAATATATAAAACCAAATCACAGTGTGGATAAAAAAAAACAAGCAGTTGCAATCTTTTCCTTCTAAAGAAGTTGACACATATAACAAAGTTGATTCCCACCTCCATCGTACTGCTGAACGGAAAGAAGGATGCTTAAACTTAAAAGAAGCCTGAAAACAAATTAATATGGTGGGAAGAAGAAGAATCGTGTAGCATGTGCGCCAACCTCCAACCATGGATCTATTGTCAGACAGGCCAACTACTATTATTTGTCAATGAGACTCGATCTCTTAAAATGGGTTGAGCATTTGGTGGGCTAGTAGTTAAATTTTGGTGTTTTATATGCTCAATTTTAACAATTAAATGTGTTTATCAATACTTATTTATTGAGAAACAAGTTTTGTTTCAAATTGATTTGATGTGAAAAATGCAAACATTTTATCATAAAATTTTAGTGATTTTTTTTTACCTCTTTAAAATACACATCTGAGCATGGGGCTGATTTCATTTCAGTCCTCATGGAATTGCATTGGCGGCTAATCCAATTCTGCAGACCTTGGCCTAAATTTGGTGAACAGAGGGTTGGTAACGAAATGTTTTAAGCATAGCGTGAGATGTCAGCATGAGTTATTGTTTGTGCGTCACGCCATCTGGGTCCAGGTTTGAGCTAAGTTGTACCGGAGCTTGACTTGGTGCTAATGTGCACTGTTTGAAAGGGTAATTAAGGTTAGTGATAGCTTTGACCTGTCCAGTTTTTTAGGTAAAAGAGGGTAGGCATATAAATAAAATAAACATATAGGATATGTCAAGCATGGGTATGGATTTGGATAGCTAGCCAGCGGATGGACATGCATCCAACAAAAAAGAAAAAGGGTGGGTTAGTTAGCAACAAGTCTGCCGCGAATTAGGGGTTGCGTAGTCGTCAAGACGTGCCAAACTACGTGTTCATGAGTCGGCTCGGTCCACCCAAAAACGACGAAAGAATCAATGGGGTTGGTCGTGGGGTCCAAGAGCAACAAGCGGAGAGAGAGAGAGAGAGAGAGAGAGAGAGAGAGAGAGAGAAGGCTCCTATTTGGCTGCGTGTGGCGTTGTGTAACGTTAACGTAACGGGAGCGATGGTGCTGTCCCGGTGATGGCCTGGTCGTGCCAATGGAATTGGTTCGATTTCCACCAAAGGGAAAAGCCAATAATAACGCCGATAAATCCGGGTATTAAATACTCACTCTTGAAGGGCTTTTACGGTTTTAAATTTAACTCGCCCTCTGAGTCTGTGACTAAGGCTCGCTTTTCAATTTTTAAGTTCCAATCCCCAAAGGTCACTGGTCACTGCACCTCTGTCTGCACTCTCTTCGTATTTATTGGAAGTTGGAACCAACAAAAAGGCTAACAACAGTTCCCAAGAACATGACGTTTAAATGTAAACGAACAAAGGGGCTCTGTACATGGTTTGCCCGCTTAGTTAGGTTATTAATGGAGATCGTTAAAGTCATATTCAGAATTGCTGCCATTCAAAGCAATGGATTGACAACAGATGACAGAGATAGACAGGGGTGGCGCTGCCATTGCAAATCCGGCTGATCGAGAAGCGTATCTCCTCCCACTGTACAAAATTAAAATCAATAAACAAAATGGAAAGAGACCGATCTAAGACAAGGGGTAAATGGTGAAAATTGGAAAAGCCCTTCACTGGCGTGGTTTTATTTTATTATCTTCTTCGCCTTTTCTCTGTTTACTGTTTTCCTTTGTTTAATGCCTCAACGGTCAAAGCAGCACCGTCCCATGTGAGGAGTGCTTGGGAAAAGGGAAATTGTATCCCAAGGCAGCCAGGAAATTTGACGGAAAACCCAACGACAGTTCCTTACTCTCCTCGTATTTTCAAATTCAAAGGCAAAAATCCAAATCTTCTCTACCTCTCGGCAATTTGGGGTTCTTTTCGGTATTCAAAATTGTTCAATCGATTTGAAAGCCCTAAAGTTTCAACGATTTAGACTAAACCGTCTTTATCGTGATCTTATGATTGTGTCGGTAATTTCGAACCAAAATCTCGAGGAAAGTAATCATTTCATGCAATACATCCTTTTAGAGAGAGAAAGAAGACAAAAGCATACAGATAAAAAGGCTTGCTTAATATCACACCCTTTTCATTCCAAGTTCCCACAGTTAGAACCCTGAACAGCCAGACAATCAAATACACTATTACAATTAGCTCGAGAAAATGGCGGGTGACATGTCTGTCCACCTCGGCCCACTAAAGCTCACACAAAAGTAAACACTTCACCCCTAGACTTTCTGCTATAGCTATGGCTCTCTAAAATACCAGCCCCTCACCATGCTTTCATGGCGCAGCTGTGAGCCCCCAACAACCACATCAAAAATAGTCCAGTATCAGAAGGGCCATTAAAAAAATAAGCCCACCAAACACCGCCCCCCCCCCCATCCAAAAGAAAAAAAAACGAGCCTTTACCTCACACTAACACAACTATACCATACCATATAGTTAGGGTTTACTAAAAATTAAACGGAGTTAAAATTGGCGTCCACTAAAAGTCTGGCCAAATGCCCAGTTTGCAGAAGCGACGCTGTAGGACTCCACAGAACGGCCGTCACTGGTAGTCACCCTAAAAGATATGGACTGCCCATTTAGGTAGCTGTTGCTCTGCCAATTTTGGCCCCAGTTCCTGGACATGGCCTGCCATCCTGTTCTTGATCCCTTTATGGAGACAGCAACAACGTCTCCTGCTCCTCCAACGTTCGTTATTAGAACCAGATTGAAGTATGAGTGGCCATTGATCGTGAACCTGATCCCACCCTGTTTCTTGCATGCAACCCTGCAGTAACAACACAAAAAATATCAACACAAGGCATGGGATTTCACACAACCAGTCAGGCAATGAACGAATAACGCCATCAATGCATTATGTATAAAAAAATACCTCCTGTACTGAACTGGTATTACACCAGCGCTATAATGAGCAATATGCTGAAAGATGGGCTGTGACAGGTCAAAGTGCTGTTGGGGAGGGTTACACCATCCGCCTGCACTGTTGGGTAGTGCAGTGTTTGGTGGGCAGAAATTGGTAGCGGTGACAATTATGGAACCAGGAAGACACCACTTGGGGTCATTAACACATTTGATTTCGTAGCATGCACCACAGCTTAATCCATTGTTGAAGAGAGCTGTGCTTAAAGCTGCGATGCTTGTGCCATAGCCCTGGCTGTAAAGGTTTCCGTAACCACAAGCACCACCTGCAAGAAATGGGGAGGGTTTAGAAGCAGGATTTGTGCAAATACCCAGAAAACTGAGAAAAAGGTCGCAATGTTAAATAAATTTGTTTTGTTATTGTTCACCCATTGTGCCGGTGGCATCTCCTCCTCCATAAAACGTGGCATGAGCGCCGTGCCATCCATCCACATAACCATAGACGTTGCCGAACATGGAGATGAAGGCTAACAGGAAAACCCCGAGGAAAGAAGCCATGACCTTGACCCTGTTCACCAAATAACAGAAATATATTAATAGTTTTAGTCAGAGCCCGCAACAAGATGAGTGGGATGAAGAAGAGACAAAGGCAAGAGGGCAACCTAGCAGAGCAAGTGGAGGAAAGAAGGATGATTTGGGGGGGGAAGTTGAGAAAATAAGGCAGGGCGGGTATCGTATATTTATATAGAGATGGGAAGCAGGAAAGGGCGTGGGGGAATATTAAATAAAATCAAAAGGTGAGAGCAAGTAGAGGAGTGTGCAAGAACAGGATCCTAACGTTGACCACCGACAGACAGTAAAAATTTAGAACTGTAGAAGGCAAAAAACTAGGGGTGGCAATTTCTGACACGACCCGCCAACCCGACCCGCCAACCCGCCTCTTAGGCGGGTTCGGGTTGGGCTTAAGCCAACCCGTTTAATAAACGGGTCGACCCGCGTAACCCGTTTATTAAACAGGTCGGGTTCGGGTTGGGGGTATGCCAACCCGCCAACCCGGCTGACCCGTTTAATAAACGGGTTAGGCGGGTGGGTCAACCCGCCAACCCGTCTGCCCGACCCGTCAACCCGACCCGTCAACCCGACCCGCCAACCTGCCAACCCGATCCGTCAACCCGCCAACCTGACCCGTGAACCTGAAAACCCGTTTACCCGACCCAACCCATTTATTAAATGGGTTGGCGGGTCGTGTCGGGGTACCCGTTTATTAAACGGGTCGGGTTCGTGTTTGCCACAGCCGACCCGTTTAATAAACGGGTCGGGTTCGGGTTGAGGTATGCTGACATGCCAACCCGCCAACCCGACCCGATTGCCACCCCTACAAAAAACTACCATTGGCAAACTACCTGTTTCTTTATTTTTCCTATTTGTGCTTTTTTTTTATTCTGGAGGTACTTTGACCTTCTCCCTTGGTTCCTAGAGTTTCCCCGAGTGTGAGCCGTAGGGATGGCCCCGCCTCAAGATTTTATCCTCCACCCCCGCCTCCATCCCCGGCGGTGATGGATTTTATCCTCCACCCCCGCCTTCATCCCCATTTCATGTCCTCCATCCCCGGTTCAAACGGGGATGAGGCGGGGCGGGGATATTGCGGGGAAAAGTGGTTGGGGCGGGGATGAGGCGGGGATCGTGGCAGGGATGGGGGCGGAGCGGGGAAAAGTGCACGTCCATCCCCGCCTCCATCCCCGGACAGGGATGGATTTTAACATTCGTCCCCGCCTCCATCCCTGTTTCATACCCTTCATCCCCGGTCCAAACGGGGCGAGGCGGGGCAGGGCGGGGCCCCGCTTTCCCCCGGTCCACTGCCATCCCTAGTGAGAGGCTTTAGATATATAAAAAGGGCAAAAAGACCTAACCATAACCCTATCCTGGCCCTACTACCGGCATGCTCTGTTTGGTTTCCAACTAGTGCCTTATCCCGCCACGATATGTTTGAACATGGCACATGACTTGGTTGACCCACAGTAGGCTAGGCAGACATTTGTGGTTGGAAAACACTTTGTCTGAATTGAATTGACAGAACGGTTACCTTTGACAGCCTACGAGTAGTAGAGGTGTCAACGGGTCGGGTTTACTCGGACTTGACCCTAACCAAACCGTACAGGGTCCGAGTATGGTGATAAATAAGAAGACCCGATTGAGATCCAGGTTCGGACTCACAGGTCGGCTTAATACATAGATCTGGGTATAGTTTGAGAAATTTTATACCAAACCCGGACTCGACTTGAGTTTTAATTATAACCCACAAATTTTCAATGATGAAAAAAATATGGTTTTACCAAGTATGGTCTGGCTCTCGTTCATGTAGTTCCTATCGGGTCCAGGTATGGTTTTCTTATAGTGTACTCGATTAGATACAGGTCTGGACCTGATACCATACCCAAAAAATGGGTTCAAATCGGGTTCCACCTGGGTCCAAACCAAACCAAACCAAACCCATTGACACCCCTATCTAGGAGACCTTCTTGATGGGTTTCACTTCACTAAATATCTTGTTCGCTTACTCTTCTTTCTATAAAAAAACTACTAACACGAAGCCTAACTATAGTACGATACACACCCAAATAGACCTCGGGATGTCAATGTGCAACTACAGCTGGTAAACGAAACGAATGAACCGAATAGGGCATGTTTGAGCTCAACTCGTTTACTAGTGGATTCAACTCGTGGCTCAACTCGTGTTTGTGTTTAAGGAGCTGGCTCGTGTAAAAACATTCTATGTTATTTATACATAGTATATATTTTTATATATTATACTTGAAAATATATACTATGTATGGAGGTGATAAGAAAGGATATGAATGCTTTGAACCTCACCGAGGACATGGCATTGGATAGAAATGAATGGAGGAGAAGGATTTATGTGGAAGACCCATAATGATTTTCTTTGTTGGTTCATATCGCCGACCCCAATTGTTTTGTGATGAAGGCGTAGTTGTTGCTGTTGTTGTTGTTGTTGTTGTTGTTGTTGTTGTTGTATACTTGAAAATATATAACTTTTTATAAATTACACTTAATAGCCCATATTTTATTTTTATATTTTTCATTCATCTTTTTTATATATATTTTTTATGAATTCTTCCTTTTATATATTACATAAAATATATATAATTTATCTATAGGAACACTATCGAGCTGAGTTGAACACCTTGTGCTCAGTCTCGACTCATTTAAGCTAAACGATCTACTCGTGGATCAGCTTGCCAACTTGTAAACACCCCAAATTTTTCTCGTACATTTTCAAATACCCCCTTTCAACATATGTCAATCCCCTTAGGTTAGTCTACCCTAGGTCCAATCTAGTTTAGGTGTCATTTTGCCCTTTTTGTCAATAAAATTACCATTTTACCCCTAGGTCACCTTAGATCTCTATCAGTCAGACCCAACCAAACTCATTTAAAGCTTAGAACAGTTAGATTGGCAGTCATTTCTAGCTTCCTTGAGCTCACGATGAGCGAATCATGTTCATTTCTAACCATTTCAGCTAAAATTGATTTATTTCTTAATAAATGAGCTCAATTCTAGCTCGAATTCTAGTCAAATGTTCTTGAGTCAGTCAATCCTATTTTCTTGAGTCTAACTTGAGTTCATCAGGAGTTTAAGTGGTCCAGTTTCAGTTTAAATCCATTTTCTATATTGTTGGAGTCTATTTTAGCCCATTTCAGCTGAAATTGAGCTAAGTCCAGTCAGTCTAGCCAGTGTTTGAGCTCTGGATTTAGTTCATCTCAGTATAACTGACTATTATTTCAGCTCAAACCTAGTACATTCCTGTCTTCCACTTCATTTCATTGTTCATTTCTCTGAGAATTATGTTATTTCTCAATCATTCAGTCTAGGAGTTTAGTTGAGTTAGTGTCTTTTTAGTTCATCTGAGTTTAGAAACCCTAGAATTCAGTTTAAACCAGTTCAAACTAGTTCAAACTCCATTTTTCAGTGTCACTCTTTACCCTGCAGGGGCAAAATCATTTCTTAGAACATTTTATCTGAAACATCAATTATATCATTTTCCCAAGCTGGTACAAGTGTCAATCTGAGCTCTAATCAATTCCTTTTCTGAAATCTTAGATATATCCGAGATCTAATTTACATTTGGATCAGATCCAATAATGGATCTGATATCCAATACTCAATTTTTATCCACAAACAAGAATTTTTAATTCTTTGTCTCTGTCAGGGATCTGGGACTTCAAATTCCTTATCCAGGGTTCATATTTTGCATGTCATTTCGTATCATTTCATGTCATTTCATATCATTTTATTGCATTCCATGTCATTGCATGTCATTTTCAAGATTTAGCACTCTTGTTTACAAAATATCAAATCCAGACTAGATTTTAAAACCTTCCTTTCGAAACAAATTTCAAAAACTTGGGTTTTAAATCGATATTTGTCATTTAGCCAACCTTCAAGGCTTTACATTCCTTATTTCAAAAACATTTTTTTTAGAAAAACGATCTAGATTCGTTTTAAACCTGATTTTCAATTCAATTTCAAATTTTTACAACTTTCTTTAAGTGAAGCCCACCCTGCAGGGGGTGCCAAACCCTAATTTTTTCATCTTTCACCAATTTTATTTTATTTCATGTCTTACTTATTTCAAAAATACAAAAATTTTAGTGGGTCTAGGTGTCTTTTAAAAAGCTTTTTGAAAATCTTGTTTGTAATCCCTTTATTTTCACCCTTTTAAAATCATTTTTGAAAAACCAAATGGGGCCCACATAGGTGGCGCCGCATTTGAAAATTTTCAGAGTTTAATTAGAAGTCAATCAGGTTTAATTAGTTAGAGTTCATTTAAGTTAGAACTCCCTAGAAAAATCTCCCCCCCCCCTCCCTCTTTAACTTATCCCTAATTAATTAATAGAGTTTCAACTAAATCGGAACTCTAAAAAACCAAAGCCAAAAAAATTTATAAATAGCCCCATAGGGGGGTTGACCAAGGCATCTCTCTCATTGCCCTTTCTCTCCCTCAAATCCTCCTTGCTCCAGCAGCCTCCTCCTCTTCCTCCATTTCAGCCCAAGGTGAGCTCCCTCTTCTTCTTCCTCTTTTGTTTATTTTTTATTTTTTTATTATTATTTTCACCATTGTCGTCCCCCTTCTATGCATGTTTTTCTTTATTTTTCATTCAAAAAACCATGCTCACTATTCAAGATAATGATCAGCTGAGTGTTTAATATATTTTACACATTTTTGATATATGAATAATGTTTGCAATTCGTTTATTTTGTTAATGACCGAAAAAGATCGAGATTTGATCCCTCTATAGATTGAATCCCTCTTTTAATGGCTAAATAAAATTCATGACCATGCTTCCCTGATTTTTCATTTTTTTTTCATTATGTTCATGTTTATTTTCAGTTGTTTGTGCATTTAATCATGATTCATAGCATTGGTTACACGTTTTTAGTTATTTTAGCATGCTTAATTAGGTTTATTTTATTCTAGGGTTTTAGATTCCATATTTTGAATTCTAGTCATCTGTTAATGCTATTATTTTACTAGTTTATATTTGTTAATTAAATCTAAATTTTTATGGTGGAATCATGCATATGCTCGCTGCTTTCAATAAAAAAATCAATTTTTTTTGAGATCTGTAACCTTATTTTCAAAATTCAAAGTCGGAACATGTTTTGTCGTATCTCCCTCATCGAAGATTGTATTGATAATCCGTAAAAAGCAGCATCTTCGTTAGAGTGTCTACTTTAATCTGTAAAATTTTTATAAATTTTTATAGACAATTACTATTTTTCTTTAACTTGACATTAGCGCTTATGTTTTTTTAACCGACAGGCACGGTTCAGGGCCAGGGTGATCTTGCCAAAGCGATTTCTCCCTAACCGAAGATTGTATTGATGATCAGTAAAAAATGACAGATCTGTCTGCATGTTTACTTTCTATGGTGTGATTTTTATAAATTTCACTATCATTTTCTATTTGCTTGAAGCCCACAATCAGAATCCATGTTTCCTAGATTGTCAGTCTTGATTTGAACCTTGGGTCATATTGCCGAAATGATTTCTCCCTCACTGGAGATCGTATTTCTGATTCGTAAAAGAGGTTTTTCTCATCATGATATTTAATTTATCTCTAAATTTTTATAAATTTTGATGGTTGTTTGCTATATTTTCTTAAACTCGAAATTGGATATGTCTTTCTTGCATCGTTATGCATAGGCTGGAATCAGGTACGTATTGCCAAAGTTCTATCTCCCTAACCGGAGATTGTATTCCTGATCTGTAAAAAGGGTTATCTTCATTGATTTGTCTAGTTTCTTTATGTCAAATTTCATAAATTTTTATTGTCATTTGATATCCAATTCTAGTATGACACTGTGATAGGTACGAAAGTGCAGGTAAAATGGCATATTTTTCACCTTTTTATTCAATATTTATATTCAAAATAATCACAAAAAATATATTTTTTGATTGCATATTAATTTTAGGGTTATTAGAAGTGTTCATGTCGATTTTATGATTTTTGAAATTCGCTTGATATGTTATTTAGTTATTTCATAAAAACAAGATGCCCGTAGAGTCCTAATTCAACTGAAATACGGGCAAAAATTAATATTTTTCTATTATTTTATTTTTTATAAAAAGTTTTATATTTTTATAAATTGATCATATTTATAATCATATCAGGGTGCTCTCCACCTGATTTGGCATCATTTTGAATCTGTTTGATCCCCGAATTAAGCGTATTACAAAAATCTTTTCTGAAAGACCTTGTTTTAACCCTGTTTTGCAAATAAGGTCAATTTTTAAGGGTATTTTGGTCATTTTTCCCCTCAATTCTGAATTTCTAATATATTTATTTATATTATTCATTTAGTTTTGCATCATCCTTTATTTTATTTATTTCAGGGAAGCATGAAAAAAGGCTTATATCCTGATAAATCTCTCAATTTTCTGATATTGTTGGATAAATACAGAAAAGCTGACATTTTTTCACTAACATGTTTGTTAATTTTGTTGGAAAGCTCAAGATTAGAGTTTTTTTTATCCTCCCTTTTGTTTTTATTTCAATTATTGATGTAAACTGCTTGAACACTTGTAATAGGCTTGGTGCTCGATTGTTTTCACATTTTTTATTTTAAGGCAATAAAGAAGTATGAATTGTGTAGAATACATAGTCTTACTTCGCTTCCTGTGGATTCGACCCAGACTTCACCACTTTCGTGTGTTTACCGATTATTGAAATTTGGTGTACGGTTTATACTTATAATTTATGGAAAAATATATTTCAAAACAAAATCACACTAAATTTTTGGGGTCGTGTGAAAAAAAAGGAAATGTGTTGAGTCAGTGAGCTCTAGTGATCCAAATGATAAAAATAGTTGGGCGTTTACACCCTATAAAGTGTGATGGTTCACACGAAAAATATAAAATGAGGAGAAACTAGAACTTCATGTCTAGTTAGTGTTAGTGGCCTACTTGATTCAAGTAAGTAAGCCCGAGGGGTGCTCAACACCTAGTGCCATATGGTCGCCTGATCTGAGAGCCATTGGACCAAAGCTCGCTACTTGGACCTTATACACAGCTTAAAGAACACTGACATTACACAAGGCATGATGGAAAATACAAAAGAGCACATGCAATAAAATTCGAGGTGTGATCAGTTGACATGAAAGTGCATAATCACGATATCATATTTGGAATTACTTAGGCATTTGAATGTGTTGTAGTTTTCATTACTATATAATACCTTTAGATCTTAATTAAAGGAGTGTCTGAGTATTATATAGGAGACTAAATGTTGCATCTAACATGTTCTGATGATACATAAGTTAATGTCTAAGAAAAATACATGTCATATTGCCTACATATTTCGATGAAGCATATATGCATGGCAGAGATGTTTGGGGGTATCATCATTCAAAACCCTCACAAGACCTTACTTGTCTATCAAGGTAACTTGAGGGTTTAAAGGGCTTGTTGTATATATGTTAAATGCAACCATGATTCATATGAAAGTGCATTAGGATAGTTAACATGCAAAAAGAAAAGAGGAGGAGGAGGGGGCGAGATTCTCAAAGCTCCTCCTTCCTTCTTTATCCCATATCCAAGGAAGAAAAAAGCGAGAGGGTGAGATTTTTAAAAATCGCCCCTTTTAAGATTAATTGAATTGAAAAAAAAAAAGGAAGAAAGCAAAGAAGTCAAAATCTTCTTTTTATTTTTTCTTCCTTTCTCTCCCTTCCCCTTTTATGCATGTCTCAGAAGGGTCAAGTGGAGAACCAGATCCACCAAAATAGCCCCTACTGAATAAAAGCCTAAAAGAAAGAAGAGAACGTCATTCTTCCTCTTGCATTTTTTATTTTTCCTTTTAAAACCACCCTTCTAATCCTCTGCTTCAGGTCGAGCACCAGCCTCTCTGATAAGCCTTGTGTTTCTTATCCCATCTATTCTCTTCTCCAATCCTCTTTTATGTTCGAGAAGAAGTCTAAGATGTTGGCTGGCCTACCCCCTCCAATGGTGCAACTCGAAACGACATCTTGTATCCCCTTCTCTTTGTCTACAAAATTCGATAGCCTTCTATAACCTTAAAAATCTTCAAAAAATCAATTTTTATTAGAGAAGGTTGTCCTCGACATTCTGTGATCTTTTTTAGAAGAAAAGCATTTTGGATCATATCGAAATCACCCAAATATGAAATCCAATTTATGGATCTGCAGCAGGCCTATCCGGTCAAAAACAACTAGTTTTAGGCAGTTTTTGAACTGCGATTGACCAAATTTTTCGATATGTTGTAGAGAACACATCCAACTTGTATGTATTAAATTTTGGCTTGATTTCATACACGGGATCTAGACTAATAAAATCTCAAAGTCAAGGGGCATCTGTGATGCCTGACGCAGTCAAGATTTTGGTCGATCTTGTGCAACACATATTCCCTTCATTTTTTTTGAGTTTTTCTTATTTTTTCTTTTGTTACAAAGCTTGGATCAATACATGCTACCTGAATCTGAAAGCAAAAGTTGGCATGTTACTTGATGACTTTAAAGTACAAGTTAGAAACGATTTGTCCTATCACGATTTACACAATGACTGATAAAAGGCAAAAAAGATAAAGAAAAAAATTGACACGATGTTTATTGGTAAAGTACAAATCAAGGTAACTTGATAAATACAAATCGACTTACAACCACATTTATTTAAGTTTTATACCGTAACAATATTTTAATAACAAAGGCAAATTATTGTGGTGAACATAGACGTCATTGCGTAAATCGTGATATTTGTTGTAACATCCATATCTCACAACTAGGTTGGATCAATACATGGTACCTGAATCTTAAAGCACAAGTTGGTATTTTACTCAATGACTTTATAGTAGATCTTTAGGCATAATTAGATCAATTTTCCAAGATCTATATCTCACAACTAGCTTGGATCAATACATGCTACATGGATTTGAAAGCAAAAGTTGGCTTGTTATTTGATGACTTTAAAATACAAGTCGAAAATGATTTGTCCTATCGCGATTTACACAATGACTGATAAAAGGCAAAAAAGAGAAAGAAAAAATAAATCAACAGGATGTTTATTGGTAAAGTACAAATTGAGGTAACTTGATAAATACAAATCGACTTACAACCACATTGATTTAAGTTTTATACTGTAACAATATTTTAGTAACAAAGGCAAATCGTTGTGGTGAACATAGACGTCATTGTGTAAATCGCGATATTTGTTGCAATATCTATATCTCACAACTAGCTTAGATCAATACATGTTACTTGTATCTGAAAGCACAAGTTGGCATGTTACTCGATGACTTTATAGCAGATCTCCAGACATAATTGGATCAATTTTTCAAGATCTATATCTTACAACTAGCTTGGATCAATACATGCGGAAACGATTTGCTTATACGAGCTATGTTTTTTCAAAATATATGTCATATAATGATTTATAGAATGAATGATATAAGGCATAAATGATTTGCATTATGAAGATCTTATCTAGATATTCTATCTTCTATAGCGATTTGCAAATGAAATGATGTTTTTTAATTTATGCCCAATGCAATTTATTTGTTTATTATATACTTTATGCACAATTTTTGAAAATGAGCGAGATGTAAAATGATGTTTCCTTTATAAATGAATGACACATCACACAAGTTCAGAAGGGTGTTGCTTCGCTTTACTTCATGAGTAATGAATAGACGAACTGACATTTCTTTTATAAACGACATGTTCAGAGGCCGAACATATAACTTGCTTCATCGCAAAGGGGGTATCAATGGCGAGGAAGGAGATGACAACAGCTACACGGTTGGCGATGATGAATTAGACATATATTTTATAAACCTCGTGACAAGTATCTTCAAAATTTGTCTCTTTTATATCGTATATTTGATTTGTTTTGTGTACTATAGAAAGGAATTGCAATATAATGTGACAGATCATTTATTGAATATTCTGCTAATTAATGTTAGTGGAACATCCACAAAAAAAGGTGCTCAAAAACTCAACAAAGAGGTCCAAAAGAACATCAATAGGTTGCGAGATGAATTTACAGAAGAAAACACTATAAGTAATTTTGTACGTATGAAACCACTATCAGTTATACATTTACGTATGTCATAGGTATGTATATTAATGCGTGCATATTTATTGCAAATAGACTATATACGATTTTGTCATGTATATTCAAAGCAACGCAATAACCAATACTAGACGTGTTGTCAACCCTTATTTCATGGTATATCGGTTCTCTTATATGTTTATTTTCTTTTTTATTTACTCTTGTTGTTTCGTGTTTTAACCTTACTATTATCACTGTTTCATTCAACAGAGTTTTGTCCGCTGACTGTCATACGTCATTGGATTTCAAGATGGACTACAATGTTGGGGTAATGATAATCACTGCAGAGACTTTTGGTCAAGTGAAAAGGTAAGTGAAGAAACTTGTTGTCTAAGGTTTGTGAGGCATAATAGTCCTAACACAAATTCTACTATCGACTTGTAAGATATTATATCGATTTAATATATTATTTTGATTCTTAATATCAATTTGTATGTTAATTCTTAATATCTATTTCTAAGCTATCAATAAGAATTTTAATATCGATTTGTAAGATATTTTATCATCGATTTGCAAATATTGATTCCTACATTGTGGCGATTGTCTAAGCATTGGGTCTTATACGTGATGAATTTACGAAAACAACAACTATGGTGCTACAATTCATTGGACTTTCACACTAGTATAGAACTTGACATTATGAATTTGGTAAGTTTTTATCTATAAGTGTATTGTATCTTGTATGGTGGCCCAGAATTTACTTGCTTCTGCATTTACCACAGGTGGGATTCCTCAAAGATGTCTTGGGTGTCGACATTAGTGAGTGAAGGTTTTAATGTGCACTCGATATTCCTTTACAAAATAATAACGTCGATTATAGCGTATTTTTAATGAAGTATATTGAAGCAATATACAATGGACAAAAACCTGATTTTAATATTGTATGCTTTACACTTAAACATGTTTTATTATCCTATATTATTGGGGACTCAATTTTTATATCGGTCTCACATTACCTTTTTGTTGCAGTATGATATACTTGGATTCCGCATAAAACTATGTGAAAAATTGATGGAGTTTCTAATTGCGGAAGAGAAAAAAACTCAGACGACAAGAATACCTAGAAGGCAACGAACGACGTAAGCCCCCCTAGGAGTAATATGATGTACATAGATTTGTAACATGTTTTGTAGACTGTGTATACAAATTATGTAAATCTCTCTAGGTTGAAATAAAAATTCAACAATTACCCCGATTTCAAGAGGAATGTTGATAAATGCTGATATATACTTCCATAATGGAAAGATCTGTGTTTTCCATCCTTTTACATAGGACACTGTAAATTAATGTGGTTGTAAATCACGTCGACGGGCTACATGATAAATCACTTTTACTATACACATCAATAAATTAGACTGTTATTTGTAGCAAAGGCAAGTCATTGTCTCCGACATAGACGTTATTGTGTAAATCGCTATTGGACATTATATGGCATAACGATTTATATTACATGTTAGAAAGAAAAAAGTGTTCTGTATTTACAATGATTTATACATGTGAAGGCTAGATTTGACAACGATTTTTACTTTTAATTTCTTTATGTACAGAATAAGTTTTTGTGCAACGATTCAAATACAGTATTGTTATCATCGCAAAATTTTTCCCCTCCCTTGCGAGAGAGAAACGAATTTCGCGAGTCAAACTCGACCAAAGTTTTGAAATTGATTTTGAAAATTTACTCGCCTCCGTTTTGAAAATTTGCGGGAAAATTCCGTGGAATGGGATCCGCCTGTCGGTACGAGGTTCAACCGTTCCTGGCGCCTTTACCAGGGGTAATTAAACCAAGGACCAATTATGTGCTTTAACTCGACTCAAATATCTAAATTATGCTCTATTTTTCCTAGAATGCACAGAGAATCAGGCTTGTGCTATGGAATTTTGAAAATAATGCAAGTTTGAGAAAATATGATGTTTGCTTTGGAAAATTGAAATGCATTTAGAAAAGGACTGGAAAATGCTTGAAAATGGAATTCCTGGGAAAATCATTGAATTTTATTGGAAATCAGAAATTTGCATTGAAAAGTGATTTCTCAGGAAAATTTGAACTTTAGAAAATCGATTTTGAAATTTGGAATTGCTTTTCTGAGAAAATGGATTTGAGAATCTTGAGAAAATCTAAGAAATTTATTGGAAAATGACTTTTGAAATGGAAAATGAATTCTCAAGAAAACTGGAAAATATGAGAAAATGAATTTCTGAAAACTTGGGATTTTGAAATTTGAGAATTCGAAAACATAGGAAAATCTTGATTTGAACTTGGGAAATGCTTTGAAATGTCATTTGAAAACTTAGGATTTTGAGAAAATCAGATCCTGAGAAAGACTTGGAAATTCTTGAGAAAATTGAATTTTCTGAAATTGAAATTGGAAAATGAGTTTGAAAATAATGCAATTTGAATGATATGAATGAATGAGTATGAATTTGAAAATGGAATTTCAATTGAGGAATCCTTTTGAAGTTTTGAAAATGCAGTGCATTTTGAAGTTAGCCTAAGAGTGTAGGCTGAATGTGGCTGATATAAAGATCATAAATCTTGGTTTTCTTCGTATTCTGACTATGGCCATAAATACGAATCCCACCGAGTTTATAAACTCCATAAAAGCTTGTGCACGTGCCATTCGTGTAAACCATAGTGGATTTGAAATAAATGCACATGAATCATACATCAAATATCGAAATTTGCATAAATTAAACTATATGCAATGCAGCCCTATTCTAAGCAGAAAAGTAACTCTTATTCCAAATTATTACATTTGAGATTACATTGAATTGAAATAAAAAAAATAAAATCTAAGTCTTCTTCCTGAATGTTCCTGCAAAACTAGAAAACAAGGTTAGCACAAAAATGTAGGTTTTTCTGAATTTATCCGAAAATATGGGAAATTATCGGATATTATTCAGATATAAACCCAAAATCATACCCCCTTTGATATAAACATGAGAAATAATGAATAAATTTTGAAAATAAACTTGAAAATTCGAAATTGGGGTCAAAATGACCAAAATACCCCTGATGACCTTGAAATCAGGGTTTTCTGAAAGAATTTTTTTTTAAATTTTGGAAATTTGAAAATCAAATGAAATAAATCAAACATAATATGATGAAATATGATGATATGCATGAAATTTTGGGAGAATTAGAAATTGAAATTTCGAAATTTAGGTCAAAATGACCAAAATACCCCCAATAACAAGACTATGGCCTTGAAACCAGGGTTTTCTGAAATAAATTTTGCAAAATTGAAAAATATGAAATGCAAAGGAGATTAAAATTAACCCTAATATGATTCTACATGCTTATGTACATGATAAAAACCCTAAAATGGCGAAAATATCATAAAATATCGAATTTAACCTGATTTTCGCTTGATTTTCGCTTCTGAATTTAAAGATAAACTAACACATGGAGCAAATGAACTTGGAATTAAACCAAATTTGGCATGGACACCTAAAATAACCCTAAAAACAGAATGAAGCTCTAAAATCTAATTTTTTTGTATTTTTAAATATGGAAATTCAAATAAAAACCCTAAATTTCATGATTTTTGCCTAAAATATTGATTCTAAAGGGGATTTAGGATATCAAACTTCCATAAAAATTTCCCAAATTTTATGCGATGACAGATGACAGTAAGGCAAGGATTTTTGCCTTTTACACTTTCTGGTTTTGACCTATGGTCGGAGCTGTACCACTCCGGCAAGTCGGATCGGAATCCGGCGACTCTAGTAAATGAAGGAAACAGACAGGTTTCGGTAGAAAATGTGGTAAAAATGGCAGACAGATGGGAAAATGGCTGAAATTGTGGGAAAATGTCCCTGACAAACAGAGGAAGATTTGATATTTTGACACTATTAGGATTCGGGTTACGGTTTGGAAAAGGCCATACTGTTATCAGAGACCTAAATCTCTGAGATTTCTGGACATTGGAATCTGTTAGACAGAAATAGAAAATCCGGGAAAAATACTGGAACAGATCTAAAAATTCCCAAATTTTGGGAAATGACAGGAAATTATGTTATGAACAACTTTCGTGTTGAAAGTTTTTGCAGAAGGGTTATAGATTGGATGGACTTGGTGCATTAAGGTCTGTCTATACCCTGACGAAAGAAAATCGATATTTTCCCAGGGGTCTGAGAAATCCGATTTTTTTACAGAGGTCAAAACTGACTGGAAAAACCTCAAAATTTCCAGATCATTAGTAGATTCAATCATGAATCTACTGTGATTTTTGGAGGACGATTTGGATTTCCCATGAGGGTGGTGTCGGAGGTTCTTGTCTGCTAAAGAAGAAACTGGAAGTTCAAAAAGACAGAAAACCCGATGTAGGGTTTGATCAGTTTAGATAGGTTCTGAAACCCGAATTGAATCAAATTTTCGGCAGTAGACCAAAGACATATGACTAAGACTAATATGCATTTTTTTGATTTTTTTAATAGGAAATTACACATAAGATCATAATTGGACTCAATGCATAAATCAAACCTAAATTAAGTATCAATAAAACTACATTAAATGCTTATGAAAGTGATTTTTTTTTTTTTTTTAAATACAACATAAAAACTCTATGATAACTGAAATAAAATGATAAATGACAGGGGTATGATCAGTTTTGATGTTGGATATTGGTGAGTGGGATCCCGATCCATTCATTGAATGGGTCCCTTGACTCACATATCATGAACATGAATAATCTGTCTTACGTCTTCATAGATCCACAAATGAAATATTCAATCACCTAAGTCCAATTTTTTGAAATGTTTTCAGATTATATTCATGAAAATATCATACGAAAGACCTTATCATATCATGATCATCTTTTGAGTTTAACAAAACCAAGATTGAAGACAAGGGTTTTACCTTGGATGGTGTTGATTGCTAATGGAGAAGAAGGTTGAAGAGGTGGCAGCAGCTTCAAGATGGTGGCTGTTGGCTGAAGCAAGGACCTTGGAACCGATGGAGGAGATGGCAGCGCCTTCAAGGAGGGCTGTAGTTGATCTCTTGTGTGGCGGCTGCAGCTGCTACAAGGGGTTGAAGGTTGTTGTGGCTGTAGCAGCCAAGGGAGGTGCTGAGTGAGAGGAGTGGCTGCTGGTTGGTTCTCCACTCCGGTGGCTGCTGCCTTGGCTGGAAGAAGTTGCTGTGATGGAGGTCCAGCTGATGCAAGTAGGTGAGGGAGAGCTATGTAATGGAAAACCAAGGGAAAGAGAGAGAGAGAGAGAGAGAGGTTAGGAGAGAGGCGTGAAATGGGAATAGGGCAGCCGTTCCTTTTTTTTTTTTTGGTTTTCTTAACTTAGGGAAGATTATATCTTTCCCTAAGTTCTTAGCTTTAATTAGGGAAGGAAAGGGAAACAGCCTTTACGTGAATGGCTGGGCAAGAGGGAGGAAGGAAGGGAGAAAGGGAAGAAGGAAAGAAAGGGAAGAAAGAAGAAAAAGAAAAGGAAGAAAAAGAAAAAGAAAAGGAAAGAAAGAAAAGGAGGGAAAAAGGAAAAGGGAAAGAAAAACATGGGGAAAAAAAATGGAAAGTGGGGCTGGAGGTTTGGGTGACCACCTTGTAGGTCCCACCCTAGGAAGAATAACATAATAAAATAAATAAATAAATAAAATAAAATAAAACAAACAACAAAAAAAATAAAGAAAAAGATAATTTTTTTTCTTTTCTTATAAATTAAAACAAGAGAATGCAAATGGATGGGCCATCTCAGAGCGGGTCCAAATTTTGATTTTGAAATTCATTTTGATGATTAGAGGGGTAAAATAGTCTTTTCAAAAAGTTTCCAAACGAAACGAGCTATTTTTGGCAGTTTTTGAAACGAGCTCGGATTTTGAAGTTCAATACCTCATTGCGAAGCAAATCCAGTGTAGAATTTGAAAATTTGATTTTGAAAGAAATCCAGATTGTTTTTCTTAAGAAAATATTTTCAAAACGAAACGAGCTATTTTTGGCAGTTTTTGAAATGAGCTTCGATTTTGAAGTTTAATAGCTCGTTGCGAAGCAAATCCAGTGTAGAATTTAAAAATGTAATTTTGAAAGAAATCCAGATTGTTTTTCTTGAGAAAATATTTTCAAAACGAAACGAGCTATTTTTGGCAGTTTTTGAAATGAGCTCCGATTTTGAAGTTTAATAGCTCGTTGCGAAGCAAATCCAGTATAGAATTTGAAATTTTTATTTTGGGAGAAATCCATATTGTTTTTCTCGAGAAAATACTTCCAAATTTAGACTCCCGGTGGTAAAAATGTTAATTTTGGAAACCCGAGGTTCTGAAGTTAATTTATGAAAGCTTTTAAAACTCGATCTGGATTGAAATTTATAAAACTGGAGTTCTGGACTTCAAAAATGAAATGAAATGTGATGAAATGTTATGAAATGCTGAGAAATGATATGAAATGATGAGAAATGACATGAAATGCTATGCAAAATGCTAACCCTGAATGAAGAATCTTGGATGTTAGACCCCGATTGACACTTGTACCAGTTCAAAAAGTGTTAAAATTGACAAAATTTGCAAAAATGGTTGAAGAAATGATTTTCGAGCTCTGCCAAGCTAGAGTAACGTTGAAAATTAGGGTTTGAGCTGTATTCAACTGAAATGAACTGGATTGAGCTGGGTTTTAGAGTTTCAGAACTCAAATGAACTCAACAAACACTGACTCAACTGACCTTTCCAACTGAATTTTCAAGAAAAGCTGCCATTTTTAGAGAAATGGTATGGAATGGTCATTGGAATGAAGTGAATTACGAACCTGAACTGGGTTTGAGCTAAAACAAAAGTCAGTAATACTGAGATGAACTAAAATCAAGTCTCAAACACTAACTCAACTGACTGAACTCGGCTCAATTTCAGCTGAAAGATCTGAAATGGACTAAAATGGGCTCCTAGACACTTGGAAATGGTTTTGAACTGAAATTGGAGCACTTGAACTTCTGATGAGCTCAAGTTAGACTCTGGGGAACATGACTGACTGGGAATGACTGACTTTGAGACAATTGGCTTGGATTTGAGTGAGAAATGAGCTCATTTTTGAAGAAATGATCCCATTTTGGCAGGAATGGTCAGAAATGAAAATGGTTTGTTCATTGTGAGCTCAGATGAGCTTGAGATGACTGATATTCTAACTGTCTTGAACTGACCAATGAGCTTGGTTGACTCCGACTGACTGGGGTCCGGGATGACCTAGGGGTAAAATGGTAATTTTCCTAATGAAAATGGGTAAAATGGTGCTTTTCTGAAACTGACTCGGGGTTTGACTCCTACACTGACCTAACAGGGTTGGCACTGAACAAGGAGGATTGTTTGAGAATGAGTGAGGAAAATTTGGGGTGTTTACAGATGCCCCTCTTTGCTACTAAGCCGGCTTGAAGACGAGCTTAGTGGCAAAGAAAAACACACCAAATTTGGGCTATAAAAATGCCCCAGTTAGAAGGATCTGACTGGATATGAAGAGATTTAGCCCTGATGAAAAATGGTAGATATGAAATGGAGAATGAAGAGGAAAGGATTTACTTCAAAAGAAGTGATATTCAGGTTTTGCCCTTAATCTGGATGGGACAGGAAATACCTCGTGTAGAAACGAAGCTCAGGTTTGACCCTTAACCTGACCGGGAAATGAAATACCTCATCAAAGGAGGCTCAGGTTTGTACCCTTATCCTGATTGGGCAGAAAATGAAATACCTTATCAAAGGAGGCTCAGGTTTGTACCCTTATCCTGATTGGGTAGAAAATGAAATACCTCATCAAAGGAGGCTCAGGTTTGTACCCTTATCCTGATTGGGTAGAAAATGAAATACCTCATCAAAGGAGGCTCAGGTTTGTACCCTTATCCTGATTGGGCGGAAAAATGAAATACCTCATGAAAGGAGGCTCAGGTTTGTACCCTTATCCTGATTGGGCAGAAAATGAAATACCTCATCAAAGGAGACTCAGGTTTGTACCCTTATCCTGATTGGGCAGAAAAATGAAATACCTCATCAAAGGAGGCTCAGGTTTGTACCCTTATCCTGATTGGGCAGAAAATGAAATACCTCATCAAAGGAGGCTCAGGTTTGTACCCTTATCCTGATTGGGCAGAAAATGAAATACCTCATCAAAGGAGGCTCAGGTTTGTACCCTTATCCTGATTGGGCGGAAAATGAAATACCTCATCAAAGGAGGCTCAGGTTTGTTCCCTTATCCTGATTGGGCAGAAAATGAAATACCTCATCAAAGGAGGCTCAGGTTTATACCCTTATCCTGATTGGGCAGAAAATGAAATACCTCATCAAAGGAGGCTCAGGTTTGTACCCTTATCCTGATTGGGCAATGAAAATGAACGGAATCCTCGAAAGAAGAGACCGTGATGGAACCTTCGGATTTCCGCACAATGAATCCGATAGGGGTTTTGCAAAAAGAAGGAAATTGGGGTCCCTGAAGTTTGAAAAGGGATTGATTTTGGGCGTCTCATTGCTGAGACTAAATAACTTTTGAAATTGCCTTTTGCTGAAATTGGTGGCTTAACCTCAAGCCGAAATTGGACTGTCTATGGTGGGACAGTGGGGACACAGGGAAATGTGCGAATCTAAGAGCCCATGCGCTCAGATTATACCAACAGAAGGGAAGAAATCTTGAAAACTCCCATTATCAAGTCCTTAAAAGGGATAACAACTGATGTCGGGATGCGCCAAAGATGAACCTCAAGCTCTCGCTTCACGCCAGGATAGCTAGAAAATATTGTCAAAATGTTGAAAATTGTTGTTGATTCAAAATAATTGAAAATGATGCACATTGTTTTGAAAGTATTCCCTCTTTTCTACCTAAAGTATTATCTCCGATTGTACTTAACTTCGTAAAATCAAGATTCGAATTCAAATTGCTTGCAATTGACTTTCTTTCAAGGAAGCTATCAATTTCCCTGATATGAGCAAAAAAGAGAGTATTCTTGATATTGTGAAAGCAATTTGTGAAAGAATATTGATAATAGAATTTCATAAAATTTAAAGAGGATTCTTTGGCAGATTTGGCAGTCTGATATCCTGGAATTCTTTCTCATGACAATCTTTCTGCCTACTAATTTTTTTTTTTGGCAGAATTAGAGCTCTCTTGGGTTTTTGGAGATTACATCATCCTTCATTTTGGAGATGTCTTGACTTTTCTCTCTCTTTTTTTTTTTTTAGAAGGGTACGTCACAAACTCCTTCATCTCAGAGATGTTCTGATCCTTCTTTTCTCTCAGGGATTATATTGACGGTTATTGGCTCTTTGGTTGGAAATCTCTTGATGATAGCATAAATTAAATATCCTTTAGGGTTTGTCGGGAGGCCCATCGCAGTCGCCTTCATCTTGACGGTGCTCTGAACTTTCCCTAGAAGGATCCGTCACAAACTCCGTCATCTTGGAGATGATTCAAATCTTCTTTGGCCCCGGGGGTCTACTCGCCTAATTCGCCTTCATCTTGACGACAATTGAGAGATCCCTTTTGCAGATATTTAATTGCAGCTTAGGTGATTGAGGAGATATAGGGATTTAATGGATTTTTCTGTACCACCCAGGATATTTCGACTGCTTTATTTTCCAAGAATGATCTTTAAAAATGTGCCATTGACTGCGATCAATACCGATCACTTATGGCTTTGCAACAATGTTGAATTTCCTTTGCTGGCCATATCGGGGATTTATTCTTCATCCTTTTGGTTGGCCAATAGAAAGAATTTGAATTTTGAATCCTTCTTCGCGAAAGCTTTGTCCTTTCGAAAGTAATACTGAAGGTATTCTGAAGTAATGTTTTTATACAATAAAAATTTTGAAATCAACAAATATTTAATGACAAATTGGCAAAATGTTCTTGAAATCCTTGGTGAGAGCGAGCATCTGAAGCACAACGCAACGCACCCATGACAAAAATTTTCTTCTCCTTTCCCCAAAGGAGAAGATTCAGAAATTGGAAATAGGAATTACTCCTCTCTTCCCTGAAGAGGAGTTGTTTGCAAAACGAACTTTCAAAGAGAAATTAAGCTTTCGTCAAAACTTCCTAACATTAGGCTTCTCTTATGGAAAGGGGGCCGGTAATGATGAGGTCGATGAACTGATCATGAAGGAACGAGTCCATCACACTCTCCCTGAAAAGAGGGTCCTTCATGATGAAATGGCCTAGTTTGAAATTGCGGTCACAAGGAAACCGAGCTTCCGTCGAAGCTCTCCCTGAATTAAGGGTTCCTTGTATGGAATTGGAAATTTGTTTTGCAAACGGTTCACATAGACACGAGTCCCTTCAAACTCTCCCTGAAAAGGGGCTAGGTGAACAAAGGATAGCATGCGAAAAGAACGAGCTCCCTCGAACTCTCCCTATAAAAAGGGTCTCTCGCAAGAGAAATTTATTGGAATTGGTATTGGATGACCAAAAGGGTCAAATTTTGGAAATTGGAATTTTGAAATTTGATATTTGAAATTGAAAATTGGAAATTGGAAATTGGAAATTGGAAATTGGAAATTGGAAATTGGAAATTGGAAATTGGAAATTGGAAATTGGAAATTGGAAATTGGAAATTGGAAATTGGAAATTGATAATTGGAAATTGGAAATTGGAAATTGGAAATTGGAAATTGGAAATTGGAAATTGGAAATTGGAAATTGGAAATTGGAAATTGGAAATTGGAAATTGGAAATTGGAAATTGATTGGCTAAAAAGGTCAAAATTGTGAATTGGTTTACTGAGAATGACATGGGTTCTATAGGGATTCCTCCTAAGAACGACATTGGTTCTATTGAGAATGGCATTGGTTTCGCAGGGGTTCGACCTGGGTTCAATAGGGATTCAGCCTAGGAACGACATTGGTTCAATTGAGAACGACATTGGTTCACTAGGAACGACATGGGTTCGATAGGGATTCAGCCTAAGAACGACATTGGTTCAATTGAGAACGACATTGGTTCACTAGGAACGACATGGGTTCGATAGGTATTCAGCCTACGAACAACATTGGTTCAATTAAGAACGACATTGGTTCACTAGGAACGACATGGGTTCGATAGGTATTCAGTCTACGAACGTCATTGGTTCAATTAAGAATGAAAACTATTATATAGACTTGGATTGCTTCTATGAACGGTTTCAGGATTATCCCCTTATCCTGAACGGGGATAGAAATTAGATGACTCGAAGGTCAAAATTGAGAATTTTGGTAATTTGAAAATTGGAAATTGGATGACCCGGAGGTCAAAATTAAAGAATTATGGAAAATGATTCAGGTTTATCCCTTAACCTGAAGGGGAAGTTCAGGTTTATCCCTTAACCTGAAGGGGAAGTTCAGGTTTATCCCTTAACCTGAAAGGGAAATTCAGGTTTATCCCTTAACCTGAAGGGGAAATGAATTTGATGCAAATGAATGTAAATGGATGCAAATGAATGCATGTAAATGTAAATGAATGCAAATGTATGCAAAATGATGTAAATGAATGCACATGTATGCAAAATGAGAGATTTGTTTGATCCTGCCTGCATACATAATGTTTTGAAGACAAATTTTAAAATAATGCCCCAGTGTAACTGGGAAAGAAGGATTTGACCATTATTGAGGAAAATATATTGAGGAATTACAAAGGATGGAATAGAGGATTTAAGTATAGAAAATTTTCAAATGTTGAGCATTGATGGGGTCTGATAATTCCACACCATCGGCATTAATGAGCAGATATGAATTGTGAGGTAATGCTTCCTCGACAATATAGGGCCCTTCCCAATTCGATGACCATTTGCCACCCGGGCGGTGCTTGAGATAGGTCGTTGATCTGATCACTAGATCATTGACTCAGAATTTCCTTTGAATGACAAATTTTGCATATTGCCTGGCTATCCTCTGACGATATGATAAAGCATGCTCTACTGCTCTGAGTCTTCTTTTATTGAGCAAATCAAGTTGTATCAGTCGCTGCTGCTAATACTGATCAAGCGATAACTCCAGCAGTGATGCGAACTTCAAGGCAGGTTTATGAACATGTAGAGGCAGTACTACTTCAGTTCCGTAGACAAGTTCTGACGGGGTAGCATTAGTTGGAGTTCGAATGGTGATTCTGTATGCCCATAATGCATCATGGATCTTCTCATGCCAATTATGGCCTGTTTCCAAGGTTCGCTCCAGGATTCGAATCAAAATTTTATTGGCGGCCTTTGCCTGACCATTCCCTTGAGGATAATAGGGAGCGGAGAAATGATGCTGAATTCTGAACTTCGAGCCAAATGTCCTCATTCTCTTATTCTTGAAATGACTCTCATTGTCTGACACGATATCGTGCGGTATGCCGAAACAACAATATTCTTGTGGATGAATAAGACCATGTGTCGACCTTCTATTATACGCAAAGTGATAGCTTCGACCCATTTAGTGAAATATTCTGTTGCGGCAAAAAAAATATTTGTAGCTGTTTGAAGCAGGAGTGATGGGGCCCACAACATCAAAGGCCCACATAGAAAATAGCCATGGAGAGATGGCGATTCGCAAATATGTTGCTGGCGCATGAATAGAAGGTGCATGTATCTGGCATAGAGCACACTTCTTCACAAAATGGTAGCAATCTTGTTGCATAGTCTTCCAATAAGATCATGCCCGGATGATTTGCTTGATAAGAGTTTGGTAGCCGATGAGTCTACTGCAAATGCCTTCGTGAACCTCCTAGACAACTTCTTTGGCTTCATCTTCGTCTAGGCATCTGAAATATTTAGAACTGAATCCACGATGATAGAGGACATCGGCAATAATAAAATATCGGGCAGACACATGCCAAATCGCTCGTTACTCTTACCAGTGATATTCTAAGAGAAGGAGACAGATGTCTTCTTTTTTATGGGAGCCTTTCTGAAACAGTCCTTAGCTTGCTCAGACATCATCCTAATCATCATTTTCTTGAACATCTGATATGTAGTAGAATCAATGCCATCCCTATCATTCAAACTCTGTCTTCTGGCAGATCTTGGAGAATCCATTTCTTCTTGCCTGCTTCTAAAATCACTGATGCCCTGATACAGTGGTGTCTTCTTGCTTGATCTGATCTGAACCACTTGGGAATACTGATGCTCTTTGTAGAATGGATGATTAAATTTCGATGATGAAGATTCAAGATAGAAATGAATATAGTAAAAATATTTGATTAGAATTTGATAGATAATTGAAAGAACATCCCATTACTAGGGATTGGGTCGCCGCTGGAGTCACGACAATTATGTTGTCATTCTTTACAAGGAGAACGAACAACTACAAATATGCCTTGTCACCTAGGCGAGGTTATCAAACCATGATAGAATGAAAATTGAAGGATTTTTTTTTTTATTGAAGGAAAAATATGATTGCATCAATAGTGGACTTGAGAAAGAGGGAGTATATAGACAGTCTGTCACCACTCTTAACGATCAACAGAGACACGAGGACCAAGGAAAAGAGTGAGAATAATGAAAGAATCCCAGCCATATATGGCAGAACGGTATGTTTCAGACCATTGTGCTGATGTAAGGTCAAACTTTGGCATAACCCCTGATAGTAGCCGAGCTTCTACGCGCTTTTGTCTCTGAGAGAATTGTCTGATGCATCACTCTGGATAGTAGTAGGTACAGGAAAATGGGCCAAGTAGCTTGAATCTCTTGCCATATGCATAGGTGTATCTGGGAGGTGATAATTCTCGATCAAAATAGTCCCACACCACTTCTTCTTCCTGCAGATAGTCGATCAGGAATCGGTACCGCGCAACTGGAAGGAGCTCCTTGCCGTTGTATCTGAATGAACTAGCTCTGGTCGGTACATGCTGAAGGAACCAAGACTGAAAAGCATAGGTACATCCCTCGACTAGGATGGACTCTCCAAGTGTGAAGCGGGTCAGTCCTCTGTATAGAAAAGCCAGCGCGGCCATGGCTATCGAGAGACGGCTGGTCTGTCGACTTCCCCATCTTCTCAAAAGTTGAACTATTCTGACATCCACATAATTTTGTCCATGTGGAAAGAAAGCAAGTCCCACAGTACACAAAACCATAGCATGTTGAATTCTCTCTCGAGCTGTCCTGGACAACGAGCTGACTTCTGCGAATTCTCCATACTGTCGGTAGATCTCGATCAGACTCACGTACTCATTCCCATTTTCTTCAATCAGCAGCCAAGACTTGCGCCCTGTCATGCGAGCTACGGCATCTTTGGGGTCCAGACCCTTGACATTGATCAGAAACTGCTGCTCTAACGGATCTCCAGGTTGACCGGCTGGCTCAGGCAGTCCCATAATCTCTGAGAATTCATCCATCAGTATTGTCATCTCGCCCCACGGGAACCAGAACGTGCAAGTGCGCGGATTCCACCGCTCCGCCAGTGCATGAATCAGATTGCCGTTGACTGTCAACTTTCCCACTGCAGATGCCAATTCCAACCCACAATCGCTCAAGTGGTCCGGAAACATACGAGAGAAATTTTTGAACCAGACATGGTACCACCGGGGGAAGAAGGGTCCGGTGCTAAGAGATCGATGCTCAGGAAGACTTTGTCGCACCTCATAGGAAATGTGACCCTCAGGAAAAACAGAATCGAGCTGACTGGATGCCATTGGACTGAAAGACAAGAAGATTGGAATTAGACTTTGGAAAAATATAAGAAATTTGAAAATTGCAGGCAGGATAAAATGAAAGCTGGAAATTCGAAGTCCAGAGGAACGAAAGAATGGAAAATCTCCTGGAGTTTTGAAGAAAAGGTGGATAATTTGGAAAAATTGTCCAGGGTTTTTGAGAAAAAAGAGATATTTCATAAAAGATGAAAAATGAGGTATTTTGGAAAAATTGGGAAAAATATGAGAAAATAAGGCAAAAATGAATATCATATATTCAATTACAAACAATTATGCACATACAGCAATCCCTAAGAAGCCAACTCTAAATGCATTGATTTTAAAGAGCTTTAGGACCCTAATCCTGACTCTAGGCTCAGATCAACTGTGTCCAATCATGCTATGCCGATATACTCGAGCCGAGGCTCGATGTACGTGGCATAAAACTCATCTCCGGGTCTAGGCTTGTGTTTTCCCAACATCCTTGAGCGCCTGCCGATATACATTGGACTATGGCCCTTGGTACGTGGCAGGGGGGCGTTAGCCCAAATAAGTGGCCCAGTTGTGAGGCTCTGTCCCGAACTATGGTTCTGGAAGAGAGCCCAGCAACGTGAAGACCGGGTAGACATAGGTGGGGTGGTTTTTGAAATATGATCACATGCAGGCAAACAGAGGGCTCTAAGTCCTAAAGAGATAGAATTTTGAAATTTTTTTGAAGAAGCAAACATTGTTTTCATACAAGTCCTAGATTGAGGAGTGTTGTATTTCAGACCTAAGTCTAAGTGAGCATGCATAATTCTCCTCAATATGGTCCTACCAAACCATGCCTAGTCTATATGCAATCCATGTCAGCTGGGTTCAAGTCTAGGCTCCTAGGTTCACATGATATCAGGAATTAAAGCTGACATTCCATAGAACATAATTTTGACAATTGGGCTAAGTTAAAGCACATATTTGATCAGGCGAAGACAGGTCCCATCACGGTCGCCAAACCTGTTATCATCGCAAAATTTTTCCCCTCCCTTGCGAGAGAAACGAATTTCGCGAGTCAAACTCGACCAAAGTTTTGAAATTGATTTTGAAAATTTACTCGCCTCCGTTTTGAAAATTTGCGGGAAAATTCCGTGGAATGGGATCCGCCTGTCGGTACGAGGTTCAACCGTTCCTGGCGCCTTTACCAGGGGTAATTAAACCAAGGACCAATTATGTGCTTTAACTCGACTCAAATATCTAAATTATGCTCTATTTTTCCTAGAATGCACAGAGAATCAGGCTTGTGCTATGGAATTTTGAAAATAATGCAAGTTTGAGAAAATATGATGTTTGCTTTGGAAAATTGAAATGCATTTAGAAAAGGACTGGAAAATGCTTGAAAATGGAATTCCTGGGAAAATCATTGAATTTTATTGGAAATCAGAAATTTGCATTGAAAAGTGATTTCTCAGGAAAATTTGAACTTTAGAAAATCGATTTTGAAATTTGGAATTGCTTTTCTGAGAAAATGGATTTGAGAATCTTGAGAAAATCTAAGAAATTTATTGGAAAATGACTTTTGAAATGGAAAATGAATTCTCAAGAAAACTGGAAAATATGAGAAAATGAATTTCTGAAAACTTGGGATTTTGAAATTTGAGAATTCGAAAACATAGGAAAATCTTGATTTGAACTTGGGAAATGCTTTGAAATGTCATTTGAAAACTTAGGATTTTGAGAAAATCAGATCCTGAGAAAGACTTGGAAATTCTTGAGAAAATTGAATTTTCTGAAATTGAAATTGGAAAATGAGTTTGAAAATAATGCAATTTGAATGATATGAATGAATGAGTATGAATTTGAAAATGGAATTTCAATTGAGGAATCCTTTTGAAGTTTTGAAAATGCAGTGCATTTTGAAGTTAGCCTAAGAGTGTAGGCTGAATGTGGCTGATATAAAGATCATAAATCTTGGTTTTCTTCGTATTCTGACTATGGCCATAAATACGAATCCCACCGAGTTTATAAACTCCATAAAAGCTTGTGCACGTGCCATTCGTGTAAACCATAGTGGATTTGAAATAAATGCACATGAATCATACATCAAATATCGAAATTTGCATAAATTAAACTATATGCAATGCAGCCCTATTCTAAGCAGAAAAATAACTCTTATTCCAAATTATTACATTTGAGATTACATTGAATTGAAATAAAAAAAATAAAATCTAAGTCTTCTTCCTGAATGTTCCTGCAAAACTAGAAAACAAGGTTAGCACAAAAATGTAGGTTTTTCTGAATTTATCCGAAAATATGGGAAATTATCGGATATTATTCAGATATAAACCCAAAATCATACCCCCTTTGATATAAACATGAGAAATAATGAATAAATTTTGAAAATAAACTTGAAAATTCGAAATTGGGGTCAAAATGACCAAAATACCCCTGATGACCTTGAAATCAGGGTTTTCTGAAAGAATTTTTTTTTAAATTTTGGAAATTTGAAAATCAAATGAAATAAATCAAACATAATATGATGAAATATGATGATATGCATGAAATTTTGGGAGAATTAGAAATTGAAATTTCGAAATTTAGGTCAAAATGACCAAAATACCCCCAATAACAAGACTATGGCCTTGAAACCAGGGTTTTCTGAAATAAATTTTGCAAAATTGAAAAATATGAAATGCAAAGGAGATTAAAATTAACCCTAATATGATTCTACATGCTTATGTACATGATAAAAACCCTAAAATGGCGAAAATATCATAAAATATCGAATTTAACCTGATTTTCGCTTGATTTTCGCTTCTGAATTTAAAGATAAACTAACACATGGAGCAAATGAACTTGGAATTAAACCAAATTTGGCATGGACACCTAAAATAACCCTAAAAACAGAATGAAGCTCTAAAATCTAATTTTTTTGTATTTTTAAATATGGAAATTCAAATAAAAACCCTAAATTTCATGATTTTTGCCTAAAATATTGATTCTAAAGGGGATTTAGGATATCAAACTTCCATAAAAATTTCCCAAATTTTATGCGATGACAGATGACAGTAAGGCAAGGATTTTTTCTTTTTACACTTTCTGGTTTTGACCTATGGTCGGAGCTGTACCACTCCGGCAAGTCGGATCGGAATCCGGCGACTCTAGTAAATGAAGGAAACAGACAGGTTTCGGTAGAAAATGTGGTAAAAATGGCAGACAGATGGGAAAATGGCTGAAATTGTGGGAAAATGTCCCTGACAAACAGAGAAAGATTTGATATTTTGACACTATTAGGATTCGGGTTACGGTTTGGAAAAGGCCATACTGTTATCAGAGACCTAAATCTCTGAGATTTCTGGACATTGGAATCTGTTAGACAGAAATAGAAAATCCGGGAAAACTACTGGAACAGATCTAAAAATTCCCAAATTTTGGGAAATGACAGGAAATTATGTTATGAACAACTTTTGTGTTGAAAGTTTTTGCAGAAGGGTTATAGATTGGATGGACTTGGTGCATTAAGGTCTGTCTATACCCTGACGAAAGAAAATCGATATTTTCCCAGGGGTCTGAGAAATCCGATTTTTTTACAGAGGTCAAAACTGACTGGAAAAACCTCAAAATTTCCAGATCATTAGTAGATTCAATCATGAATCTACTGTGATTTTTGGAGGACGATTTGGATTTCCCATGAGGGTGGTGTCGGAGGTTCTTGTCTGCTAAAGAAGAAATTGGAAGTTCAAAAAGACAGAAAACCCGATGTAGGGTTTGATCAGTTTAGATAGGTTCCGAAACCCGAATTGAATCAAATTTTCGGCAGTAGACCAAAGACATATGACTAAGACTAATATGCATTTTTTTGATTTTTTTAATAGGAAATTACACATAAGATCATAATTGGACTCAATGCATAAATCAAACCTAAATTAAGTATCAATAAAACTACATTAAATGCTTATGAAAGTGATTTTTTTTTTTTTAAATACAACATAAAAACTCTATGATAACTGAAATAAAATGATAAATGACAGGGGTATGATCAGTTTTGATGTTGGATATTGGTGAGTGGGATCCCGATCCATTCATTGAATGGGTCCCTTGACTCACATATCATGAACATGAATAATCTGTCTTACGTCTTCATAGATCCACAAATGAAATATTCAATCACCTAAGTCCAATTTTTTGAAATGTTTTCAGATTATATTCATGAAAATATCATACGAAAGACCTTATCATATCATGATCATCTTTTGAGTTTAACAAAACCAAGATTGAAGACAAGGGTTTTACCTTGGATGGTGTTGATTGCTAATGGAGAAGAAGGTTGAAGAGGTGGCAGCAGCTTCAAGATGGTGGCTGTTGGCTGGAGCAAGGACCTTGGAACCGATGGAGGAGATGGCAGCGCCTTCAAGGAGGGCTGTAGTTGATCTCTTGTGTGGCGGCTGCAGCTGCTACAAGGGGTTGAAGGTTGTTGTGGCTGTAGCAGCCAAGGGAGGTGCTGAGTGAGAGGAGTGGCTGCTGGTTGGTTCTCCACTCCGGTGGCTGCTGCCTTGGCTGGAAGAAGTTGCTGTGATGGAGGTCCAGCTGATGCAAGTAGGTGAGGGAGAGCTATGTAATGGAAAACCAAGGGAAAGAGAGAGAGAGAGAGAGGTTAGGAGAGAGGCGTGAAATGGGAATAGGGCAGCCGTTCCTTTTTTTTTTTGGTTTTCTTAACTTAGGGAAGATTATATCTTTCCCTAAGTTCTTAGCTTTAATTAGGGAAGGAAAGAGAAACAGCCTTTACGTGAATGGCTGGGCAAGAGGGAGGAAGGAAGGGAGAAAGGGAAGAAGGAAAGAAAGGGAAGAAAGAAGAAAAAGAAAAGGAAGAAAAAAAAAAGAAAAGGAAAGAAAGAAAAGGAGGGAAAAAGGAAAAGGGAAAGAAAAACATGGGGAAAAAAATGGAAAGTGGGGCTGGAGGTTTGGGTGACCACCTTGTAGGTCCCACCCTAGGAAGAATAACATAATAAAATAAATAAATAAATAAAATAAAATAAAATAAACAACAAAAAAAATAAAGAAAAAGATAATTTTTTTTTCTTTTCTTATAAATTAAAACAAGAGAATGCAAATGGATGGGCCATCTCAGAGCGGGTCCAAATTTTGATTTTGAAATTCATTTTGATGATTAGAGGGGTAAAATAGTCTTTTCAAAAAGTTTCCAAACGAAACGAGCTATTTTTGGCAGTTTTTGAAACGAGCTCGGATTTTGAAGTTCAATACCTCATTGCGAAGCAAATCCAGTGTAGAATTTGAAAATTTGATTTTGAAAGAAATCCAGATTGTTTTTCTTGAGAAAATATTTTCAAAACAAAACGAGCTATTTTTGGCAGTTTTTGAAATGAGCTTCGATTTTGAAGTTTAATAGCTCGTTGCGAAGCAAATCCAGTGTAGAATTTAAAAATGTAATTTTGAAAGAAATCCAGATTGTTTTTCTTGAGAAAATATTTTCAAAACGAAACGAGCTATTTTTGGCAGTTTTTGAAATGAGCTCCGATTTTGAAGTTTAATAGCTCGTTGCGAAGCAAATCCAGTATAGAATTTGAAATTTTTATTTTGGGAGAAATCCATATTGTTTTTCTCGAGAAAATACTTCCAAATTTAGACTCCCGGTGGTAAAAATGTTAATTTTGGAAACCCGAGGTTCTGAAGTTAATTTATGAAAGCTTTTAAAACTCGATCTGGATTGAAATTTATAAAACTGGAGTTCTGGACTTCAAAAATGAAATGAAATGTGATGAAATGTTATGAAATGCTGAGAAATGATATGAAATGATGAGAAATGACATGAAATGCTATGCAAAATGCTAACCCTGAATGAAGAATCTTGGATGTTAGACCCCGATTGACACTTGTACCAGTTCAAAAAGTGTTAAAATTGACAAAATTTGCAAAAATGGTTGAAGAAATGATTTTCGAGCTCTGCCAAGCTAGAGTAACGTTGAAAATTAGGGTTTGAGCTGTATTCAACTGAAATGAACTGGATTGAGCTGGGTTTTAAAGTTTCAGAACTCAAATGAACTCAACAAACACTGACTCAACTGACCTTTCCAACTGAATTTTCAAGAAAAGCTGCCATTTTTAGAGAAATGGTATGGAATGGTCATTGGAATGAAGTGAATTACGAACCTGAACTGGGTTTGAGCTAAAACAAAAGTCAGTAATACTGAGATGAACTAAAATCAAGTCTCAAACACTAACTCAACTGACTGAACTCGGCTCAATTTCAGCTGAAAGATCTGAAATGGACTAAAATGGGCTCCTAGACACTTGGAAATGGTTTTGAACTGAAATTGGAGCACTTGAACTTCTGGTGAGCTCAAGTTAGACTCTGGGGAACATGACTGACTGGGAATGACTGACTTTGAGACAATTGGCTTGGATTCGAGTGAGAAATGAGCTCATTTTTGAAGAAATGATCCCATTTTGGCAGGAATGGTCAGAAATGAAAATGGTCTGTTCATTGTGAGCTCAGATGAGCTTGAGATGACTGATATTCTAACTGTCTTGAACTGACCAATGAGCTTGGTTGACTCCGACTGACTGGGGTCCGGGATGACCTAGGGGTAAAATGGTAATTTTCCTAATGAAAATGGGTAAAATGGTGCTTTTCTGAAACTGACTCGGGGTTTGACTCCTACACTGACCTAACAAGGTTGGCACTGAACAAGGAGGATTGTTTGAGAATGAGTGAGGAAAATTTGGGGTGTTTACAAGTATATATACAACAATTTGTATATGTGAAGGCTAGATGAGACAATGATTTTTACTTATAATACATTTTATTTACCGAACAACAAATGACGCGAGTCCGCTAGGTGTAATATGATGCATAGAGATTGGAAATAGAATTTATACTATATATAAATTTTGTAATAGATTGTGTATACATATTGCTGAGTACATTCTTGTTTAATCAAATATAAAATATGTACATCTATTTCGATTCAAATACAAATTCTATATATTGTACTTCTAATTGTACTCATGCAAGTTGTGTTTAAAAGGCTTACTTTTACCACGATTTGTACTCATGTACAGTGTGATTTTTATCCAGTTGTGATCGACATAGACGTCATTGTGTAAATTCTGATAGGACACTATATGCTGTAACGATTTATATAACAAGTAAATCGCCATAGGACACTATATGGTATAACAATTTATATAACTGTAAACACCTCAAATTTTCTAGGTCCATTTTGAACACCCCCCTCTCATAGATGCCGACCCTATAGTATAATGTAGGAGTCTAACCCCTAGGTCTATCCCAGTTTAAATGTCATTTCAACCCATTTTGTCAGTAAAATTACCATTTTTACCCCTAGGTCACCTTAGACCCTTGTCAGTTAGGTTTAACTAAGCTCATTTTAAGTTCAGAGGAGTCAGAATGTCAGTCATTTCTAGTTCCCCTGAGCTCACGATGAGTGGACCCTATTCATTTAGGATCATTTCAGCTCAAATTGATTCATTTCTCATGAAATAAGCTTATTTCTAGCTCGAGTCTAAGCCAATTATCCTCGAGTCAGTTAATTTTAGTAGATCATATTTCTCTGAGTTTAACTTGAGCTCAACAAGGGTTCAAGTGATCCAGTTTCAGTTCAAATTTGTTTCCCATAATTTTGGAGTCTGTTTTAGCTCAAATCAACTCATTTCAGCTAGAATTGAGCTAATCCTTGTCAATCTAGCTAGTGTTTAAGCTTCAGATTTAGTTCACTTCAGTATATTCGAGTGTCATTTCAACTCAAACCTAGTACACTATCGGTATTCGCTTCACTCAAGTGTGCATTTCTCACCATTTCACTGAGAATTGTATAATTTCTTGATCACCTGGTCCAGGGAGCTAGTTGAGTCAGTATCATTTTAGTTCACCTGAGTTTAGAAACCTTAGAACTCAGCTTAATCCAGTTTTAACTAGTTCAGTCTAGTGTCACTCTTTTGCCCTACAGGGGCAAAATCATTTCTTGATCATTTTTATTTAGAACATTAGTTTTATCAATTTTTAAGCCAAAACTATTCTCAATCTGGACTCAAATCAATTCCTTTATCTGATATTTTATTTATATCTGAGATCCAATTCACATTTAACATTGGATTCAATATCAGATCTGATATCCAATATCCAATTTCTATCCTGGACCTGGATCTTTTTATTCAATTCACTCTATTATCTATATCCAGAGTCCAATTTATTTTCTGAACCTGAATTATCTCATCAGTTATCCAGAACCCAATCATTTGCCATCTCAGATCCGTTCTTCAATCCAAGATCCATTCCTAATCTAGAATCCACTTTTTAAGTCCCTCTCTGATCCGAGAACCATTTCATCTGCTTTATCAAGATCCAAGATTCATTTTCTATCCAGGATCTTTCAACATTTTCAAACACGAATCAGACTCATGGTTTGAGATCCAGATCCATTTATTGCTCTTAAACTTTGGATCCAGATCCAAATTCAATTCTTTTCATCCAATTTCAAACCTGGGATTCAAAAATCGATTTTTATATCTTACATCCAAGCCCAGTACTTTATATTTGATGTTTTGAAATGCTTTTAAAAAAAAAACTTTTTCAATGTCAGATCTAGATCCAGTTCGGATTTCGATTCGGTTTTTTATCAAACTCAAAATGGATCTTAGATCCAATCCAAAATCCAAAAGACCCACCTAAGGTGGCATCACCTTTTGATTCCTTTCTTCATTTTATTTCATAAGTCTAGTTGATTTAGGACCCTTTTTTGTTTTTAACTTTTATTTTTATTTAATTTTAAACACTTTAAAAAAGACCTTTATTTATTGTTTTAAAAACCAAATGTGGGGCACACCTAAGGTGGCACCACATTTGGATTTGTTTCAATAGAGTTTCAAATGGTTTGAAGTTTGAAAAGTCAAAAGGTGAAAATGGATTTCATTAGGACTCCTTTGGAAAAAATGTCCCCCCTAATTATCCTTAATTAAATGTTAATTAGGTTAGTTAGAAACTCTATCTTTAACTCTAAAAAAAATCTAGAAATAGACCATAAGGGGAGGGGGGGGGGGACGTCCAACATATCTCACATCTCATCCTTCTCTCTCTTAGGCCTCCTCAAGCTCCAGCCTTCTTCCTCCTTCAGCTCCCAAGGTATAGATTTCTTCATTTTCTTGTTTTTTTTAATTTTTCTATGCTTTTCTAAGTTGCCGCCCTCCTCTTTCCTTTTTTTCTTCTCTATTTCATTAAGTTTTTGTATAGTAGCTCCAAGAACGAGATTAGTTGATGGTAAGATTTATCTTTCTTTCACAAATTGTAATCATCATTGATGTGTTTTATTACAGCCATAAGAAAGAATAAGATATGATCTCTTATAGATCAAATCTTTCTTTCAATCGACTACATCAAAGCAAAACCCATGTTGCTTTGTTTTCTGTATTTTTCTTTTTTTGATATGCATATTAGATTTTGTTTTACATTATTTCATCCATGAAAAATCAAAAAAATATTGCATCTATACTCTTTTTTACGTTTTATACATGTTAGATCAAGTTCTTTAATGTTCTTTAACAACCCTGCGCAAATCTTGATTCTGGACACACGATAACAACATTATTTTATGTGTGTGTTTTTATTGTTTTAATCTGAATTTTTTATGAGGGTTATATCCATGTATTTGCATGAATCTAAAAAAAATTCATGATTTTTGGGCATTTGATGACCCATTTATAAATTCAAGAACCAAAACCTATTTTCTGCAATGTCAAAATGCTGTGCAGAATCAGGAGCAACTTGCTAGAGTCGTATCTTCCAAACCAAAGATCATATTTCAAATCCGTAAAAAATAGTATCTTTGTCAACATATCTAGTTTATTCTATGTGATTTTTGGTCATTTACTATTTTATTTTTATCTGACATCCGAACTTATTCTTCTTTAATTGACAGACACAATTCAGATTCAGGTTCATCTTGTTGGAGCGATATCTCCCTAACCAAAGATAGTATTTCTGATCCATAAAAAGTGACCAATCCATCTGCATGTCTAGTTTATGTGATCTGAGTTTTGTGATTTTTGAACTTTGTTTACTATTTTCTTGAAACCCAAAACCAGCATCTGCTTTTCTTGAATCGCCAGACAAGGTTCAGATTTAGGACCATCTTGTCAGAGTAATTTCTCCCTAACCAAAAATGATCTCTCCGATCCATAAAAAATAATTTCTTTGTTTACATGTCTAGTTTTTTTTATGTGATTTTGGTAATTTTTGCAAATCATTTGCTATTTTATTTTAACCCAAAACCAGAATCTATCTTTTTTGAATCGACAGGCATTGGCCAGAATCAAGGGCATCTTGCCAGAATCATATCTCTCTAACCACAATTGATTTTTCCAATTTGTAAAAAGGACTCTATCTGCCGTTATGTTTAGTTTATTTCTGTAAAATTTTATAAATTTTCATCTCTGTTTGATATATTTTTCTGATCTATTTGCAATATATTTTTCTCTTTTTTATTTAATATTTGTTTCTTGAATAATCATAAAAATTTATTTTTCGAGTGTATGCTATTTTTAGGGTTGTTAACTGTGTCCAAGTCTATTTTCATGATTTTTAGAAGTCATTTGATATTTCATTTAGTTGTTTTGTAAAAACTAGATTCTCGCAGAGTCTTGTTTTGCTGAAATATGGGCAAATTTAAATTTTCATTTATTTTATTATTTTCATGAATTATTTTCATGATTTCAGACTTTGATCATGTTTTTAATCATGTCAGGGTGCTCTCTACTCAATTTGGCATCATTTCGAATCTGTTTGGTCTTCAGATTAAGCATATTTCAAAGATCTTTTTTGAAAAACTCTGATTTTTAACCCTGTTTTGCAATTATTATCAAATTTTAAGAGTATTTTGGTTATTTTTCCTTAATTCTGAATTAGTTTGGTTTCATATTTTATTAAATCATGCATGTTTATTTAAAAAATTTATTTTATGAATACATGGGGAAAAGGCTTATTATAGACAAATATTCCTCAATTTCCAGATATTGTTGGATAAATCCCGAAAAGCCTACATTTTCTACTAACATGTTTGTTAATTTTGCAGAAAAGTTCAAGAAGTTATTTTCTTTATTTTTCTTTTTTTCTTTCTTTATTTTATTATTCAATTATTCAATGTAAATTATGATCAAATACCAAAAATAGTAGAAATTTCTTTTTCTGCATAGATTAGGGTTGCATTTGTATATAGTTTATTTTCTCAATAATTAATTGCTATGGTTGATGATTCATATGCATTTTCCAATTCTACAATGGTCAACATGAATGGTACGTGCACCTTCTTCTAAGAAGTTAATAAACTTAGTGAAGTTCGTATTTGTGGCCATAGTCAGAATATGAACAAAATTCAGATTTATCTTCTTTTAAGTTATAAACAACTTACACTCTTAGGCATCTTAAAAAATCATTGCGTATTTCCAACACTTTTATTTCAAAACTCTCCTTTTAGTATTTAATAGGATATATCCAAAGCATATTCATGGCCATAGTCAAGAATATGTAGCAAATTTATTTCGTTCAAATTCTATAAGGCACAAAAACCCCTTTTATACGAAATAAATTTCTAAAACAAAGGGGGAATTCTCAATGATTTTTCTCAAATCTTTTTTTCCAAAAAGAATTTTGATATATAGCATTCATGCACTACTTAGAATAAGGTTGTATCATTTAGATTAAGACCACACACCCAGTCCTTCTTTAGAAAAATCAATTTTCTCAAAATATATCATTTTAAAAAGTATTTTCCAAACCACTCTAAGCATAAATCATGTTTTCAATCAATATTTTCCAAAAATCATAGCACATGTATGATCCTTTGTGCATTCTAAGACTTAAAATATTTTTTCAGACAGTTGAGCAAGCAAGGCACAATATTTGATCCTTGGTTTGATTACCCCTAGTTATGATGCCATGAACGATTGAACCTCGTACTGAAAAACGAGTCTCATTCTTTCTCAATTTCTCATATTTTCAAAACGGAGGTGAGTTTTTCTTAAATCTTTTCAAAAAGGTCAGTTTGACTTGCAAAAGTAAAATTTTGCATGATAATAATAACATAGACATCATTCTTATATCATTAGTAAATCGCGATAGAAAACTACAAAGGTGATTTATTAATGATATAAAAATTAAACTACAGTGATTTAACAATGATCATGCACAAGTAGTAAATGTAACTCATCGGCGTGGTTTACAACCACAAACGTGTCAGCGATAGCGATTTAATACTAGCAATTTACCAAATAGGGAAAGTCGGAAAATGCGATATTAGTTAGCACCCCCTATACAAATCGTCATCACATGTTTATCATTCATAAATAAAAATTGCACCAAAAGGAAAAAAGTGTTCTATATCTACAATGATTTGTACATGTGAAGGCTACATAAGGCAATAATTTTTACTAATGGTATAAGCACTGAACAACGGTGATTTACCAATGGTATTTATAAATGGTATCAAAATTGAAGTTATGTAGGCTAGATGAGACAATGATTTATATATGTGAAGGATACATATTACAACGATCGATCTTGAAATGATCACTATTTATATTGATTTTTATAGTACAATTTTTATAGTGTGATTTCAATTACACAAGTCAATCATCATGGAGATTTATTAAGTTACATCAAATTACATAATTCACAAATCACGCAGGTTTAGTATGTTGCATCATGTTAATATAATGTTATGTTTCATCATGTTAATACAATCAAATACAATTATATAGTTGAAGAATTCACACACGATTCTTGTGTTCCATTGCTTACTTTTGAATTGAACTAAGCATGTCATGAAATAGAACAATATAAGACACTACATTAAATTTAACAATAAATGCAAACATCCTTCCAACATTGACTACATACCAAAAGACTTGTAAAACGAATGTCATCGTTCTACTCAAATTGATCGGAAGGATTGAAGGTTCGAACATTGTAGTGCACGTATGTAGGGTATTGCTGCATGTTAAAAATTACACAAGTTATTGTAAACACCTCAAATTTTCTAGGTCCATTCTGAACACCCTCTTTCACAGATGTCAACCCCTTTAGCACAGTGTAGGAGTCTAACCCATAGGTTCATTTCAGTTTAGGTGTCATTTTACCCTATTTTACCAATAAAATTACTATTTTACCCCTAGGTAACCTTAGATCCTTGATAGTTAGACCCAACCAAACTCATTTTAGTCTTAGAAGAACTAGAATGTCAATCGTTTTTAGCTTCCCTGAGCTCACGATGAGTAGACCCTGCTCATTTTAGCTAAATTTAGTTCATTTCATGAGAAATAAGCTCATTTTTATCTCAAATTTAAGTCAATTATCCCAAAGTCAGTCAATTTCAGTAGATCATATTCTCTCGTGTTAAACTTGAGCTCACTAGAAGTTCAAATTGTCCAATTTTAGTTCAAAGTTGTTTCTCACACTAATGAAATTCATTTTGGCTCAATTCAGCTCATTTCAGCTAAAATTGAGGTAACCCCAGTCAGCCAAGATAGGATTTAGCTCCAGATTTAGTTCACCTTAGTATAGTTGAGTGTCATTTTAGCTCACACCCAGTACACTCTGAAAGTGCAGTAGGATCGAGGCAACAAACACTAGAGGGGGTGAATAGTGCTTTTAAATATCGTATTTAGAATTATGACGGATTTTGAAATTCGCAAAGCAATCACACAAAAAATAGAAGAATTTATCCTGGTTCGGTCTTCCAGACCTACATCCAGTCCCCAAGCAAAACCCGCTTGAGATTTCCACTATCAACCTTGTGTAACTACAAGATCATACAGACCAAATCCGGTCTCACTTTCAGTAACAAACCTACTGAAAACAAACAACTCCTTTAAACCAATGAGTCTTTTCCTTTTATAGAAAAATGAAATAAGTAACTTACAATCAACCTACGAGCCCTTCTTATGAATGCAAATGGAATGCAATTGGCTTTTGAGGTTGTTGAAATACTCAACTCACGAATTCACTGTATCTTAAAAGAATTTGAGTGAAAAACTGAAGTGAAAATATCAAGTGAGTGAGAAAATAAATACTTGAATGAATAAGAATGAAAAGCAAAGAATAATTCAATGTAATTCGATTGAATTTGATTCAATTCGATGTTTTTGAGTGTGAACTACACTCATATTTATAGTTGAAAGATTCTTTACGTTGAGGATATGAAAGGGTGTCAAAACAGTCCATTTTAAACGATCAAAACATTTGAAAAATGAAAAAACGTGCCTTTTAAAAGTTACAGAAAAATGGCAAAACTAGTCGATTGGAACAGTAGTTAGTAGACTGAAATCAAATATTAGCAGATTGACAGTTATCGTCGGTCGACTAATGTATTTATCATAGCCGTTTAAAAATCTAAAGTTTTGAAACTTAGTCGACTAAAGAAAAGGTTAGTCGACTGATAATATCATCAGTAGACTGAAAATTCTTTTAGTCGATTGCTGCTAAATTTTCTAAAAATACATGTTCTGTCCGGTCGACTGATAAAATCGTTAGTCGACTGCTGCTAAAGTTTTCAAAAAACAGACATTCTGTCCAATCAACTAATTTTACAAAAATGATATTTTTGCTTAGAAAATTTGGCGCGAAAAGATTGGTTGACTGGTGAGTCTATTGGTCGGCTAATAAACTTGAAAAATTAAGTAAAGACTTTTCTAAAATGATTTTCATAAAGGGTTCTTTTAAAAAAGTTTTTCTAAAGACTTTTTAGGTGAAATGCAATCGAAATATGCACTCTAAGTAAGGCTCTTACAAGAATTTAAGACTTTTAATGAATTTTACATTTGCACACTAGTCTTCATAGATTCTTCATTGAATTCCTCAATTCTTGTCATCTTTCTTCATTGCCTTAGCTGAAATGCAGTTGATTCACTTGTTCATCATCAAAACCTTGTACTTGAAGTATCGTGTACGACTTCATTGTCGTAACAATCTCCCTCTTTTTTATGATGACAAACTAGTCAAAGATGGAGCATTTAGATGCATAGATGGAGATTTTACTCCCCTTATCAATATGTTGCAAAATATAAGAAGTTAGTACAATCAAAGCACATATATCATATATTGATTGTTTTGCATTTCCATCATTACTTTATGCATTTTTTAAACTTTTTCATGAATGCAATTTTCAATGCTTTCACATTATGCAATTTCCATGTCATGATGAAATATGCAAATTTCCATGTGTTTTGTTATTTTTTTCTCCAATAATTTTCATCCATGTGTCTTTTTCTCATGCAATTTCTGTTTTTTTCTCCCCCTTTGTCATAATAAAAAAGAGTAAGTGCAGATATAGCAAAATGCAAATTCAAGTTCAAAATATTACAACCCAAAAAGTATCAAAGTTCAGTAATGATAGTAAACAAAGTTCAAGAGAAGTGTTGCTTGATCATCTCCTTGAGTTCAGCAATATCTTTTTGAATTGAAGAAAGTTGTTGAGTCACATTTTCACGAAAAGTGTGTTGATGTAGCTCCAAAGCTTCCATTCGCTGTAAAATTTCATCATTGTCTTGACTAGTAGAGAATTTCTTTCATTTTGCTTGAGATGAAGGTGTCACAGAAGATGGTGATGGTTCAAAGGGTGATGGTTCAGAGGGTTCAGTTTGATCAAAATTTAAAGGAGGTAGATATTTGATTTTCATTCGTTTAAAAATAGTTTGATCAAAGAACTCCTTTTGTTCAATATATTTTTCATTGGTTAGGGGTACTTTGAAATATCTGAAAATACAAGTAAGGAGACATCCATACGGAAGAAAGGGTTTTTGTTTCTACAACGTAGTAAAATACACGTTGGCCCAATTTACAGAAATATTTCCAAATAAGACGTAAAGAGCTGTAGAGAGATCTATGGAATAGTAATCAAAAGATCCAGTTTTAGGTAGAACATTGCGGGCAAGAATTCATCCAGCAATGCGAGCGCGAGTTTGAAGATTGGTATTTTTGAAAGGAGGACAATGAGGTGCACCGAAAAGAAGAATTTGTTCAAAAAAATTTTCATCATTAAGTTCAATAATATTGAAAAGAGTTTCTGAATGTGGAATATCTAGGATTTGTCCAAAAAGCTTAGAATCAAACTCAATTTCAACATCGCGAACAAGAGAAGAAATAAATCTAGTTTCATGATCAATTTATAAATTTGTGTAAAAAAATGAATCAATAAAGGATAATGAAGAGGGTCTGCACCAGCGTCAAAAAGGTGTGAAATGTCTGTGAATAATTCTTTGATTTTATAGCGAGAAAATAGATGAAACATAACATTTCGGCCTGGTAAAATAGAAAGTGCAAAAATTGATCCAAAAGTATGATATAAAAGAGGATTTCTGAGTAGTTTAAGAGAAAATTCATGAAGTGCTTGTGGTGTAGATGGAGGGGAACCTTTTGCGGAGGTTGTTTTCTGACGAGGCATGGTTGTTAGGAACAAAACAAATTCACCTGTCAAAGAGAACCGTTGTTTGATGGGAGTGGTTGATAAACAAAGTCGTTGAGAGGAACAGGTGGAGACGTTGTTGATGTCGGCTTCCAAATGCTTTAAAAATGAAGTCCGGTGGGAGGAAGATGTCACCCGGCGTCGTGGGGGATAACCAATGCAACATAAATACTTTGTGTGATGCGGACAATGTGCATTCTATGATCAAGGTCTATGTTAGTGGCCAAAACAATCGGCAGGAGCAGTCGAGTTTTCATGGATTTTAGGCAAGAGGGTTCGGCAGGTGAGAAGATGTTGTTGCAAGCATCCTCTCCTATCACGACAAGAGGATTCCGGCAAGAGGGAGTTCGTCCGACACTCCTAGGGTTTTTGGAAGAGATAGAGGAGAGAGAGAGAGAGAGAAAGAGAGAGAGAGAGAGGGTTTCGTTTATGAAAAGGAAAAAACATACGGGCGTCAAAACGAAATGGTGCATTTTTTTTTAAACAAAAAAAATTGAAGGGGTATCGGGTCCCTTAAAAAAAACTTGAAAAAAAAACACGGGCGTGAAAAAATCCAAGGGGTATCGGGTCCCTTTAGTTAAAATTTAAAAACATCAGTCGACTAGAATTTTATCGGTCGACTAATAAGGTGCGATTTTGAGATTTTCAAAAATAGCATTTTTAAAACAAATTTATAAATCTAAAAATGAGCAAATACCTAGTTCTCTCCTAATTCTCATAAAATCTTCACTTTTAAGTGGTTTAGTGAAGATATAAACATGTTGTTCTTTAGTGGGTATAAAATTTAACAAAATATCTCCTTTTAACACATGATCTCGTAAGAAATGATGTCTAACTTCAATATGTTTAGTTCTTGAGTGCTGAACAAGATTTTTTGAAAGATTTATAACACTAGTGTTATCACAATAAATAGTTGTTGTGGAGTAATTCAAACTAAAATCTTTTAAGGTTTGTTTCATCCATAGTACTTGTAAACACGCTAAACTAGCCGCTATATATTCTGTTTCAGTTGTTGAGAGTGACACTGAATTTTGCTTTTTACTAAACCAAGAGACTAAGGAATGTCCTAAGAAATGACAAGTTCCGCTAGTACTCTTGCGATCATATTTGCTTCCTACAAAATCTGCATCACTATATGAAACTAAATCGAAGAAAGATGATTTTAGGTAAAATAAACCAAAATTTGAAGTATCTTTCAACTATCGAAGAATTTGTTTTACTGCAGTTAAATGAGATTCCTTCGGATTAGCTTGAAATCTAGCACATATACAAACACTAAACATTATATCAGGTCGACTAGCAGTTAAGTATAATAGAGATCTGATCATACCTCTGTAGAGCTTAGTATCTATATTTTTACCATTTTCATCTTTGTCAAGAGAAGTAGTTGTGCTCATAGGATTTCTTCTTGATTTTGATGAGTCCATCCCAAATCTCTTAAGAAACTCTTTTGTATACTTAGCCTGGTTGATGAGCTTTGCAGGATTTCTTCTTCAGTTTGATTTATTTGAAGTCCAAGGAAGTAGTTTAGTTCGCCCATCAAGCTCATTTCAAATTCTTCCTGCATAGCTTTAGCAAATTCTTTACAAAGAGAATCATTAGTAAAACCAAATATTATGTCATCAACATAAATTTGCACAATGAGAATATCTGAATTAAGATTTTTAATAAATAAAGTGGAGTCTACCCGACCAATGAAAAAACCAGATTGTTCTAGAAAATATCGGTCTTTCATACCACGCTCTTGGTGCTTGTTTGAGTCCGTACAAAGCTCTTTTTAATTTGTAGACTTTTTCTGGATATTTCTCATTTTCAAAACCTCGAGGTTGCTCTACATAAATTTCTTCATTGATGTGTCCATTTAAGAATGCACTCTTAACATCAATTTGATATAACTTAAAATTCATGCAACTAGCAAAAGCAAGCATCATTCGAATTGACTCCAATCGAGCCACTGGTGCATATGTTTCATCAAAATCTATGCCTTCTTTTTTATTATAGTCTTGTGTTGCTAGTCTTGCTTTGTTTTGAATGACTTCGCCATTTTCGTCTAGCTTATTTCGAAAGACCCATCTTGTTCTAATTATCGGATGATCCTTTGGTCTATAAACTAGATCTCATACATCATTTATAGTAAATTGGTTAAGTTTTTCAAACAAGGCCAAGAGCCAAAATTCATCATCACAAGCCTCATTGATATTCTTTGGTTATATTTTAGATATGAAAGCAATATTTGCAATATATTTCAATTGCCTTCTAGTTTGGACACCACTCTTTATTTCTCCAATAATCTGCTCATGTGGATGATTGAGAACTTCTTTCCAAACCGGTGGAAGAGGAATATTTTCTTGAGAAGTACTCTCTGTCAAAACGTTCTCCTTGAAGTATGACTTCTTCTCCTTCGCTTAGAGGTATAATCTGTTCACAATTCTCATCAAATGCAACATTAAAGATTCTTCAATGCAAGATATTCTTTTATTAAAAACATGATAAGCTTTGTTTCTAGAAGAATATCCAAGAAATATTGCTTCATCTGATTTTGAATCAAACTTATCAAGATTATCTTTGGTATTTAACAAGAAGCATTTACTACCAAAAAATTTAAAATATGAGATCTTTGGTATTGTTATCGTCGCAAAATTTTTCTCCCGCCTTCCCTTCCTTGCGAAAGGGAGAGGGAAACGCTTTCGCGATTCAAACTTGACCGGATTTTGGAAAATGTTTTGAAATACTCGCCTCCGTTTTGAAAATTGCGGGAAAATCCATGGGATGGAGCTCGACCTGTCGGTACGAGGTTCGACCGTTCCTGCCGCCTTTAACAGGGGTAATCGAACCAAGGACCAAAATTGTGCTTGACTTAGTAAAATCATCGAAATGGTGTTCTATCCTAAATGCACAGAGAATTCAGGCATGTGCTATGCAATTTTGTAAAATGCAAGTTGGAAAATATGGTGTATGCTTAGAAAACATTTGGAGTTGAAAAGCATTTCTCAAGAAAAAGATGGAAATCAATCTCTCAGAAAAACTCAGACGAAGAAGGCTTGAAATCTCGGGAAAGTTTATAAAGACTTAGAAAATTTTGAAGAAGTGAGAATCTTGAGAAAGTTTAAATGAGAATCTCGGGAAAATTTTGAGAAAGTTTATAAAGACTTAGAAAATTGCGAATCTCAGGACAATGTTGAGAAAGATTAGAAAGACTTGCAAAAATGAGAATCTCAGGAAAGTTTTAAGAAAATTTATAAAGACTTGGAAAATGAGAATCTCAGGAAAATTTTGAGAAAATTTATAAAACTTGGAAAACTATGAAGAAATGAGTATCTCAGGAAAATGGGAAGAATTCCTGAGAAAAGATGATCATTTGAAAAGGAAAGCATTTGTCGGGATAACTCGGACTTTGAGAATTTTCTCAAGGAAATGATAGAAAATTTATAGAAAATTCTTTGGAGAAAGAAATTCAAAACTTAGGAAGTTGAATTCCTGAGAATCTTGTCTTTTGAAATGTTGGAAAATCCACTTGGGTTCTTGAGAAAGATGAAAAATTCCTTTTGAAAAGAATCTTAAGAAAATAACATTTTCAAGAAAAATCATAGGAAAACTTTGATTTGGAAAATCCAACTCCGAATATCATCATAGTTTCTTGAGAAATCGACTCCATGAAATGAAAATCTTTTGAGAAAATAATGAGAAAACGAATGATGCAAATGATTTGAATGAATGAATGCACTTTGAAAAGATTTCTGAAAAATTGGTTGGAAAAATGTGGATTAAGCCAAAGTAAATCCTTCATATATTCTGACTGTGGCCATGAATATATTCAGGGTTTATTTGAATTAATTCACAATATTTTGAAAACATTGGAAATATGAGGTGCATTTTCAAGATAGCCTAAGAGTGTAGGCTCAATGTGACTGGTAGAGAGATGATGGATCTGGGTCTCGTCCATATTCCGACTAGGGCCGTAAATATGGACTCCACCGAGTTCATCAACTCTCTAAGAGTTGGTGCACGTGCCATTCGTGTTCATCCACGGTGAATTTTGAAAATTTGAGATTTATGCATCATAGAATCAGGATATTACTGAAATCAAACTATATGAGATGCGACCTAATCTAAGCAGTAAAAGTAAATCTTATTCCAAGGTTTACATTGAGTTGTTACATTGCATAACATAAAGTAAAAGAAAATTAAAATGGAGCCAAGGAATCAGCATCTTCTAGATTTTCCTGCAAAATGAGAGTCAGTACAAGATAACCAAGGAAATGGGTATATATACTATATATACAACAAAGATATACAAGTAAATGTAGAAATACTTGAATCTATGATGGATGATATATGATAATGAAGATATATTTACAAAGAGTAAGAGACAAGGAAAATATATGTTATGACAAGTGCACATGAAGGGATGTATATATATGTATCTAAGTATGTATACATGCATATATATATATATAGACATATATATATATATATATACGCATACATATAGGTAGCTATACAATAAATATACATATACATAGGTATATATATATTTATAATGAGAAAATATATATGCTAATGGAAATTACATATAATGGGTAAAACCAGAAATTACAGGTATATACAGTTTCTGTAGGCAATTTTACACAGCCATAATTCCCAAACTATATTATATTTTTCGATAAAATTGGGTATAGAGCTTCTCTATATATCAATAATGAAGCGTGCAAAAGATGGCATGGAGATCATGAACGGATATGGATATATCCGTTCATGAACATTGCCGATTGTCAAGACTGCATACCTGCAGAAAATGGACAGCTTAACAAATTGTTTACAAAGGGGTTGATGGATTTCCCCTTTTGTAGATATCAATGAATAGTTATATCTACCAATCAACCTATGCATAGATCCGAGGTATATCTTCTTGAGCACGCGTATGTCGTCCTGACTTGGCCTTCAAAAGAAATGCTTCATAAAAAAATAATTTTCCATATCTCATTGAAACAGGTTTTTGCAGCAACTTACACAGTTTCCTTGTGTAATCATCTCCATTTAGGGGTCAAGATCTCTATCAAGAGATAGGATCAAAATCCATGTAAACGTCATAAAAAAAAAAAAATTATGCTAAGACATAACTGCATGAGAAAATGAAGCATGGCAGGTGGATGATATGTTACTGATATGAAAACTCAGCTATGCACATGACATCAGTAGACATAATGTTATGCAATAATGACTCAGCAACACGCAACTATGAGTGAAACATATGAATGAAGTGCAAAATAGGTATTATACACAAATAATAAAATGAAAGGGGAAAATGACTGCAGATATGTACATATAAACTATCGACCAAAGCCCTCAATTGCAGAGTATACAACTACCAATTTCGAATGCTGATAACGGTAGTGATCCACAAAAGTAACGATCAGCATGACTTCAAAAGAATCTTATTGTAAGAGATACAAAATGGGCAGCAAATGGAATGTACATTGAGACGCAAATATGAGCAATGAGTGTCCAAATCTGGATCTCCTTCGATATATTCAGTCAAGCAATGAGCTTGATTTTGAATGCTCAAACAGGGTATGTCTTTCTCTAAACATTAACAACATACTGGGCAATAGAACAAAGATGAAAAAGGTGAGTTTGTAACATACAGGAAATGGATGATAAAACCTGATAGCAGTACAAAAAAAAAAATGAACGTATGAATTCTTGAACAGATATCATATAGATCTACACATTAATCTCATAACAGATATGTTTATGCCAAGATTCTTATCTAAGCCATACATCAACTGAGATCATTTTAAGTCAATACGAATTAAAAAAAAAAAAAAAATTTGATTTCCTGTTACCTGGTGGATCCCTTGCACTGTAGGAACCTTGAAATCAGCAAATGAGGGCCATCTTCCTGCTGCTTGTCTGAAAGAATATGAGAAGGAGCTGGAACTTCTGCTGGCTGGACTGAAGAAGATCTCAGCCACTTGCTGGAGGTGTGATGGAGACTAGGTTAATCAATTCCAACTAAACAGCCGTGTAGATCCCCTGCACCACTCGACCAGATAAACAGCAGGTAGGAGGCGTTCTCTGCTGCTGGGCTGAAGGTGGATGAGAAGCCTCCTTCACGCTGGATGGCGTTTTCTTGCAGCTGATGGGCTCTGAAGAAAAGGCAGCCTCTGTGGCTGGGCTTCTTGCTGATGGATTGAATGCAAATGGGAGGTAGCTGGACCTCCTTTGCGTGGACTGGAGATCTGTGAAGGGCTGAAGAAGATGATGGGAGGCTGCCGCTGGAGATGGGTGAAACGCAGATCCTCTCGATGCTCCCCTGCGGCTGGGGCTGAAGAAGGTGAAAAAACCCCCCTTTACGCCCTTGAGAGCCCCCTTTATGGCTGGGCTGAATCCCCTAAAAACGCCTCTCCCCTTTCCACTTTGAGCTCCTACCAAAAACCGAAAATCTCAATCAAAAGATCCTCCCTCCTCCGTAAATGCCTTGTCCCCCCCCTTTTTAAAAACCTTCCCTTCTCACAAGAAACGCAGCTCTCCCTTCCGTTACAAATTTTTATTTTTGAAAACTTTTCAAAGTTTTTGTAACTGAATTTTAAAAACTCGCCATTTTAGAAGCTGGACAAAATCTTAGGTTTTTAAAACCATTTTGGGTTCATTTACCTAAGTTTTAGGTAAAAATGAACATCTTTGGGAAAGTTTGGCTGTGGCGCCGTTTTGGGGCTGTTTCTTTTTTTTTTTTTTTAATGAATAGTAAATAAAAGAAATAAATAAAAAGAATAAAATTAAATTGAAGATGCCACCTCAGCCAATCTTTTAAAATTCTTTTGAAAATAAAGTTTTGTTTTGTTTTTTTTTAAAAGTCTTTTATTTTCAATTGGGGTGCCACATGTGTGTGGGCCCACTACTTTAGAACATAACATAAAAAAAAAAGAAAAAAAATAATAATAATAATAATAATAAATAAATAAAATAAAAAATAAGAAAATAAAAAGAAGAGAAATTTACGAAATTGGTGCCATCTCCGGGTGGGTCCCACTTGAGAATAAGATACTTACCTGAGAGTCTGAGTATGATGCTAGTTCAAAGGCGGGTCCCGCTCCATTTACTTGAAAATACGAGATAAAACATTATTTATTTTTCAAGAATTTGGAAAAATTGGGTTTTCAGGGCAAAAATATGGATAAATGTAAAAACAAAATTTGTAAAGAGATTTAAAATCTTTTGCAAAAAGTTTTGAGATAAAATCTTTAAAATCAATATCCAAAATTCCAGATTGTTTTTCTTGAGAAATTTTTTGTAATTCAAAGTCCTAGGGGTAAAATGGGAAAGATTGGCAATTTTGAAATCCCAGGATTTTAAAAATCAATTTTGAAAAGTTTAAAAAATCAAATCTGGATTAACAATTTTGAAAATCAGGAGTTCTGGATCTCAAAATGACATGTTGTGCAGTGAAATGATGCAAAGTGTTCATGCAATGCGATGCAAAGACATGTTTCAATGAAATGTCACTCTGAGCTTAGACTTGGAAATTCTAACTTTTGTCCAGAAAGAGGATTTTGAAATTTTGCAATTTGAAGATGTCTCTGAACCTAAATATAGAAATTTTGAGGCTCAAGAGTGAAATTTAGGACTTTCTGCAAGGTCTAAACTCAGAAAATGACCATTTTGCCCTTTATTGCTTCCGGAGAACTGAAATGTGCCGATTGAGGGCGATGTCACGAAGGTGAGTGAAAATTTGGGGTGTTTACAGATGCCCCTCTTTGCTACTAAGCCGGCTTATGGTCGAGCTTAGTGGCAAAGAAAACACACCAAATTTGGGCTATATAAAAATGCCCCAGTTAGAAGGATCTGACTGGGTATGAAGAAGTTAGCCCGAGGAAGATGGTAGATATGAAATGGAGAAATGAAGAGGAAAGACTCACTCTGCGAGAGTGAAATTCAGGTTTCATGCCCTTAACCTGGATGGGACCGAAATACCTCGCATGGCACGAAGCTCAGGTTTTAACCCTTGACCTGATTGGGGGAATGAAATTATCTCATTAAAATGAGATTCAGGTTTGTACCCTTAACCTGATCGGGCAGAAAAATGGAATACCTCAATGAAGGAGGCTCAGGTTTATACCCTTATCCTGATCGGGCGGAAAATGGAATACCTCCTTGAAGGAGGTTCAGGTTTATACCCTTATCCTGATCAGGCGGAAAAATGGAATACCTCATTGAAGGAGGCTCAGGTTTATACCCTTATCCTGATCGGGCGGAAAAATGGAATACCTCATTGAAGGAGGCTCAGGTTTATACCCTTATCCTGATCGGGCGGAAAATGGAATACCTCCTTGAAGGAGGTTCAGGTTTATACCCTTATCCTGATCGGGCGGAAAAATGAAATACCTCATTGAAGGAGGCTCAGGTTTATACCCTTATCCTGATCGGGCGGAAAAATGGAATACCTCATTGAAGGAGGCTCAGGTTTATACCCTTATCCTGATCGGGCGGAAAAATGGAATACCTCATTGAAGGAGGCTCAGGTTTATACCCTTATCCTGATCGGGCGGAAAATGGAATACCTCCTTGAAGGAGGCTCAGGTTTATACCCTTATCCTGATCGGGCGGAAAAATGGAATACCTCATTGAAGGAGGCTCAGGTTTATACCCTTATCCTGATCGGGCGGAAAATGGAATACCTCCTTGAAGGAGGTTCAGGTTTATACCCTTATCCTGATCGGGCGGAAAAATGGATTGGTATGATGGAACCTACAATAAATCCAACAGGGTTTTTGCAAAAGGAAGGAAAATGGGGTCCTTAAAGCTTGAAAAGGGGTTGATTTTGGGTGTCTCATTGCTGAGACTAAATAGCTTTTGAAATTACCTTTTGCGACAAATGATTGTTGGTTCGACCTCGAACCGAAATGGGACTGTCTATGATGGGACAGTGGGGACACAGGGAAGTGTGCAATCTGAGAGTTCATGCTCTCAAAGAAGGGAAGGAATCAAGTCCTTCAGAGGGATTAAAATTGGTGTCAGGATGCATCAAAAACGGACATCAAGCTCTCACTTCACGTCAGGATAGCTAGAAAATATTGTCAAAATGTTGGAAATTTTGCTGTTGATTCGAAATTTTTGAAAATGTTGCACATTGTTGCAAAGATATTCTTTCTTTTCTACCCAAAGTATTACCTCCAAACAAGGTTCACTTCGTAGAATCGAGACTTGAAATCCAAATTGCTTGCAATTGACCTTCTTCAAGGAAGCTATCAATTTCCTTGATATGAACAAGAAAGAGAATTTGATATTGTGAAAGCAGTTGATGAAAGAGTATTGATAATAGAATTTCACAAGATTAAAGAGGATTCTTGATAGATTTGGCAGTTTGATATCCTGAGAGTTTCTCTCTTGATAATCTTTCTGCACTCTTTTGGGCCTCTTTGGTGTTTTGGCTATATTCTCCTTCATTTTGGAGATGTTCTGACTTTCTCTCTGTCTCTTTTTCCTTTCTTGCTCTCTTTTGGGAAGGGTACGTCACAAACTCCTTCAACTTGGAGATGTTTCGATCCTTCCTTGACGATATTGGCTTCTTGGCTAGAGATCTTTGGATGATAGCTGAAATTAAATATCTTTTAGGGATTGTCGAGAGGTTCATCGCATCTGCCTTCATCTTGACAGTGCTTTGGACCTTCCCTGGAAGGATCCGTCACAAACTCCGTCATCTTGGAGATGTTTCGAATCTTCTTTGGCCCCGGGGGTCTACTCGCCTAATTCGCCTTCATCTTGACGACAGGTGAGAGATCCCTTTTGCGGATACTTAATTGCAGCTTAGATGATTCTGAGGAGACAAGGCTTGGGTAAATGCTCTCTTTTCTAGCACTCAGGATATTTCAACTGCCTCGTCTTTACAAGAATAGCCTTTAAAGATGCGCCATTGACTGCGATCAATATCGATCATCCATGGCTTTGCAAAACATTGAATTTTCTTTGCTGGCCATATCGAGGATTTATCCTTCATCCTTTTGGCTGGCCGATAGAAAGAATTCGAGTTTTGAATCTCTTTTCGCGAAAGCTTCACTCTTTTGGAAATGATGCTGAAGGTAAACTGAAATAAAGATTTGTGCAATAAAGATTCTGAGATCAACAATTGATTGACAAATTGACAAAATTTTCTTGAAATCCTTGGTGAAAGTGAGTATTTGAAATCCGGTTTAACACATCCGTGACGAAAATTCTCCTCCCTTTTTCCCCAAAAAGAGAGACTCAGGCTTAGCCCTTACCTGAATGGGAAATGGGAAATACTCCTCTCTTCCCTGAAGAGGAGGTGTTTGCAAAACGAACTTTCGAAGAGAAATTGAGCTTTCGTCAAAGCTCCCTAATATTAGGCTTCTCTTATGGAAAGGGGGCCGATAATAGTGAGGTCTGAAAATTGGGTCATGAAAGAAATGAGTCCATCATACTCTCCCTGCAAAGAGGGTCTTTCATGATGAAAATGGCCTAGTATGAAATTGGGGGGTCACAAGAAAAGCGAGTCTCCGTCGAGCCTCTCCCTTAAAAAGGGTTTCTCGTGTGAAATTGGAAATTGTTTTGCAAACGGTTCACAAAGACGCGAGTCCCTTCAAACTCTCCCTGAAAAGGGGCTAAGTGAACGAATTGGATAGCATGCGAAAAGAACGAGCTCCCTCGAACTCTCCCTAAAAAGGGTCTCTCGCAAGAGAAAATGATTGAAATTGGATATTGAGATTGATTGACCCAAAGGTCGAAATTGGAAATTGGAAAATTGGTTGTTGAAAATTGAATGACCCGAAGGTCGAAATTGGATGACCTGACGGTCGAAATTGAGAATTGATTTGACCACAAAGGTCGAAATTGAGAATTGGTTGACCGAAAGGTCAAAATTGTGTGACCTGAAGGTCGAAATTGAGAATTGAGTGACCTAAAAGTCGAAATTGTGTGACCCGAAGGTCGAAATTTGGAAATGAAGGTCAAAGATTGGAAATTGATTGACCCGAAGGTCGAAATTTGGAAATTGATTGACCCGAAGGTCGAAAATTGGAAATTGATTGACCCGAAGGTCGAAATTTGGAAATTGATTGACCCGAAGGTCGAAAATTGGAAATTGATTGACCCGAAGGTCGAAAATTGGAAATTGATAGACCCGAAGGTCGAAATTGAGATTGGTAATTGAAATTGAGAATTGGAAATCAGGTGACCCAGAGGTCGAAATTGGAGAATTGCCTGATTTGAGGATTTAAATTGAAATTTGGAGGACAAAATATCAAATTTGAGCAATTGACAGACCCTGATGATCGAAATGACTTGGATCAATAAAGGAGAATGATGAGTTCGAGTCAAAGCTCGAATAAATAACAGAGATCACGAGTCGGAACCCGGATCAATGAGAAAAATGAAGGGCTCGAGTAAGGTATAGAGATCGCGAGTCGGAACTCGGATCAACAAAAGGAAAACGGAAGGCTCGAATCAGAGCTCAAATAAGATAATGAGATCACGAGTCGGAACTCGGATCAACAGAGAAAAATGAAGAGCTCGAATCTGAGCTCGAATGAAGATAAAGAGATCACGAGTCGGAACTCGGATCAATAAAGAAAACGAAGAGCTTGAGTCAAGGCTCGAGTAAGATAATGAGATCCCGAGTCGGAACCCGGATCAACAAAGAAAATGAAGAGCTCGAATCAAAGCTCGAATGAATAGGGAGATCTCGAGTCGGAACCCGGATCAATAAAGAAAATGAAGAGCTCGCATCTGAGCTCGAATGAATAAAAAGATCTCGAGTCGGAACCCGGATCAACAAATGAAAATGAAGAATTCGAGTCAAGGCTCGAATAAGTTAGAGAGATCCCGAGTCGGAACCCGGATCAACAAAGGAAAATGATTTGAATAAAAACCCGAGTCGGAACTCGATTTTCTGGAAAATTGGAATTTTGAAAATGTGCTAGTTTGAGTACTGGATTTTGGAATAATACTAGTACGAGCGCTGGGTTTTGGTTCAGTATTGGCGATGATCTTTGAATCATTAGGAATTGTGATGGGACTGTTTGTTAAAATCCCAATACTGACCGGATTGTTATTAATGCAATTGAATGCAAATGAATATGGGTTGGTGCATATGAATGCACATGTGCATGAAATGAGGAATTTGTTTATCCTGCCTGCATATAGAACAAAATTTTAAAATGCCCCAGTGTAACTGGGAAAGAAAGTTGGATCATTATTTGAAGGAAACAGGAAGGATTACAAGAGGAGAATAAATGTTTCAAGTATAAAACTTTTTCAAGTGTCGAGCATTAATAGGATCTGGCAATTCTACTCCATCGGCGTTGATGAGCCGATATGAGTTGCGGGGTAATGCTTCTTTGACGACATATGGGCCTTCCCAATTTGGCGACCATTTACCGCCAGGATGATGCTTGAGATAAGCTGTGGATCGAAGCACTAACTCATTGACTTTGAATCTTCTTTCGATGACCGACTTCGCATATTGCCTGGCTACTCTCTGGCGATAAGATTGAGCATGCTCTGCTGCTTTTAACCTTCTCTCGTCGAGTAAGTCTAACTGTACCAGTCGCTGCTGCTGGTATTGATCAAGGGGTAATTGCAGAAGCGATGCAAATTTCAAAGCGGGCTTTTGAACGTGTAGCGGCAACACTACTTCTGTTCCATAGACCAGCTCTGATGGGGTAGCATTCGTTGGTGTACGAATGGTGGTCCGATAGGCCCATAGTGCGTCATGGATTTTCTCATGCCAGTCACGGCCTGTTTCCACAGTTCGCTCCAAAATACGAATTAAAATCTTGTTGGTGGCCTCTGCCTGACCATTCCCTTGAGGATAATATGGAGCGGAAAAATGGTGATAGATCTTGAATTTTGAGCAGAATGTTTTCATCTTTTCATTCTTGAAATGACTGCCATTGTCTGACACAATGTCATGTGGGATGCCGAAACGGCAAAGGATGTTCTTGTGAATAAAAGAGACCACGTGTCGGCCTTCTACTGTGCGAAGAGTGATAGCTTCTACCCACTTGGTGAAATATTCTGTTGCAGCAAGGAAATATTTATGGCCATTTGAAGCTGAAGGAGTGATGGGACCTACGACATCGAAGGCCCACATAGAAAATGGCCATGGAGAGACAACAGACTGTAAATAAGTTGCTGGAGCATGGATGGAAGGTGCGTGTATCTGGCATTGCACACACTTCTTCACATAATGATAACAGTCTTGTTGCATAGTCTTCCAGTAGTAACCTGCTCTGATGATTTGCTTGACAAGGGTTTGGTAACCGACGTGGCCACCACAAATGCCTTCGTGTGCTTCTCGCACGACTTCTTTGGCTTCATCTTCGTCTAAACATCTGGAATACTCTGAACTGAATCCACGACGATAGAGGACATTGGCCAAAATAAAATATCGAGTAGACATACGCTGGATTGCTCGTTGCTCTTTCTTTGAGAGTTCTGGAGGAAATTCGCCAGTTTCTATGAACGTTTTGATGTTGTAATACCAAGGCTTTTTCCTTTGCTCAGCTTGGTTTACTCGTTCCGATGGAAGGAAAGCAGGTTGGTCAAGTCTGCCAATTTCAAAAGAGCGACAAGATTCTCCATTCTTGAATGCCATAATGGAGCCTAAACTGGCGAGACTATCGGCTACTTGATTAAAATCTCTCTTGATGTGGAATAACTGAAATTCTTCAAACTTGCTGACAAGAGCTGAAACAATCTTTTGATAGGGAAACAACTTCTGATCTTTGACCTGCCATTCGGCTCGAACTTGATTGACAACAAGTAATGAGTCACCGTAGGCATGTACTCTCTTGACATTGAAGTCTAGTAGAATCTTTAGACCTTGGATTAGGGCTTCATATTCAGCCATATTATGAGTGCATTGAAAATCTAACTTGAGGGAAAATGGAATCATCTCCTTCTCAGGAGTGATTAATAAAATTCCGATGCCTATTCCGGCCATATTCTTAGAACCATCGAAAAATAAATTCCACACTGGAAATTGCTGAATATTGCAAATGTGCTCATCAGGGAAATCATCTTCGGCTTTCACCTCTTCTACTAGAGGAAAATCTGCCAATTGATCTGCAATTGCTTGGCCTTTGATTGATTGTTGTGAAACATATTCTAAGTCATACTGCATCAATAAGACTTGCCATTTGGCGACTCGTCCGCTGAGAAAAGGTTGCTCCAAGATGTATTTGAGAGGATTGAGTTTAGACAAAATTTTGACTTCTGATGCCAACAGGTAGTGTCTTAGCTTCTGACACATCCATACCAGAGCTAGGCAGGTCTTCTCTATATGAGAGTATTTCTTTTCATAATCTATGAAAGTCTTACTCACATAATAAATGGCGTGCTCTATCAGGCTGCCTTCTTTGTATTGTGCCAAGAATCCGCCACATGCGACTTGATTGACTGAGATGTATAACAGAAGAGGTTTTCCCAATTCTGGCGGCTTCAGGATTGGAGGATTGAGAAGATACTTCTTGATTCTATCGAACGATTGCTGACATTCTGGTCCCCATTCGAATTTCACTCCTTTTCTGAGCAAGTGGTTGAAAGGTTCACATCTCATCGCCAAGTTGGAAATAAATCGCCGGATTGATTGCATGCATCCCTGAAGGCTACGCAACTCTTTGAGATTTTTCGGGGGTGGCATATCAATGATAGCCTTGGCTTTGGCCGGGTCAACTTCAATTCCCTTTTTACTGACCAGAAAACCCAACAGTTTGCCTGATTCGACTCCAAAGACACATTTTTGCGGATTAAGCCTTAACTTGTAAAGAATGAGTCTCTTAAAGACTTGATCAAGGGCTTCGAGGTGATCTTCTCCCTCTTTAGATTTCACGAGAATATCATCAACATACGCATCCATGATTTTGCGCATTTGATCATGAAATATAACAGCCATTGCCCGTTGATATGTTGCTCCAGCATTCTTGAGCCCAAAAGGCATAACCGTATAGCAGAAAGTGCCCCAAGGCGTAGTAAAGGAAGTTTTAGATTGGTCGCGGGCGGCCAACTTAATCTGGTTGTAGCCGGAATATCCATCCATGAAGGAGAACATGGCGTGTCCTGCTGTGCTGTCAATCAAAAGATCAATGCTTGGCAGTGGATAGTCATCTTTCGGAGTTGCCTTATTGAGATCTCTGAAGTCTATACAAATCCTGACTTTGCCGCTTTTCTTTGGGACAACGACGATATTGGCTAACCAATCTGGATAGTCAATAGGTCGGATAAATCCTGCTTTGAGCAGATCTTCAAGTCTTTCTTTGACTTGTTGCTCTATTCTAGGATCCATTTTTCTCAACTTCTGCTTGACTGGCTTAGCATCCGGCTTCAAGACGAGTCGGTGTTCAACCAATTTGGGGTCTAAGCCCGGCATGTCTTCATATGTCCACGCGAACACTTCTTCATGCTGCTTGAGAAAATCTGTAAGCCTTTCTTTCTCTTCCGGACTTAGGCTGATACCGATCTTGAGAATCTTGGGATATTCCTCTGAGCCGATATTGACATCTTCAGTAGGATCTTGTACTAGAGCAGATGGTTCATCTTGCTTCTGAACTGAGGTGAATTCTGGTAATTCCTGAAGAGACGGGTCAAATTCTGCATAATCATCTAACTGCTTTGCAACCTTGCTGTCTCCTGTGCTTGCTTTGACTCGGTGAATTGCTGCCGATTTCTGGAAAACCTTTGGATTGATAACGAGTTTCTTGATTGCTCGGGAAGACATTCCTGAAATTTTGGATAAGAAATGTGATTCAGGAAAAATCGTCCCTCATACGACACACCCTCAAAAAGAATTATGCATAAAATGACATTGAGTTATAAAATGAGAATGTAGAGACAAAAGAGGCAGATGGCACCCAGATAAACAGAGAAAATTGACATTTTATTGATTTGAATTGATAAAAGACATGGAGACATTTATTTTGAAAGGAATAGAAGGAAATGCAACAACGATTCTCAATGTGCCCCTCTGACAAAAACAGTCTTCTTTGGTGAGTTTCCGCCGAAAAACCCTAATCCTGCTCTGTGGGGACGATGCTTTTGGATTATTGGCTCGACACGACCATCTTCATTTTTGCCCAGTCCTTTAAACGGTTGATAACCATGCTTCAGAAGTAAGTCAAATCCCTTTCTTGCTTTCATGAATTGTGGAAACAATGGATGATCTTTGACAGTGTCGTAGCTGACACGACCTCCAACTTTGAAGAACTTGGGACCTTTCCATCGGGTCATGGCTACAGTGTGCAAGGATAATTCTGATGTTGCCTGGAATATCTCCTGACTTTCTTTGAGACTGATTTCTTCATTCTCTCTGATGCTAGGAATATCTGCAGTAAATGATGGTCGAGGTATCATAGGCTGTGGGAGCCTTTCTTCTGGGTCCTCTCCGAGCACAGTTGTAATCATTCCACCTTTTGACCATTTTACGCATTGATGTAAGGTGGAAGGCACTGCATTTGCATTATGAATCCATGTCCTTCCGAGCAGCAAATTGTAGGTGGGTGGCACATTGACCACATGAAAAAGCACGGAATGTACCGAATAATTAATGAATACTTCCAGGAATATCTTCCCTTTAGCCGTCTGACCATGATTGTCAAACCCATAGATGGTAATAGGGTCTGGAATGTATTCTTCTTCCTTAATGCCTAGCGCCTTTGCGGTCATTTCAGGACATATATTGAGGCTGCTACCTCCATCTACTAGCACATGGGGTACTGTCATTCCCCTGACCCGAACGACGATGTAAAGAGCATTATTGTGAAAGGAATGAGACTTTGGAAGGTCCTCATCCGAGAAAGTGATTGGCGCATTAGTCATAGCTGAATTCACAATTTGTGCCATGTCTTCAGGGGTGGTATTGGGCTTAACTTTGATTTTTCTAAGCAGATCGTCCAGTACTTGCTGATGCTTGCAGGAACTTTTGGCCAAGTCAAAAATGGAAACATTGGACAGAGCGGTCAAAGATTTCTGACTTGAATTCTCTGGCTTGGGCTTGATGATTTGATTGAGAAAATCAGGAAATCCCTTTGACTTGGGGTCTGTCTTTACCGATGCTTCGGAGACTTTCATCTTGCCCAATGCTGAGATTAGATCCATCTTCTTAGAATTAGGAGTTGCTTGTCGAAGCACTGACACCTGATGTTGAACTTGTAGATCTTGTGTAGAACACGGCTTGATGTGTTCGTGAGGCAGGAATGGTTGGGCAGATACTACTGCTGTGGTGTGTGAAGGAAAAGGTTGCTTAAGAATGTCCATTTTTTCTTCTTCTTCTCCTTCTACCAATAGATTTTTATCGATAAGATCCTGCACAATGTTTTTGAGAACGAAACAGTTCTCAGTGCTGTGTCCCACTGTTCTGTGGAACTTGCAGAATTGATCCTTCCATTTCCCCATAGGCACAGGGGGATCAGCCAACCTCGGTAATTTGACCATTTCCTTCGACAACATATACTCGAGCACATCTTCGAGTGATTGATCGAGAGGAGTGAATTTTCGATCATAACTCCATCCTTCATGTTTAACTTTTTCACGCAATTTAGGCCCTTGGTCTTGCTGAGAAGGCTTGCTGAACTGAGGAACAGGCTTCATTTTCTGATCTCCTTTATTGTTGGGATTGCCTGCGCCGTAACAGTAATCTTTCTTCTGCCCTTTGTACTGATTTCGGCTATTGTTGTTGTTATTGTTGGCAGAGAAGGTGAAGTGAGCTTTTTTTTTCTGCTCACCTTGGGGGTTATTTTTGGAAAAAGTGAAGCCTTCATAGACTCCATTTTCTACGCTCAGCTCGAGCCATTCTGCTCGCTCAGTTAATTCAATGAAGGTCCTGGACGGTGCGGTAGAGATTAATCCTCTTAACGGCTGCGAAAAGTTATTGAGGATTAGGGACAGGGCGTGCCTTTCTGAAATGGGATCTCTCATTTTATTACAGGCTGACCTCCACCTGTGAATGAAGTCCCGTGCTTTTTCATTCTCATTCTGCCTCAGACTGCAGAGATGACTTAATGTCGGGAGCGCTTCTGTATTGAACAAAAAGCGTTCAATAAATAAATTCACCACTTTATCGAACTCCTTGAGCTCGATGGGATTGATATGCTCAGCATACCATTTAGCTGCAACTCCTTCCAAGCTGCGAGGGAAACATAGGAACAGTGCTCTGTTATTTCTCTTGAATCTTGAGCACTCTGCGAAGAAAGTGGCGAGATGGGCTTTCGGATCGCCAGAACCATCGAACTTGATAAATTTTCGGGGAAGGTTTTCGAGATCATCATCCCCTTCGAGGCCGTCATAGAAGTCCTCACTGGTAAAGACTTTCTTGCCCTTGTCACGGGCTTGGAGATCCTTAACAACTCGGGCCATTTCCCTGAATTGTGACTGCAGAGGTTCTTCTGTGACTTGATTCTTTGCTTTGCGGCTCCTCCTTTGTTCTCGGCCACGTTTCTGAAATGCCGGAGGCACCTCATATTCTTCCTCAGTGTCTTCAGTTGATTCGGATTCATCTGAGATTTCTTCTGACTGAATCTGCTTTTTGGGAGCTTTCTTATTCTTGTGCCCGTGGAACTTTTCTCTGAATTGATTTTTTTCTGCACTAGTCCCAGCCTGTTCACTCATCATTTTATTCATCATCTTTCGGAACATGGCATACATTTGAGGGTCTATGCCGTCATCCTCTTGTTGCTGCTCTTGGCTCTTCTCGGATCGGGGGGAGCCCATCTCTTCTTCTGAGGCTGACGAGAACTGCGATACCGTTGTTCTTTTGCCTGATCTTGTCTCAACCATCAAATGATATGGATGCTCTCAGATTTTGCGGCGGATGCTCTCTGCAGGGCAAAGACCTGATTAGATTATGAAGGAATTGGCTTTTGGAAGAAATATTTATTGAAAAATATGGTAGACAATTTGAAGAAGATATCCCATTACTAGGGACAGAGTCGTCGCGAGAATCACGACAATTGTGTTGTCAATTTTTGGCACGAGAAACAAACAACGAAAATATGCCTTGTTACCTAGGCGAGGTCATCAAGCCATAATAGAAAAAGAGAGAATCTTATTAAAATGAGAAAACATGATTTTATTGATCTTGACAAAGAGGTGGAGGACAGACAATTTGCCACCATTTACGATAATCGGCAGACACTCTAGGACCAGGGAAAATTTTAAGAGAGACAAAGGAATCCCAGCCGTAGCGGGCAGAATGATATGCCCCGGACCATTGCGCGGAAGTGAGATCAAACTCTGCCATAACACCTGATAACAATCGGGCTTCGACGTACTGTTGTCTCTGGGAGAACTGCCGGACACACCTCTCTGGTTGGTAGTAAGTGCAGAAGAATGGGCCCAGTAACTTGAACCTCTTGCCATAAGCGTAGGTATATCTGGGAGGAGATATTTGCCGATCAAAATAGTCCCAGACTACATCATCTTCTTGAATGTTGTTGATCATAGACCGGTACTGTGCCACTGGAAGAAGTTCTTGACCATTATATCTGAAAGAGCTTGCTCGGGCTGGGACATGCTGAAAGAACCAGGATTGAAGCGCGTAGATGCATCCTTCAACTAAGATAGATTCTCCAAGTGAGAATCGAGTCAGACCTCGATATAGGAAGGCGAGCGCTGCCATGGCTATAGAAAGACGATTGGTTTGCCGACTTCCCCATCTTCTCATAAGCTGGATTATTCTGATGTCCATGTAATTCTGTCCATCTGGGAAGAGGGATAATCCTACGGTGCACAAAACCATTGCATTCTGAATCCTTTCTTTGGCTGTTCTTGATAGCGAGCTGACTTCGACGAAGGTCCCGTACTGGCGGTACAACTCGAGCAAATCGACATATTCATTCCCTTCCAACTGGATCAAAGGCCAGGATCGGCGGCCTGTCATACGAGCTAAGGAGTCTCGGGGGTCCAAACCCTTGACATTGATCAGGAATTGATGTTCTAATGGATCACTTGGCTGACCGGCTGGTTCTGGTAATCCCATGATTTCTGAAAATTCATCCATTAAAACGGTCATCTCTCCCCATGGGAACCAGAAGGTACATGTTCGAGGATTCCATCGTTCTGCCATTGCATGGATCAAGTTGCCATTGATGGTCTGCTTTCCGACTGCTGACGCCAGTTCTAATCCGCACTCGCTCAAATGGTCCGGGAACATTCGGGAAAAGCTCTTTAACCAGGAATAGTACCACCGGGGAATGAAAGTTCCGGTGCTAAGGGCTCGATGTTCAGGACGACCTTGTCGCACCTCAAAGGAGATGTGACCTTCAGGAAAGATAGGATCGACTTGACTGGATGCCATCGAACTGAAAACAGAGAAAGACTCAGAATGAGACTTAGGAAAATATGAGAAAGTTTGAAAAAAAATTTGCAGGCAGGATAAAATGCAGCTAGAAATTTGAGATCCAGTGGAAAGGTAGAATGTAAAATCACCTGGAGTTTTGAAAGAAATGGGATATTTGAGAAAATCATCCAGGGTTTGAGAAAAAGACCTTGTGGAAAATAAGGATATTTTGAAAAAGACCTAATGAGTTGAAAAATATTGGGAAATATAAAGAATTGAAGAAATAACACCCATACAATCACATCCTGCACAAACATTTATGCGCATACAACATTCCCTAAAAGGCTGACTCTAGATGCATCAATTTGAAAATAGCTGTAGGACCTTAATCCTAACTCTAAGTTCAGATCATCTTTGTCCAATCCAGTTATGCCGATATACCCGAACCGAAATTCGAGGTACGTGGCATATAATTTCAACTCCGGTTCTAAGGTAAGGTTTTCCAACATCCTTGAGCGCCTACCGATATACTTCGGACTGTGGCCCGCGGTACGTGGTAGGGGGGTGTTAACCCAAATCATTGGCCCAGTTGTGAGGCTCTGTCCCGAACTAGGGTTCTGGAAGAGAGCCCAGCAACGTGAAGACCGGGTAATAATAGGTAATGGAGATTTTGAAAAATGATCACATGCAAGAAATAGATGGCTCTAAATCCTAGAGAGATAGATTTTGAAAACTTTGAAGAAGCATACATTGTTTGCATTCAGATCCTAAATTGAGGAGAGTTGTATTTAGACCTAAGTCTATGTGAGCATGAAAATTTCTCCTCAATCTGGTCCTACCAAACCATGCCTAGTCTATATGCAATCAATGTCAGCTAGGTAAGAATCTAGGCTCCTAGGTTCACATGATATCAAAATAAAAGAGCTGACATTTTGTGAACATAATTTCAATAATTGAACTAAGTCAAGCACAATTTTAGTCAGACAATGACCGGTCCCATCACGGTCGCCAAACCTGTTATCGTCGCAAAATTTTTCTCCCGCCTTCCCTTCCTTGCGAAAGGGAGAGGGAAACGCTTTCGCGATTCAAACTTGACCGGATTTTGGAAAATGTTTTGAAATACTCGCCTCCGTTTTGAAAATTGCGGGAAAATCCATGGGATGGAGCTCGACCTGTCGGTACGAGGTTCGACCGTTCCTGCCGCCTTTAACAGGGGTAATCGAACCAAGGACCAAAATTGTGCTTGACTTAGTAAAATCATCGAAATGGTGTTCTATCCTAAATGCACAGAGAATTCAGGCATGTGCTATGCAATTTTGTAAAATGCAAGTTGGAAAATATGGTGTATGCTTAGAAAACATTTGGAGTTGAAAAGCATTTCTCAAGAAAAAGATGGAAATCAATCTCTCAGAAAAACTCAGACGAAGAAGGCTTGAAATCTCGGGAAAGTTTATAAAGACTTAGAAAATTTTGAAGAAGTGAGAATCTTGAGAAAGTTTAAATGAGAATCTCGGGAAAATTTTGAGAAAGTTTATAAAGACTTAGAAAATTGCGAATCTCAGGACAATGTTGAGAAAGATTAGAAAGACTTGCAAAAATGAGAATCTCAGGAAAGTTTTAAGAAAATTTATAAAGACTTGGAAAATGAGAATCTCAGGAAAATTTTGAGAAAATTTATAAAACTTGGAAAACTATGAAGAAATGAGTATCTCAGGAAAATGGGAAGAATTCCTGAGAAAAGATGATCATTTGAAAAGGAAAGCATTTGTCGGGATAACTCGGACTTTGAGAATTTTCTCAAGGAAATGATAGAAAATTTATAGAAAATTCTTTGGAGAAAGAAATTCAAAACTTAGGAAGTTGAATTCCTGAGAATCTTGTCTTTTGAAATGTTGGAAAATCCACTTGGGTTCTTGAGAAAGATGAAAAATTCCTTTTGAAAAGAATCTTAAGAAAATAACATTTTCAAGAAAAATCATAGGAAAACTTTGATTTGGAAAATCCAACTCCGAATATCATCATAGTTTCTTGAGAAATCGACTCCATGAAATGAAAATCTTTTGAGAAAATAATGAGAAAACGAATGATGCAAATGATTTGAATGAATGAATGCACTTTGAAAAGATTTCTGAAAAATTGGTTGGAAAAATGTGGATTAAGCCAAAGTAAATCCTTCATATATTCTGACTGTGGCCATGAATATATTCAGGGTTTATTTGAATTAATTCACAATATTTTGAAAACATTGGAAATATGAGGTGCATTTTCAAGATAGCCTAAGAGTGTAGGCTCAATGTGACTGGTAGAGAGATGATGGATCTGGGTCTCGTCCATATTCCGACTAGGGCCGTAAATATGGACTCCACCGAGTTCATCAACTCTCTAAGAGTTGGTGCACGTGCCATTCGTGTTCATCCACGGTGAATTTTGAAAATTTGAGATTTATGCATCATAGAATCAGGATATTACTGAAATCAAACTATATGAGATGCGACCTAATCTAAGCAGTAAAAGTAAATCTTATTCCAAGGTTTACATTGAGTTGTTACATTGCATAACATAAAGTAAAAGAAAATTAAAATGGAGCCAAGGAATCAGCATCTTCTAGATTTTCCTGCAAAATGAGAGTCAGTACAAGATAACCAAGGAAATGGGTATATATACTATATATACAACAAAGATATACAAGTAAATGTAGAAATACTTGAATCTATGATGGATGATATATGATAATGAAGATATATTTACAAAGAGTAAGAGACAAGGAAAATATATGTTATGACAAGTGCACATGAAGGGATGTATATATATGTATCTAAGTATGTATACATGCATATATATATATATAGACATATATATATATATACGCATACATATAGGTAGCTATACAATAAATATACATATACATAGGTATATATATATTTATAATGAGAAAATATATATGCTAATGGAAATTACATATAATGGGTAAAACCAGAAATTACAGGTATATACAGTTTCTGTAGGCAATTTTACACAGCCATAATTCCCAAACTATATTATATTTTTCGATAAAATTGGGTATAGAGCTTCTCTATATATCAATAATGAAGCGTGCAAAAGATGGCATGGAGATCATGAACGGATATGGATATATCCGTTCATGAACATTGCCGATTGTCAAGACTGCATACCTGCAGAAAATGGACAGCTTAACAAATTGTTTACAAAGGGGTTGATGGATTTCCCCTTTTGTAGATATCAATGAATAGTTATATCTACCAATCAACCTATGCATAGATCCGAGGTATATCTTCTTGAGCACGCGTATGTCGTCCTGACTTGGCCTTCAAAAGAAATGCTTCATAAAAAAATAATTTTCCATATCTCATTGAAACAGGTTTTTGCAGCAACTTACACAGTTTCCTTGTGTAATCATCTCCATTTAGGGGTCAAGATCTCTATCAAGAGATAGGATCAAAATCCATGTAAACGTCATAAAAAAAAAAAAATTATGCTAAGACATAACTGCATGAGAAAATGAAGCATGGCAGGTGGATGATATGTTACTGATATGAAAACTCAGCTATGCACATGACATCAGTAGACATAATGTTATGCAATAATGACTCAGCAACACGCAACTATGAGTGAAACATATGAATGAAGTGCAAAATAGGTATTATACACAAATAATAAAATGAAAGGGGAAAATGACTGCAGATATGTACATATAAACTATCGACCAAAGCCCTCAATTGCAGAGTATACAACTACCAATTTCGAATGCTGATAACGGTAGTGATCCACAAAAGTAACGATCAGCATGACTTCAAAAGAATCTTATTGTAAGAGATACAAAATGGGCAGCAAATGGAATGTACATTGAGACGCAAATATGAGCAATGAGTGTCCAAATCTGGATCTCCTTCGATATATTCAGTCAAGCAATGAGCTTGATTTTGAATGCTCAAACAGGGTATGTCTTTCTCTAAACATTAACAACATACTGGGCAATAGAACAAAGATGAAAAAGGTGAGTTTGTAACATACAGGAAATGGATGATAAAACCTGATAGCAGTACAAAAAAAAAAATGAACGTATGAATTCTTGAACAGATATCATATAGATCTACACATTAATCTCATAACAGATATGTTTATGCCAAGATTCTTATCTAAGCCATACATCAACTGAGATCATTTTAAGTCAATACGAATTAAAAAAAAAAAAAAAAAATTTGATTTCCTGTTACCTGGTGGATCCCTTGCACTGTAGGAACCTTGAAATCAGCAAATGAGGGCCATCTTCCTGCTGCTTGTCTGAAAGAATATGAGAAGGAGCTGGAACTTCTGCTGGCTGGACTGAAGAAGATCTCAGCCACTTGCTGGAGGTGTGATGGAGACTAGGTTAATCAATTCCAACTAAACAGCCGTGTAGATCCCCTGCACCACTCGACCAGATAAACAGCAGGTAGGAGGCGTTCTCTGCTGCTGGGCTGAAGGTGGATGAGAAGCCTCCTTCACGCTGGATGGCGTTTTCTTGCAGCTGATGGGCTCTGAAGAAAAGGCAGCCTCTGTGGCTGGGCTTCTTGCTGATGGATTGAATGCAAATGGGAGGTAGCTGGACCTCCTTTGCGTGGACTGGAGATCTGTGAAGGGCTGAAGAAGATGATGGGAGGCTGCCGCTGGAGATGGGTGAAACGCAGATCCTCTCGATGCTCCCCTGCGGCTGGGGCTGAAGAAGGTGAAAAACCCCCCTTTACGCCCTTGAGAGCCCCCTTTATGGCTGGGCTGAATCCCCTAAAAACGCCTCTCCCCTTTCCACTTTGAGCTCCTACCAAAAACCGAAAATCTCAATCAAAAGATCCTCCCTCCTCCGTAAATGCCTTGTCCCCCCCCTTTTTAAAAACCTTCCCTTCTCACAAGAAACGCAGCTCTCCCTTCCGTTACAAATTTTTATTTTTGAAAACTTTTCAAAGTTTTTGTAACTGAATTTTAAAAACTCGCCATTTTAGAAGCTGGACAAAATCTTAGGTTTTTAAAACCATTTTGGGTTCATTTACCTAAGTTTTAGGTAAAAATGAACATCTTTGGGAAAGTTTGGTTGTGGCGCCGTTTTGGGGCTGTTTCTTTTTTTTTTTTAAATGAATAGTAAATAAAAGAAATAAATAAAAAGAATAAAATTAAATTGAAGATGCCACCTCAGCCAATCTTTTAAAATTCTTTTGAAAATAAAGTTTTGTTTTGTTTTTTTTTTAAAAGTCTTTTATTTTCAATTGGGGTGCCACATGTGTGTGGGCCCACTACTTTAGAACATAACATAAAAAAAAAAGAAAAAAAATAATAATAATAATAATAATAAATAAAATAAAAAATAAGAAAATAAAAAGAAGAGAAATTTACGAAATTGGTGCCATCTCCGGGTGGGTCCCACTTGAGAATAAGATACTTACCTGAGAGTCTGAGTATGATGCTAGTTCAAAGGCGGGTCCCGCTCCATTTACTTGAAAATACGAGATAAAACATTATTTATTTTTCAAGAATTTGGAAAAATTGGGTTTTCAGGGCAAAAATATGGATAAATGTAAAAACAAAATTTGTAAAGAGATTTAAAATCTTTTGCAAAAAGTTTTGAGATAAAATCTTTAAAATCAATATCCAAAATTCCAGATTGTTTTTCTTGAGAAATTTTTTGTAATTCAAAGTCCTAGGGGTAAAATGGGAAAGATTGGCAATTTTGAAATCCCAGGATTTTAAAAATCAATTTTGAAAAGTTTAAAAAATCAAATCTGGATTAACAATTTTGAAAATCAGGAGTTCTGGATCTCAAAATGACATGTTGTGCAGTGAAATGATGCAAAGTGTTCATGCAATGCGATGCAAAGACATGTTTCAATGAAATGTCACTCTGAGCTTAGACTTGGAAATTCTAACTTTTGTCCAGAAAGAGGATTTTGAAATTTTGCAATTTGAAGATGTCTCTGAACCTAAATATAGAAATTTTGAGGCTCAAGAGTGAAATTTAGGACTTTCTGCAAGGTCTAAACTCAGAAAATGACCATTTTGCCCTTTATTGCTTCCGGAGAACTGAAATGTGCCGATTGAGGGCGATGTCACGAAGGTGAGTGAAAATTTGGGGTGTTTACAGGTATACATTCATAATACAATTCAAAACATGTTTTATGTAAGATTGGTCGAATAAGAACACGGTTTAAAACATAACATGTTGTATTCACTACTTCAGCCCAAAAGTATTTTGGTAAATTTTTATCTTGAAGCATGGTTCTAGCACATTCTTGCAAAGTTCTATTCTTTCTTTCAACAACTCCATTTTGTGGAGCCGTTCTATGAAAAGCAAAGTTGTGAGATATACCATGTAAATCACAAAACTTTAGAAAAGATTCATTTTCAAATTCACTATCATGATCACTACGAATTTTAATAATAGATGTAGATTTTTCATTTGTAATTCTTCTACAAAGTTTAGAAAATTCAGAAAAAGCATCACTTTTGCTTTTTAGAAAAATTACTCATGTAAATCGAGAATAATCATCTACTATAACAAAAGCACACTTGCTACCATTCAAACTTTGAATTCTAGATGATCCAAATAGATCTAAATGTAAACGTTCAAGAGGATATTTTGTTGAAACTATATCTTTTGCTTTAAAAGAACGCTTGATTTTTTTACCCATTTGACAAGCATCACATAAGTGATCCTTCTTATATGGTATTCTAGGTAGGCCTCTAACAAGATCATTCTTGAATAACTTAGAAATTATTTTAAAGTTAACATGTCCAAGTCTCTTGTGTCATAACCATTGAATTTCATTTGAAATAATAAAACATTCTTCATTAAAAGTGGGCAACTCATCTAGATAAAGTTCATATACATTATTTCTTCTTTTACCTTTAAAAATGATCTTTTTAGATTGAAAATCAGAAATTAAGCATAAATCATGTTCAAAAGAAATGTGAAAACCTTTATCACATAATTGACTAATGGATAATAAATTATGCATTAAACCTTCTACTAAAAGAATATTTTCTATTAAGAGAAATTTTGGATTACCAATGTTACCAATACCGATTACTTTTCCCTTTTTATTGTCACCAAAGGTGACGGTTCCTCCATCCTTACTTTGGAGGGTGAAAAATAACTCCGGCCTTCCAGTCATATGTTTGGAACAACCGTTGTCCAATATCTATTTGATCCTTATTTTGTATACTTACAACAAAATTGGAAGACAAAGCATTTGACCCCTTTCTATTTTTGGTCCATGAGAGTTGGTCTTAGGAACCCATATCCATTTGGATTTTGGTTTCCTTTGAGAATAAATATTCTTTCTATAAAAAGATTTAGCATTTCTAGAGTAATCATATCTAGGCTTATAAGCATTATAAGTACCATGATTAGATGCGTTTCTATTATAACTAGAAAATTTAGTTCTTTAAACAAATGGTTGAGAATTTTGTTTTTGATTCTTCACCACATAGTTTGGTCTATTTTGAGTATCAAAGAAACTATATCCCAATCCAGTTTTATTAACCGAGCATCTTTGAGAACCAAAAAGTTTTTCTAGATTCTCTTGTCCATTAGTGAATTTGGTCACTATAGGAAGAAGATCATTTGATTTTTCATTTAAATTTGTTATTTCTTCTTGTAAGAGATTGGTTCTAATTCCAAATTCTTTTATCTCAAATGCTTGACAAGAGTTTTTCTTCTTGAGATCTTCTATCTCTTGAAGTAATACTTTATTTTTAGAGTCAAAAGTTAAATTTTCTATTTTTAACTCTTTGTTTTTAGAACTTAGACTCTTAAATTTAGCATATAAATCATTAAATGTTTCTAATAAATCATCATACTCAAATTGACTTATCGAGTCTTCTTGTGCTACAAAGTACATGTTGGCGACTTCTTCATTAGATTCTTCATCAGAAGAGGAGTCACTATCATCCTAACATGCATGAAATGCTTTTTTCTTCTTGAATTGATCCTTAGGCTTGATTTTGAGAAGAGGATAATCTTTCTTGATGTGTCCTGCCTTTTTGCAGTTAAAGCACTTGACTTCATTAGGATTAGAAGAATCCGCTTTCTTTACCTTTCTTTGAAATCTTCCCCTTTTGATGAATCTTTTGAATTGCCTTGTAATGAGGGCAATATCTTCATCTTCATTTTCATCTGAGACTTCAGAGTCAGAGGTGACCTTGAAAGCAAGAGATTTCTTCTTGGGTTCTTTTTCTTGTCTATCTTAAAGTTGAACCCCATATGCCATTAAGTTGCCAACCAAATCTTCAAGAGAGAGAGTGTTTAAATCATTTTCTTCCTTTATAGCTGTGGTTTTTCTCTCTCATTCGGGAGTTAAACACCTTAGGATTTTTCTGACTAAATCCACTTGTGAATATTCTTTTCCAAGGGATTTTAGAGTGTTAGTGATATCGGTCATTCTTGTTACCATGTCCGATATAGATTCATTTTGCTTTATTTTAAACAATTCAAATCTATGAACTAAAGAAGCAATCTTAGATTTCTTTACCTTTGACATACCTTCATAAGTAACAAGAAGAGTATGCCAGATATCATTTGTTATAGAGCATTGAGAGATGTGATTGAACTCTACCCTGTCAACAACACAATACAATGCATTCATAGCTTTGACATTGAATAAAGCAATCTTCTTTTCTTCATCGGTCCATTGGCTGAAATCAGTTGATGGCATTTGGTACTTTTCTGAAACAACTCTCCAAATTTCGAGATCCATGGATTATAGGAATATTATCATTCTTACTTTCCAGTATCCATAGTTTGTTCCGTCGAAGAGAGGAGAACGAACAGAGGAGCATCCTTCTTTATGTTGAGATGATGTTGTTGCCATGCTAGATGATGGTAAGATCAAAATATAGCTAACCTGCTCTGATACCAAATGAAAGTGCAGTAGGATCGAGGCAACGAGCACTAGAGAGGGGGTAAATAGTGCTTTTAAATATCGTCTTTGGAATTATGACGGATTTTGAAATTCGCAAAGTAATCACGCAAAGAATACAAGAATTTATCCTGGTTTGGTCTTCCAAACCTACATCCAGTCCCCAAGCAAAACCCGCTTGAGATTTCCACTATCAATCTTGTGTAACTACAAGATCATACAGACCAAATCTGGTCTCACTTTCAGTAATAAGCCTACTGAAAGCAAATAACTCCTTTAAACCAAGAAGTCCTTTCCTTTTACAGAAAAATGAAATAAGTAACTTACAATCAACCTACGAGTCCTTCTTATGAATGCAAATTAAATGCAATTGGCTTTTGAGATTGTTGAAATACTCAACTCACGAAATCACTGTCTCTCAAAAAAATTTGAGTGAAAAAATGGAGTGAAAATATCAAGTGAGTGAGAAAATAAATACTTGAATGAATAGGAGTGAAAAGCAAAGAATAATTCAATGTAATTCGATTGGATTCTATTCAATTCGATGTTTTTGAGTATGGAATGCACTCATATTTATAGTTGAAAGATTTTATACGTTGAGGGTATGAAAGGGTGTCAAAACAGTCCATTTTGAATGATCAAAATGTTTAAAAAATGAAAAGACACGCCTTTTAAAAGTTACAGAAAAATGGCAAAATTAGTCGACTGGAACAGTAGTTAGTCGACTGAAATCAAATATTAGCAGACTGACAGTTATCGTCGATCGACTAATGTGTTTATCGTAGCCGTTTAAAAATCTGAAGTTTTGAAACTTAGTCGACTAAAGAAAATGTTAGTCGATTGATAATATCATCAGTAGACTGAAAAATCTTTCAGTCGACTGCTGCTAAATTTTCTGAAAATACATGTTCTGTCCGGTCGACTGATAAAATCGTTAGTCGACTACTGCTAAAGTTTTCAGAAAACAGACATTCTGTCTGGTCGACTGATAAAACCTTCGGTCGGCTAATTTTATAAAAATGACATTTTTGCTTAGAAATTTTGGCACGAAAAGATTGGTCGACTAATAAACATGAAAAATTAAGTAAAGAGTTTTCTAAAATGATTTTCATGAAGGGTTCTTTTAGAAAAGTATTTCTAAAGACTTTTTAGGTGAAATGCAATCGAAATATGCACTCTAAGTAAGGCTCTTACAAGAATCTAAGACTTTTAATGAATTTTACATTTGCACACTAGTCTTTATAGATTCTTCATTGAATTCTTCAATTCTTGTCATCTTTCTTCATTGCCTTATCTAAAATGCAGTTGATTCACTTGTTCATCATCAAAACCTTGTACTTGAATTATCGTGTACGACTTCATTGTTGTAACACACTTTTGTTACTCACTTCACTCTATAGTGAATTTCTCAACATTTCACTGAGAATTGTGTCTGTTTTCAATCACATGGCCTAGGAGTCTAGTTGAGATAGTATCTTTTTAGTTCATCTGAGTTCAGAAATCTTATAACCTAGTTCAATCCAGTTCAAACATTACCTTCCAAGTGTCACTCTTTGCCCAACAGGGCAAAATCATTTCTGATCTTGGTCATTTTTAATCAGAGTGGCAATTTAGTCAATTTCTAGTTTGGACTTGGATCAATTCTTTTCCAGAAATTATATCTATATCCAAGATCCAATTCATGTTCTATTGGATATTAGATTCAATGTTGGATCTGATATCCGATATCCATTTTCTATCCTAGACCTGGATCTTTTATTCAATTCATTCTATTATCTAAATCTAGAGTCTAATCAGTTTTCTTAACCCGAATTATTTCATCAGATATTCAGGGTCCATTTATCAATCATTTGTTTTTTAGGATCCGCTCTTCAATTCTCATCTAATATCCAAGATCCATTTCTACCATATCACCTTAATCTAGACCCGCTTCTGCAAGTTCATCATTGTAGGATCCATTTTAAATGTCTTATCTTTGATCCAGAATCCGCCCACCATTTCAAGTATGGATCATGACTCATTGTCTGCGATCCAGATCCATTTGTTATTTGAAACTTTGGATCCAGAATTGAATTCAAAACTTTATTTCAATTTTAAACCTGGGTTCAAAATTGATTCTTACATTTTAATCTAAACCTAGTGTTTTACATTTGATGTTTTGAAATATCTTTTTCAAAAAAATAATGTGTGTCAGATCTGGATTCAGATTGGATTTTGATTTGGATTTTCATTAGGCTCGAATTTCAAAATAGATCTTAGATCCAATCCAAATCCAAAAGACCCACCTAGGTGGCATCACCTTTTGATCGTTTCTTTCTTTTGATTTTTCTTATTCTTATTATTTCAAAAAATTAGTTAGTTTAGGACTTTGTTTTTCAGTTTTTATCTTTTATTTTTGACATTTTAAAATATTTATTTTAATTGTTTTAAAATCAAATGTGGACCCCACTTAGGTGGCACCACATTTGGATTCTTTGTTTAGAGTTTTAATTAGGCTGAAAAAGGAAAAAGTCAAAAAAATAAATTCAAATAGGACTCTGTTATCATCGCAAAATTTTACTTTTACGAGTCAAACTGACATTTTGAAAAAGTTTTAAAAATTACTCATCTCCATTTTATAATATAGGAAAATTCTGAGGAATAGGACTCGTCTGTCGATACGAGGTTCAATCGTTCCTAGCGCTATAATCAAGGGCAATCAAACCAAGGATCAATCATGCGCTTTGCTTTGCTCAGCCATCTAAATCGTTATTCTATTCTTAAATGCACGAAGAATCAAGCATGTGCTATGACTTAAAAATGAAGATTGAAAACATGATGTATGCATCGAAGATTTGAAAACACTTGGAAAAAGGAGACACTTTGAAAATCGTGAGTGAGACTTGAAAAAACATTTTTGAAGAAAAAGGAAAATCGATTTTTGAAAAAAACTTGATGTTTTGAGCAAATCGATTTTTGAAGAAAACTTGAGTAATGTTGAGAAGATTGATTTCTCTGATTTTAAACTCTGAAATTAAGAAATATTGAAGCTTGGAAAATCATGAATCTAGACTTAGAAAATACTTTTGAAAAGGAAAACTATTCTGAGAAAATTGATTTCTGAAGAAAAGGAAATCTTGATGCTTTGGAAAAATCAATTTCTGAAAGAAATCCAAGTGACTTTAAGAAAATCGATTTTGAGCTCTTAAATTAATCAAAAGGATGAGTGTGTGGCTCTATGAAAACTATTCATGATGCAATCTAAACTTAGATGGTGCATGGATGCAATTTGAGAAAATATTTTTTGAGGAATTTTAATAGAAATCAATGATAAAAAGGTTTTTGTGCCTTACAGAATTTAGATGAAATATATTTATCACATATCCCTGACTATGGCCACGAATATGTATTGAATGTGTTTCATTTGATTCTAAAAGAGGAAAAATACTTAGAAAAGTTTTGAAACATACAATGATATCTGAAGATAGCCTAAGAGTGTAGGTCGTTTGTGGCTTAAAAGAAGATGATGAATTTGGGTATTGCTCATATTCTGACTATAGCCACAAATATGAACTCTACCGAGTTTATTAACTTTTAACAAATAAGTGCACGTGACATTTGTGTAGACCATTGTGAATTTGAATATGCATGAATCATTATCCATCACACGATTAATATTATTGAAAATAAACTATATGCAATGCAACCCTAATCTAAGCAGAAAGGTAAATTCTTATTTCAATATTTATATTTATATTTTACATCAATAATTAAAATATAATAAGGAAAATAAAATAAACCCTTAAGCTTTCCTGCAAAATTAGCAAACATGTTAGAAGCAAAAATGTTGGCTTTTCTAGATTTGTCCAATAATATCTGAAATTAAGGGATTTATTCAGATATAAGTCTTTTTCCATGCTTCCTTCAAATAAACACAATAAAAGATGATGAAAAACTAAATAAATAATTAAAATAAACAATTTTGAAATTCAGAATTTGGGAAGAAATGGCTAAAATACTCTTGAAAATTGATATTTATTACAAAATAGGGTTTTTTCAGAAAAGAATTTTGTAAAACGCTTAATCTAGGGATCAAACAGATTCAAAACGAAACCAAATCGGGTGGAGAGCACCCTGATATGATTATAAACATGTTCAAATCCTAAAAATATGAGACTTTTCATGAAAAAATTGAAATAATAGAAAAATATTGATTTTTTCCCGTGTTTCAATTGAATCAGGACTCTACAAACATCATGTTTTTATGAAATAACTAAATAATGTATCAAATGAACTCCAAAATTCATAACAATTGACAGAGACACTTCTAATAACCCTAAAATTAAAATTCAATCGAAAATATATATTTTTGGGATTATTTTAAATATAAAAAGTAAATAAAAAAGATAAAAATATGTGTTTTTACCTGCAGTCACATATCTGTCATAGTGTCAGATCCAAATTGGATATCAAACAACTATAGAAATTTATAAAATTTGACAGAGAAAAACTATACAAATTAATGAAGACAACCCTTTTACATATCTGGAATATGATCTCTGGTTAGGGAGATACGCCTCCGGCAATACATACCTAATTCCAGTCTATGCATAATGATGCAATAATGTCAGATCCAGTTTTAGGCTCAGAGGAATAATATATCAAACGACCATTAAAATTTATAAAAATTTACAGAAACAAACTAGAAATCATAAAGGGAAGAACCCCTTTTACGGATCAGAAATACAATCTTTGATGAGGGAGAAATCGTTCTGGCAAGTTGAACCAAGGTTCGAATCAAGATTGTCACTCAAGAAATATAGGTTTTGATTGCGAGCTTCAAGAAAATAGAAATCAATAGTAAAAATTTATAAAAATCACACCATAAAAAGTAGACATGCAGAAAAATTAGTGGCTTTTTACGGATTGTCAATACAATCTTTGATTAGGGAGAAATCATTCTGACAAGTTGACCCTAGCCCTGAATCGTACCTGTCGATTCAAGAAACACATGTATTGTTGTTGGGTCAAAGAAACAGAAAAATATATCATAGAAATTCATAAAAATGTCACAAATTGAAGTAGACATCATGACAAATATGCTGCTTTTTACGGATCATCGATACAATCTTTGACGAGGGATATATGACCTTGGAAAGATGCTCCTAGATTTCCAGAGCATTTTCCTGACTTAGAAAATAGGTTCCGACTTTGATTTTTGACAACAAGGTTACAAACCTCTAAAATTCAGTTTTTTTTATTGGAAAACGTAGGCATATGCACGATTTCATCATAAAAAATCAGATTTTATTAACTCATGTATACTGGTAAAATAATTACATTAACAAACAACAAAAATTGTAAATATGGATTCTAAAACCCTAGAATGAAACAAAATTTATTAATCATGCTAAAAACATAAAAAAAATATGTAAACAATACATGGATCATGATTTAATGCATGGGTAACTAAAATAAGCATGAGTATGATGAAATAAACAAAAAAAAATCAAGGAAGCATGACTGAGATTTCGATTTAGCCATTAAAAGAGGGATTCAACCTATAGAAAGGTCGAATCTCGATCTTTTTCGAACATTTAACATAATAAATGAATTGCCAATGATTCTTATGGATCAAAAATGTGTATAAACATCATGGATGATCAGTAGATCATCATCTTGGATCGTGAGTCTTGGCCTTGAACAAAAAAAAAAAAAAAAATATGCAACACATAGGAGGTGGCAATGGTGGAAATACGTAAATAAAATAAAATAAAATAAAAAAAGAAAGGAGAAGAGGGAACTCGCCTTGGCTGCACCAATGGAGGAGGAAGGAGGGTTGAGGAAATCAATTCACAATGAGAGAGCGGATGGGCTGGTCGACCCCCCATATGGGGTATTTAAAGATTTTTTTTGGTTAGGTGTTGAAAGTTCGGATCTAGTCGAAACTCTCTTAATTAAAACTAATTAAGAGGGGGTGATTTTTCATGGAAGGATCCTAATTGAAATCAACTTTTTTTACTCTTCGTAATTGAAGTTCTAACCTAAATAAAATTCTAATAAATCAATCCAAATGTGGGGCCACCTAGGTGGGCCCACATTTGGTTTTTAAAACTCTAATTACAAGATTTAAAAACAAAGTTTTAAAATACCAAAATAAAGGTTGAGTTTTAAAATCAACTTTGACTTTTTTAAACTTCTAATTTAAGTAGAACACTAACTAAACCTAAACTAACCTAAACATTTTCAAATGTGGCACCACCTAGTGTGGGTCCCATTTGATTTTTCAAAAAATTGATTTTTAAATAAAAGGGAAAATAAAGGGGTTAATTTTTTTTTTTTTAAACTTCAAAAGACAACTAGACCCACTAATATTTTTGTATTTTTGAAACATGTAAGACATGAAATAAAATGAATTTGAATACAAAATGGAAAAATTAGGGTTTGGTGCCCCTGCAGGGTGGACCCTACTTGAAGAAAGTTGTAAAAATTAGAAATTGAATTGAAAATCAAGTTTAAAACGAATCCAGATCCTTTTTCTAAAGAAAATGCTTTAAAATAAATGAATGTAAAGCCCTGGGGGTTGACCAAATGACAAATATTGATTTAAAACCCAAGCTTTTGAAAATGATTTTGAAATAAGGTTTTAAAATCAAATCTGGACTTGAGATTTTGAAAAACCAGAGTGATGGACCTCGAGAATGACATGTAATGATATGCAATACGATAAAATGATATGAAATAGTATGAAATTGTATAAAATGATATGAAAATGCAAGCTCTGGATGAGGGATTTGAAGTCCTAGACCCCTGGCAAAGACAAAGAATTGAACATTCCTGTTCGAAGGCAAAAATTGATGATTGATCATAAGATCCGATATTGGATCCGATTCAAATGTAAATTGGGTCTCAGATATAACTAAACTTTTCATAAAAAGCATTAATTCAAGCTCAGAATGATATTTGTATCAGCTTAAGAAATGACAAAATGTTGTTTCGAGCAAAATGATTCAAGAAATAATTTTGCCCCTGCAGGGTATAGAGTGACACTGAAAACAATGTTTGAACTGGTCTCGACTTGTTTACACTGAATCCTAAGGTTTCTAAACTCAAAAAAACTAAAATAACACTGATTCAACCAAACTCCTAGACTGAATGATTGAGGAATGACACAATTCTCAAAGAAATGGTAAGAAATGACCACTGGAGTGAAGTGGGTAACAAGATTGCACTGTGTTTGAACTAGAATGAAGATCAGTAATATTGAAATAAACTAAATTTGGAGCTTAAATACAAGCTAGACTGACTAAACTTAGCTTAATTTAAGCTGAAATGAGCTAAAATGGGCTAAAGTAAACTCCTAGGCTGCGGGAAATGGATTTGAATTGGAACTGAGCCAATTAAACTCCTGGTGAGCTCAAGTTAGACTCAGAGAAATAGGATTAATTGGGATTGACAAACTCAGTAATAATTGATTGAGATTCAAGCTAGAAATGAGCTCATTTCTCAAGAAATAAACCAATTTTAGCTGAAATGGTCAGAAATGAATAGAATTTGCTTATTGTGAGCCTAGGTGAGCTAGAAATGACTGACATTCTAACTGTTATGAACTTAAAAATGAGTTTGGTTGACTCTGACTGATAGAGATCTAAAGTTAACAAGGGGTGAAATGGATTTTTTTTGACAAAAGTGGCGAGATGACACCTAAACTAGGACAAACCTAGGGTTAGACTCCTAAGGGGATTGGCATCTGCTGAAAAGAGATGTTTGAGGATGAATGAAAAAAAAACTGGGGTGTTTACAGACTTCTTTGAGAAGATCACCCCTCCCCAATTTTCCCGATTGTGTGTTAATGAAGCTCTCTAGAACCCTTATCCTTTCCAAAATTTTACTATAAATAAAGGCCCTATGGGGGACGTCCAACCCATGCCATCCAACATGCTCTCTTCTTCTTCTTGAATTCTTTCTTTCTTTCATCCTCTTCCCTAGTTGTTGCCCCTCTAGCCCTTATTCATCCTTTTTGTTTTTTTCTTTTTCGCTGCAGCAAGGGAAAAAAGACCAGGTAATCTCTTTTCTTTTTCTCTTTATTTTCTCTTTTTTTATTTCATTTGTTGTGTTTCTTTTGTTTTTACAGCCACAAGAAAGACTTGAACTCGGTTTTTCATAAACCGAGTTCCTCCTTTCAATCGGCAAAGCAAATCCCATGCCTTGCTTTCATTTCTTTGTTTTTTAGTTTATTCATGAGCATCATAGATTTAGGTTTACACTGTTGTTTGCATTCATACAAAATAAAAAAATATTGCATGTCTTTTCTTTTCTTTATGCATGTTAGATTAGGGTTTTTAATCTTGTTTATTAGTTATGCTTAAATCTTGATTCTAGCCTCGTGTTAGCATTATTATTTTATATATTTATTTTTATCGTTTCAAATTATTTTTTTTATGAGAGATATATTCATATGCTTATATGAATCTGGCAAAATTTCATGATTTTTGAGCATATGTTGACCCATTTTTAAAATCAAGAACCGAAACCTATTTTCTGCACTGTCAAAACGTTATGCATGACATGGGTCAACTTGCCAGAATCATATCTCCCCAACCAGATATCGGTTTTTAGATTCGTAAAAAGTGCCTTCTTCATTTGTATGTCTACTTTATTTTGTTTAAATTTAATGGTTTTTGACAGTCATTTATTATTTTATTTTAGCCCAAAATTAGAACCTATTTTTCTGTAATCGTCACACTGTGTTCATAATTTGAGTTAACTTGTTAGAGTCATATCTTCCTAACCGGAGATGATTTTTTAAATCCGTAAAAAGTGACTTATTCGTTTGCATATCTAGTTTATTTATGATAATTTTGGAGATTCTTGGTGACAATCTACTATTTTATTTTAACCTAAAACCAGAACCTACTTTTTCTTACAGCGTTAAGCGTTGTCTAAAATTAAGATTATCTTGTCAGAGTCATATCTTCTTAACCGGAGATGCTTTTTTAAACCGTAAAAAGAAATCTCTTCATTATCATGTCTAGTTTATTTCTGAAAAAAATTATAAATTTTCATGACAGGTTGCTATTCTATTTCAACCCGAAACCGTGATAGGTACCAAATAGTTTGTTATAAAGCTTATTTTCATTTTTTAATTCGATATCTTTTTTCAACTTATTTATTAAATTTATTTTTTGATTGCACGCATTTTTAGACCCCTTCTTGTATAATGCAGAATAGTTGACTCAGTTTTTCTTTTTGTTGGATGATCGGTTAATAGTTAGTTTCAAGTACTCTGTTTCTGAAAGAAAGAGGAAGCCACTGAGATTGACCGGTAGGGTTTGGTGCATAGATTTCGAAAAAAAGGAAGCTGCAGCAAGAAGGTTGTGAACCGTAACTTGCTGAATAGTAATCATGGACTGTGCTAACCGTCCGAGCAAGCAGGTTGAGGTGAGCGGGGTTCTATTATGCACGAGGCGCACCGGCGAGGGGCTTAGTAGATTAGGTGATCTCTCAAATCACTTTAAGTGATTTGGCATCTTCACCGTCATCTCAAAGGACGTTATGGGTTTTTTTGCGTATTGTAGACGGTGCGGATGCCAAATCACTTTACTAAAAGTCATTTGTGAGATCACCTGATATGCTCTAGAGTCAAGGGGAGGCAGTGCACGCACGAGGCTCGCTGGCGCTCCGGTTTGAGATTTACTATTACCAGGTGGTAGCGGTATACCACCCGTGTGCGTGAAAACTCAAGCACGAACAAAAACCAAACCAAACCAAACCAAGAAGCAGGCAGAGGCACAGGGGCCACAGTAGAGGAGGGTGCAAATAGGGAAACACATTACAAGGCCGCAGGCCGCGGTTGGCGTACGATGGACATGGGAAGCAGGTGAAGCACAAATCCTCCAAATTTCCGATCTCTCTCTCTCCGATCGGTCGGATCGGTTAATGGAGGGTTCAGGTGGGAACGATGTGGAGCTGTTGTCTAAGACCCTTCAGGTGGAGCACAAGCTCTTCTACTTCGATCTCAAGGAGAACCCTCGGGGTCGCTACCTTAAAATCTCCGAGAAGACCTCCGCCACCAGGTCTACCATCATCGTCCCCGTCAACGGCATCGTCTACTTTCTAGATCTCTTCAATTACTACGTTAATACCGATGACCAGGACACCTTCAGCAAGGAATTACAACTGGAAACAAAGGTCATCAACCTCCCTTTCTCTCTCTCTCTCACTCTCCCCCAAAGGATCTTCTTCCTTCCTTATTTAGAACCTCCGTCCTTCCTCCTCCTCTTCCAGTTTAATAATTTTTGGGTGGAAGGTGTCAACTTGGATTTGCTAAGGAGAAATGGTGCTGACCTTTCATTGATTTCTTTTAGGTATTCTACTTCGACACGGGGGAGAATAAAAGAGGTCGTTTCCTAAAGGTAAATTACATCTTATTCGGGCGCTTTCCCTCTCTCCGTTCATTTGATTTTTCTGTTTTTGGACATGTTTGGTAGTCCTTGGTGGTCGTATTCCCTTGAATCTCCAGGGGTTTTCTATTCATATTGTTGGCAGTCGGCACCGATCCGCAAGTTGTCCCCTGCTATTTAGTTTGTTCTCGATGTGGACATTGAATATGGGCTATCTTGTGCTCAGATTAGTGATTTTATCTCCTACATTTTTATTTTAAGTGCAACTCTGTGTGATTTCATATGACACACATGATTTTGGCAAAGTTAAGTTTGGCTGTCTTAAGCTAGTTCTAAGAAAAAAAAAAACAGGCACTTGAAAAACTATGGAATCGATCGGACTACTATTCATTTAAGGAATCATTTGAGCTCTGAAAATCCGAATCTTGAAGATAATCTTTTGAATTGTTATCATCAGGTGATGTTTGGGTGCACCCATTGGTCTGAAAAAGTGGGATAAGTTGGGATACTGCATCGTGGATGCAGTGGCAATAACTGTCAGGGTATATATGTTGGCTATTTATGTATTTATGTTTTTTGCTTGCACCCCTCCCTCTGTAATTTCATCATGCGTTTATTTGTTCTTTATTATCTGCTCAGATTAAAAGGCTAAAAAAGGTAAAAGAATCATTTTGAGATTATGAGGATTTCATTATGTGCTATTTTGAAATATATTTGGTTTTATGCCTGGAAGATCAACTATGGAAGCTATACATCTTAGACAACTTATTGAGAGATATAGAGAGGGGAACAAAGATTTGCATATGGTTTTTATTGATTTGGAGAAGGCATACGATAGAGTACCTAGGGATGTTCTCTGGTGGACAATGATGAAGAAGGGTATCTCTCTCAAGTACATTAGTATAATTAAAGATATGTACGAAGGAGTAGTAACCAATGTCCGCACTTGTGGAAGAGTGACAACCAACTTTCCTAGAACGGTTGGGTTACATCAAGGATTTGCATTAAGCTCTTTCATTTTTGCTATAGTGATAAATGAACTTACGAGATCAATTCAAGAAAATGTGCCGTGGTGTATGTTGTTTGCTGATGATATTGTTTTGATTGATGAGTCTAGAGCTGGGGTTAATGCTAAGTTAGAATTATGGAGACAAACTTTGGAAGCAAAAGGTTTTACGTTGAGTAAGAGTAAGACAAAATATATGGAATGTGGTTTAGTAAGCAACGAAGTAGTGGTGAGAGTGTAGTGAAGCTTGGTGAGCAACAAATAGCGGTGGATGACTGTTTCAAATATTTGGGATCTATCATTCAAAAGAATGAAGAAATTGATGGTGATGTAAATCATAGGATTAAGGTTGGGTGGATGAAATGAAAAAGTGCAATTGGAGTGTTGTGCGATCATAGAATGCCATTGCGGTTGAAGGAAAAGTTTTATAGGACGACAATTAGACCCGCTTTACTATATGGTACAGAATGTTGGGCTGCCAAGAGACATCATTTGCAAAAAATGAGTGTAATTGAGATGCGTATGCTTCGATGGATGTGTGGAAATACACTAAAAGATAAGATTCAGAACGAGGAAATACGTAAGAAGGTAGGCGTTGCATCCATTGAAAATAAGCTGAGTGAGAATCGTTTACGATGGTTTGGGCATATTCGGCGAAGGCCTAATGATGCTCCGGTTAGAAGGATGGAGAAATGGGAAAATCTATTAGCTAAAAGAGGTTGGGGTAGGCCTAAGAAGACTTGGATGGAGATGATAAGAAAGGATATGAATGCTTTGAACCTCACCGAGGACATGACATTGGATAGAAATGATTGGAGGAGAAGGATTCATGTGGAGGACCCAAAATGATTTTCTTTTTGGTTCATATCGCCGACCCCAATTGTTTGGGATGAAGGCGTTGTTGTTGTATGTTTTGGCTGTTTACTGTAGTCGGGGGTGCTCGTCACATTGTGTCCCAACTTGCTAGTTTGGCATCAAAGTTTTTTACAAGGTTTTTAGAACACCTCAAAAAGCAGACCAGATTGCAGGTGTGTAGTCCTTTCTGCATCATATATGATATTTGATGTATCACATATTTGGCTTTGGAAAAGCAAAATGACACATTTTTCTGGTATTTTCTTCTGGTCTTACCCTCAAGTTGAAGATGGTACTTGGAGCTTGTGAAGCTTGTGTGTGTTTCAGTACAAAATGAAGGTAGAAGGATATCTGGGGACAGATCCTGTTAGGTATTCTGTTCCATATATTGTAGTATGTTAGAGAGGATTTTAGTGCAAAAGGTTGTAGAAGATATAGATTGATTATTTGGAAGTCTCTGATTGTGCAATATGGACTTATCTGCTAAGTGTGTATGTGTATTCTAGAGGAAGTCCTGCATGCCACTAGATATGGTTTTTGTTTCTATTGGTCTAGGGAACAAGCAGCCAGGTCTCAAAGAACACATCTTAAACTGTCTCCATATATGTTAGAAAGTTTTAGAAGCCGCAATTTTGGGTTGAGAATTGAGATAATGGTGCATAATCTGGAGAACATTTTGCCATTGATGAGCGTCTCATTGGAAGAGGAATGAGGGCTAAGGCAGACCTCTTTAAAGGTTTGGAGGAACTCTAAGCCACCAAACTAATTGGAAAAAAGAAAGGTGTAAATTGGAGGCTGATGCAAATCCTTATCCAGATCATGGTGGAATAAAGAACCAGTATATTACCTTAAATAGGAGCATGCCGAAAATATCTGCTATTGTCATGCCGTGAGACCTAAAGAGGATGAATAATGGCTTGTCTGTTAGCTGACGGAGCCATGCATGAATTGAACAAATACATACTGGATGCTGCTAAAATTTCTTGAAGCAAAATTCAAGCCATGGGTTGCAAGAGGTACCTCCCCTAGAATTTGTTTGAACATAGCACTGGACTTGAAACCACTTTTTACAAGAATAAATTGGTTATATGCTATGTAGAAATTTTGCAATTTGCTGTGGCTCATGGCCTATGTAACATGGGTACTTGAACCAGAACCTTGTACTGGTGGTGTTGTATGAACCCCTACTGGTAATGGGTACTTCTAGGTACAGTTCGATTGGGGTTTGAACTTAAACCAGATCCTGGGGATCCATTTTATTTAACTTAAAATCAAATCAATATGTATTTTACGCTTGACATCAAAAGTGTTCTGTTAACTACATATTCTTGATCATTACTTGTTAGTTAACTATATTTTTGACATGCTTTTAAATTTTTAATTCATAATCGGCAGCCTATAACTTCATATCTATAGCATTTTGTAAAATGTGGCAAAGTTCTCTTTTATGCATGTGTTTGACAGTTTCTGTATGCTTTATATCATAGTTACCAGGAAGTGAAATGGATACGGGATGCAATGCGTGAAGCGGAAATGGCGATGCGAGTGCTAAAAAGTAGTGTGAAGTGGGAAGCGGAATTCATTTTGTAAGCATGCGAGAAGTGAAAAGGGAAAGGTGAAGGAAACAAGGGAGAAACAAGTGGGAAGAGAGGGGGAAGCAAGAAGAATAAATATTAACATGAAAAACACAAAACAAGGGGGAAACATGGGGGAAGTGAAAAAAAAAATAAATATTAACATGAAAAACACAAAAAACAAGGGGGGGGGGGGGGGGGGGGGGGCGAAAGGGAAGCGATTTGAGAAGCGAGTGGGAAGCGTGTTTCCAACAAATGGGAAGCATGCTTCATGTAAATGGAAAGTGAGTTTCAGGAAAGCGTGGTGCTTCCCGCTTCGGAAGTGCTTTCCCCCCTATTATATAACATAGTTACCAGAAGCGCCCCTACAGGAGGGGGAGAGCACTTTCGAAGCGGGAAGTGCCATGCTTTCCTGAAACTCATTTCCCATCTATGTCACAGGGATTCAGCTAGCCGGGTACCACATTCGCATCGACGTCACGCGATGCGGGTGCTGTGCGGCACCCGGTGAGGTCAAACCGACCCTGGGTGCGGTCAACACACCCAGAGTCATAAATGTCCAATTTTTGGACTTAAAAAAAGTGCCCGATGAAATGGGCTGGGAGGGGGATTAGGGCAAAAACTTTTTGCCCTCTCCTCCCGACCCCAATGCTGCGATGCTCTTCTCCGTCTCCCGAACCTGACGTTGTGCCTCTTCGTCTCCAACCCAGATTTCGACAGGTATGTCTCCATTCTTTCTCTCTCTCTCAATCTCTCTCCCCTTGTCTCTCTCTCTCTCTCCCCTCGTCTCTCTCTCTCTCTCTCTCATTCTGGCAGTTCGTGGATGGGTCACACTTTTTTTTCCAGGGCCGTTGATGCCTTAGATGCACGACATCTATGGCTTCCAAAATGAACCACTGAAACACTGAGAGTCTTTTAGAGTTTTCAATATTTGGTTTTAAACCTTCTTTTTCAGTTTTTTTTTTAATTAGATGGGAAATTCATGATGCAACAAGAAGCAAAATCATTAGTGTTACTGTTGTTAACTGTTAAAAACTTAAAAGTTATATATATACCCTCCCGTACCCCTGCACCCAAGTTTTTTTAAATTGCCGCATCCCCGCACCTGCATCCGCATCCGCATCCGCATCCGCATCCGCATCCGCATCCGCATCCGCACCCGCACCCGCACCTGCACCCGCACCCGCACCTGCACCTATGTGACATAGCTTCCCATTTACAGGAAGCATGCTTCCCATTTGTTGGAAACACGCTTTCCACTCGCTTCTCAAATCGCTTCCCTTTTGTTTCCCCCTTGTTTTTTGTGTTTTTCATGTTAATATTTTTTTTTCACTTCCCCCATGCTTCCCCCTTGTTTTTTGTGTTTTTCATGTTAATAGGGTTTCGGGGAAGCGTGGCGCTTCCTGCTTCAGAAGCACTCTTCCCACCCTATAGGGAGTGCTTCTGGTAACTATGCTATATGTATGCACTATGATTGGGAGTAGATACAAACTAGTTATGGACCAATCTGAGTCATTGATTAGAAAAAGAATTGAAATACACCAGTCTTTAGCAGCGGGCAAACTGTTAAAGGCTGTTTTTCTTTTTTCATGTTTTTTGTGTCTGCTCCCAGTTTGTACGTACTCTCTCTCTCTCTCTATATATATACATGTCTGTGAAAATTTATTTTAGTTTTGAATCTCGATCTCATACAATCTATGTCACAAGGTATAGATGCAAGTCTGGGTCGTATGGTATGACAATAGAAGTGTACAGGGTGCGACTATATATATATATATAACACCACACATAGACAGGAATGAAGAAACAAGACTTCCTAAAGCCAACCCCCTATGTCACCTGGGTACAGGTATGGGTGCGGGTACGGAGGTTACAACATTGCAATTTAAAAAAATGTGGGTATGGGGACACATCTATATATATATATTAAGTATCACATAAATTCAAAATAAACTGAATATAATCTAAATATATATGCTATATCTAAAATCTATGTCACATGGGTGCGGGGGTGCGGCACTTTAAAAAAACTTGGGTTATAAACTGAAAATATAATTATAAATTATAAATTGAATACAAACTTGTATGTAGAGAGGGTAAAATGGCGTGTCCGGGTGTCGACGCATGTCGACATGGGGATACACATATCAACACAGATACGGAGGGCAAAACAGAGTGTCCGGGTACCATAGCCGACCCCATCTAGTTGGGATATGGCTTGATGATGATGATACATAACACCACACAGAGAATGAATGAAAAACACCTTTTATGCACCTTAAAAATGGATGAAAATGATCCCACATAATAGGTAAGATCAGTTGTGGACTGTGGCCAGATCCGGAATCATTATACCCATGAAGTACCAGTATGAGTACTCTTGTCGTACCATGTGGGCATGGGTACTGCATACATTTGAAAGTACACATGTTGCATAGCCTATGGTGGTACACACTTATTTTCATGGATCTAGCCACTAAATATCGGATCTAACCATATAGATTTGTTTAGCATTGTGGAAACTTCAATGAGGTGCACAGGAACAGAGAGAGAGAGAGAGAGAGAGAGAGAGAGAGAGAGAGAGAGAGAGAGAGAGAGAGAGAGAGAGACTTATTAGGGCTAATCTCCTCTAAGTTAAATAGAGAGAAGCCTAAATGAAAAATTACATACAAGTCCCTCCTTATATATGAAATATCAAATAACCCTCTTTTAAGAAAAATAAAGCTTAAAACCTCTAAAGGTTAACTAATCTTAACACTCCCCCTCAAGCTGGAGTATAGATATCAATCATGCACAGCTTGCCACAACATTTTGAGAAACTGGGTCTAGCAAGAGGCTTTGTAAAAATATTTGCAACTTGGTCCTCTGACTTTAGATAGTTGGTAGCGATATGACCAGCTTGAACCATATCTCTTACGTAGTGGCAATCAACCTCAATATGTTTTGTCCTCTTAGGAAAAACAGGATTATTCGCTATATATGTAGCTGCCTTGTTATCACACATCATTATCATAGGAGATGAAACTTTCACCTGAAGATCATTTAGTACGGTTCGAACCCACATTAATTCAACAACTGTCTGGGCCATAGCCCTATATTCTGATTCAACACTCGACCTAGCAACCACATTTTGCTTCTTACTTCTCCATGAAATTAGGTTATCTCCCATAAACACACAGAATCCTGTGGTAGATTTTCTATCCATTACAGATCCCGCATAGTCAGCATCAGAGTAAGCCACTATTTCCAGGGTTCCACCTTTCTTGAATAATAACCCTTTTTCAGGAGAAGATTTTAAGTACCTGAGTATCATTATTGCAACATTCCAGTGTACTTCAGTTGGTTTGTCCATAAATTGGCTAACCTTGCTTACTGCTAAAGCAATATCAGGTCTTGTCAGAGTTACATATAGTAGCTTCCCTACCCGTGAGCGATAACTTTTGCTATCAACAGGTTTTGACCCCTGCTGGTTTAGCTCCCAACATTCCAGTCTCTTTTAATAAGTCAAGAACGTACTTTCGTTGAGACAAAACCACCCCTTCACGACTCTTGACAACTTCTATACCCAGAAAATATCCAAGTGAACCAAGGTCTTTTGTAACAAAATGTTTTTGAAGATGAGCCTTTGTTGCTTCAATATCTTTTATATCATCTCCTGTAAGCATGATGTCATCCACATATACCACCATAACAACTAGACCCGAGTTAGTTTTCTTAATAAATAATGTATGGTCTGTCGCCGACCTATTAAAGCCAAAACTTGACATCACTTCAAACAACTTTTGAAACCATGCACGAGGACTTTGTTTCAAACCATATATCGCCTTTCTTAATCTGCACACCTTCTGACACTCTCCCTCAACCTCGAACCCAGGAGGTTGTTGCATGTATACTGTCTCAGACAGATCTCCATATAGAAATGCATTTTTCACATTTAGTTGACACAAACTCCATCCATGGTGAACAACTACGGAGAGAACAAGACGAATGCTACCCATCCGTACGACAGGAGAAAAAGTTTTAAAGAAATCAATACCATATGTCTGAGTATACCCTTTTGCTACTAATTTGGCTTTGTATCTTTCAATTGAACCATCTGATTTGTACTTTATGGTATATACCCATTTGCATCCAACAATGTCAGCATCCACTGGGGAATAAACTAGATCCCATGTATGTTGAGACAATAAGGCATCCATTTCTTCTTGCATAGCCTGCTTCCACCTGTTATCAAGTTCTGCCTGTTGATAGTTCAGAGGAATAGTTTCAGCAGATAAAGCTGAAATAAATGCTTTCATGTCCCTTTCCGTAGAGCGATTGGCCTGTTATCATCAACATAAAGGTCACTGTTGTCAGTAGCACTTACCTTAGGAGAAGAAGAAGATAAAGGCACGGGAGGAGGTGGAGCTCTACGCACATATACCAATGGAGGATTATGAAACCGTGAGGAAGATAGAGTTTGGTCCGATAATTGGGGCACAAATTCCAAAGGAAAAGGAGGTACAGGAAGTAGAAAAGAATCATCTGGATCAACTTGCATCTGAGTACCAGTACTAAAATAATATGGAATGGACTCCAAGAAAGATACATCCGCACTGACATACTCTCGCCGAGAAATCAGATTATAACATCGATACCCCTTTTGATTTTTTGGATAACCTATAAACATACATTTTGTTGCTTGAGCAGTGGTCAGGTCCAAGTTTTTGCACAAAGCAAACACGTGAGAAAAAAAAGTGGAGCATTAGGATTTAGGATATGTAGCAGAATTCGATCTCCTACGGAAGATGAAGGCATGCGGTCGATCAGATAACAAGTAGCGATAACCGCATCACCCCAATATAAAGCAGGAACATTGGATTGAATCATAAGGGTACGTGCTACATCAAGGAGGTGCCTGTGTTTTCGCTGAGCCACACCATTTTGTTGAGAAGAATAGGCACAAGTGGTTTGGGGTTGAATGCCATGGTCTTGATAAAATTGCAACAAGGCTTTGGTTTTGAACTCAAGAGCATTATCAGTGCGAACAATCTTGACAACAGATTGAAACCGAGTTTTTATTTCAAGAATTAATGATTTGATAATACTGGGAACTTCAGATCTTTCTTTTATTAAAAACACCCAAGACAACTTAGAAAAATCATCAACAATAATAAGATAATATCGACACTGAGTCCTGGTAGGAATCTTACTAGGACCCCATACATCTGCATGAAGAAGTTCAAAGACCTTATGATTGGACTGACTCTGACTAGAAGGGAACAAACTTCGATGATGCTTGCCCAACTGACATGCTTCACACTGAAATGACGTAGTAGACGGAATTTGAGGAAAGACATAACGAAGCTTTGACAATGAAGGATGACCAAGACGACAATGCCACTAAACAGGACTGGATGAGTGATCTACTGCAGCATAAACATTGCCCACTGGATGATGTAGGTAGTAGACTCCATTTTCTTCATAGCCTCCACCAATCTTCTTCCCCATCAGCAAATCCTGAAAATGATAACCCACCGGGTAAAATATCACTCTACAGTTTAGTTCTTTGGTAAGACAACTCACAAAGTGTAAACTTTGAGGAAATGAGGGAGCATGAAGAACATTTTTCAACTGCAAGGAAGAAGATATAGAAATATTTTCCTGACCAACAACTGGTGAAGAACTCCCGTCTGCTAATGAGACTCCTCGATGAACAGTAATATCCTTTAGATCTGAAAAGAAAAGTGAATTTTCACACAGATGTCTGGATGCACCAGAGTCAATAATCCACTTACTATCATTTAGAAGAAGATGATCCCCTGTTGAGTAGGCCACACCAGCTACATGAGAAAAGGAGCTTGAAGGACGACGAGCTATCAACTCATCATATTCTGCTCGACTAAGAGTGATACTGTCACTTGCAGAAGAATTATCATTTGCATTTGCTACCTCTAGTGTTGTAACATTAGCTTTTGGAACATTAGGCTTTGATGCAGAAGAGGTTGACCATCCATGCTTATCCCAACAACGATCTTCTAAATGTCTAGAATTTCCACAGAAAGTACATTGAAGTTTGCCTCTGCCTCCCATACCTCTTCCACGACCTCGTCCTCTAATATTCTGAATATTTTCACGTCCATAACCAGATGGGACAGCTAGAGCAGATGAGTGGGACATAGGATGAGATTGTGGAAGAGAAATCACAAGTCTACTCAAACGATTGTATGCATCAACAAGAGTAGGTACATCGGATCCAGTCAACATTTGGACTTTTGCAATAGAGAATTCTAAAGATAAACCTGTGAGAAACCGAGCAATCATAGTCTCTTCTTGATGATTCTTTTGCTTCGAACAACAAAGAGGCCTATGAGCATTGAGTCTTTCAAACACTGCTTTGACGAAGGCATAGTACTGGGCCAAGGTCTGATCTCCCTGCTGCAAATTATATATCTCCTGTTCGACTTGCAGGATACGACTCACATTAGTCTCTTGTGAGTACGTATATCAAAGATTATCCCATATCTGTTTGGCTGTATTATAGTAAATTAGACCATCTGCAATATGAGGTTCGACACTATTCATGATCCATGATATAACAATGTCATTATCTTCGTCCCAAGTAATATATTTTCCCACTTTTTCATTTGGTTCAGCTTCCAACAAAATATGTTTTCTACGATGTCCGGATACCGACATCATAAATGTTCTGGACCACCTGACATAGTTTGTTTCATTCAATCTCACAGAACCATACGAGCAGGGATTTGCAAATGCCTTATATTCCTCAATAGTCTCATTTTTGGAATCAAATTTCGGAGCTTCACCCATAATGAATAATACTAACAAGGTATGAGAGATATTTGATGCTAATACTGCTGCAATAAACCAGAAAAAAAATCAGATTCACTCTCTTAATCACTCAGAATTAGAATCTGGGATGTTCATCAACCACACGCCAGCTGACACAGGAGCAGCGTATTTCATGATCACGCGTCAGCCAATTTCACGACCACACAAGGCTGTTCAACCCACATAAGAAACAAATTCACGTCCACACAAGGCTGTTCAACCCACATCAGAGATAAAATCATGCCAGCAGAGACAAAAATCAGCGTATTTCACGATCACACAACAACCTATTTCACGACTACACAAGGTTATTCAACCCACACCAGAAACAATGATAGATCATATCAGAAAAATAGATCTGAGAAAACCAGAACCGCGTCAAACACGACATCCAAGTTCACCACCAAAGATAAGATCATTTTGTTTATGATCTGATACGAGCACAAAAAAAAAATCCCACGAAACAGAAATCACGACAACTTCATATATAAAAAAAACCAACTGCTCCCCACGACACAGGATTTACGGCAAGACAACAAATTTCGACATCCAGATCTAGATCTGCTACTGATCAATATAGGTTTTCTTCACTTCCACAAAAAAATCCTTTTTTTTTTTGCATCACCCAACTCTGTCGTAGCCCGATCCTGTTGACAAGCTGTCACCGTGACCTTTAGATCTGATTACATATCTGTGTCATGACATTAGTCAGACATCAAATCTATTATCAGATCTATGCAATTAGAAAAAGAACAGAATAAGCACACCTGTTTCTAATTTTTTTCGAGCCTTTTGGTGTAGATCGATCATGTGATCATGCTCCCGAGATCTACTGCTCTGATACCACGTGGAAACTTCAATGAGGTGCACAGGAACCGAGAGAGAGAGAGAGAGAGAGAGAGAGAGAGAGAGAGAGAGAGAGAGAGAGAGAGAGAAACTCGTTAACTAACTTATTAGGGCTAATCTCCTCTAAGTTAAATAGAGAGAAGCCTAAATGAAAAATTACATACAAGTCCCTCCTTATATATGAAATATCAAATAACCCTCTTTTAAGAAAAATAAAGCTTAAAACCTCTAAAGGTCAACTAATCTTAACAAGCATGATTATTTACTATGTTAATAGTTTAATCATCAACATGTCATAATATTCTATTCAAAATGGTGAAAAATCAATGGTTCATAATTCATGAAGATGAGGATGTTTAAAAAACAACCCAAAAACATCATGTTGAAACTAACTTTAACACATAAAAATAGTAAATAGAGCATGCTAAACATGATCCAAAGGTTAGTTTTTGCTTTTGCAGGTTAGATCTATCTAGATCAAGAGTATACCATGGCAAATTATGGTGGTTTGATACCACAATAGAAGCTCTCTCTCTCTCTCTACATACATATATATATATATATATGTTTATATATATATATATTTACCCACTTTATAGAAATTTCTATCATACTCTTCCTACCTTTGCCATACTCCATGCTCAGATCTGTACCAATCTGACAGCTCATGGCTTTGATAGGATTGTGTGCTGAGGCTTTTGGGACGTGCATTTGCAAGAACATTTAAATATATCACAAGTTCCATCTATCCACGTGTCTATGCAAGGATCTGAACAAGATATGTTGAGGCTAATCTCTGAGGATCCTTAACCACTTCATAACAAACAGATCAGGTTGGTATCCCTCTTAGGTGTACAAGAAAATGAGAGAGGGCTTAACTGAATGTTTGAATACCAGAACTCTTAGCTCTCTCTTAAACCAGAGTGCATCACATCATAAAACATGAAGTAGTTGATTGCATTCCGTATTTGGATTGTCAAGTTTGATCTTGAAAAGCACGTGGCTTCTTGGATGGGGCTGAAAAGAAGTGTTTTCCCTTGTTACGGGTCATGGATCTGGAGATCCAGACCCGTGACATTAACTTCTCATTAATGGCATTGTGTAATTTACTTTATTGTAATGAGGGTACTTTAGTACCCTAATCTTTGTAATAGCATGTTAATATAAATGAGTTTACACAGCAGCCGACCCTAAGACAATAGGGTATCGGTTTTTCTCCAGCTTCTCTCTCCCTTTCTCTCTCTCTCTCTGTTTCTCAGCTCTCACGCGTGGAACGACCTGAATATTGAAAAACTAACATGGTATCAGAGCCACGCTTCAGCTGAAACTGGAATCGATCTCAAAGGTACGTCTGAAAGATCTATCTCTTCTCGATTTTCTCTTCTAAGTCCCAATCTCGTCTGATTTTTTTCCCTGTTTATGTCTGACCCAGTCCCTTCTTTTCTTTTCGATCAGATCTGACATTACTCAGATCTGACGATAATCAGATTTGTCTATTTTTTTTCTGTCCCTTGAACTTGATCAGATCTGACGTTAACTCAGAGATGACTGAGTGACTCAGCCAGATTTTCGACCCCAAACCCTTTGTTGAATATACCTTTTCCTTTCATTCTTCATTCTGTCATCAATATACCTTGTTTATCGTTTTGATCACAGCGTGATCTAATCACGCAATCGGGGCCCTATTTTGATCCAGCTGCACCTTTGATCAGATCTGATCAAGCCGATCCAGCTACACCCTCATTTCTACCATTTTATCTCCTTTAGCTTGAAAGCATTGCGTCAATACCGAGTGGGAATTCATATTCACAATTTTTTTTGTGATTTTCATATCCAATATTCAATTTCTTATATAAATCAGAAATCTGATAGATATTCAATTTCTGTTTCAAATCAGAAATCTGATAGCCATTGATCTGAATTAGTTTCTGCAAAAAAAAAAAAAAAGGAAGTAGGTTACAGAACTTGTAGGCAGATTGTGCTGAACACACTCTTAATACTGTGAAACATGGATTCACTTCCTAGCCAGTCGGTTCTTTCTTCAAGTTTCCTCAGTCAACTCGTGTCTGAAAAATTAAACAATGGTAACTTCTTGACTTGGAAGAGGCAAATCATACCTTTCATTAGGAGTCAGGATCTTTCTGGACATCTGGATGGATCTATTCCAGTTCCTTCTGAGTTCATATCATGAGAAGAAAGGGACAACAAAGGGAAATCTACTACAGTATATGTTAGAAATCCTGAATTTGTGGCTTGGATGAAAAGAGACCAAGCGCTAGTTGCTTATATTACATCTACACTGTCACAAGAGGTACTTGTGGCCATTCCAGATGACTGCACTACGATGCAACTTTGGAACAGACTTGTTCAAACATACTCACAGGTTTCTCAGGCCAGGATTATGTTTTTTAAAAGAGAATTTCAAATGTTAAGAAAGGATTCCATGACCATCATGGAATAATTGAACAAAATGAAGGTTATCACAGATCAGCTAGCAGTTGTTGGAAGTACAGTAACTGATAAAGATTTGGTACAGCAAACCCTCAGTGGATTGGGACACGACTATCATATGATTGTTACTTCCCTGTTATGTTTACCTGAGCTGCCCAACTTTGAAGATCTGTGTGCAAAATTGTTACAATATGAGATGAACCTAAAGGGATTTTTTGAAGAATCATCTGTGCATACTGGGGCACAAGAAGTTCTTGCTACATGGGTTACTTATGCACGAGGACGAGGAAGCTATGATATCAAGGGAAAAGGAGCACAAGGGAGAAGTGGTCAAGGAGACCGTGGATTATTGCCTACACCCAACACATATACCAATCCACAAAGACAAAGGCCAATTCCTATATGCTTTCTGTGTAATAAAAAGGGGCATATCAAAGCTAACTGCTGGTTCAATCTCCTAAATAAAGAAAAATCAACACAAACTGAAGCAAAAAGAGGCACATACAGTACAAGGACCAACGGAGAAGTAAAGGAGTTATTGCTGTCAGCTTTAGCAGAATTAAATCTGAAACAAAATGAGCAAGGTACTTGGTATGTGGACTCTGGCGCAGCGACTCACGTTACTGGTGATGCAGGTAAGCTCCTAAAACTTGTTCCTTACATTGGTAGAAGTAGTATAGTTACTGGAGATGGATCACACCACTCTGTCTCTCATATTGGAAACTCCATTATACCCTTGCCCGAATCTTCCATCAACCTTTCAAAAGTTCTTTTTGCTCCTAATATCAAGAAAAACATCGTTTCAGTTTCTAAACTTGTTGATGATATCAAAGCCTCAGTTGATTTTACTCCCTCTTCTGTTCTTGTCAAGGATCTCTGCACGAAGGAGACGTTCGCTAGAGGAAAACGACAAGGCAATATGTATGTCTTTCAAGAAGATTCTTCAGCACATATTCGCTCTGCAGACCCAAACTTGAAGCTCCAATCATCGCTACCTTCTGAAAATCCTACCTGTGTTTTCAGTGTCTCTGAAATCAATAAGCCAAATCTTTGGCATGATCGTCTAGGTCACTGCAGTAGTAGTTTCATTGAAAAGCTTGTTTCAAATAACCTCATTCCCAAGTCAAGTTTATGAATAAATGTCAATGACAACAAATGTTCTAGTTGTCTCTTATGTAAGAGTCATGTCTTACCATTTCATTCTATCAATAAAAGAGCTTCAAGACCTTTTGAGACTATCTGTTCTGATGTTTGGAGGCCTGCTCCAGTTGCTTCCATATCTGGAACTAGATATTATCTTTTATTTATCGACAGTTATTCTCGCTATTCTTGGATATTTTTCATGAAACACAAATCTGAGACTTTCAAGTTGTTCCGAAACTTCCATTCCTTTGTCAAAAACCAATTTTCTGAAAACATCCTAAGTTTCCAATGTGATGGAGGAGGTGAATTTTCTTCCATTGACTTTACTAACTTTCTTCAAAGTAACGGGATAAGGAAAAAGGTGTCTTGCCCACACACACTTCAGCAGAATGAGATTGCTGAAAGGAAGCATCGCCATATTGTTGAGAGTGCGATGAGCATGATGCATGACAGTAGTCTTCCGATCACTTTATGGACAAAGGCTTTTCATTCTGCAGTTCATGTGATAAATCGATTGCCCATGACTATTTTGGAAAACAAGTCTCCTTACTTGTCCCTTTTTGGTGTACATCCCAACTACTATGATTTGCATGTGTTTGGTTGTTTATGCTATGTTCATGTTGACAGTTCAATGAGACATAAGTTTCAGGACAAGGCCCTGAAGTGCAGGTTTGTGGGTTATGCTGATGACTATAAAGGGTACAGGTGCTATGATCCGGTGAGCAAGCACATCAAATTATCAAGAAATGTCATCTTCGATGAATTGAATTTTGATTGTCGATGTACTAGTTCTTCAGAATCAAAACCTAAAGTTGAGGCTTATTATCCTTGGTTGAATTATGAACTTCTCTCAGGAGCTAGTGATGTTTGCTCAAATTGCACTCAAAAGGATAAGAAACCTTTGTCTACTGATGAAATGATTGCCCATGAAAATACAGACCCAACTTTGAATCCAGAAAGGTATAAAGGCCTTGTCTACACTCGATGAGAAAGAGAGCCGCCCACCATAGTTAATTCAGACATGGACGCATCTTCTACATCCAACATCGTTGATACTAGAAGATCTACACGTTCTCGCCATCCAATTGAAAGGTGGGTCAGTTATGAAAATTTCTCATTAGATTTTCAACTCTTTCTAACAGCCTTGAATAAAGAAGATGGACCCACAACGTTCTCTCAAGCATCAAATTCCAGAAGATGGATTGAAGTAATGAATGAGGAGATGAAAGCTCTACATGAATGTGGTACGTGGGATGTCGTATCAAGACCACCTGACAAAAACGTTGTTGGTTCGAAATGGGTGTACAAAATAAAGTATAAACCAGATGGGACTATAGAGCGATACAAGGCGAGACTTGTAGCCAAAGGTTTTACACAAGAGCAAGGATAAGATTATGATGAAACCTTTAGTCCAGTGGTGAGGATGGGGACAATCAGAGTCATACTTTCTTTAGCTATTGAATATCAATGGACTATTAGCCAACTTGATGTGAAGAATGCTTTTCTTCATGGAGATTTGAGAGAAGAAGTATACATGGAACAACCCACTGGTTACGCAGAAGGCAATCCTACAAAATATGTCTGCAGACTAAAAAGGGCGATATATGAATTGAAGCAGGCATCTCGATCTTGGTTCGACAACTTTTCTTTTGAAATACAAAAATATGGTTTTAAGAAATCTCTTCTTGACCACTCCTTATTTATATTTAAGAACCAAGACACAATTACTTGTTGTTGATATATGTAGATGATATCATCATCACTGGTAATTCCAATGAGCACATTGAAGAAGTCAAACATCTCTTGAATCAGAGGTTCAAAATGAAGGACCTTGGCAAACTACGATACTTTCTTGGAGTTGAAGTCGACAGTACTTCTGAAGAGATGACTCTCACTCAACATAAGTATACCATTGATGTTCTCAATAAAGCGGGTATGAAAGACTGCAAGCCCTTGAGCACTTCTAGCGTTCTTCATCAAAATCTTAGCTCTCAAGATGAAGATCCATTTGATAATCCCACACAGTACCGTAGCATAGTGGTTATGTTACAATACCTCACTTTTACTTGCCCTGATATAGTCTACTCGGTGAATCAAGTTTCTCAGTTTATGCATGCACCATGTGAAGGGCACATGGAAGCAGTTAAACAGATACTTCGATATCTGAAGGGAACGGTTGGGGATGGCCTCATATATAAGCGAAAGACAAATGGGCAAAATGCACATGAGATCATGTGATCATCGCAAAAATTTTCCTCTCTCGTTGGTTTCTCTCTCTTCCTTCTCTTTTCTTTTTCTAACCTCTATTTTCCTCCTTTTTGAAGGGAGAAGAATAAAAAGATAGAAAATAGAAAGAGAAGAGAAAAAGAAAGAAAGAGAATAGAGAAGAAGAACTATTTTGCGCGGTCTCACTTGGCCTTGATTTGAAAAGATTTAAAAGATTACTCGCCTCCGTTTTTGAAATATTTGCGGGAAAACTGGGAGACGGGATTCGCTCGTCGGTACGAGGTTCGACCGTTCCTGGCGCCTTTACCAGGGGTAATCAAACCAAGGATCGAATCTATGCCTTTTGCTTTGCCTAAATATAATCTAAGAATTTATTCTAACTCTGAATGCACAAAGAATCATACTTGTGCAGTGCAAAGATATATGCTCTTTTTGAAATTTGATTTAGAAATTTCCAAGTATTCTGAGACGAACTTGGTAAAGGGATGAAGAAATGATTAAATCTAACTTAGAACTTAAAATAGATCAGAGAAGTTCTAAGTTTTTGAAGTAAATCAGAGTTGGAAAAATAAATCTTGGCTTTGAGGAAGAATAATTTGGAGCTTTTGAAATAAAAGAAAAATGAAGTTTCAAAGTCAGAAATGGACCTTGAATTTGATCTTGAATTTAGGAAAGGAAATGAATGCTTGAGATGGAATTGAGTTTAGACTTTGAAGTTTGAAATTGGAATGGATGTGAGAGAATCAAATGGTATTTAAAAATAGAAATGGATTTAAGAGATTCAGATTAGATCCGAAGATGGAATTGAAATCTAGAATTGGAGCTGAATTCCGGATCCTATACAGAATGGGATCCGAGATTTGGAATCTGAGATGGACTTTGGGTTCTGGATCCTGAAATAGAATGGATTTGAAGTCTGAGATCCAAATGTAGAGTTGGACTCTGGATCCTAAGATGGATTTAGATCTGAAGTCTAAGATCCAATGTGGAGTTGGACTCTGGATCCTAAGATGAAACATTGGATCTGAAGTCTAAGATCCGAAGTAAAATTGGTTCTGGATCCTATAAGGAAATTGGATCTGAAGTCTGAGATCCAAAAGTGGAATTGGATCCTGGACCCTAAAATGGAAAATTGGATCTGAAGCCTAAGATCCAAAGTGAAATTGGTTCTGGATCCTATAAGGAAATTGGATCTGAAGTCTGAGATCCAAAAGTGGAATTGGAGTTTGGATCCTAAAGAGGAATTGGATCTGAAGTCTGAGATCCAATATGAGTGTTGAATCCTGGATCCTAAGATGGATTTGGAGTTAAATTCAGAAGATGAATCAAGAACTTCCAAGTTTAATTTAAACTTGGAAAATGAATTTTAGAAATTGAATCTTGAATATACAAACGAATTTCAAAGTTAAATTGGATTTTAAATTTAAGATAGAATTTAGAATTTGAAATACAAGATGATTCTGAAGTTTCAAAGTCAAATGGGACTTTGAAATTGAATTCTTGAATCTTTTTGAGGAATTTGAATTTATGAATAGGTTTTGACCAGAGAAATGAAGGAAAGAATTACTTGGATTTTATGAAAAAGAAACTTTTTTTAAAAAATATGATGCAATTCTATCTTAAATGATGAATGAATTTAATTTTTTTGAAATTGGATTTTTGAAAAGCTATTTCATTCTTTAAATGAATTAAAATAAGATTGAAGATATAATACATCCTTGACTATGGTCATTGAATGTATTATATAATAATCTATATTTAAATTCAAGAGAAGAATAAAATACATTTGGTGCTTTTATAAAATTTAAAATGAAATTAACTCTCAATATACCCTGACTATGGCCATTGGTATATATTTTGAATTAATTTTAAGTTAAATTCTGATAAAAGAAGAAAATATTTAAGGAAAATATGATGAATTTTGAAAACGGATCCAGTGTGGATCCAGTGTTATTTCGTAAAAGATAAAAATCCTAAGTCTTGTTTACATCTCGACTATGGCCGTTGATGTAAATCATCGACTTAGGATCAATTACCTCTTACGAAATGGTGCACGTGCCATTCGTGTTTCACCATTTGTGCAGTTTTGAAAGTAAAAGAGAAAAAAAAATGTCTTGAATCAAGTAATTCTAGAAGATATATACATGCTCATGCATTCTATTCTAAGACAAAGAATGTAAATTTTTCATTGTATCCAGCTATTACAATCATTGAATTTTATTTCAAGATTTACAAAAAGCCTCTAATTTTAGAAAAATGGCAATGTCCATATATCCCTGCAAAACAGAGTTAGTACCGAGCAAAATTGCAAGAATACATAAAGGGGAAAACAAAATCTAAATGCTCTCTTCTCATAAAATGGAAACACCTATGACAATACACTCATTCAAATGGAAACATGATGTTTATCTCAAAACGCACAAATGGTATGCTATAGGTATTGCAAATACACTACATGATATACAAGAGGGTGCTGTGAACTCTTATGATAATATCCCTCTCTGTCATACAAAAAAAAAATGACCATGCATATCCTTTCAAACCATATAACATCCCTATAATAATAATCTTTTTATAAGAGACCTTTCACTTTATGACTGGGCACTATGATAAAGAGCAGCCCCTGGTTGGGTCCGGTTGCTAAGCTAGAGCATGAGTGACTGTCAAACAAATGTACAACTGTTTCTGCAGAATTTATATGCAATATGCCAGCGTATATGTAGCAGCTTGGTGGAGTGCACCAAAATATTTTGGATAAAGCTGTTGGTTATTGTGAGCAGGTGCCAGGTGAAATGAATGAAGTGGAGACATAGCTGAGAGGTGATGTCAGCCATATGTGCCATGGCTGTAGGTGTGAAAAGAAGTATGGTAGTGTTTTTATACTGCTGTAGGCTCAAAGAAGCTACAGGGGTGTTTTTGCATGGTTATAAGTGCAAGGAAAAGCACTTGTTGTAAGTGCAAAGAGTGTAACAATTGTGGCAACAGCTGACACATAGTATGCTGCTGGAAATGAATGCAAACATATGATGACGAACAGTGTGATTTGCAGAAAAGTCTTAACAGCAAATTGTGTTGTGTGATGGTGGAAATAACTATGGAATGAACCATCCCTTTTGCAGGTGGTGCAAAAGAGGGTGAGATGGGCAGTGGAAGAGATGTGTACATTATGGAAAGGAGAGAACCATCATGAAAATTTAATGAAACAGAAGGTAGCTAAATGAAGGAAATACAATAAATCACGAAGTGCAATTAGGGAAGGGATAATCAAATGTGAACATAAAACAATAAATAAAATGTGAGTTAGAAACTTCAATGGTTCACGATACATATATGGGATGATCAAACTGCAGAAACTAAAAGAGTCTAAAATAAGCTATGGACAGAGAAATACAGGGATTAATGAGCATCGATTTGGTCCCTATGATCACCAAAACCAAATTCATTCTCCAAATCATCAACATCATCTTCCTCTTCATCACCTCCCACTCTAGGGCTACCTTTATGTCGTTTGTATCTGGTTCTGCACTGTGGATATGCCTGGGTATCCTCTCTCCTTTCATACTCATAGCAAATTCTACACACTGGGAAAGCACCTTCATTACAAGCCACAAAAAGCCTCTCCATCCACTATTCTCTCAATCCTATCTGAACAAATCTGACATATTTGACCACTCAAAATTTTTTTTTGTCTTCCTTAGGCTGCAAAAAGAACCGATAAAAAAGATAAAAAAAAACTATAGAAATAATACCCTCACCATTCAATGGAAGCTCCAATTTATTATGATATAGAACAAATTGAGTGTTTAGCCCACCAAATTTAAATTTTCAAAGGGGGAAAGTTCACAAAGGAGTTTAGTTTAGTTAAGTTTACGAAAGAAGCAAACAGTACAGATGAAACCATCAATATCTAACAACAAGAATCAGCATGTCTATCTAAGATATCAAGGGGCAAAAAGGAATAGTAGATGAAAAATAAGGTGAATAGATGATCAAGCACCACGGCAAAAAATAAAATAATGGAAATAGAAAAACCTTGATTAATAAGAGAAGAAAATTGAGACAAAGTGTAATAGAGGGAAAAGGGGGGAGAATATAAAAGCAGATTCAAGAACAAAATCGTGGAAAATATCAGAGGAACAGAATACACTAATCAGGAGGGGAAAAAAAAATGAGCTTGGTACCGATTAGAAATCAGAAAACCACGAAAGAAGCTGGAACAGGACGAGCATTCTGACAAGTAATAGATGATTATCAAAGAAAAGATCAGTAAAACGCAAAAAAAAAAAAAACAACTCCAGATCAATTCTAGAGAATGAGCACCAGGAAATACCCAATGGGTATCGATTAGATGACGGGAAGAAACACAAAAAAAAACTTGATTATTATGGAAAATAAGGAAGAAAAACGCAAACAAACCTACAAAACATGCATTATAAGGGGGGCAAAGTCATCAGAACACAAAAAAAAAACAAAAAAAACAAAGGGGGTAACGACTGAAGCTGCAGAAACACAATCAAACCAAGCAAAAAGAGCACATCATAGATCAGAGAGAGAAAGATGGGGATTTCGATGGGCACACCTTGTTTAGCTCCTCGGCATTGATCAAGATGAACTCGTTCCTGTTGTGAGAGCCAGCAATAAGCCGGCCATTGGTAGCCATAAACCCTAGAGAAGAACGGGAATAAGAGAGGCAGAGAGAGGTTCTCTCTTCACCAACACGGCCGGACCCTCTCTCTCTCTCTATGTTGGAATTCCAACACCCTACTTAAAAATGATTGTCTAGAAACCTTAATCCTGAGAGATAATCAACGACCCCAAAAAGATGAACCATTAAAAAATACAGAACTAAATAATAATAAAAAAAATAAAAATAACATAAATTAAAATTTTTTTTTTTGCAATCCTCTCCCATGATATTACACAAGCGTAGGTGTTAACAGGGGAACTCACAATCAATGAAAAACTCTTTCGGCAAATTGGGGTACATCTCAGCCATTATGAGTGAAATCATTCTCAGCAATTGAGGTTTATTGATTTCTCTTTTTTTTTTTTGACTGCTTATGAAGATTTGAGCAAGATCAAATGTAAATTGGCGCAGAGCCATTTGTTCAACAAACCCAGATCACTAACTGCTACCATAGATCACTGGTATTAAATTTCACATTTGAACACGAAGTGGTCTCTTGACGAAAATCAGTGAACCAGGATCAGCAAAAAGGATAATGATAATTGAATACCAAATGGAAGTTGCAATAAGTGCAGCAAGAAAAAAAAATCAACCATAAACCAGAATATAAAGGGGAACGAGTTTGATAGATAAATAAGGGGAGGAACTTATGATAAATCCGAGTGGATCTGGGTGATTGCCCTTTGACTAAAAAAAAAGAAACAAGAAGAAGCTCACCATGGAAAATGAGTATAAAAAAAAACCAAGTAACATCTAGATAAGCCGGATGAAGAGGAGAGATTCCAATGTAAACACGGAACAACAACTAAAAATCAGAGGTGAATCGACTACAAATCGGAATAAAACAACAAAATAAAAAAAAAGAAAAATAAAAAAATATGTTGGAATGTAGAATTCCATTTATTGTGGCACAAAGATGTATTGGGATTACTATAGGTAACCCGATGCCATTCATGGTGCGTCAATGGGTACAAAACAAAAAAAAAAAATCAAAAGAAAAGATCAAAATCAAGGGGAGAAGAAATTCTCACCTGGTTTTGCTTGTATTGCCTGAGCTGAAGACTCTTCGGTTGATCAAAAGATAAATTTGTGGTCTCCCTGCAGGGATGGTCTCCTTGCTTTGGCTAATTCTCAAGAATCAAGAGGGAGGCGGTTGAGAGTCCTGATGTGGGATTTTACGAAGAAGAGGGAGACTGGGCAAAAGAAGCGATCCGATGTAAGAAGGGTGGAGTAACTCAGGGAAAAAAATGTCAGGGAAGAAGAAGAAGGATAGGAGAGGAAGGAAGAAAGCGTGAAGAATGAGATACATGGAGGGGTGAAGGCGATGGGTTGAGGAGAGACCTGCGTGATCTTTTTAAAGGGAGGGAAGGAAGGATCGAGAGGTCCGTTTGTTGAAGATGAGCGGCTGGAGGAGGAGGGTGCCGTTAGGCATCGATGGCGGAGGAAGGGGGGTTCGGAGATGGAGGGCGATGGCGGATGGTCGCACATGGAGGGTTTTGCCATCGAGCCTTTAGGCGAGAGAGGGAGATGAAGGAATGGAGAGAGAGAGAGCCGATGCGAGAAGGAGAGAAGGCCTCCGTAACCCTAAAAACGAATTTTCCATTTAAGGAGGTTCTTTTATCGAAAATTTCGAAGGCCGGTTCTCTTAAAAAGTTTTTTTTTTGCAAAAAACTGGTTTTTGTCAAAAGGCTTATTTTTCAAAAAGAAGTTTTCAAAAACCGATTTTTGTTTCTATATATATTTTTATTTTTTTATTATTTTTTTGCTCTTTTCTTGAAATTTTCTAAAAATTTTTTGTATAAAACTCTAGAACTAGGGAAAATGAGAGATTTTTGAACTTTTTGATAAATATTTACAAAAAAAGAGTTTTCTGAGAGTTCGGATTTTTATTTTTGAAATTTTTCTCAAGAAGGGGTTTGGATCCGATTCGGATTAAAACTGGGTCATAGATGAGACTTTGAGTCTGAATTCTAACGAATTCAAGGAAAGAATAGAATTTTTGGTTAAAAATTGACCCGATTACTCAGAAGACAGAGGTCACGGGTAAAGAAAGAATTTTTGTTTTTTTTTTGTTTTTTGGAAAATTTGGGGTGTTCACAGATCATTGTTTATTCTGATGCGGACTGGGCAGGAGACCCAGATGAACGCAGATCAGTATCCGACTATTGTGTGTTTATTGGGATGAATTTGGTTTCTTGGAGTAGTAAGAAACAAAAGGCTGTTGCCAGATCCAGTACAGAGTCTGAATACAGGTCAATGGCAGCCGCCACTGCTGAGGCTACTTGGATTAGACATTTACTGACAGAAGTAGGAGAATCGATCTCTCGATCACTTCTTTTGTGTGACAACCAGAGTGCCATTAGTATGTCCTTTAATCCAATCCATCACAGTCGTGCCTAACATATTGAAATAGACCAGCATTTTGTGAGACAAAAGGTAGAAGAGAAAAAGATTGAGCCTGAATTTGTACGAACTACAGATCAAGTGGCGGATATATTTAAAAAAGGATTGACAAAAGACAAATTTTGGATGTTAAAAGGCAAGTTGTTCATGGTTCAAGATCATGCACAACTTGAGGGAGGGTGAAAAGAAGTGTTTTCCCTTGTTACGGGTCATGGATCTGGAGATCCAGACCCGTGACATTAACTTCTCATTAATGGCATTGTTTTATTTACTTTATTGTAACGAGGGTATTTTAGTACCCTAATCTTTGTAATAGCATGTTAATATAAATGAGTTTACACAGCAGCCGACCCTAAGACAATAGGGTATCGGTTTTTCTCCAGCTTCTCTCTCTCTCTCTCTCTGTTTCTCAGCTCTCACGCGTGGAACGACCTGAATATTGAAAAACTAACAGGGGCCTCTGAATGTTCACATTGGAAGAGAATGTTTGGGAATTTATTGATGTTTTGAATATAGTACTGCCTATTGATGCCTCAATCTCCATTGCCATGAACGAAGCACAAGATAGGCCCTTCATAATGCAGTAATCTTTGGATCAAGGAATCTAGTTTGTTACTCTTATTTCTTGTTGACATGGATCCCTACCCTTCATTGTTTAGAAGGATTGAGCTAAGATACCTTGATGGGGATGCTATTCTTCAGTTTAGTTCTTCCCTCTTCTATCTAAAGAATGTTTTGGTTTTTGAAAAGGAATCGTCTATTCTAGCTGCGGACAGACACACGGGATACAACATGATAGGTAGTATGAGATAAGTTTTACAAAGCTTCGCCATGGGGACATGGCTATGTGTGTGTGTTTAAAGTTCACTGTCTAAGGTAATGAAAGCTTGAATATCATCTTAAATAGTGCAAATTCGTGAACAGCAGTTCTAGTTAATGAATATGGAATAATGAAGCCAAGTTGAAAATTGAAACAATACATATCCGTTGACATTTTGAAAAGAAAAATAGTAACTACAATTGAAGGAATAAAGTTGGATATAGACACAAATGAAGTTAGGCACATGGCGTTTACCATGTCAATCTCAAGTTTGACTGTCCATGAAATCTCATGGCGTGTCTAGTTTCCCCATCAGGTCATGTGGTGTTGATAGGTGGCCTAGTCATGTGACAAAGCTTCTATTAGCTTTTTGAGATTGGTGCAGTGTGTATGCTCCAGTTTCCAACCAAACACAAGAATGTGTGATAATGATCTTTGCTTGTTCACTATCGAGGAATTGTTGATTGATGAGAGGGCAAGGTTGTTCTCAGTGCATTTCACATGCTTTCACAAAGGACTCCTATAGAGGTGCATTATACAGTTGTAGAGGCTGAAGTATCAATTTCCCAAGAAGAATGTTATCAAGGCATTCCTTGGTTCTCATATATCAACTGCAGCAATTGTATTCCAAAAGCAGTTTGCTGATTTCTGAATATATATAATGTTGCTATTTAGAAAATTAATTTGAAGCTAATAGTGTTTCAATTTATGTTCTTGTCTATTATCTAAATGTTGAGAAGGGCATTAAAGTTTCATATTGAGCATGAGAATATGGGACGGAGAGATGGGAGAAGTATCAACACATCATGGTTTTGCTTTAGTAAGGTGTATACTGTGCAGGAATGCTATATATTGTGTCATCTTTGTGTGTGTTACCCCTCCATATACATTTTATTATTCATATGGGTATTTTGTACTTTTCAACTTTCTGTTGTCAAGTCAAAGTTAGGAAACTATTTTAATCCCTTTTCAGATTGTTTGTTAGTGAGAGGGGTCATTGTCATGTATTGTTGTAACCTCTTCTTTGCATGGTGTCCTTTCTCACCCTCTTTGGTGTATCTTCTTCCTCTTTGCTTGATATATACATGGATTCATATTAAATGGATATATATTTGCTACAGTAGACTGTATGTACAATCAAGTTGGAAATCATAGGTGTGAGTTGTATCCACTCAATCTCACTTCATTGATGTGTTCAACATGATTCTTTTGCTAGTGGTTGCACCTTGGAACATGTTCTTTGACATAAAAATATGATTTTTTTTCACAAAATTTGGCACATTGTGGGTCATTGATTTTTGAAGCCTTAGAAAGACCTGCTTACACATTGCAAACACATGATCCAGAGCCTATTTTCTACTGAACATACCACGTAGATCACATCTGTATAGTTAGGTCCAAAAAGTTTCGAAAAAATGTGAATAAAGTGGCATTTTCTGCTAGATTATATATTTGTATGTACAGTCAACTATAGCAAATATATAAATATCTATTGAGATCAAAAAATACCTTTAGTGCGATAGCTAATGAACAAGAATATGGAAGAAAAAATAATTTAGGAATTTCTTTTTGAGTCCATTGGGAATTGCCCAACTTGAATTATGAGGACAAATGATATTTTTTTCCTTAGGAAGAATGAAAAAGGATGACTCCAATCATAATTTAATTGATGATTTCACGGATCCGTTTGTTATCAATTTATATCCATAAATGTACAAGATTGAAGTGATATTGTGCAAAATTGTAAAACACCAACTCCTATCTTCCTCTTTCACGCTTTCTCCCAAGCGCTCAAATCAGTTGCCACTTCTAGCATTCACCATTATGACTAAATTTGACTTTTTCCTATGAAGCCACACCATGAAGTAGTTGTTTTCAATGAAGATTCAGTGATTAGTAACCGACCCTGGTAGTTCAGTTTCTTGGCCCACTTGCATAAAAAAGGGCAAGAATAAGGAATCAACAAATTTTCTTTGGATTATTTCTTTTGCATGTGATGAAGATGGAGATCTATATGTTATAAGGTTCAAATAGCTCTGGATAAATCTTTTGTGGATTAGTCTTTTGTAGTTTAGGAACAGTTCTCATTCCCCACTAGCTCTGATTCTCTTGTTTCTTGTTCTCTTGTAACTTGTTATTTGAATTGGCTTTAATCTTGTCTGGGCACTCTGTTTTCTTCATTTTCATTAATAAGGTTTGCTTCCAGACTTGGGGAAAAAAATTCTTTTATGAACTAGACCATGGTCAGAATTTCCTTTTCTATGGCAAGGGATGTTTGCAGGGATGATTTATAAAAAGAAAGAAAGAAAAACTGTGTGGGCAAGTTATTCTTAAATTGGTTTGACTCACCGTACTTAAAAAATCTAGCTCTGGGATTCATCTTATAGGAATGCTAATGTTATTATACTTTTGATGTAATGATATTCATGCCCATGACAAAATGTTGAATGCAGCGGAAATTGAAATTTGCCAAAAATTGGTGAAATTCTTTCAAGACCAATTGACTTGCCATTTTGTTGGTTCCTCCCACCCAAGGGTGTGAGGAGGTACGACTTATCTCCTCCTGTTCTTCATGCCTGGGATTTACTAGCTCAAGAGCTGGCCTGCCAGACAAACATTTAGTTTGCCTCCTATTAGTGCTGATTGTATTGGGAGATCAGGTTGGTTCTTTCTGGCTTCCTCAATAAAATGAGCATGATACAGAAGATGTGTGTCCCTTCCAATGTTCTCATTATAGGGAAGTTTCTCTAAACCCGAGTACTGGCTTTTTTTTCCTTTTCTCGATGGAACTGAGTACTGACTTACCTCATGGTTTAACTGTAGCATGCTGCTTTCAAGTATAAGGTACTCTTTGTATGACACCTAAAACTCGATTTAAAACCAGGTTTTGTGCACTTAACCAGGTTTTAGCGCCATTTGGACGATGCCAAAAGCTTGCCAAGTGAAAAAACACCCCTTCCCCACGTTTTCAACTAGGTTTATTGGGGGTGGGGGGTTCTCTAAATTCCAAACCTTCAGAACGTCCCCCCTGACCCCACCTCCCTACCTACCCAACCTGAGTTCGGTCACCAGTTGGGAAGTGGCCAGATTGGTAATGCCTGGCCAGGGCATTACCGTCCGGAAATGGCCGGAACATATCTATTTTTTTTAAAGCCCGCCAGACTTTTTTTTTTAAAATTTTCAACATTCCGGCCATTTTCCAGCCAGCCACCGGCCCAAAAATTGTTGGGATGTTTCACGTGTCCAACCTGAAGCCATTCCATGAAGACGAAGAGGATCCACGGTGGAGCATACCACAACATGCTCCCATTCCACAATGCACCCCTTCAGCAACCAGCACAACGAGCAGAGAACCAAAAGAGATCCTCAATACATTGGCGAATTAAAGAAGTATTTGGTGCAGTGGAAAGGACTACCGGAGAGTAAGGCAACTTGGGAGAAGTCATCCAGCATGTGCTGCCCTTGCCGGGCAACCCCATCTGGCATATGGCTGGCCGGAAAATTGCCAGCCTGATTTTTTTTTTTAGTTTTTAATGCCCAAAATCTAGTTTGGTCATCCAAACAGGTTAAAAACTTGGTTTTCTCATAACCAGGGTTTGCCCCGTCATCCAAACGGGGCCTAAATGAATGCAGCTTTGCAAAGATTATTTTTCTGGTGGCTTGCCAGGATGAGCTTTGAATCACTACTTTAAAGTGCATCTTGTTGCTTAGTATTATCATCCTTCAAAAGGTCTGATACCTCATTTTCCTGATGCTTATGTTCATGGTCACTAGTTAATAAATCGACAACTAATAGTTTGCCATCCATATCACATATCAGCTATATATAACCTATATATCGTGAATTTATAGACTGCCTAGTTATTATTAAAATATACACAAAAATCTGTAAATGTGAGGCACTAAATCAAATTTTTTTAAGGAAGCACTAAATCAATTTCATTAGCTGCAACCATCTGCTAATCTTAAGAAAAAAAATGTAAATGAAGAATGTGCATATATAAACTCATGTGCACTTAAATGAAGACAAGAAACTACAAAAAATATACTTTGTATAAGGCAATTGTCACTGCAGCAAATGTTCAAGTGAAGCAGAAATGAAAAATAAAAACCTCCAAAATATTGGATGCACAAAGGAAAACATAGATTATACCATGAATTGAAGGAATCTTAGCTTAAAGACTTAAACAAAATGGAATTGCATGAGAATTTTTGTTTGAAAAAAAGGTAAATAGACTGCAACCTACAAAGATTTGCACAGAATTAAGAAAACTAGACCCTCCAACCATGTCAAACCCACAAAGTGAAAGGAAAAATAAAAAAGAACAAAAAAAATAAAGATAATTGAGGGGAAATAAAAAATAATTACCTTCTGTAAGAAAGGGTGACAAAATATCAATAGATTGAGGAATTAAAGACTAACCCAAAATGAATACCTTAAAATTTTGCTTTTTCCTAAATCCACATCATTTTGGAAGATAAAATCTGGGAAAAAACAAAAGAAAGAAAAATATCATGGTTTTTTTCAAACTTATTACGCTATATCATAATATGGCTGTTTTTAGGAAAATTTATAGGTTTTAAAGCAAAAGGTGATATATCGCTATATATCGGCTATATATAGCTTATATTGTTACCGTGCTTATGTTACAATTGTAATGAAACAATGGGAAATACAATAATGAAACCACTAAGGGCATACAAGAACAAAGAACAATGTACACAATAACAAGTTCACTAAGGGACAATACACAAGCCAATCAATGTCAAATACAAAAGCTCAAAAGAGCATACAATAGCCATTAAGAGCAATCACAAGAGAACCCAACACAAAAAACAAGTTCTTTATTCACTATTGAATGCTTAAGCAAAGCGTAATACAAGAGGAGATTTAACCCCCTTTATATAGACTTTACAAGACTCCAAAGAGTTGTGATGCTCCCAATGGCAATAATTATAGATGTTGGGGAGGTCCCGACAACTATATTGGATAAAGTTCAATATGCCCTCGTACAAGAGGGAAAAGACAATAAAAAATAAAAGGAAAAAATATACACAAAGACAAATCTGCCCCTAATGGCCAGTACCTATTACCAGGGGTGGAGCTAAGAATTTAAGCTAGGGTGGGCACAAATGCACAGTCAGAACTAAGGTTGTCAGTATCGTGATGTATCATACGATACATATCGTTACTTTTGGGGTTTACGATATGATCTCATATTGCGATATGAGTGTGTATCATACTCGTATCAGGTGTATTGTACGATACACTCGTGTATCAACCCTTATTGCACGATACACCCCATATTGTACGATACGGGTTTGGTGCACTTAAAAAGACCCGAAAGTCTATTTTTTTTAATTTGGGTTTAAGAGGCCTCATGAGGGCCGAGTTCTCCATATGTCTAGAGGTTGTTAGAAGGGAACCCATGCACCCTAGCTTTCGTGAGATCGATTTGGAGGCTGATTCATGTGCAAGGGAGAGGTTTTTTGTGATTTTCTCAAGGGTGCATTTCCACCAATTTTTTCACTCAAGTGAGTTAAGGTAAAAAATCTCTATTCTTTGCTTGTTATTGAGTGTTGTGGTATATAATATGAAAGTATAAGTACTGTGGTATGTTCTTAATTGAAGATATTTAATATTAGATGATGTTTGATGATGTTTTATGGAGCTCATAGAGACATAAATGCTTCATATGTGATTTTATGGTTGTATTATGTGCAATTCATCATTATTTCATGTGATATAGTTTTTTTAGAATTCTTACTGATTTTTCTTTATTTTTTTGGATTTTTTATTAAAAATTTACGATATGGTGTTACTATTGTGCTAACCGATACGGGTAACGCTACACTACTTACAACCTTGGTCGGAACTTCACATGCTAATTGAAAAAAAGAAAACTTAAAATTCTCATTTATACTAATTGAAACAAAAAAAGCCTAAATTTATAAATTCTAACCAAAATCAAGTATTAAATACATAACACCATAAAAGCATAATCCAAAATTCTTGTCATTTAAATAAATACAAAATTGAAACCTTAATTCTTACATCATCAATTATACATTTATGCTATTCAAGCATGTAGAATTATGTTTAATGTTAATTAAAAAACACAAAAATAAATGCTCATGCTATTTAAAAAAAAACTAAATGAAAACTTCAATCCTAGCAAACATAATTCATAGTTTTCATACATAAGTTAATTGAAACAAAAGATAAAAACCCTTAAATTTTTAACTAAAATCAAGCATGTATATAATGTTGACTAAAAAACACAGAAATAGCTAATTAATATTCATCTCATTAAAGACGTAAATGCAAATTAGGAAAAAGCACAAAAAGTTGTAAACCTAATTGTTAATCGAAACCTTAATTCTTACTTTATCAATTATGCATTTATGTTATTCAAGCATCTAGAATGATGTTTAATGTTAATTAAAAAACACAAAAATACCTAAGTTAAATATTAATATTATTTAAAAATAAAATAAAAATCTAAATATTATTTAGAAAAAACATAAAAAATTCTAAAATCTAATTAATTATTCATGCTATTAAAAAGAACTAAATGAAAACCTCAATCCTAACAAACATATAGTTTTCATACATAAGTTAATTGAAACAAAAAATAACAAAACCCCCAAATTTCTAACTAAAATCAAGCATGTAGATCTTTTATAATGTTGATTAAAAAAATACAAAAATAACTAATTAATATTCATCTCATTAAAAACCTAAATGCTAATTAGGGAAAACAACACAAATGACCCTAAACCTAAATACTAATCGAAACCCCAATTCTTAGATCATCAATTATGCATTTATGCCCTAAACACAAGAGAGAGAAAGAGATTGGACCTCATCCTGCGCAGGCAGTGGCAACGTCGTGCATGGTGCATCGGATGATCGGAGGCTACCTTAGTAACTTCGGACGGTGGGCCGATGGCGATGGGCCTGTGGTTGTGGTGATGTGGGGTTCAACCATCAGGGGGAGGCACCATAGAAAGTAGAGAGAGAGGCCAAGACCCAGGAGGGAATTGATGTATATATATATATATATATATATATATATATATATATATATATATATATATATATAGAGAGAGAGAGAGAGAGAGAGAGAGAGAGAGAGAGAGAGAGAGAGAGAGAGGCTGGCTTGCCGATGTGGCCTGTGGGGTTGCGGGTGGGGGCGAAGCCGCAGAGAGGGCGAGAGAGGGGAGGCACAAGTGGGGTCGCGGGGAGGGAAGAGGTAAGGAGGGAATCATGAAAAAATGAGAGAGAGAGAGAGTGGGGCCAGGCTTGCCGACCACTATGGTTTGTGGGGTCGTTGGGGTTAAAAATAAGTGTGTGTGTATATATATATATATATATATATATATATATATATATATATATATATATATATATATATATATATATATATATATATATATATATATATATATATATATATATATATATAGTCATATGTAATATACCTAGATAGTAACTAGGATTAGTTTTTTTTGTTTTTGTCTTTTGGTTTTGAACTAGTCAACATAAGTTGACTAGTCAACATAAGTTAACTAGTCAACATAGGGAGTCATTAGGCTCCCAACGACTCTATTCAAAGACTCTCTATGAGCCTCTTCCTCGTGTATAAATATGGGGCAAAACCCCACTACAATGTATGCTTTTTTGCATAGTGTTGATTCGTAAAATATTATTTTTTATTCTTTGTATTTGCCACTTTAGTGGGTGTTTGTGTGTGAGCCCATTCTATGGCTTGTGTATGCTCTTTTGGTGGAACTCTTTGAGTGTCCACCTTGTTATTTTGGTGAATATATTCGGAGGATCTTGTTTTCTTTCATGGTATCAGAGCTTGGAGATCAAGCCAATTTTTTTGGTGCATTGGGAAACATGCCACTCAAGATTTTGAAGAGATAAAATCTCTTTTGCAAAATTCATTTAAGTGCTTGTGAGATTCATGTGCCCTCTTGGTGGTGGAGTGTGTGTTCGTGTTCTTCCTTGGAGGTGCTCTCTTGGTGGTGGAGTGCTCATGATTCTTTTGATTATCTCTTTTCTTTTTTTTCTCCTCTTTATCTTGAATTCTTTCTTTTAGCCCTTGTAAACATGGATGACAATGATAATGATAATGTCACCCTAAAACCCATCAAGCTCAATGACACAAACTTTGTAACATAGGTTTCAATCATGAAGCATTTCATATAGGGGAAAGGGTTGTGGGGATTAGTGGATGGGTCGTATTTGGAACCCAAACCAACTATTACTAAGATATAAGGATAAAAAAAAGTACCTTATACCAAGGCTATGACCATGAGAAAAAATGAAAAGAATGGAGAATGAGACATGCCAAGATCATGTCATGGCTCATTAGTAGTGTTGATATCAAGAAGTGCTCGAGTTTAAATAAGTTTGAACATGCAAATAAAGCATGAGACTAAAGAGAATGTATTCTCTTAAAGATATTGCGCATATTTGCAACTTGTAAGACAAAGTACACACTATGATTTAAGGAGAAAAAATATTAGAGAATACTTTAGTGAGTTGTCCGACCTTTGGAATGAGTTGGCTCTTCTTGAGCCACAATGGCATTGTCCTGAAGACATTGAACTCCGTCAAAGACAAATTGATGCAGAGCATTTCTATCAATTCATTAATGGTCTAAGACTGAAGTTTGAGTCTACTAAATTGACTCTTCTTCATAGAAGAAAAGCCCTCTATTGAAGATACTATTAAAGAGCTAAGTATGAAAGAAAATAGACTAAAAAAGAAGACATCTAAAGATGATGATGATGATGATGATGATGATGATTCGGTCCTAGCCGTGTATAGGCCGGGAATCCATGTCCATGCTTACAAACCATCATATTATGGGAGACCAAACAATGATAACCATGGAAAACAAGACAATGAGTTTGAAAAGAAAAAAATTATTTGCTATTATTGTCATGATTTGGGGCATGTCAAGACATATATATTGTCCTAAATAAAAAAGACCCTATGAAAACAAGGGACCCTATGAGAATAAGGTAGCCTTTGTTGCTCAAGAGTCAAAAAGCTACACAAGAATCAACCATTGGGAGCATGTGTTTGAATAAACTTGTAGAATCTCTTCAACCTCTACTCAAAGGAGCTTAATCAACCGGAGCCGCAGTCTCTTCTATTGGCATCTCTGATCATGGTATATTTCTTTGGCTTCTTGACTCAGGTGCCTTATTTCATATAACACCAAATGGTGATATTTTATTCGAGTGTCGTAACTCAAGTGGGTCAAACATATTTACTGTTGATGGAACATCCCTTGAGATAAAGGGAATAGGAAATTTCGAAAATATTTCAAAATCGTTTTTTATTCCAAAAATTAGATATATTTTCAAGTTAAATTTAAATATCTTATTTGTTTCTCAATTATCTGATAATGAGTATAATGTTTCCTTCTCTTCTATTGGTTGTCGAATGTAGGATCACCAGTCATGGAAGCTGATTGGGGAAGGCCATAGAGAATGGGGCTTATACTACATGAATTTTTTTGAAATACCTAAAAATACTTTTTGTTATAATGTTCATAAACTGGACTTGGATCTATGGCATAAAAGACTTGGCTATCCTAATGTATCCAAAATCCAACACTTTTCAAATATGAAAAAGTTTTGTAATCTTGAAAATTTTACATGTGAAGACTATATTCTTGGCAAAATAAAACGATTGTCATTCCAAGAAAGAACTTTTGTCTCTACACGATCACTTGAGTTAGTACATTCGGATGTTTGGGGCCCAACACCTGTTATATCTAAAGGTGAGTTTGCATATTATGTAATATTTGTTGATGATTTCACTAGGTACACGTGAATTTATTTTTTTAAACACAAATCTGAAGTTTTTTATACTTTCAAATATTTTGCAATTTGGTCAAAAATAAATTTCAAAAAGATGTTTCTATCTTTCGCACTGGTTCAAGGGAGAGAATTTTTATCAAAATAATTTAAAAACCGCCTAGAATCTAATGGTATTACACATAAAAAATCATGTCCCTACACTCAACAACGAAATGACTTGGCCAAAAGAAAACATAGGCATATCATAGAAACCATAATAACTAGGGGTGACAATCGGGTCGGGTCGGCGAGTCAGAATACCTCAATACGAACATGACCCATTTATTAAACGGGTCGAATATGGCAAACACAAACATGACCCATTTATTAAACGAGTAACTCGACACGACACGGTTAACCCGTTTAATAAACGGGTTGGGTCGACACAACACGATTAAACGGGTCGACCCGATAACATAGACACGATAACCGCACAGGCGCACACCACCACTGGAGAGGAGAGGTCTCGGGCTCTCGGTTGCGGCTGGGTAGGAAGGAGTTAGGTGGGTGACTAAAGTGTAAAGTTAGGAGTTAGGGTTATATATATATATATATATATATATATATATATATAAACGGGTTGACGGGTTCGTGTAAACGGGTTGACCCGCCCGCCTAACCCGTTTATTAAATGGGTCAAATGGGTTGGCGGGTTGGCATACCCCTAACACGAACACGACCCATTTAATAAATGGGTTAGGCGGGTCAACCCGTTTATGACACGAACCCGTTTAAGCCAAACCCTAACCCGCCTAAGAAGCGGGTTGGTGGGTCGGATCAGATTTTGCCACCCCTGATAATAACTTTGCTTATTTCAAATCAAGTACCTACAGAATTTTGGACCGAAGCAACATTAACTATAGTTTATCTTATTAACAGAATGTCATCTGTCTCTTTGAAAAATATATCACCAGTTGAAAAGCTTTTTAAACTTACCCCTGATTATTCTAGATTAAGAGTTTTTGGGTGCAAATGTTTTGTTTTCACTGATAAAAATGATATGCTTTCTCATCGTGTTATTCCTTATGTTTTTTAAGGATATGCAAATAACCAAAAAGGGTATAGATGATTTGACTTTAAAAATAAAAAATTATATGTTTCAAGAAATGTCTTTCTTAGAAAAAGATTTTTTTTTTAATTTGAAAATTCTGAAGGAGTAACTGAGTATTCTTTTCTGTTGGATCTAATTTCAAAGTTTGATGATTATGATGTTGATCTTGATAAGGAAATAAAAAATGATATAGTGAGTTAAGAAGAATCTCATGATATTGAGATGAGTAAAGAACAATCTCGAGATCAAAACTTTATCCAATATTCCAACCGTAGTAATTTTTAACATCCATGTGCCCTTGAAAAATATACTAATAATGAAGATCATGCAAAGATAAAAACTAGAAGGTCATCCAAGCAAGAAAATATCCTGAATGGGTAGAGGCCATGAGAGTAAAATTAGATGTTTTAGAAAAGGCAAATATCTAGATTCTCTAAGATACACTCCTAGGAAAGAAACCCATATGTTGTCAATGTGAATACAAGATAAAAACCAAAAGTGATGGAACTCTTGAAATGTACAAAGCTAGATTAGTTGGCAAGAGATATTCCCAAGAGTATGAAATAGACTATGAGAAAACTTTTGCCCCAGTTGCTAGGATGATCACAGTTAGAACCGTAGTAGTCCTTGCTTCTGTGAATAAATGACTTATATATCAAATGGATGTTAAGAATGTGTTTCTCAATGAAAAATTAGTTGAATAAGTCTATATGGAAGCACTGGCCGATATAGTTATTTCTAAGGAAAAGTTTCTTCGTTTAGATAAGGCCTTGTTTGGCCTTAAACAAGTGCCAATGGCTTTGTATGACAGGTAAGTTATACTTGATGTTGGATTTCTAAGGAAAACTTTGTTTGTTAAGATTTCTGATGTAGGTGTTATTCTTCTCCTTTATGTGGAAGACATGATCATCACGTAAGGTGACAAACATGAAGTTGAAAACGTTAAAGGATTTCTCAAAACACATTTTAAAATGACTGATTTGAGTTTTTTAATATATTTTCTTGATATAGAAGTTACTTATTCCTTTAGAGATTATTTATTGACTCAATCTAAATTTGCTTTAGATATTGTTGCAGGTCAGGTATTTCAGATGATAAGAAGGTTGACACTCCCAAAGTTATAAATGTTAAAATGAATATTGATGATGGAGAATCATTTGAAAATCCAACACCATACAAACAACTTATCAGGGCTTTGTCATATCTCTCAATTACCAAACCTAACATTACGCATGCAGTTCACACACCAAGCCAGTTTCAGCATGCTTCCACCACCAGTTTTGCGTATTATTAGATATATCAAAACTTTTATTTTTTAGGACTTTTCTTATCTGCTTCTTCCTCAGATTTAATTGCTTATGAAATGTGAAACTATCATTTCAGAGTTATCCAGTAGTAGAATTTGGATTGGCACTGGTTGTTGGTCAACTTGTTAAATTTCACAAGTTGTGGGGTGCATGTGTGTGAGTTTTTGTTCTTTCCACCTATTTGATCTTGTCTTTATGGACACCGTTAGCTTGAATTTTAAAATCACAATGTATAATGCTGGATCTCTGCACATACTTCTCTTAGATGAAGTTTAATTTGTCTGTGGTAATTGCTATGCAAGCCTCTTTTATCCAGTCGACCAGTCTAAACCTCAGTCCATAGCATTGGGCTTCAGTGATTGTTATTTTTGGACATTTTAAGGATCATTTGGTAACCTTGCTCTTGGAGTAGGTGCTCTGTTTTTTCTCTTTTATTGTCCTTTTTCTTTTCTTTTTCTAAACAGTTTAACTGGGGGGAATAGCACCCCAATCGCTCTTTCATTCAACCTGAGAGGATTCGCTAAAAGCTGATGCAAAACATGTGCTGACAATCGGTTAATTGGTTTCATTAAATATTATCCCTCTGTTGGACATCATTCACGAGAAAATGAGACTAGTATGTGTTTTCTGCTAGTAACTACAGTATAGCGTCATAGGTTATCATTAAATAAATATTAGTTGTAGGTTGCTGATGGAGTTGAAACGTGAATGATTGCAGGTTTCTGAAGCATCTGTGAGCAGAAACCGTAGCACGATAATTGTTCCTGCTGGAAGCGCTCGTGATGAAGGCTGGGCAGCATTCAGGAACATCTTGGCAGAAATATACGATGCTTCTAGACTTTTTATTCTACCAAACCAGGTGCTTTATTGATGTTTTCCCTTTTTCTGGCCGTTTATCTTTTCTCCATATTTTTCCTGTTCCTAACTGGGTATCTTGTCATTGAAACAGCAAACATGTGAATCATCAGAAAGACTTACAGGGCTTTCAGATGACGTGGGTGCAGGGTTCATACCGGGCCACTGTACTCAGGCAACTTCTGCATCCGAGCTGAATGTTGATAGGTCAGTTGAATTGCCGCCACCAGATGAAATGGGAAGCATGGGACTCTCTAAGGTGATTAGAGCTGACCAAAAGCGTTTCTTCTTTGACCTTGGTAGCAACAACCGTGGCCATTTCCTGAGGATATCTGAGGTATCTCATCTTCTATCATCTCAAGAAGAACAAAGTAAAAAAAAACGAAAAAAAAAGAATGCCGATCTCTTTCATCCCTAGGGCCATACCCTTCACTTTTTTTTGAAGAAAAGCCATTTAACTGTTGAATGTGGGTCTTTGGACGCCCAGATACAGTTACACGGATAATCTAAAGCCACCACGTACATCCATTTCCTTTGGCTTCTCTCGGTTGCACATGCTGTTTTCCTATATATCTCATGCACAAATCTTCCTTCGACAGGTGGCAGGAGCGGATCGATCTTCAATCATTCTTCCTTTATCTGGACTCAAACAATTCCATGACATTGTGGGTCATTTTGTTGAGATCACCAAGGATCAGATTGAATCATTGACGGGTGCAAACATTCGGACTGTGGAGCCTGCTCAGAGATGAATCGGGAGACACTGTTTCTCCTAGTTTGCTTGGAAAAATTAAATTTGTTCTTTAGGTGAGGGTGCGATTTGTGCAGGGTGTGCTCTTTCTTTTCTTTTATGGGGCAGAAAATAATGCTATTTCTCACCAGAGAATTCAGAATTGTTTGCCAAGTATAACCAGCCGTGTGTAGAAATAAATGGGAAACGGACTTTTATATAGTCTTGTAATGCTTGCCAATTGGTGGTATGAAGAGTTTGACCCTTTTCTCGTGATGGTCTTTCAATCGATTTTGGTTTCACTTTGTCTGCCTAGTCTGTTTTTTCCATGCATTACACGGGAAAACACTTGATTCAGAACCATAGTTTAGAAACTTGAGGGCTTTACCCCTACTTACGTGCTGGGCCTAATGGTAAAGGACCGACTCTTCCAAGTCCATGGTCTTTGATTTGCAATTTGTGCTTTGATATGTCATAAAACTTGAGGAAGGTATGGCAAATTTACAATGCCCCCATCTATAAAAAAAAACTGCAATGCACTTGTCTTGGATCGAGCCTTCGGAATGAGGTATGTGTAGTATTGAGTGAAAAAATGCATTGAGTATAGGAGCGTGTGGTATACGTTGGCTTGATCGGTGACATACGATAGACAATGATATCATTGTTGTTGCGATAGTGTGTGGCAGCATAGACGTGGAAGGTTGTTTGGTTAAGCTGTGTCAGCAGATCAGAGGATGTTGCCTTTGAGGATGTGGTTAAAGACTTATCGACTTTTGAACGCATGAGGTGCGTATGAGTTAGGGCTATTTCTTTCAGGAATCACCTTAGGTGGTTTCAACCGAGTATGATGACTCTAGGCTAGGCGAGTGATGACTAGGTGTCAGTGAGCAATCTGGGTAGTGTTGCTTGCTATGATGTAACAACTATCAATTCGCCGAAAGACTGGGCAATCTTGGGATTAATCTTTTCCTGTTCGTTACAGAAGGTCGCATTGCAGCCTTAAAGGTACGACGTTGCCATTTGGATTGGTTGGTTGTTCAGTTGGGTGTGAGCGTCACTCCTTCCTTGAAACTTGGACAATGACCCCTTTGGTTATTCATCGAGCATGATGGCAATGCGCTAAGAAATGATGCGCAAAGTCAGTGGCATGGACTAGATAGAATATACATTTGATCAGCTTCCGCTAGGCAGCAGTGCACGGGGTGATGCGTAGGGCCAATGAAATGATTCGACACACAAAAAAGTGTTGGTGTGCGGTCTTTAGCCGTTAGGCTGGCCAGACTGGGTAGTCGAGTATCGCACTTTTGCAAAAAATTCTATGCTCGTGACAAATTGATAGTAGAGCAGAAAGATTCATGGAGACCTTGTTGTTCGATGAGTGCGACATTGAAGAAGGCAATGATCGTTTGTTCAAGTTGAAAACCTATAAGATATGATTTGTCATGTTTATGCGAATTTGTGCAGCTGAAGTGTGGTTGACTGAGCGCAGAAACAAGTTGTTGGCAGGGTGGTATGGGTCATCTTGTCGATGGTAAGCAGAAGTGTACGATTGTTGTTCAGTTGGCTAAGGAAACATGGATAAACCAAAGATTCTGAATAGTTGTGCATTAGGGTCGCAAGTAGAGCGTGACATTTGTCTTGTGCATACATATAATGCATATTAGATTCAACTGAATGGATTTGCACATTTGAGTTTGAGAGACTCAATTGAACTTCTATGTTCTCTCTAGAGATTGTGGGTTAGCCGAGTGCTCATCTTGAGTAGAATGCTCATTGTTTTGATCTCTTGAGTTTGAGAGTTCCTTTATGGATTGTATATGCGAAAAAAGTCGTTGTTCGTGACTCATCAATTTGATTTCTACGGAACCGTGTTTGCTGGCTTCGGATGAGAGTTCCAGCGTGTTGGCTTTGAATATGAGTTATAATATCGGGCTGTGAGTTACCCCTTTGTGTGGATGTGAACACTCCAATTTTTTCAAAAGTTTGTAAATATTCCCTTTTTGCCCTTTATCTTCATTTTCTGGGTAATTGAGTCACTTTTAAATATAAATCCCATTTTATTTCTCAAAGTTTTCTGAAATTAAATTCATTTTGTATATCTGACTCAATTTTGGATCCGGATCCAGATAAAAGACCCAAACCCATTCTTCTGAAGAAATTTCCCCGAAATGGTCTGAAATTCTCAGAAAAATACAAAAAATAAATGTTTAATCTTTGTTTTTCTCGTAAAATCTTAGGTCTTTATCCCAAAAATACAAAAAAATGAAAAATAACACAAAAACCAAAAAAATGGAAAAAATTATGAGAAAAACAAATGAGTTTGAGTTTTTTTTTTAAAAAAAATCAATGTTTGCTAAAAACCTCATTTTGAAAAACCCTTTTATGAAAATTCTTTTTTTAAAGAGCCCCCGTTATGAGTATTTTTTTTTAGGTTTTCTTTCGCAAAGGGTCGGGTGGCAGACTCTCATCACCTCTTTTCTCTCCAAACCCTCCCTCTCTCCCCTTTTCGACTTCCATTCACAGGCCATCGCACACCCCTTCTCCATTAACCACCCATCCTCCTTCTGCTTCATCGCGACCCTTGATCGCCAACGGCATCGCTAACCACTCTTCTTCCTGAACCTTCCCTTTTCCTCCTTAAAAAGGCACGCAGGATGCCCCATGCCTTCATCCGTTATCACCCTTCCCCATCGCATCTGACCTTCTCCTTCCCCTTTTCCTTTATTTCCCTCTCTCTTTGGTTCTCGTGGGGATCGACTGAAGAACCTCTGCAAGACCGCTTCTCCACCCCCGCATCCCCTTCTTCATACATCTGATCCGTTTCCTACCTCTCCATTGCCATCCATCGCTGGCTCTTCTCAGCCCTTATTCTTCTTTTTCTTTTATTCCCTCTGGGGTCACCTCTTTAAGTGGCTGAAGGTCAACTGCAAATCAAAAAGCTACGTTCGTCATTCACCTTCCAATCGTTTTCCTCCTTCCTTCTTCAGAATTTCCACAAGATTCAGGAACCAGCATATAGAAATCAAGCTATTATCAATTTGCCACATCTGCAAAACAGTTACCAAAATATGGAAATGACTCAGGCAAACATTAGCTACAACAGACGGTTTGAAAAGCAGGAATGTCTTGATATCACTGATCTGTCACTATATAATTTTGATAAAACTAACATGTTTAAATATGATTGAAGGTAATATTGAATTAATTAGCATGCCTTCAGAGGATCGGCCTGAACAAAGCAACATGGTAAGCCTAGTATCCACCATTGATAATCTGAAGGTAGGGTCTCTTCGCCAGCAAGTAATAAATACGTGATAGTGGGTCCTTTGCTTCTTTTTTTAATTTTTTTTCATATTGCACTGTAGGTAACCAATATTGATTCATCAAATCATTCATCTATTACATCTGATTCATGATAGTGTTTTATTCAATGCATTCCTACCATTAGCATACAGGTAATATAGTCCTATCAGTGGCATTACATTTTCAAGATTCGTTGGTTATAGCATTAATGCCTTCCCGATTCAGGTTAGTTTACTTGCATACAATCATTGGGTAGTTGTATGTTTAAATGCACATTCTTTTTTTTCCTTTCCTATTATATGTCTGTTTCTACCATGATTCATTTATATATAACTATGATTCAGCTGAAGATTGCCATAAGTTTGCTTTAATGACCTTTAGCAGGTAATTGTGCACATGCACACAAATGCCTCCTCTCTGCCAAATATTAATTAAATAGTCCTATAAGTAACCCTGGAGCATCATCGATATATTCAGCAGGTCGTGAACATGATAAAGTTGAATCCCAAGATAGCAAATCAACCTGCTAAAATCAGACGTCAGAGCCTGCTCATGTATATATACAAAAGAAGTTTCATTAAAAATTCACATGTATCTTTATTGTAATATGTACTTTACCTTCTGTACAAACTCTGCTTTCCTTCATTCGACAACCCTCACTAAATGACGCTGCCACTGTTTACAACAAGTTCTTGTTTGCCCTTTACCTGTAGTAGCTTACAACCCCTCTTTCCACCACTCACATTCATAACATATCCATTTCACAGCACAACATCATCTACAACATCATCTGTTGTGCATTCACCCAACACTCTTACCCACTCACAGCATGCATCATCTACCATCCTTGTATACCCCCCCTCTACCTCATTGACACCAGGTAGCCTGAGCCCCATATTTGGGGCTTGTTGTGGTGTACTAGTTAAGTACACAGAAGCCCACTGTGTAGAGCCAGACAAAGTATCATCACCAGAGGAATCTTGAGACATTAAAAATTCATATGCATAATTTCAGTCCTGTGCTCCATCAGTACTTCTTCATTATCCTCAATGGCAAACATTCTTATCAAGAAACACATTACCATCATTTGTCTGCTGTACAGGTCCTACATTAGCTCCACCACCTTCATATCACCCACCATATGTATATCTATAAATGGCACTGTTCATTGCCATAGAACCCTCCACAGCATTATCCATTTTTAAAAATATATCTTCATCATCATAGTATGTCACCAAGCCTCTTGTAATAGTCCATCACCTTCCACCTCACCTGATATATTCCCAACATCCGTCTCCCTTGCAGTATCCCTTCATTAACTCCTTTATCACCATATATATATATATATATATGTATATGCATCCATATATGTATATGAGTATATGTATACACATATATATGTATATAAGTACATATCCATTTCATCTTATTCACAATTTAGACATCAAATATCTTTGACATTGAGCATTTTTGCCATTGACATCTATATAATATATGCATTTTTTCTTTCTCATATTAACCCAAGTATTTTGCAGGGAATATGTGGAAAAGGTCATCTTTTTGGAGTTGTAAATTCCATCTCATGTATTTTAATAGTTAGATCTCAAATAGAATTTACATTTCATGTCTTAGATAGAATGAATGAGCATTATAAATATCATGAATTACTTGTTCTCATATTTTCTCATTTATTTTCAAAAATTCACAAATGGGAACACGAATGACACGTGCACCATTTCGTAAGAGGTAATTAAATCCTAAGTTGATAATTTACATCAATGGCCATAGTCAGGATGTAAACAAAACTTAAGATTTTTATCTTTTATAAAATAACACTGGATCCACACTGGATCCTCTTCAAAAATCATCATATTTTCAAATGTTTCCTTCTTTTATTAGAGTTTAACTTAAAATTGGCTCAAAATATATACCAATGGCCATAGTCAGGGTATATTGAGAGTTAATTTCATTTTAAACTCTATAAAAGCACAAAAATATGTTTTATTCTTCACCTGAATTTAAATATAGATCATTATATAATACATTCAATGACCATAGTCAAAGATGTATTATATTTTCAATCTTATTTTAATTCATGTAAAGAATGAAATATGATTTTCAAAATCCAATTTCAAAATTCTTTAAATTCATTCATCACTTAGGATAAAACTGCATCATATTTTCCAAATTCCTTTTTCAAAACTCCAAGTGATGTAAATATCTTCTTCAAATCAATCTTCAATTCTTGTAAAATCCAATTTCAATTCTATTCCATTTTCAATCTCAAAGTCCAATTTAAACTTTGAGATTTCAAGTTTATTTTATATTAAAAAAAAATTCCAATTTAAATAAAAATCAAAATCCAATTTGACTTTGAAATTCATTTATTCTCAAATCAAGCCTGGAATTCCAACTCCAAAGTTAGATCCAAATTACATCTCGGATTCCAGATTTTGGATCCAATTCCCATTTAGGATTCTAGATCCAGAATCCAACTTCACATTAGATCTTAGACTTCAGATCCAAATTCCATTTTAGGATCCAGAACTCAACTTCCATCTTGGATCTCAGACTTCAGATCCAAATCCATTTTAGGATCCAGAATCCAATTTCATCTTGGATCTCAGACTTCAAATTCACTCCATTTTAGGATCCAGAATCCAATTCTACATTGGATCTCAGACTTCAGATCCAAAACCCATCTTAGGATACAAAGTCCAACTCTACATTGGATCTCAGTCTTCAAATTCAAATCCATCTTAGGATTCAGAATCCAATTTCATCTTGGATCTCAGACTTCAGATCCACTTCATTTTATGATCCGGAATTCAACTCTATCTCAGACTTCAGATCCAAATCCATCTTAGGATCCAGAATCCAATTACATTCCCAAGTCTAGATTTCGAATCTAATCCTATCTTCGGACCTCATCTGAATCTCCTAAATCCATTTCTATTTTTAAATGCCATTTGATTTTCTCAGATCCATTCTAAGATTCGAATTCAATATCACTTCAAAATTTCATCTTCTTCTCCTAAATCTATGATTAAATTCAAAGTCCATTTCTGACTTTGAAACTTCATTTCCTTTCATTTCAAAGCTTCAAATCATACTTTCTCAAAATCAAGATTTATGCTGCCAACTCTGATTTACTTCAAAGACTTAGAACTTCTCTAATCTATCTCAAGTTCTAAAGTTAGATTCAATCATTTCTTCACTCCCTTATCAAGTTCATCTCAGAACACTTGAGAATTTTTCAAAACATCTTTCAAAAAGAACATACATCCTTGCGTTGCACAAACATGATTCTTTGTGCATTTAGATCTTTAGGATAAATTCTTAGATGATATTTAGGCAAAGCAAATGACATAAATTCGATCTTTGGTTCAATTACCCCTGGTAAAGGCGTCAGGAACGGTCGAACCTCGTACCGACGAGCGAATCCCGTCTCTCCATTTTCCCGCAAATATTTCAAAACGAAGGCGAGTTAAATTTCTAAATATTTTTCAAATTAAGGTCAAGTGAAACCCCGCAAAAGAGTTCCTCTTCTCTCTTTCTTTCTTTCTTTTCTCTTCTTTTTTTGTCTTTTATTTTTCTCCCTTCAAAAAAGAGAAAAATAGGGGTTAGAAAAGGAAAAAAGAAGGAAGAGAGAGAAACCACAAGAGAGGAAAATTTTTGCGATGATCATAGTGGACGAGTGACTAGGAAGACACTTTGAAGGACTGCTTTGAGGTGATACGCAAGTAGGCGTCTCTCACTTGAAGACTAGTTTAGACCATTGAAAAACTGCATGTTTGTGCATTAAGAGAGTTGATATCCCTACGACACGCGTTGGTGGTCGCTTTTCTTTGTAAGGACCACGAATGAATTGAAATTGTCCTTGCTGGGATCGAAAGGTGCACCAGCCATGAGTGTGAAGATGACAAGTTTGCCGTGCAGGCGAGGATGACCCGTTTATGTATGAGACTACACTACGGTCCTATGAGCAAAGAATGTTGAACGTTGATGGAGTAGAAGATTATTGTCTAAGTGATTTGAGTTGCGTTGCGTTGAGGAATGAGACTTGGCGTGCTAAAGGTTACAACAATGGCGGATGAAAACCAGAACAAGTTGAGTAGGGTAAAGAAAAGAAGACCAAAGATAAGTGTAAAGGGGAAACTCACATATTAGTAAAGGCAGTGTTCTTACCTGCATTGACATTGTCGAGAACAATAATGGTTTGGGTGGAGGAGAATATCCCGGATTGAGCCTTTAGAATGGGGCATGTGCAGTGCAGAGCTCTACTAAGTGAAAAATACATCAAGTGTAAGAACGTGTAGTATGCATTGGCTTGATCGATGATGTGCGGTGGTAGCATGACATGTGATAGGCAACAATATTGTCATTGGTGTGACGGTGTATGACAGCACAGGCGTGAAACATTGTTTGGTTAGGCAGTGCCAGCGGATCACAAGATGTTGGCTATGAGAATTTGGTTAAGGACCTCTTGACTTGAATGAGTTTTCCACGCGTAGCGTTTGGATGCACGAGGGTGTGTGTGGGTTAGGGCTAATTCCTCCAATGATCACCTTAAGTGGTTCCAACTAAGTATGGTGACTCAAGGCTAGGCGAGTGAATGCATAGGCATTGGTGAGCAATCTGGGTAGTGTTGCTTGCTATGACGTAACAACTATCAACTGGTTGAAAGGTTGGGCGATCTTGAGATTAATATTTCTCCATTCATTACAGACCCGCAAGGCCCTCTTGAGTGATGCCATCAGGAGGTCACGTTGTAGCCTTAGAGGTGCGATATTATTGTTTGGATTGGTTGGTTGTTCGATTGGGTGTGAGCATCATCCCATGAAACTTTAATGATGACTCCTTTGGTTATTCATCGAGCACGATGGCGATGCGCGGAGCCAGTGGCATGAACCAGTGGCATGAACCAGGCAAAATACACATTTGGAGATGCGCTTGATTAGCTTCGATTAGGCAGTTGAGTATGGGGTGGTGCACAAGGTCAATAAAATGATTAAACATACGAAAAAGTGTTGGTGCGTAGCCTTTAGCTGTTAGGTTGGCCAGACTGGGCAGTCTGGCACGTCGCAGGTTTGCAAAATTTTTTATGCCCATGACAAATTGACATTAGTGCAAAAAAAATTCACAAAGACTTTGTTGTTCGACAAGTGTGACACTAAGAAGGATATGCTCATTTGTTCAAGTTGAAAACCAATAAGAGATGGTTTGTCCTATTTACGTAAATTTGCGTAGTTGAAGTGTGGTTGACCGAGCGCAAAAACAAGTTATTGGTAGGGTGGTATGGGTCATCTTGTCGATGGTAAGCAGAAATGTACAATTATTGTTCAGTTGGCTAAGGGAACATGGATAAGCCAAAGATTCCTATGTGCATAAAGTTTGCAGGTAGAGCATGATGTTTGTCTTGTGCATGCAGAGAATACACGTTGGATTCAATTGGATGGATTTGTACCTTTGAATACGGGAAACTCAATTGAACTTCTATGTTTTTTCTAGAGAATATGGGCTAGCAAAGTATCAATCTTGAGCAGAATGATCATTGATTTGGTCTCTTGAGTTTGGTAGTTCTTCTGGGGATTGTTGTAAACACCCCAAATTTGCTACCTTCACTCACAAACCCTTTCCTCTTGCCACTGAGACCCACTTTCTAAATCCTTCAGGAAACCAGTGGGTCGACATCTGAGCCAGGGCTATTAAGAGCCCGAATGTTGCCCCAAATTCAAATATTTCAAAATTCAATCTCTATTTTGGCTCAATTTCAATCATCATTTTTTGCCTTCGAACATAAATGTTCAATTCTCTGTCTCTGCCAGGGGTCCGGGACTTCAAATCCCTCATCCATGGTTTGCCTTTTGCATCTCATTTCATATCATCTCATATCATTTCGCATAATTTCGTGTTATTTCATGTTATCTCATCATATTGCATGTCTGTGAACACCCCAAATTTTTCAAAATTTTGTAAATATTCATTTTTTTCCCTGGCCCTCATTTTCTGAGTAAATTGAGACTATTTTGAGCAAAATTCCAGTTTATTCCTCAGATTTTACTGGAATCAAATCCATTTTTCTATATCTGACTCAATTTTGGATCCAGATCCAGTGTCAAAACCCAAATATGAGCCTTATTATCCAATTTTTAACCAGATTTACAAAAATACCAAAAATAATTTCTGAAAGGCTCAGACAGTCCATCCGGTATCCAATTGGATCCACGGTTCTGTATTTCTCGATTCAAGGTTAAAAACTCAAATATTTCCTCAAAACCCGAATCCAAACCCATTTTATGAAGAAACTTTCAAAATTCAAACCTGAATCCTCAGAAAACTCCTCTTTTGTAAATATTTCTAAAAAATACAAAATAGTTTTTAAATCCCTTATTTTTCCTTAGATTTTAGAGTTTTATTTCAAAAACACCCAAAAAAATAGAAAATATAAAAAAAAACAAAAAAATAAAAATAGAAAAGAAAATACGAAAGAATGGGTTTTAAAAACCCTTCTTTTTGAAAATTGTCTTTGTTAAAACCCCTTTCAAAAAGAACCTATTGAGAGGATCCCTATTTTTAAAAAATTGTCGAACTTCAAAGGACCCCTGTTGCAAAATGTGCAACGGCTTCCTCCCGAGAAACGATCATAGGGGGAAAAAGGGTGGCTCAACCTTCGATTCCCAACCGCCACCTTCCCAATTCTTCTTCTCCCTCTATAAAAAACAGGCATCGAGTAGAGGGGAAGACATCGATCTTTTGCACCATTTTCCACTTCATCGAGGCTGCTCTCACTTCAACCATCCAATCCCTAGCCTTCTTCTTCCCTTAAGGTCTCCCTAGAAGAAGGAAAGCCCCTTTTCCACCTTGCAGCACAAAGTAATCCACAGAAAGGTCGGCCATCCCTGCAGAGCTTCGGTAAGTCCCCCGCCCCTCCCCCCGATCCTAATTTTTCTTCTTGATTTCTCGTTTTGTCCCAATAAACACACACCCTGTAAATTCGATTTGTATATAACAAATCGATTGAACAATGCCATAGTAATGGAATATGTATTCCAACATTTCGATCTTCCTTTCCTTTGGTTTTCTGTTTATAATTTCCGTTTTTCCTGTTTTATTTATCTTTTGATTCTGATTTTCTGTTTGACGTTTTCATTTCCTTTTCCTCCCTTTGATGAATAGCTTCTGAATCTCATTTGGTTTTTCACCATTTTGTTGTTTTAGTTTAGCCTCCTTTACTTCTCACCAGTATTTCTGTTATTTGACTAAGCTCCTGTCACTTCGATTGGGGAGCTCTATTTCATTTTATCACATGCGACTCTCGTTTTGCATTAAGTTGCTATTCGGCCATTTCTACTAGGATTTACCACATACAAATTCTCTTACTAAGTTTCATCGGCTAGTCCCATTCATCGGCTCTGATTTCCCTCATCATCATCATCTATCCCATAGATCAGGATGGTTTGGTCGGATGGACCTACATCCTTGGCGTGGGGTCTGAGTGAATTTATTTTCATTTTATCATATGTTAGTGGTACCAGAAATGTTCCGTCTTCATCCTACATATGTCCTCATCATTCGTGCATGATTTGGCATCATAACATCAATCCTGCATCCATTGTGATACACTGGTCATCCCAGATTGAAAGAAGATCTAGATTCGCCAAGGGCGAATAATATCCTAATTCAATTTCCCTGAGATAGGGCGTTGGTTATTCAGTACTTGACTTTGTTGTAAAATCTCAGCATCATTTCTGTCATTGCATAAGGGTGATGCTAAGTCTCAAATTTGAGGATCGTAGTCATATTCATATATTCATTATGCACCATGGCGCCACACTGTGCATTTACACTGTGCACCTCACCACTCTATTCTGCATCCTGTCTAGGTCTCGATCTTAAACTTTGTCTTCATAACAAATTTTTCTTGCACCATCATGGGCTTTAAGGATATTGGTTATATTACAGGGTTCGGCGTCTATGCATTTTCTCAGTTAAATGACATTTTCCCATTATACTCTCCTAAGCAATCCCATGTATCTGCATATCACTAAGCATCAACATCATCTGCTTATCGGTTATGTATATACCTGCCAAATATCGATCGCTGATACATGTGATTGGGGTGTTCATATTTCATTTTTCTGCTGTAATGATTTAACCATGAATCAACTCAGATTCATAAGGAAATTTGTCGTGAACCCCGGAATTTCCCAAAACTTACTGGGTTATTAGATGAATGGAAGTCATTGCCAATGCCCCTTGGAAATATCAAAGGTGGGTATGTCTTGGCGTATGACTGAAAGACTCAGTAAATTTAGATTTAACAGAGAATGATTTTGCAGAGATCCCTACAGTTTTCTAAAGCTTTTAAAGGGTTGAGATCCCTAACTCCAGGCTTTGATTCTTTGAGGGGTCAAGTCCTCCAAGGTTACTCTGCTAGAATCCCAGGATGGATGTCAAGTTGGTCGGTTGAGATCGACCTGTGGTGAGAATGTGAGCTTGGAACCCCAACTTCATTGGGGATTGACTCATAGCAGGGGTTGTTTTGTGTGATTTAACATGGTAAAACTATGCTGTCTATGCATTTTTGTGATTTTGTATGTTTATTAGAGCATTAATTTCTTTTCTTGTATTATAGGTTTGATTCATTCTACTTCACTCTCCCGTCATCTGCAACTACGAAATCCTTCATTCTGTATGTTTTTCCTTACTAATTTGTGACTGTTGATTGGCATCACTGTTTAATTCCCCTGGTTCCTAATATGTACTATCATGCATCCTACCGCGAAAGACCAGCAAGGGCCATAAAAGTGACTTTTTCATAATTTAGAGAGTTATGACACAAAATTTGCTTTCTTCACCCGCAACAGGGTCTATTCTTGATGATTCAAGAATTTCCAACCTGGTCAATGTCATCCAGCAACATATTTCTCAGAATCCTAATTGAGCTGATGACAATGGGTTCAGAAAAAAATCTAGCCTGAGCTTAGGTTATGTAGGAGGATAGCTATATGTGTTCTAAAAAATCTGAATGCAACGAAGAATCTACTATAGAACACCATGTGACCAAGTGTCTATATACTTCCTGCTCTGAAGCAAAGTTCATATGCCCTGCAAACTTATGGATCGGTTGGTAGGTTTAGAAATATTCAAGTTCCCCTCATCACCTTCATTGAAAATTTCTGTTAGATTCAATATCAGGGAATGTGCATGAGTGAAATATTTTCAGAGTGCCAACATCGAAAATTCTTCATGAATATCAATTTGTTTTCACTGTTACATATAGATTGAGGGTGGCCATGATATAGTGTATTGATCATGGTGATAATGTGATTTGGATTTCATAAGGTGGAACCACCCCGTGTTATGTGCTAAACATGGTTTCTGTTTTGATTTTTTTTTTTAAGTTGAAGGGCTTATCTCCAAATCGTGAGGGAGTTTCATTGATCATTGTATATAATAAGTGGTCATGATAGCGTTGCCATACCTGGCCATTAATTGAAATTTGTTTGGATTATATGCTAAACATCCGACCTGTTTTAAAAACATTGCTATTTCCTCTTTATATTGTCGGGTCCAGAAATGGATTTCAGGATTTCTGAATCGGAACAAGTGCCATCATCTTGAGATTGATTTTGCTATTGGCCTTCTAAACATGTATGAAGATTTGTCTTATGGTCCATTCAAACAGACGCTAGTAGGGCCACACTAGCCCTGTGGAATTTAGCATGTAATTGGATGATAGCTGCTACACTTAGTTCCAGGGAAACCCCCCCCCCTCCCTCCATGCACCTATGGCATTCACCCCACTTACCTGCCACATCATAGGCATGCACGACTGGTATGTTAGCAGCCCATACTCACCTGCCCTCCCTATGCATAACATTACCTTGCAGCATCTATACATTCTGTATTCATGGATTTGCGCCTGTGCATAAGTACAACCAACACCTGCACTTCAGTTTCACAATTGGATCCAACCAGGTATTGTCTTCATCAGCTTGCTGTTAAGGGAAGGTCTACTTCTTCCCTATGGTCTTGATTTGCCTTCCCAGTTAGGATATAACTTGAGCATCACCGATAACACGAGATTACACTTTGGTGTTTTGTATGTTAGCATTTGCATGAAGTATGATCACCATCTCTGCACCCATAAACCAGCCCACTTGTACCTTCCATGTAGTGTTTACAGGTTACCTTCACATGTTAGCACATGTTATATTTCACTCACTGCACCCTTGCCATGGGCACACTCCATGTGTTTAGCACCTTTGCAACTCGCTTCAGCAGCACCTTCATCTGTTATAGATCACACACTGCACCTTGCTTGCTTTACGTATATTTTAGCTTACAATGTCTGTGTATCTGCATATCATTCAATATATGTTACCTCATTGCATTAGCAGCATACGTAAATCACTTAAGCATATGCATCTCACCTTTCGCATAAATATTGTATCTTTACATTACAGGTGCATCATTTACTTAGAATAGGTACAATCATGTGCGTTTCAGTGCCAATTTCCCTTCATATGTTGTATTCTTGTGCTAATTCAAATTTTTTTGCAGGAAAATGTTGATTCCTTTTCTTAAATTAGAAATTTCTCATCTTTTCGAATTTCATTCAATGATATAATAGCTAGACTATAATGAAAAGTTTACATTTCAAGCACTAGATTAGAATGTGTGAGCATGCATATCCTCTAGAAGTGCTTGTTTCATGTTATTTTTCCATTTTATTTCAAAAATTTACGAATGGAAACACGAATGACACGTGCACCATTTTAATAAAAGGTGATTAAATCCTAAGTTGACGATTCACATCAATGACCATAGTCAACGTGTGAACAAAACTTATGGTTTTCATCTTTTATAAAATAACATTGGATCCACACCGGATCTCTTTCAAAAATCATCATATTTTTCTAAATATTTTCTTCTTTTATAAGAGTTATAAATTAACTCAAAATATATATCAATGACCATAGTCAGGATATATTGAGAGTTAATTTCATTTTAAACTCTGTAAAGACACCAAAATGTATTTTATTCTTCACTTGAATTTAAATATGATTATTATATAATATACTTTGTGACCACAGTCAGAAATGTATTATATCTTCAATCTTATTTCAATTCACTTAAAGAATGAAATATGTTTTTTCAAAAACCAAATTTCAAATTCTTTTAATTCATTCATCATTTAAGATAAAATTACATCATATTTTCAAAATTCTTTTCATATTATTTAAAAATCCAAGTGATCTTGAGATAATTCTTCAAACACCTTCTTCATTTCTCAAATTAATTCTTATTTATAAATTCAAACTCATCTTCTTAATTCTATCTCATTTCAAAATTCAAAATTCAATTTCAAAATCCAATTTGACTTTGAAATTTCGAATTCACTTCAATTTCCAAATTCAAAGTTCAATTCAAATTTAAAAATTCAAATTCATTTTCATTTTCAGGATTCAATTTTCAATATCCAAAGTTCAATTTAAAACTTTGGAAATTTCCAGATTCATCTCCTGGTTTTGAAATTCAAGTTTAAAATCAAATTTATTCTTCATTTTCCAAAATCTCCAAAGTTCTATCTAAAGATTGAGTCTTGATTCTCAATTCAAATTCAAGGTTTGAGATTGATTCTGAATCTCAAAATCTGATTTTTTCTAAGTTTAAGCCCACTTTTAAATTCAATTTGAATTTCCAAAATCCAGATCCATCTTCAAAAGTCCCATTTGGATTTTCAAAATCCAATTCCATCTTGGATTCTAGATTTAAAACCCAATTCCACCTTGGATTCAAATTTTCAAATCCAATCTCATCTTAGATTCCAGATTGCAAAATCCAATTCATATTGGATTTCAGATTTAAAATCTAATTCCGTCTTGGATTCCAGATTTCAGGATCCAATTCCATCTAGGGCTCTAGATTTCGGATCTGATTCCATCTAGGATTCCAGATTTCAAAACCAATTCCATTTAGGATTCCAGATTTCAGATTCAAATCCATCTTGGATCCCAGACTTCAGATCAAATTCCAGCTAGGATTTCAGATTTCAGATCAAAATTTCATCTAGGATTCTAGATTTCAAATCGAGTTCCATTTCCATTTCCAATTACTATTTTCAAAACCATTTTCAAATCTATTTCTTAAGTCTAAATCCAAATTAAATTCCTCTTTCAAGTTCTGAAAATAAGATTTCCTTTTTCAGAATCGATCCATTCAAATTCAAAGTCCATTTCGACTTTGAAACTCCATTTTTCTCAAAATTCTATCTCAAGTTTCAAAAATCTCCTTTTCTCCTTATTTCTTCAAATCAAAATCCATTTTTTTTAAACTCTGATTATTCCAAAACTTGAAATTTCAAGTCTCTTTTTCCAGATATATTTCAAGTTCTAAGTTAGATTTAAAATCTAACTTTTTCAAATCAATTTCAACTCTTTTGAATCATTTCTTCACTACATTATCAAATTTATTTTAGAATCACTTGGAAAATCTCAAAATTCTTAAACTATCTTCTCAAAAGCATACATCTTTGCATTGCACAAGCATGATTCTTTGTGCATTTTAGACTTAGAATAAATTCTTAGACAATATTTAGGCAAAGCAAAATGCATAAGTTCGATCCTTGGTTCGATTACCCCTGGTAAATGCGCCAGGAACGATCAAACCTTGTACCGAAGAGCAAATCCCGTCTCTCTATTTTTCCATAAAATTTCAAAACGGAGGCGAGCAATTTCAAAACATTTTAAAAATTAAAGTAAAGTGAGACCTTTGCAAAAGAGTTCCTCTCTTCTTTATTTTTTTTTCTCTCTTCGTTTCTATCTTTTATTCCCCTTCAAAAGGAGAATAGAGGCTAGAAAGGCAAAGAGAAGGAAAAGAGAAGGAAAAGAGGAAACAAAATTTTTTTTTGCAATGATCACAATGTTATTGCATATCATTTTCGAGATCCAGCACTCTGGTTTTTCAAAATCTTTCAATCCAGATTCGAATTTTAAAACTTTTCTTTCGAAATCAATTTAAAAAACCTAGGTTTTAGATTGATATTTGCCATTTACCAACCCCCTGGATCTTATATTCCTTTACTTCAAAATATTTTCTTTAAAAAGCGATCTGGATTCGTTTTAAACTCAAATTTTAACTGACCTCAACTCTTAGATGAGACCCATCTAGGTGGTGTCGCTTCTAGATCCCTTCTTTTTATCCAAATTTCTCAAATTTCAGAGTTTTAGTTGATTTATGACTGTCTTTTCACCTTTTTGAACCTTTTTAAAATTCTATTTTGGTTTTGAACCAGAAGAAGCCTTATCACTTGTCCATTTCCTCCATTTTGGCCAAAATCTTAGAGTTTCAGTTGGACTATGACTCTATCACAAAGTTTCAGTCGGATTAAGACTCTAACTTTCACTTCTATTTTTACCCGTTTTTAAGAAAATCTTTCAAAATCTTTCAAAAAAACCCAAAATCTTAGAGTTTCAGTCGGACTAGGACTTTACCACAGATTTTTAATCGGATTAGGACTTTATCTTTCGTTTCTATTTTTACCTGTTTTAAAAAAAATCTTCAAAATCTTTTGAAATAAGTCAAAATTTTAGAGTTTTAGTTAGATGAGGACTCTGTTCCAGAGTTTCAGTTGGATTAGGACTCTAACCCTGACTTCATCTTTGAGAAAATCTTTCAAAAACTTCTTCATTTATCTTTCAAAAAATCAAATTTCAAAATTTCAGGACTTTATTGTAGAGTTTCAAAATTTTAGGACTTTGCCCCAGAGTTTCAGTCGGTCCAGAACTCTACTATGATTTCATCTTTTTACTTTTATTTCACTTGTTTTTTTAAAATAGACGCAATTCTCAGAGTTTTAAAATTTTGAGACTCTATTCCAGAGTCCCAATCGATTAGGACTCTGACCCTGATTTTGTCATTTTGTTCACTTTTATTAATCTCTGAGAAAATCTTTCAAAATCACTTTGTTTGTCCTTAAAAAACCAATTTAAGAGTTTTAAAATTTTAGGACTCTAGTCAAAAGTTTCAGTTGGTTTAGGACTCTAATTTTCTTGAATTTATTCTCTGCTTTTATTCCTATTTGTTTTAACCTTTATTTTAACCTGTTCAAAAACTCAAATGCGGGGCCCACATACCTGGCACTACATTCGAGAGTTTTTTAATTCATCTAAGACTCGAGTTGATTTAGAATTTTGTTTTTTTACCTTTTATTTTAAACCCTTTTTGAAAATCTTGTTTTTAACACCTTTATTTTCAAACTTTAAAAATCATTTTCTGAAAACTCAAATAGGGCCCACAGTAGGTGGCGCCACATTTGAAAGAGGTTAGTTCAAGTTTGGTTAGTATCCTAATTGAATTAGAATTTCAAAAAGATCAAAATTGATTTTAAAACCTAACATTTATTTTCACTTTTTAAAACCTTATTTTTAAATCTTGAAATTAGGGCTTTTAAAATCAAATGTGGGCCCACAGTAGGTGGCTCCACATTTCCAATTTACAGATCTAAAAAATGATCTCTCATTAGGGAGATTCCATCCGATCAAGTTGATCAAAAATCTGTAAAAGCCTGTGAAAGAAAATTCAACAAATTTCTGATTTTTTATCCAAATGACAAATGAAAACTTAATGAAATTTTCTGAAAATTGATATGCATAAACTAGACATTCTAAGAAGAAAACTCTTTCTAACATATCTAAAAAATAATCTCCCATGAGGGAGATATGAATGCAACAAGTTAGTTTTAAATCAGAATAATGCCTGTAATTGCAAATAGACAAGGTTCTGGCTTCAAATGCAAAAAAAATAAAAATATTCTATAGAAATAAATAAAAAATTACATAAAAAAACTAAACATGCAGATAAAGATCCTTTTTACAAATATAAAAAATGATCTCCCATTAGGGAGATATGACTCTAACAAAATGAGTTAAAAACAAACCCCAAAAAGTGACACAATATAACAAGGTTGTGATTTTTTGCCAAAAATAGATATGAAAACACCATAGAAAGTGATAAAAAATCACATGAAAAAACTAGACTCAATGCTAGAGATTCCTCTTTTTACAGATTTGAAAGATCATCTCTGGTTAGAGAGAAATCACTCCAACAAGTTGGTCTAATTTAAGGAAAAATTCGGACGAGGCAAACAGCAGGGTCTGAATCCCGATTTTTTTGAGGAATCAAACCAACTCAGAATGATCTGATTTTTGTTATAGATCCCCAAAACATACTAATAAAGCTGTGGTAAAAAAATCAGATCAAAATAAAACTTAATTACATGCGAAATGATGAAGGAAAAATGGACCAAAATTGAAAAGATCATCTCAACACAATTGAATGGAATAAAATCTCAAAATTGAATTGATCCAATGATCAAAACGTGAGATCTATCATTCTAGATCATTGATGATAATGAAAATGATATAAAAACATAAATAAAAGCATATAAAATGAAATCAAAGCATTAGGGCATAAATTAAAATTGATTTGACCCATAGAATGTAGAATTTGATCTATTGAAGATCAAATCCTAATTCTAAATGGCTAAAATGAAAATACACAATGTAAATAGCAATTTGAATGGATCAAAACATAGGAAATGAAAATTTACATGAAATTAAACTAGATCTGCATTGTTATTACACGAAATTGAAAGGAAATGCAAGAAAGAAGGGAAGAAAGAGGGGGGGGGAGGATTTTTGAGAAATTAAAGAAAATAGAAAGAAAAAAAAATAAGAAAGAAAGGGAGAGAGATGGCCTACCTTGGGCTTCTTCTTCTTCTTTGCTCCAGCCACCAATGAAAAGGAGGAGAGTTTTCTTCTTTAGAAAACTCGTTCACTCCTAAGTGAAAAAAGGAAGAGAGAGACGAGAAGGGAAGAGAAAAATAACTTTTTTTTGTTCTCTCAATTTCTCAAACTCCAACTTGATGAGAAGAGAGACCCCCAAAGAGTCCATTTATAGTTTGAGAATGGGGTTGGATTTTGCAAAACTTTAGATATGTGACTAAAAATCTCAAGAAGGAGAAGCCAAGCCCATGTGGGCATTTTTCTTTTTTGTAAATGGGCATAAATGCCTTTTTCGAAAAGCTTGGACACATGACACCCATCTTGCACATGGGTGCCCATGTGGCAAAGGGGGGCTCACATGGGGTTGGCGCCAACCCCATGTGGGTCTTTTCCAACTTTGTAAATGGGAAAAATAGCCCTTTGTGAAATCAATTGACACATGACACCCTCTTGCAAGGGGGTGCCTATGTGTGTCTTTTTTTAATTTAATAGATAGGCAAAATGGGATTTTCTTAAAAAATTTGACACATGGCATCACCTTGTAGGTGATGCTCATGTGGGTTTTTAAAGACAAGAGGGGTTTTAAAGTTTTGCAAAAAACTATTTTTATCTTGAATTTAAAAAATGCCAAGTGGTGTCCCTCTTTGAAGGTAATTTTCTTGTTTTTTGAAAATAAAGGAAAAGAGGGATGAAATATGCAAGTGAAAAGATGAATTTTTGGAAATAATTGAACTTTAAAATTCAATTTTTGATTTATAAAATCCGAATTGGGCAAAACCGGATCCAGATTGAAATTTTGCAAAACATTGATTTTGGTTTCTGAAATTTCAAGGATTATTTTGAAATTGGGGGAAATTGGGGATACAAATTGGATTTTGATTTCGAATTTGAAATCCCTAAATTGATTTTGAATAAAAAATGGATTTTGAAATTGGATCTGAATCCATTTTAACATTTTGAAATCCAAACTGAATTTTGAACTACATCCAAGGTATTTTTCGAAGGAATTTTGAAATTCAAAGGTTTGTTTTTGGATTTTGAAGTTAATATTCTTGAAGATATTTTCACACCACCGTCATGCTAATGCCATATTTAATAAGCATTCTGATCTAAAATTGATGAATGTTTCCAAAACACATTTTACACCCATTACTGTGATGGTGAAAAGAATCAAGGAAGTCAAGAATGTTTTGACTAACATGGTGACTGATGATAATTGGGCATTCTATCGTGTTGATGATGTTGCCAAGGCCTAAGAAATTAAGAAATGTATTATTGATGATGAATTTTGGGATAGAGTCATGTACTTTCTTGAGTTTACGTAACCTATTTGAGAAATGCTGAGAGAAGTTGACAAGGATTAGCTCATGCTTTACAAAGTTTATGAAATGTGGGATAATATGATTGAAAAAATTCAAGTTGCAGTTTTCAAGTATGAGGAAAAAGATCTTGCACTGGATTATTATGAATTTTTTAATTATATACATTTAATTTTAGTTAAAAGATGGGATAAAGAAACATTCATTTGTATTACATGGCATATTCTCTCAAAATATTATGCAAAGAAGTGGCAGGAAGGTGGTGTTGATTGTGTCCCTCCAAATTTAGACCCAAAGTTATAAGGCATAGAAATATTTGTATGACAAGACTTTATAGAGAACCACATATTATAAAGCAAGCCACATAAGAGTTTGAAACATTTTCCTCTGAAAGGTTATATGAACAAGCATTAATAACAAGAGAGAATGAAGATATAGATCCTATCACATGGTGGTCAACATATGAATCGAAAACACTTCTTCTCTAACATCTTGCATTGAGATTGTTATCTCAGCCTGCTAGATCATCATGTTGTGAAAGAAATTGGAGCACATATGCCCAAATCCACAACATCAAGAGAAACAAACTCACCAACAAGCATGCAAAGGATTTAGTCTTCGTTCATTAAAACCTTTGATAACTTTCACAAACCAATGACAAATATATGCATTATTATTTAATTTTTATTTTAGTTATTTAACTATTTTGTAGTTCCTTCATCTAAATATGTATGTATTTAATATTTTTAAAATTTAATTGTAATACAGACAAAGATTATCCAAATTTTGAGATGTAAACCCAGATGAGTGTGACTTGGAGGGGGAGCATGATTTCAACACCGCAAACATAGACTTAATTGAGTTTCTTCTTCATCCTTATGCTGAAATTGATAAAGAAGAAAATTATTAGGATCATTACCTTATCATCATATACATTGTGTATGATATATTTTTGGCATGCAATTATGCATTGTTTGTTTCTTTTGTTAGTATAATTTATTTTTTTTTACTTGACTCGTTTGATTGGTATGCAATTTGCTTGACTTGACTTATACTTCCTTATTCATAGTTAATTTGATTTATTGCATGTATTTATTCACGATGAATTGATGATATGATAATTGTTTTATGATATGATAATTATTTTTATTTCATTAGTAATGGTAACTTAAAACTGTTACAATATATATATATATACCATCCCTGCACCCCTACACCCAAGTTTTTTTTAAAGTGCTGCATCATCACACCATCATTTGCACCCACACCTATGTGACATAGTTTGCTACCCTACTTTCATTTATAGATCTACTTGGATTTATCAGGTTTGAGTTTATTGTTGATGATATCTCTTGCTGATGTCACTGTTGACATGGGCCTTCAAAATTGATTTGTTCATGGAAACCAAAAGATCGCAGGCTTATTTTGTTTTGTCTAAGTCCACTTTGTTGTTAAATGTGCAAATAGTATTTGGTGAAAGTATTTTCCAATTAAAGGAAACCACCAACTATTTACAACACGGCGGCACACCAATATGAGCTGCGTCACCTTGTTAGCTGAGGATTAATTGCAATGTGTCAACTCTTGGGTTTTTCAAAAATATTCCACTTAATAATGTATCATCTAACCAACTGATGCTAAGTTGTTAGTAAGTTTGTTGAAGCTTTGAGAAAGATTGGCAACTATTACTAGAAGAGTTTGACCAATGCCCACACAAATCCTCAGCTCCACTCCTAACCAAAGCTAAAATGGATGGACCCATACCCTCTCAAGCAAAAAAGTAAGAGTTACGGGATATGAGAGTCAGCCTTCTTTTGGAATGTTGCTTGCATTTGATAATCATAATATAATGGCCTACGGACAATGTTGTTAAAATTGGTTCAATAGGTGAATCGGTTTCTTAAAAAACCCTTTGAATCTAATCAAACCAAATAGTTTGTGAATCGGTATTTTTTCGCCATAAGATGAGTCATTAGAAATAAAAAAATATTTAAGAAAATATTAAAAATTTCTAACCCTCTTAAAAATATTAAGTAAATATTAAAAAATACTAGTTGAATCAACCCTGAATCGGCCACTTATGAATTGACTTTGGACCAATTCAATCTGAATCGACGGATGCGGGTTGATTCTGACAACATTGCCTACTGCTGCTTGTGGACTTGGACACCTAGTTTGATTTGACAATAGGGTTTAAATAGATGTTTGGTCAATTTAATCTTTTTAAAATTTTTGAATTTAGATTGGGAATTGTAAGTAGCGTATTGGTTGGTCCAGTTATCTCCAAGTATGCTCATGATTAAGATTAACGTGCTCAGGCAAGGTTGTAAGTATATTGTTACCCTTATCAATTGGGCCAATAGTAATATTGTATCCTATCTTAAATTTTTAATAAAAAGTTTTAAACAATTCAAAAAAATCAAGAAAATTCAGAATTTTAGTACAAATTCTAAAAAAATCATATCACATAAAATAATGATGAATTGCACAAAATACAACCATAAAATCACATATGAAGCATTTATGTCTCTATGAGCTGCATAAAACATCATCAAACATCAACTATCTCACAAGAACAATGCAAATTGTTAAATATCTTTCAATTAAGAACATGCCATAAGACTCATACTTCCATACTATATAAACAAAAATATTATGGCAATAGTTGCACTCAATTTTTAATCGGTTTTCACTCCTTAATTGAGTGCCCCATTGACATGCCGGATCATCTTAGGAGTGTGGAGCCTGATTTTTACCTTGTTATAAATCTTTAATTTTCGTTTTTTGAAGAGTAGCTTTGTAATTTTACTTGTAATAAAGATTTTGATACCTTAACCCTGTTTTTTAGTGAAAAAAAATAGTGAAAATGCATTTTTTTAATCTTAACCCACTTCTTTGGGTGAAAAAACAGTGGAAATGCACTTCTAATGGCCTCTAGACAAATGAAGAAGTTGGTCCTCAAAAGGTATTTAAAACCCAAAATAAAAAAAATGGCCTTTTTAAAGTGCGCCAAAGGTGTATTGTACGATACAACACGATACATTGTATCGCGATACAAGTGTGTACCGTATCGTATCGTACCGTAAGATACGACACAATACAGACAACCTTGTGCTCAGGTGTTTGACATCTATCCAGAAGATCATAATTAAACTGAGTTTATAGACCAAAATGGTGTTTCAATTAGGTGTCAAGCACATCGATGCACCAAGCAATTTTTTTAGAAAGATGTATCAAGCAATTTATAACATGGTCAGAACCAGCACCCTATGAGTTTTTTATCACCTTGCATACACACTTTAAAAACTTTAAGTTTTATTGGAAAAAATGTTAAATTGTTCTACTGATTATGATCATGAGAATGTCAACAATTACTACTGAGATTATCAGTAGCACAAAACACAACATATAGAGATCTCTAAAAAAGTTGAGGGCTAATCTGAGCTCAAAACTAAGAGCCAGAAGTGAGCCGGTAATTGTTGTTCATGCAATATAATAGCAAACCAAACCACCAGTGTTTAAATGCCAGAGATCTCCGCTTATCGATATATAACATTCTGGATATTAGCTCTGCTGGGTTGGTTGAGACCTCAATCAGCATACCACTTTCCAATGCACCTATTCTCTAAAGGGGCATTTGTTTCATTCCACCAATCAGAAAAGACTCCATGGGAAAGGCAGCCCATGATGAAAAGGTCATTCCATCTGTTAAAAAATGCATACGTAAATCCATTCACAGGGGGTTGGTGTGTATGGATGTACATAGTAAATGCATGGTCAACGTGGAAAGCAACTCATGATGACTGTGGGTCCAACAGGAAAATGGAGTTGGCATGTTTGTTTCACCTGCATACGTAAATGGAGGGTTTCATATGTAAAGCCCCATTTTCATGTGTAAATTGGGTGAAACAAACGACCTCTAACTATGAGTGGACAACACTGTTAAAGTGACTGGAGTTTGGTGAAATCGCCTCCATGCTGACTAGGAATATATGCTAGCACCAGTGATGTCAATCATCTATGGCAGTAAACAGGGTTCTTTGTTGTTGTGTGACTAAAAATAGTTGTATGCATCTCTGATTATGGGCCCATTCAGTACCACCTCCTTGCCTCCTTCCTGGTTAGGAAATACCAAACACCCATGGTCAATAATCAATAATATTTATACTTGTGTTATTGACCATGATGCTATCTATAATCTTGTATGCTTTTACTTGTTCATGCAAAAGCTTAGGATGCATGATTATTGTGATTGGGCTGAGTCACCAAATTTTGAAGTTTTTTTTTCTCTGAACTTTTCTGTCAATTAGAGGTTCCACTAGTGTAAGTGAATCTCTTTTCTTCTTATTTATTATAGGGATATAGTTTCAATGGAAGCAAACAAACACTTTTTGCCTTTATATAGGTTAGTCTGCCCTTTTGAAAGTTGTGGCTTTAGATTAACCAAATACACGTTTTTAAACTTTTGGAATCTACAGATCTCATGCGAGATGTTTGAATTGATTGAATATTATTGACTCTTCGTGGTGTTATATGCACGTTTGCAGACTACCATTAGAAATGTGTTGTATGTGTCTGGTTAGAGGGCATTTGCAGAAATGACACAGTTGGGACTCCTGTGGCAGTGGAGAGGAAAAGGGAGGATAAGCACTGTTTGGAGAGGGGGAGAGAGTCAATGACGAGGGAAGAAGAAAGAGAGACTGAGACAAGGAAAGGAGCACGTGAGGGCTAGGTGTTTCTGTAGGGGCAGCATACCAAGACCTAACATTCACTCTCATACAATGTTGTGAATAGTGTTAAGGCGTAGTGAGGCATAAGACCCGCTCATGAAGCGAGGCGTAAGGCGTAAGCTTCACAAAAAAGCAACAAATCAATGAATTACTAAATCAATATATAATTAATTAATTAATTAATAAGAACAAAGTAATTTCTGATTAACAGGCCTGATTGTTCAAGAGGAACAGGGGAAGAAGAAAAACGAGGAGGGAAGAAGGGGGAAGAAGAAGGAGAAGAAAAGGAAGTAGGAGGGAAGACAATGTATGTTCACCTATACACACCACACATAATTACATATAAAAAATACAATTACACAATACACACAGCCTGCCACTCACAGGCATAAACACTGTATGTTCACCTACACACACATATATATACAACAACACACAGACTCAACTACATTTATATATACACTACGGTAATACACACACAGTCACTCATCCACATACAAATGCACAGACAATGCTAACAAACAAAGCACATATACACACACAGCATGTTCACCTACATACACATCATATGCACTCATCATAAAGCACACATACACATATATGCATGGCATTCATCAGACACAACACAACTACAGAAAAAAAAAGGAAGAAGAAAGATAGAAAAGAAGAAGAAAGAAAGAAAAGAAACAAAAAGAAAAGAAAAAGAAGGGGAAAAAAGAAAAAAAGAAGAAAGAAAGAAAAAGGAAAAGATGGGAAAAAACAGAAGAAGAAGAAGAAGAATGAAATAACATCCTAAAGATAATAAATTCAAACTTCACCCTATATAATCAGGGGCTTTGGGAGGGTCGTGATCACCAAGTATGGAAAGTATTCAACATCCACCAGCTACGGGCAGAGTCTCAGAAGCTTAGTATCCTTAATGAGGCACAACCCAAAGCGGAATTCTCACAAATCATACCATTAGAACTCATATTCCAACAGAAGAAATCCCCAACAGGCTGGTGGAACTAAAGGGTGGTCAAAACAGGTTGAGAATAACGGATAGGAGCTCGTACTTCCAACTAAATCCTTTCAAAATGACAATAAATAAAACATCAAAATGCTACAATAATTCAAAGTAGCCATCCTATCCGGTAAAAATAACCAAAACGCCCGCATCAACACATGAGAAAATTGCTGCCTTAACAAAATCAACGTAAAATATGAAGCTTAAAGATATCATTGTCTCAAGGAGATCCAAGGGTTGTATGTCTTTGCAATGATGAGTAGAAGTCATATTGTTCTATTTTAGTCTTCATATTCTACTATTGGTGGTATGTTGTTGGAGACAATCCAAACTATACTTTTTTTTTCTTATGATGCAATAAGTCCTAATGTTTTGAAACTTGACCTAGACTCCAAACGATGCATCGCAAAGAGTCATATCATGGTACCACAGGTGCTGGTATACAAAATTATAAGATGCATGGCTGGAGGGCTAAAACAAATTTCACATGAATGAATAATGCAAAGCCTACAAATCATGTTCTGAAAAGGGCACAAAAATTACTTACCCCAGGTCAAAGATCAGCATTTGGAAAAGGATGCATAATTAGCGACAAGCAACTCCACTACAAAAACTGCTAACACCTTCGACCATCGCCATGAAATTCCATTCTGTAAATTGTGATGCATCATATAAAGAAACAAATGTTGTCAGAAACTATATATACAATCAGGAGAAGGAGCATCATGCATGAATTGTAAAAGAGAAAAGCAACCTGAAATTTCTGTTTGGCTACAATGACTGTCATCTAGCTTTCTGGTTTCTAGATTGATTAACATATTCACTGATCAGAGACATATAAGCAGCATAATCCGAAACCAATCCCTTTTCGCAACGGAGTTTCATAAAATCATGCGACCGTCCATTCTTGCAGTGCCCTTCCAAAAGAATGTTGTATGTTACGTCATCCGGTACAACACCCAAGTTAAGCATAGCATTCAGCAGCATGTTTGCATTTTCCATCTGTCCCTGCTTGCAAAGTCCATTCATAAGGACATTATACGTCACAACACCTGGCACAAGCCCTTCGTTCTGCATCTCTTTCAGCAGCTTGAAACCTGCCTTCACGTCACCCTTTTTACAATAGCCGTCAATAACCATTGTATAAGTTGCTTCATCTGGAGTCCGTCCAGACCTTAGCATATCAGCCAAAACCGATCGAGCATCAGACATCCACCCTTGCCTACTAAGCCCACAAATAAGAGTCGTATAAGCCACGTTATCCAATTCAATCCCTTCCCGTGTCATTTCCTTCTTAACTTCAATTGCTTGGTGCAAATTTCCTTGTTTACAGCAACCATCGATCAGAGTTGTATATGTTATCTTATCAGGCTTCAATCCCTTCACACGAATTTGGTCCACCAGGAGCCTTGCCTCTATCAGTTCACCGACCAAACACAGTCCATAGATGAGCGAATTATATGTTACGGTATCTGGTTTTATTCCCATGAGTAACATTTCCTGGAAGATCTCCATAGCCACTCGAATCTTCCCTTCTTTGCAATATCCATCAATCAAGGTAGTGAAAGCAATATGATTCAGGACCAACCCCCTTGCAACCATATCAAGGAACAATTTATGAGCTTCCTCCAACCGACTTTGCTTACAGAGGCCGTTGATTAGGACGCTGTAGGTGACAACATCAGGACAAATCCTAACCTCCAACATGGCACTCATCAGCTCAAAACCTGCCTGCAAATCACCCTTCTTGCAGCAGCCATTGATCAGAGTGTTGAAGGAGACCACCGTTGGGATAAGCCCTCGGCGCCGGACCTCCTCAAGCATGGCCCGTGCCTCTTTGATGCTACCCGCCTTGCACAGAGAATGCATCAACACGTTAAAGGTATTTATAGTAGGGGGAAAGCCGCTATCCAGCATCTCCGAGTAAAAGGCCCAGGAAGCAGTGGGAGAGTTAGACTCGACGATAAGTTTGAGGAGACGATTGCAGGGCTGGAGAGGAAGCGGAAACCCGTACATTTTCATCGATCTCATGCACTGAATCGAATCAGGAAAAAAACCCATATCTATGTAAACATCCATCAAAATGTTGAAGATCGCAGGATGCGGTGGCATGCCTGGAAGGCGTGTATCCATGACGGCCTTGAAGACGGAGGAAGCAGAGTCCTTGCCCTTGCGGGAGACGGCGAACCCAAGGAGAGAGAGAGCTTCTTGGTCCATTCTGTGTAGGCAGAGGAAGTGGACCATGGAGCAATAGGACTGAAGGGTATGCCTGAAGCATTTCTCCTGGCCCAGCCATTTGAAGAAGGACAAGAGATAACCGGGGTGAATGAATGGAGCTTTGGTGTGAATGAGCTGGATTATGTGATCGGGCGTGAGGCAAAGAAGGAGCTTCTTTATAGATGATGAGGCATGGAAGGTGTGGGGATTCTTGTTGTGAAGGAGAGCTGTGATGGAGGTAAGGATGTCATCATCCCGTTGTCCCCGTTGCTGTTGTTGTCGTTGTCGACGCCGTCGTATCTCCTCCTTCTGTGGTGAAGAAGAAACGAACGGAGAGACCAAAGCAGATGGGAAGCGGTGGATTGAGAAACAGATGCTCCGGCAGGGATTAAAAAGCATAATGGCCTTCCAGGAAATTTTCATTTGCTACTTTTTTCAGTCTGCTCCCCACACACTCATGCATCCTGCGATGGGAGGAGAGGAAAAAAAAAAGTTCTTTTATACTCCGTTTGGGAACCCGAGATGAGAGGAAAGGGATGATGTCAATGGGTCGGGTTTGACCCGGATCTGACCGTACCAAACCCTATAGGGTTAAGGTTTGGTGATAAATAAGAAGGCGGACCAGAAAAGTCCGATTGATATATGGAGCCGGGTATGGTTTGTAAAATTTTATACCAAATTTGGGCTTGACCCAAGTTCGAATTAAGATCTGCAATTTTCAATGTAAATATGATAAAAAATATTATTTTAGTAGGTATGGTTCATGTAATCTTTACAGAATTTGGGTATGAGTATGGTTTTACCTGACTTTGAACCAAACTCAATCCATTGACACCCTGGAGTGGAGATTATATTTAACAGGATGTACTTAATACTACTTACCCTGCAGGTGTTTCAGAACACTGTTTTCAGATATAAGAATGGTGTTGAAAGTGGAGATAACATCCTGTGATCACGCAAATTTTTTTCCTTTTATTCATTTTTAGGGGAAGAAAGAAAAAAACTCTCGCAAGGTCTCACTTGACCTTTTATAAAGATATTTTGAAATTACTTGTCTCCCTTTTGAAATTTACGAGAAAATGCGGAGACGAGATTCGCTCATTGGTACGAGGTTCAACCGTTCCTGGCGCCTTTACCAGGGATAATTGAACCAAGGATCAAATTTATGCCTTTGACTTGCCTAAATTTGTCTAAAAAATCATTCTAAGTCCTAAATGTACATAGAATCATGCTTGTGCTATGATTTTGAACTTGAAAATATATATGCCTTTAGAAATGCTTTGAAGATGAAAACTTTTTCAAGAGATTTTGAAATGGATTTGAAAATATCCTTTTAGAAATGACTTTGAAGTTCAGAAATCGATTTTGCCTTGAGAAATTGAAATTTGAAATAAATTTAAAAGTTTGAAATTGAAGGTTTTGAAATTGAATTCAAAGTTAAGAAATTTGAAATATGAATTGATGGAAAATCAAATTTGGAGTTGATTTTTGAATTTAGAATTGAATTCAAAATCAAACTTGGAATTTTGAAATTGCTTTCTTAGAATTGAAATTAAAGATCAGAATTAGATTTGAAGTCTAAAATTGAACTTTGAATTTAAAATCGAAGAGTTGAAATCTGAAATTAAAAATGTAATTGAATTTGAAAATTAAGTCGAGAATAAGAAATTGAAATTGAAAAATTGGAATTTAGAATTGGAAATTCAAAATGAATTTTGAATTTTAATTTGACATAAAACTCGAGAATTGAAATGAAATTAAGAATTGAAATTTGAAAAATAGAAAATTTTGAAATTGACATTTGAATTTGAAAATGAAATTCGAATTTTAGGATTTGAAAATAGAAGATTGAAATTGAATTTGAAAATGGAATTCGAAATTTAGAATTGAAAATTTGAAAGAAAATAGAAAATTGAAATTGAAATTCGAAATTTGGGATTTGAAAAATAGAATATTAGAAATAAAAATAAAAAATTGGAAATTAAAGATGAATATTTGAAATAGGATTTGAAATTGAATAAAATAGAAAATAAGAATTGAAAAATAGATTTGAATTTATGAAAATGGAAATAAAAGATGACTTTAAAATTTTAAATGAAAATTATTTTTGAAAATAATTTCGAAAATCACTTAGAATTTGAAAATAACTTAAAATAATTAAAAAAATGACGCAATTCTATCTTAAATGATGAATGTATTTAAAAGAATTCATTTGAAATTGAAATTAAAATCAAACTTCATTCTTTAATAGAATTAAAATAAGATTAAAACTTTAATATATTCATGACTATGGTCACAAACATATTCTAATTTTAATCTTTATCTAAATTTCAATAAAAAATAAAATCAATTTTTGTGCATTTATAGAATTAAAACAAGATTAAATTTTCGTATATTTATGACTATGGCCACGAATATACTTTGATTTAATATTTATTTTAGATTCTAATAGAGGAAGAAAATGTATTTTGAAATATGATGATCTTTTAAAATGAATTGTATTTTATCAAGGAATAAAATTTTTAAGTATTATTCATATCCCGACTATGGCCGTGAATGCGAACTTTACTTAACATTATTTATCCTTTATTAAATGGTACATGTGACATTCGTATTTCCATAGTGTTTTTAAGAAAAAAAAATATGCAACAAACTAAAATGAAGAAAATTAAACTAAGATCCTCATTCATTTTAAACTAAGCATAAAGTAAATTTTCTCATTAATGCATTATTACAACACTTGAATGAATTACATTAATTGAAAAGAAAAGAAAAGAAAATTCTATAAAATGAACAAACATGTTAGAAAGAAATGTAGGCATTTATGAATTTTCTTCAATTATTGAAAAATTGAAGAAAAATCCAAGATTTGCCTATTTATGCCCCCAAAAATAAAAAAAATCCGTAAACATGTCAAAAAAATATGAAATTTATGTGGATAAACTAAAACTAAAATGAAAAAAAACTCTTTTTATGGATTTTGAAAATAATTTTTTATTAAAGGGGACATATCAAAACAAGTTGAAATGAAGCTTGAGAAATGCTTAAAAGGGAAAAATGATAGTGTTTTGACTTTTGATCAGAATCGAATATGAAAACTTTTTAATTTTTTTTTAAAATTTGGAGAGATAAATTATACATATAAAGGAGAAATATTCAATTTACAGATTTAAAAAATGATCTTCCATAAGGGAGATCTCATCTAATCAAGTTGATCAAAAATCTGTAAAAGCCTGTGAAAGAAATTTCAACAGGTTTTTTATTTTTGATCCGAATGACAAATGAAAAGTTAATAAAAAATTATAAAATTTGATATGCATAAACTAAACATTATAAAAAAAAACTCCTTTTTACAGATCTAAAAAATGATCTTTCATTAGGGAGATATGAATGCAACAAGTTGGTTTTAAGTCAAAATAATGCTTGTAATTGCAAACAGGCAAGATTTTGACTTAAAATGTAAAATAAATAAAAATATTTTATAGAAATGGATAACTATTTACATGACAAAACTAGACATACAGATGGAGATGATCCTTTTTACAGATCTGAAAAATGATCTCCCATTAGAGAGATATCATTGAAACAAAATGGGTTAAAAATTAGACCCTAAAAGTGACACAATAATACATAGTTGCGGTTTTTGGCCAAAAACAAATATCACAATACCATAAAAATTGATGAAAATTTACATTAAGAAACTATACTTAATGATGGAGATTTTCCTTTTTACGTATTTGAAAGATCATCTCTAGTTAGGGATAAATCACTCAAACAAGTTGGTCTAATTTCAGAGAAAATCCGAACGAGGCTAAACAACAGGGTCTAAATCTCAATTCTTTTGAGGCATCAAAACACATCATAATGATCTGATTTTTGGTGTGGATCCCGAAAGCATATTTATGATGAAGTGGTAAAAAACGCAGATCAAAATAAAACTTAATTATATGTGAAATGATGAAGGCAAAAATGGACCAAAATTAAAAATATCATCTAAACATCATTGAATGGAATAAAATCTCAAAATGGATTGATCCAATGATCAAAACGTAAGATCTATCATTCTAGATCATTGATGATAATAAAGTGATATAAAAATATAAAAGAAAGTATATAAAATGAAATTAAAAGCATTGAGGCATACATTGAAATTGATTTTGCCCATAGAATATAGAAATTGATTTATTGAAGTTCAAATCCTAACTCTAAATGGCTAAAATGAAAATGCATAAAGTAAATAGCATTTTGAATGAATCAAAGCATAGAAAATATAAAATGTAGGTGGGGGAAATGGGCAGCATATGAGGGATATATCATAAAATAAGGTGTTGTGGAACCAACGGGTGAAGCATATGCCTGGTGGGTGTTAGATGGTGAGTATTGTGAGATACAGTGAAATAAGTATGGATGACAGTGGTAGCATAGGGTGCAGTGTTAATGAGTGGAGATGCAATGGTGAGTGTAAGTAGAATGTTGTGTGCAATAAAATGTTCAAAGATACAGAATGTGCACATACTACTAAACACAAGTGTTGAATGAATAGGTATATTAAAAATGCAATGGTTGATCAATGCAGGGAGGTGATTAGTGAGGTTGCTAACACATAACAGATAATATCATGAACAACCTTATCATGATTTTACTATGATGTTAAATCTGAAACATAGATACAACAGTAAATCATTAACACAGTGGATCCTTAAAACCATGAGGTTATCAAAATAGTGGATAGCAAGAAGTTTAGACAACATTCATCCGTGACATGTTTGTCATATACCTGACGATTTTGCTGCAAAACATATGACAGGTAGTAATACTCCATTGAATGGCCTCAGATGGTGGAGTAATGTGCAAAAGTGTTAATGAAATAAAAACGAAAAGATGCAAAAAGCACAGGAAAATGACGAATGGAATAAGTGTTGGGCATAAACTAAATGCAATGGATGCATGATGTAGTGAGGGCGACATCTGTAGACACTGATGAGGTAAGGTACTATAACACAGATGATGAGGGCTCAATTTATTATTTTTTTTGTGGTGATTTTAGAGACACGACCAGAGGCTTGTTTTTAACACAACTTTTCCCTATATCTGACCAACCATCTGGCTCTCTTCTTGATCTTCAGAAACTTTACCAGGGTCTCAACCCTCCTTGATTCAGCGGAAACTTCTTGAGCACACCTGAAATTATGATCATTAGTTTTCCATTGACATATCGATGCCATTGACTTCATCATTCTGAACTTCTTGGAGCCAACTATCCAATGATTTCACACTACTTAATCGAACAAAACATCTCAGGCAATCGATGTTCTGTGTAACAGATAGAGTGTATGCAACAATGGATTACTATGGTTTGAATGATGAAGTGGTGATGAGAATTGATAGGATTCACGGCTTGATCTTCAGTTCCTCTCCTCCCATGCCTGTCTCCAGGCCAAATATAGCCATAAAAAATTATACAGATCTCCATGTCTTTCCATTTTAAGCCACTCAGTCAAGACAAGATTAATAAGTTATTTACTTGACTGAGATACAAGTGACTTGGTTTGTTACCAGTCCAACCACAATCCTGTCCATGCCATGTACAAGCTGGGTATTTGATCACTAGTTTCTTCATTTTGTTTTTGTAATAAATTATTCATTTATTTATTATAAAATGATGATTTAAGAGACTATCATGGAGGCAACAATACATGCATCAACTCCTACTAATAGAATATAGCTAACATATGAACATATATATAACTTGTTGGTTGATTAGTCCTACTATGGAAGAGGAGTGTCATGTGAATAGAAAGAGAACCTACTCTGTGACAACTTGTATCAGTATCCAACATATACCACAATAAATGCAACATCAATAAGTGGAAGCCCAAAAAATTGTGCTTAAATAAGATGCAACCAACACCTTCAGTGGCAGCAAAAACAACTGTTGAAGCAAAAAAAAATATTGAGAAGCACGTGACCAAAATCATGTCTCACATCACAGAAGCATTTAAGAAGGGAGATTCATGTGTGCAGTTAGTGGTGAAGAAGTTGAAGGAGCTATCAACTGAGTCTTAGGTTGTTTCTAACATCAATACCCGATTAGAGGAAGCAAAAGATGTGGCCATTTACAGTGGCAGTGGTGAGATAGAGAGGGAGAGTTTGGACACTGTGAGCATCGAAAGGGCGAAGGAGATACCTCAACAAGGAGAGGATACCAAGGTTGAGGTGGAGATTTATGTTGATGGTTCTCACGCAAAGGAGGAGAGTGAGGGTCCTTTTGCAGATGAGAATCTTTAGCAAAATGAGGAGGCTAGGATGGACAATGCGCCTGAGGATCCTCAAGGGGCTGATATAGAGAGACCAAAGAAGGATCCTTAGGAATCTAAGGAGGAGAGTTTGGACACTGTGAGTGTGGGAAGGGCGGAGGAGATACCTCAACAAGGAGAGGATGCCAAGGTTGAGGTGGAGATTTATGTTGATGGTTCTCACCCAAAGGAGGAGAGTGAGAGTCCTTTTGCAGATGAGGATCTTTAGCAAAATGAGGAGGCTAGGATGGATGGTGCACAGAAGGATCCTCAAGGAGCTGATGTAGAGAAACCAAAGAAGGATCCTCAGGAGTCTAAGGAGGTGAAAGATCATCCTTTAGAGGAGCAAGTGCATGCTCTGAGGAAGATGTCACAACAACCAACAATGTCCAATGCTTGTGGACATGTACTTTCTTTATTTGTTATTATGTGCAATATGTTTGTAAGATGTTTGCAATTAATTTCATTGTTACATTCAATCATTGATTAAATTGTCATATATATATATATTTGTTTTGATTCTTGCAATTCAATCTTTAAAATATTATATGTGTGTGTGAAGCATGTATGTAAGATAACTATTTTGAATATTATAATTCTTTAATTAATTTGTCAAATATGTGTGAAACATATTTTTAGAATAACTAATTTGAATATAGATATATTTCATTAAATTTTAAAACTAAGTTTGAATTTCAAATTAATTTTTTTGCTTAGATTATAATTTTAATATAAATTTGAATTGTAAGTTTGGATTTGAATTTTAAATTTGCATTTAAAATTGAATTGTGACTTTAAATTTGAATTTTCATTTAGCTTTTAAATTAAGAATTTGAGTTTAAACTTGAGTTTGCATTGATATTATAAGTTTGGATTTAAATTTTAATTGTGAGTTTGGATTTCAAATGAATTTTACACTATGAATTTTAAATTTTAAACAAAATTTGAATTATGAGTTTAGATTTGAATTGTAATTATGAGCATGGTTCAACACTTAAATGATAAATATGAATTTAAAATAATTTTTAAATTTATATTTGTTTTTTAGTTTTTAATTGAATTAATATATTCAATAATTAAATTATGATATTTGATTGATTCAATTCAATTTCTATTGTGATTTTAGGATCCATAACCTAAAAAAAATGATCCAACAAGCCTTATGGATCAATTTTGCTGGTTTCAAGGAAGCAACTATTAGATCATGTATTTTTTGCCAAAAAAACATGATGTTTAAATGTTTGAATATTTATAAAAAATTTGTGTCATTGATTTTCAAGCCTTGAAATTTTTTGCTTATGCATCACTATCAAATGATTCAAGATTCAATCCTTCTAAAACCAAGCATGTAGATCACATCCTTACAGTTAGATTCAAGGAAAAAAGACAGAAAAACAAACTATGAAAATCTTGGTTCACAATCTAGTTCTCATATTTTAGTGATGATATATATATATATATATATGTGTGTGTGTGTGTGTGTGTGTGTGTGTGTGTGTTGATTGGTAAACATGCACCGGTTAAAGTGTGCACTCATCTTGACCAAATCTTTGACAATTTGACCTAATAGATGTGTTCAACATAGCTCGTTTACTATGTTTGCTAAGGATCACACATTGAATAGTGTCCGTTTTGAAATAAAATCAAGATTTTGGGAGAGAGAGAGTGGACCATTAATGTTTTAGGCCCTTAAAAATCCTTAGAAATTTCAATCACATGACATAGAACCCATTTGTTACTAAATACATCATATAGATCATATATGTAGTTTTTTTTGTTTACCGTCTAATCATCTGATTAAACTAGAGTTATCGAAAGCTTATTAGATATGTGGAAAGTGCGCTCTCCAAACTGCTTCAAAAGCGTGATACTCCTCATGTCCGAAACTTGATGAAATTTTTTATTTTCTTACGCTTCTCCTATGCTTGCCACACACTTCACCCATGGTTCTTATATGTTCTATCACACTTGTTTTCATATTTTTTGTGGTTCCTGTCACGCTCGCCACTCACTTTCCATGTGCTTTCTTTAAATGAAAAATGAATGTATTGCACGACAAAAGATGATATGTTTCTCAAAATGACCAATTTTTGAATTCGCTTAATGTTCAAATTCACAAATTTTTGGTTGTAAAAGAACCTTTTTATCCTTTGCACAAGCAAATTTCCTTCAAATATGCAAACTTCCTTCAAATATGCAAACTTCCTCTCAAATATCTAAATATGCAAATTTCCTCTCAAGAATGAAAATTTTCTCCTAAATATGTGTTTTTTCTCACATTTGAGAATGTCCTCCTACCTGTGCCCCTCTTCGATTTTATTAAAAGGAGGCTTGCATACTTTGGGGACATTCACAAACAAGAGTTGCAAAAGTCCTCAAAATGTACACACCTTTTTTTAACTAAGTACTCACACATTTGCAGATGTCCTAACCTTCGCATATGAATGCTCTCTCACATTTGCGAATGTCCTCAGGCTTGTGCCCCTTACGTGATTTTAGTAAAAAAAGTTAATATATTTTGGAGACCTTTGAAACTCATGGTTACAAATGTCATATTGTATTTGCGAATGTCAGGCAAAGGGCCTCGTGCCTGGTATTTGCAAAAGTGTTGCTAAAGGCAAAAACTTTTAGCAGCACTTCAAAAGCACCACTAAATCCTTTAGCGATGCTTCAAAAGTAGGGGTGTCAATGGGCAGGGTTTGGTTCGGACCCAAGTGGAACGAGACATGGCCCCAATTTTCAGGTATGGTATCGGGTCCGAACCTAGGTCTAATCGAACCCACCTTAAAAGAAACATACCCAGACCCGATAAGAACTACATGAACCAGATCCGAGCTATACCCAGTAAAATAATATATATTTTTATCATTTTTACATTGAAAAATTGCAGGTCTTAATCAAAACTTGGGTCAGGCTCGGGTATGGTATAAAATTTCACAAACTATACCCGACTCTATGTATTAATTAGACCTTTGGGTTTGGACCCGGGTCTTCTTATTTATCACCATACCTGAACCAAGGTTTGGTACAGATCGGGTCCTGGTAAATCTAATCCCTCGACACCCCATTCAAAAGTGCCGCTAAAACCTTTAGGAGAAAATTCACATATTTTGAAGGAAAAACACATATTTAGGAGAAAAACCATCTGTTTGGAAAGAAATTCACATATTTGAGAGGAAATGCACATATTTAGGAGGAAATTCTTACAATTAGAAAAAAATCATATACTTATATATTTGGGAGGAAGTTCGCATATGTAGAGAAAATTTCTTTTGTGCAAAGGATAAAAAGGTTATTTTATAGCCAAAAATTTATGAATTTGGATATCGGGCAGATTTTAAAAATTGTAGAGTATTTTGAAAAACACATCATTTTTAGCGTACAGTACCCCGATTTTCTGTTTGTTAAATTGGTAACCATCATTTTTAAATTTTAACAAAAAATTAATTTGTAGACTTAAAAATCATGAAAATTAAAAATAGTTGTTTTTATTTTACTTTTTATTCACTTATTTGATTCACATATCGCTTTAAAGTTGATTTATGGCTTCTTGCTTCCTATAAATTTTAAAATACCTCACTTTTCACTTTCTCTTCCCTAATTAAGGCCCACCTTTACCTCTTACCACAAAGCATACCATTGTATTGAGCATTTCATGCTGATCATGAATTCACTTTAGCTTGTTCCTCCAAAACCCTCCCTCTCCTTTTTACCGATGTTGAACCTACTGCTTGACAAGGTTTAGGACCCCTCCCCTGAACGATCTCCTGCTTTAGCTAGGATTTCAATACAGATGTGGATATCATTGAATCCAACCTAATCGGATATCATGTCACCTGATTCTAATTCAAATAGAGAAAAGTAAACTGAATCTGGATCCAGCCAGCTAATCAGATATTTTTATATGTAACCAGATTGATTATCGGTCAAATTCAGCTTAAGATTCAGATTTGGATGCAAGACTGAACAAAGAATTACAATCCGATCATTAATTAGGCAAAATCTGATTTACCAAATCCAACTAAACAGATTCATGTTAGGTCAGATATTGGAATCGAATCAATCTGCTAACGTCCGTAAACATACTAAAGCTAAGAGTTAAAGTGAATGAAAAAATGGTGAAATTTGTCACAAATTGAGCGCTAGGCGAAAGACCTAAACACAAAAAGGGCACCATGACAAAGCAGCACGCTCATGATCGACCTCATCTCAAGCTTTCTTTCACGCGCATCCACACAGGCATCTTAAGGTCAAAAGTGAATCATGGGAAATCACGTTTAGTCAGGTTATTGCTTCAGCATCTCAAAACATACAAGATGAACCAACAAGCTACACCAAAGAGAAATTAAATTACCATCTCACGGTTTTTGATACATAAATCTCACAAAAGGAGCCCCTTTGACAGGATTAGGAGCTCTTTTGGCCAACAATTTACAATGGAACGGGGGAAAACATGAGAGGGAAATTTACAACACCAATCATTGGAAATTTTCACAGACCTGAAATAAGCAGGTAAACTAAACATACACTATCGATAATTCACATGGGACACAAACATCTTAGTAGCATCAGAGCTCAGAGAGGATAGCTGGTATATAATGTGATAACTCAGCGGTGAGTGTTTGGAACCCATTGACGAGCTGTGTGTGGAAATCTTGATCCTCTTCCCCTATTAACCTGGAGTGGACTCGAATAGCACGCTTGCAGACAGCCATAAATTCAAGTAGAGCTGCAATAAGTTGTTGTAACTCCTGCGACCTGAGCCTAGTTGTTGGTTCACCAGACAAAAATGCCGTACACACACCTAAGACCCCACTATTCACCTGAACACAAGATGAAACATTCATATAAGCAGCAGGCAATTTCAACAGACAAGCAAGTAAACAACAACAATTACAGAAGCGCACCTGAACTGCAACACTGCCTTGGAGTATTCGTTGCAGACTTTGAAGTCGTGGAAGTTGGTCACCATCAGAACTACGGGGCTCTTCAAGCTCATTCCGTAGTGCTGCAGTCCTGGTTTCAATCATTCCAATGGCATTTTCCACTGGAGAAAACTCCAGAGATTCTGACTTCACCACAAGAAGGCGGTTCACTAGAGCAGGGAATGAGCCCTCAGTTTGGAGGACGGTCCGCCTCTTCCACTGATCTTCCAGCCCTCCTTGTGTCTTACCATTTTTGGTAAAGGGTGTGTCAAACAAGAAACGATCAAAAACGCGAGCACGCGCAATTCCAGTAGAAAGAGAAAATATCCTCTCCCTCCTGCTGCCCAGATCTTCATCTTCCATGACTGGGTCCACCGCTGTTATCTGCAGATAGCAAACACCTGGCTGCAGCTCATCTTTATTGACCTGTCTAGAGTCGGGTATTATATGTAAAGTGTGACTGCCATCCATTCTTGATTCATAGATGTGACTAAGTTTTGCCATTATATCACCAAGACGTACATCTCGTGCCTCCCTGTACACATACTCCTTTCTATCCAGCTTCCCAAACCGTTCCCCATAGAATCCAACTCTATAGTAAGTAGCATCCATAAAGGGTATTGGGCTTGATTCCTGCTCAAGAATTGATTCGTAGATATTGGTGAGAGATGTGTGGCATTTTGCTAGTTGTCCAAATGCCCGTCTACTCTTGTAAACCGGAATGATGAGTTCCAAGATGCTTGCACAGAAATGATACAACTCTGCCTGAGAGAAGAGCTTGTTTGCAAGTTGCAAGTATTTTACAGCAGAGTCAACAGTAAGTTTGGATGCACCATATCCTTCCACTTCAGCAGCAGATGCTTCAGCAGAAATCGCATTACTGACCATAGGGCAGATCCTACGTAGAGCAGCTACATGATCCCTACTCCAGACAGCATCATTCCTCCCTACAAGAGCCTACAATAAGCACCCCAGAGATGATAAGTAGACATGAAACATGCCTTTGCAAGTATATACATGATTGGCATTCACCTGCATAATAACACCAGCAACAGCAACAGCACACTGTGCAGCCTCCGCCCAAGACTGCATCTCCTGATGGGCATCACATAAATGCAGTAGCCACATAATGTGAAGATCTGGAACATGGGCATAAGCAACTGCAAGTCTATGGAAGCTTTCTGCTGTTGCATATTTATCCACTGCCATCACAGATGCCTAACAGATAATCGGCAAAACCTGGTGGTTAGCTATTTAAATTATTGAGATCTATCTCACAAAAATTGCTATTTTCAAAGGCCGATACATTCCTGAAAAGATGTGACAATCTCAAAATATCACATATTTTGAGAATATCACATTTTATCCTGATATTAACACGATAAATTGCCGAGATTTTCCATAGAATGCTATTCGTGACATTGAGATAACTGGAAAAAGAAAGGACACTAACTACAGGCACATACCAAAAGAGCATGCTCCAGGCCAGCATCAAGAGCCTGAAGTAAACTATCAGACAGCTGCTTCACCTCCAACCAGGACCAACGGTTCTCCACAAAGCCATCAGGTACTGCCTCAAGAGCATCTTCAAGAAGACCACACTCTCTTAATAGCTCACGAGTCCTATCCTCATTAGCCATTTCCTCCAATGATTTCCTAAGACGCCGTGCTTCCTCACTCTCTTCAAGTGAACCATCAGATTTCATCTGAGTGACTTGAACATCAGACATCAGCTCAGATAAAGTAATTGTCAACATGACCCGGAGACGTGTTGTATGCATAAAATAACAGAACGAACTCTGAAAAAGAAAAAGAAAGACAAATTATGCCAGCCTTCTAGCACAACAAATTGTAACATCAAACTGTGGCAACTAGAGTTACCCTGACAAGAATTTGAAGTCCAACAACTGCCCTTTTCCTTATCGAATCATTTCGAAAAACAGCAAGACGGAGCAGATGGAATGCAACTTGCTTCAGAAATCGGTCATTTTCCCTAGACATCAGTGTTGCTCCATGAAGACTGAAGATATTGTTAAATACAGGTACTAGAGCTTTCCAGAAAGCTAATGGTTGGCTGCGGGAAAACAAACTCATAATCAAAGATGTAATGCAGTCCAACTTCCCATAATCTGTAGCAATGCTGTGAGATGCTGCAGCTACAGAAATTTTTTCGGTTATCTCCAGAACTTGAAGACTAACAGCTGCACTTAAATTTTCCTCCCAGAGTTCCTGAATAAAATGTCCAAAAGTAAAAAGTCAACTTTAAGCACCATTAACAAACATCCTAAAGAGAAATATAAATGAACAATAACGAAAATAACACCAACCAGCTTTTGTCTCAATATTGGATGTAGAGACTCTCTCAATGCTCTAGTAGAAGCTCCAATCCTTGAAGATTGAGCCTGCGCAAGAGCTTCCCTTAGAGAGTAAGGTTGACTTGGTGAACTTAAGTGGGGACTGACTCTCTGCCACAAATAGCCACCCTCTGGTGTAGCCTGAGGCTGTATCACATGATCTAAATATTAGTTTCCAATGAACTGGGAAAAAATCAACAATTCAAGATGATATTCAGACAGACTGGATGTACTTTAATTGTAAGCTCATTGCTGACTCCTATCACTAAAGAATGCTTACTGTGGTAAACCATTAATACAAATTTCTGTCTGGGTGGTGACTCGATACCAATAACTATAATTTCCTTATATGTCTCAACAATCTTTATAGGGATAGGAGTCAGCAAGTCACTCAAGAAAACTGTATATACTGAAAATACATGTCTACATTTTAAAGAAGATAATCAAGAGAAAAATAAAATGATATAAGATGTATGAACGCACAAAGTTCAGAAAGGTTTGGTTTGGATATACAAAAAGAAGAATTTGGCATGACATACACCCTCCAGAAGATTCTGAAAGGTCACAAATTTGAACATGTAAGGGCTCAATAAAAGACACTCCTAGTAGCCATACAGTATTTGCAATTGAATGCAACACATTTTTTTTTCTGTTATTTGTACATTTTTCTATCAGCATCCTGCATTAACTATATTATGTGATATTGTGCCCTTCAAATTCTTTATGTAAAGGCATTGGTCCAGCACTCATGTCCTTGAGTGCCTCATCTGTTGCGACATCTGATCTACCTTGTGTTTAAATATGTATTTCCCACATGCGCGCACACACACACACTATATATAGATATAGATATATAGCATCGAGAAGGGTAAAATTATGTATTCGTAAAGCCTTATATGGGCTTATGCTCCAAAGACTTGGTATGATAGATTCAATGGTGTAATGTTAGATCTTAGTTTTAAATCTTGTTATAATGGCAACTTTTTTGTAAGATCTACAAACTCAGATATTATTATTTTATTACTTTACATAGATGATATGATCATTTCTGACAATGACAAAAAAGGAGTAGAACAAATCAAAACCTATGTCACATGGGTGCGGGTGCGGCGCAATTTTAAAATTTTTGGAAACGGGGACGCGGCTATATATATATATATATATATATTATTTTTTTAAAAAGTGCACAGCTGTGACTGTGTCTGTGGTTGTGCACAATCACAGTTTGTGACTGCAACACAGTCGCACTGTGCACAACACTGTGCAATGTGACTGTGCACTGACTCTTTTTATATTTTTTTTAAATAAAAAATATAAAAAAATCGTTTTTTAGGGACAAATGGACATTTTTGGATTCAGTCAAAGTTGACCGAGTCCAAAATGTGGACGGACTCAGCCTCGACTCGTTGACCGAGTCCGACTCGGCGTTGACCGAGTCTGAAGCCGCACCCGTGTCCGCACCCGTGTCGGGGCATGTCGACTCGGGTGCAGCACCTCCCTAGCCGAGTCCGTGTGACTTAGATCAAAACCATGCTTAAAGAAATTTTTGACATGACTGACCTTGGTTTTTTAATATATTTTTTAGGCATTGAAGTTGCTTACTCTCCAAGGGGTACATTCTATATCAAATGGAGTTTGCAGCATATTGTTGCTCGATCAAGAATCACTGATGATAAAAGAGAAGTTATTAATGCAAAGATGAGAGTCGAAGATGAGATTTTATTGAAAGACACAACTCCATATAAACAACTTATTGGCCCTCTAACTTACTTGTCCATCACTCGACTTGATATTGCTCATGTTGTTTACAACGAAGTTGATTCCAGCATGCGTCAAAGAGAGTCCACAAGAGTGTGGTGTTGAAGATCGTCATATACATAAAGAATACTATTACAAAAAGAGTTTTTCTTGTCCTCATCTTTTTCATTGAATTTGATTGCATATACAGACTCTGATTGGAGAGGAAAATTTGATAACCACCACTCAACTACTAGGTTTTGGGTATTTTTAGGTGATTCTCTTATTTCATGGCGATACAAAAAGCAACAGAAGGTATCTTTGTCTTCCACAAAGGCCGATAATGTATATAAATGGGCATTTCACCCATTATTTGTTATGCTTCTAGTGAGCATTTTATTAATACAAATTATATTTTTTATGTGTTGGCCTTCTTGGTGATTTGTGTTTTGTGCCTTCATGCATTTGTATTAGCCCCTAGTGGCTTGTGCTTGGCCTTAGTGCCTACTTATATTTCTTCTTATTGTTCCATTACACCTTGTACTTTACTAGTGTTAGTGACATCATTCTTCTCTTGTATTCTTGATGAACTTTAGGGCTTCCATCTTTGATAACATGACTAAGGTTGTTTCCAACATTCTAGTACCCATTTTCATCTACAAAAAGCTACTTTTTTTGTCCAATAGGCAAAATGAGGCAACAACCTCCATGGGATTAGAATCCACCCTTGGTTCCGATAGTGCATCCTAACTATACAGCTATCAAATTCGACCCAACATCACAGAAGAGATTGGCTATGACATCTTGAATGACAAGAAGTTAAGATTTCTCCAACCATAGAATACCAGCAAATTTCAATTTGTGATGTACTGAACTTTCTGATACTAAGGTCTTAAATCAATTATGGGATTGGCTTTTCAGTACACCATCCATGCATATCCACACAAAGATATCAACAGAAATAACACCTTTTGGTAAAAGAAAATGACATTAGCAGAAAATGCAAAGTTACAATCATCATAATGCCTACTTTCCACAAAAACACCTGAATTGTCATAAATAAAAACTAGCCCAAAACCAGTGATCTTGGGACAAAAAAATACTTACTCGAACTTCTTGCCGAGAGGCCTCAGCCAAATAGCTGTTGATTGCTGGAGAAAGCCTGTCTGAATACCTTGGGGACAGAGGTCCTTCTCCATCAGGACTTCGAGAACTAGATCCCATAAGCATGCTATCTGCTGCTTTCCTATGCTGATAACACATTATAGGGGGGAAACAGAAGGCATTACACATGGCATCAGACTGCTTTATATAGCAAACAAAGGGCAAAACGGATGGTTTTAACTTTCAAGTTACTCTGATTATGTTAACAAATTGTTACATGCAACCAATGTAGCAGTGCACATAGTAATATATTCCTTATTCAATAACTTTAACCCATCCCAAAGCATATAAATCTTGCTACCTATAGATCAATACACACACGCACCTCAAAAAGGACAAGGCATTCTTCAAGGAGCTTGAAAAATAGTCTGGTTCTAGCAATGCTCTGTTGCCAAGCCTTAAGAAGGGATGCATCATCCAGGTTACGAATAATTTGCAGTATAACAATTAGAACTTCACGCTTTTCAGCTGCACTCAAGTTATAGTACACTGGCATCTCATCTAGTATCTGTGAATGAAGCACAATTAGAACAAAATTAAATTGAAACATGACACATGAAAGTTCTTCACTTCGAGAGTTTGTTAATATCATACACAGAACTTTTCTCTTTTTAATAAGTGAAAAAGATTTAGTTAAATTCTGAAACTTAAATGTTTCTCAGAAACGGGAAAGTCCAACCACACAATATTGAAAAGGGAGCCACAAAAAATATGAAATGGGAATACGCATGAAAGGTACTGAAGATGGAAATACTTTTCCTCATAATGAAATTATATGGAAAGAAATCCAGAGTATGTCAGACAACTGAAGACATCCAACACAAGATCTGCTCCATCATGTCACATTCATGACAATCAAACACCATCCACATTTGGCTGTTCTTGACGGACAGCATCATGATTATGCATACATGTCATGGGAATCTGAATATCTATTGTAATGAAATCAAGAAGCCTCTACATACCTCATACAAAAGGCACAGAGCAAATCCTCAAAGAGGTATAAACACAAAAGCCACTTAAGGGCTAATCAAGAACACTCAAACATAAAAAAATATATTCTTCATTGATGAATAAATGCACACAAAATGCATTGAATACAAAGGACTCAAGGTCCCATATTTATACACAAAAGAGAGTGAGGAGCTCCCAATATAGCTGTCGGGGGCTCCCCAACGGCTAGAAATCTAGTCGTTGGGAGCTCCCAACAGCTATATTGAGGTTATATTGTCAAGGGCATTATATTGTCAATAACAATTGTAGAAGATGCACCAAACCCTAGATAGATAGATATAGAGAGAGAGAGAGAGAGAGAGAGACGGCTGCACAGGAAGAGAGGACTCGATACTTGTTATTAGGGTCTCTCTCTATGTTAAATAGAGAGAGGCTTAAAGAAATAATTACAGCCAAGTCCATAATAAAGGCAAAATTACAAATAGCATTAAATATAAAAGAACGTCACTTAAAACCACCCGTCTTCAACACTCCCCCTCAAGCTGGAGCATAGATATCAATCATGCTCAGCTTGTCACAACATTTTGAGAAATTTGGTCTAGCAAGAGGTTTTGTAAACATATCTGCAACTTGGTCTTCCGACTTTAGATATCTGGCAGTGATATGACCAGCTTGAACCATATCCCTTACATAGTGGCAATCAACCTCAGTGTGCTTTGTTCTCTCATGAAATACAGAATTGTTCGCTATATATGTTGCAGATTTGTTACCGCCATTAGAGTGGCTTCGGCCAAAAAATTTTTGAAACATTTTTTTAAATGAGACTGTCCTAGCGGTTTCAACAATGTGTCAATATTTTCTTTCAGCCAACATATTTTGTTGAGGGGTACAAGGACAAGATTTTTAATGAACTATTCTTTATTGATCAAGGTAATTTTTGAAATCATTAGATAGGAATTCACCACCAGAATCGGTTCTAAAATTTTTAATGGAGGCTTAAATTGATTTTTGACATAGCTATAAAATTTTTGGAAACAACAAAATACTTCGGATTTGAGTCTAGGAAAATAAATCCATGTATGTCTAGTAAAGTTATCCACAAATATCACATAGTAGGATATACCTCCTTTAGACATGATTGGCATCGATCCCCATACATCCAAATGTATCAATTCAAAAGGTTTTTCAAAAATAAAATGGCTAGTTCTAAAAGGTAGTGATTTCATTTTGCCAAGAATACAATCCTCACAAAACAAATCTTTTTCATTACAATTTTTAAGAAATGAAAACAAATACAATTTTGAGATACTGTAATATCATTCTCCTATGTCAATTTTCAATATCATTCTTTTCAACAAAATTACAAAAAGTTTGATTTGATAATCTCCTATGCCAATTTTCAATATCATTCTTTTCAACAAAATTGCAAAAAGTTTGTTTTGACAATTCTAATTTGGCGATGTAGTAGAGATCACCTTTTCTATGGTGCACCCAATTGGCTTCTCGAACCGAATATCCTGTACCAAGCAACCATTAGATAAAAAGGTAATTTTACATCCACGATAAGTTATTTGAGAAACGGATAGGAAATTTAAATTTAGTTTTGGTACAACTCTAATGTTTAGAACAAAGAAATTTTGGCCATTTTCAATGTATCAAAACTTTTGATTTTTAAAGAGGTTCCATCAGCTATTGAGACATAAGAATCTTTCAAATTATTTTGACATTCAGATAATATGGACTCATTAGGAGTCATTGAAACGAAATACTAAAATCAGGAATCCAAGAAGTCTTACTGGGACCCACACAAGTGGAGCCGGTCGTACCAAAAAGGGAAAATGATTGGCTATTGAGTACTGGTGTTAAAACCTCCATAATTTGAGCAAGGGACATGCCTCTAACATTTTTGGAGCTTTGATCAACATACCCTCTCTCGAATGATGACCCTATAGAGGCCACTCTTTTGTCTTCTCTTCTCATTTTAGGACAAAAAGGCTTGATGTGTCACGGTTCATTACAAAAGTGACATATGACTTTCTTTTTGAAATCATAATCATTTGAATTCTTCCGAAAATGTGAAAGTTTGTACATCCTTGCATGCTTTTTGGGCCTTGACATAGCAAGCACAAATTCATCGTCTTTGGAGAAAGAAGATTTCTTTAATATATTTTCTTTAATAGTCAATTCTTCTAGAATTTCAACTATGGTAGAAACACCACTATAAAGGAGAGCCGCTTTGGTACCCTCAAATTCAGGTCTAAGCCCATTAACAAATTGGTAGAAGTGCAACATTTTGAATTAATTTTTACGGAGTTCTTCGTCTTGAGGACAGTGACACTTAGTGATGCAGAGCATCCTGAAGATCCAAACATTGAAGACAAGTTGAATTCAAATCCAACTCACCAGACCCGATCCAGGATGTGATCCATTGCAGATCCAATCGTGCAGGATTATCTGAGTCAATTGAATCTCCGAGAACCCAAATCCGTTTTGAATGTTGTATTTAAATTTCTGAGATATTTTGCATTTATCTGTTAAGAGATTGTTTTTTATTTTTCGATACCATTTTGTCAAATTAAAGAATCATATTAAATATTTTTTTATTATTTTTTAAAGTGCCGAATTCTACGGATCCAGATAGTTCTAGTACCCTATAGGATTTTTTTGTGGTACTAGAGGATGTATGGAGATCCAGGGTAGTTTTATTTTTTTATCGCATGTTTTGTTTGTGGGTCCAGTTCATTGGGTGTTTGGATCTTGCCCAAGATCCAAACCCATTTTGACTCATAGGTGGCGCCACCCTTGTGTGGACTACTTTAGTCCTCAATTTGAATTCTCTTTTGACCATGAAAGTCAAATGTAGTTGTTGAAAGAGAATTCAATATGCAACACAAAAATAGGTGATTCAAACCTTGGAATGGAGGAAGCCTTGGAAAGGCCCTCCCTCCCTTTATGACACTCCTCTTTTGGACTTTAAGAGTCCAAGGGGGTGTGGGTGTGTGTGGGTGTGGGTGGGGGGGGGGGGGCTTTTTTTTTGTTAAAAAAAATGTGAGAAAGAAAGGTTGGGAAAAATCGTGAATGTGAAGTGCTCTTCATGCTTGAAGCAAGTTCAGAGAAAGCAAGAGGAATCATTGCTAGTTCATCTTGGTGGAGTTGCATTTCTTGAGTGATTGGTCGAGCCAGTTGTAATAACCTTAATTTTTTACAATTATTTGTTTAAAATTATTTAAAAATAATGGGTATTTTTCTAAATTTGGGCCTCGGATCCGTTACCGTTATCGAATCCATAAAAGAATCCGTAAATAACCCATGATGGGGTGTTAAATTATACTTATAATATTAATTTTTAATTAAAATAAATAATTAATAGTATTTATAAGAAAATAAATAAACAATTTTGGGTGCATAGGGTCGGACCCACAGTTGGATCCGAACGGATCCAACTGAGGATCCGTCACTCGTAGGCAAACCAGGTCCATTTTAATAATGGACCCAGCGTCGCGGGTCGCGGGTTTGGACCCAAACCCAATTTCAATTATAAAGGGGGGGCGTTAAAACAGGATCGTGCTTAGGGCACGATTCTTGTTTTCAAGAATCCGAAACAAGAAAGGGGCAGGAGGGGGGTTACGCAGGGCGTAACCGACCCCGCGCCTCTCGACAGAGGAGGGGGTTTGGGCCAATAAAGGGGGAGTGGAGAGGGAGGTCTTGCCCTCTCTCTCTCTCTCTCTCTCTCTCTCTCTCTCTCTCTCTCTCTCTCTCTCTCTCTCTCTCTCTCTCGGTGAGCGCACGCCAGAGGGCAAAACGCCACCGTCAAACAACGTGGGCCACCGGCTGCCATTGAAGGCCACAACGAGTAGCCCTGTCACGAGGAGCGTCAGCCACGGCCCTGCCTTCGCTTCTGCAGCCTCCGATCGCCGGAAAAGCTTCAAAAAGGTATTGTTCTTCTCTGAACCTGGGTGAGGAATCGAACAAGGGTTCGATTCCGTGCGATGATTTAAGATGGGTTATTGGGAATCCTTCTTAGGGCTATTCTTTTTCTCAAGAATCATAGGGGTGAACCGTGGATTACTCTCCTTAGATCGATTTCCCCTTTTTAAGAGGGAAAAATTTATGTATGCCAATGAATCCAACTGATTTTCTTTCTTGATTGAAATCTTGGTTTCTATTTGAAATTAAAACTGCTGTCTTAATTTGGGTATCGTATTCTTGGGTTGAATACACGAATTCATGTTCGGTTTATGTTCTGGGTGATTGCAATTGTAATAGTTTAGAAAACAAAATTCATGATATCACACTCTATAATTCAAAACTATCACTTCAAGATTTCGGTAGTAGCCTAGAATTTCCTGACATGTATAGACAAATAAGATGGGTTATCAGAAGGCAAGATTTCATTTAAAAATGATATATAGTATTAAGTCTAGCCAGCTAGCGATCTCAAGGCAGTATCTGGCCTGCGTGGGCATGCTTTCGCTTGGGATGTGTTTACTGGTAGTATTAAGGTTTATATGTGAATAAGAAATCTGAATTGATTGAACCTAAAATGAACCGTATCCAATACTTCACCCATGTGGAACAACGTCCTTGCATACATTTCAGAGATTTTGATCCATTTATCTTTTAGGTGTTTTTTTTCTGTTAATGGTTTGTCTATATGTAAGAAATCTTAAAGGAGTGGTCTTATAGTTCGTAACTTTGTCTGACTGTTTTTGAACTAAAATTAGTGAGTCTAATATTAGCATCCAATACTTCTGTCACCTTAGACAGAATACTCGATATGAATGAGTAGTCTCAGAGCTTAACTATCATCCAACTTGACTGATTCTAAAGTGAATGGCAATTGACATTAAGGCTGGGATTGAACTTGTGTATCTTTTTAGAAACAAAACTATTTTTCCCTTACTGAATAGCCTTAATAAAAATTTTGCTGGGAATGGACTAGTTAGGAACCCACTTATCTTTAGGCTGTATTACTACGACATAGGAATAAAAATTCTGTTGTAAAACTGGGTGTTGTATGGGGGTTGTATGAATGCGGCAATAGGGATATGAATAGCTTGAATGTTTGCTGGTATACATGCATTAGATTAATTATGTTCGAAATGGTCCGCCCTACGTACCATGCAAATTTTATGCTTGATATGCTTGCTTTACCTGCTCATGTCAGAGGGTTATTAATTCTATCCCTGTAGCATATATATATATATACATGTCTTAGTTACTATTGTCCGGGCTGATTTCCATACATTTTCGTAGTCAACTGAATGATGTTAATCGGATTTCCTATTTTCATAAATGGATATACACAATCCTAAACTATTAAAGCATGAGTAGTGTGATATACTTCTGCTAGGTACATGAATTATTAAGGTCCGACAGTATCTTGCATGCATTACCTAATGTGTTGTTGTAGGTTGTCTATTGGTATAAGTTGGTGCTTGAGTGTGGTTTAAGCTCAAAATTTGTAAGATGCAGCGTTGGATCATTGAAACATAACCTGAAATTTGTCAGTTGTTTATAATAGTGTTCATTTTATACTGTTTAAGAAGGATGGACACATAAAACCGAATTTTACACATACTGTGAGTTGCCTTTTGTCTCTAGCTGAACATTATATTCTTGTTCAGAATTCTATGAGTGGGTTAAAGGCTGGTATATTGGTTGTCATGGATGTGTACGATTTAAATTCTGATATGAATAAAGGAAAATCTTGAAACCTACACACACTTATCTATGTGTCAAGAACAGGTTGGAATGTTATTTCTAAGAAGGTTATGTAACTGTTATTGTTATGATTATGGTACTTGTGAGTGTGAGCATGATTCAGTTATTGGTAATTCTTCTTGAACATGTATGCTTGATTTATTATGTGAAATGGTACATGTGCATTCACACACTCAAAGGAAACATGGATTGGTTAATACCCGTATGTGATGTAGGTAACACACACATAGTGAGAATGCATATGATTGATAAATAACATGCATATGATTGGTTTATGATTGCATGGGTGCACATGCTTTTAGTATCATTGGCCTAGTGTTATGAATGAAAGACTAATTTGGTTTATCATGTGATGCACTGATGACCTAAATGGACCATCATCGGCCTAGAGAGCCGTGGGTTTGGTTTCTTATCACATACGTTTTTTACTGCATCACTTAAACCACATAAGATGGTTTGGCACATTACTACACTCTTCTACTGGTTTATACGGGCTGGAGTCCCGAATGGGTCGCAAGGGAGGATGCGGGTTTTCACTTTACTTTTGCATATGGTGTTGCAAATTTAAAGAATTAACTTTAATAAAAATATAATGAATTGGATAGAAATGATTGGAGGAAAAGGATTCATGTGGAAGACCCAAAATGAATTTCTTTTTTGGTTCATATCGCTGACCCCAATTGTTTTGGGATGAAGGCGTAGTTGTTGTTGTTGTTGTTGTTGTTGTTGTTGTAAAAATATAATGAATAAGAACAGTGTAATATCCATTCTGGGATATCTCATCTGGAGTATGAGAATCTTAGAGATCCGGTCTTGGGGAGACTGTGAGGATACAAAAACTCCGTGTGCTGTAATCTTGTCCCTTGAACCCGATATTGAGGTTCTTTCTCCTTGTCACGGTTTTAGGAAGAGTCCGCCACTTTACCCGGGAGTGGTGTGTTTGACACAGCTGTTGTTTATGGTACCAAGGAAGTGACACATGTGGGTGTGGGGTGGCCCTTGTGTCCCCGACATTAGATGTGGAGGTCTAATGTTCCGAAGGTGATTCTGTCGAGGGCTAAGTTAGAACCCAGTAATAAAATACAAATTGTGTGCTAAGCTACCCTGGGAACCTACTTGACCTCGAGGATTGTACCCGTTTGGTGTATCCACGGGCAACAGTAATTAAAAAGAGGAACTTAAAGCTGCGTGAATTTAATAGGGCATGCATATGAAAAGATGAAACTTAAATGAAAGATAACAGAAGAAATCATGCATTGCACATAATCATGCATTTTCCTGTTATGCATTAGACCATGCATGTTTGAATCATTCTCTATATCATGACATGATTTGGTGGTAGCATATGATTTACTTCTTGAAATCATGCTGCAATGTTTGGTTATTTAGTTCTTGATATATGGTTCTGCTTTAATGTTATTGATTGATGAGCATATGTAATTGTTGGTAGGTATGGATATTTGAATGCTGCAAATTTTATATCTGCACTCACTCAAATCATGACATGAAATCTTATCCATGTTCTTTGTCTCACCTGGTTTCTTTAGAAGTAGTTGTGCTCAGAATTTCGGTTCTGACACCCTACTTTGTTGGTTTTTCACAGGACATGGTGAACAGTGAGGCTGGACTGACTACTGGGGATGGATGAGAGTCATACTTGGGCTTGTCAGCTTCAGCAGGGGACATAATGGCTCTATTTTTGCTTTTTTTTGTTCTTTTTAATTTTTGCAGTTGTTACTTCATTTTTTAGTTGTGTATGAGACTCTTATTGGTTCATTAATAAAAGAGTTTTAGTTGGTTGATTATGGATGACAAATGTAAGTTCGTTTGTGGTGTTTGGGCTATCCAATGGAAATTGGAACTGCGAGGACCCCAGATCTCTGGGAAGGTTTCCGCATTGAAAAAAAAAAAATTTATTCCGCATTTCCAAAGGGTATAATTTGGGGTCGTTACACCAGTGGTGCTATCTCCTTCGGTTTGCGTAATCTTATGAGTTCATTGTTTCTTATATTCAAGCTGGATGTGTTACCTGCATTTGTAGCTTTCATGATTGCAAGTTGTCTAAATTGAAATCTTTGTTTAAAGTGCTTATCCTTAAAATAAAATTAGTTTTGCATAGTTGCTTCTTGAACTATCGAGTGAATGTTTATATCTGCAAGTTTGGGTTGAATCAATTCTAACCGGTGTTGGGATTGGAGGAAGGGTCGATTAAAATCGGTGAAAATATCATTAGAAGTGTTTTCTTCTGCAAGTCAAACTTTTAAATACTAATAAAAATCGTACTTAAGAAAATTGTGTTTGTGTGTTTTTCTCGTTCTCGGTATTTTGGTCTGTCAGACACAGTCTCAGTGTTTTGACCGTATCTCTCTAGATACTGGTCCAAATCGAGTGATCTTTGGCTTGTTGGAAAGCTAAGATCTTTCCCTTCAAGTTTGTTGTTTACCATTCTGTCATAATCCGCTTTATAGCACTGCTAAAATTCCTGGCAAATCTCGGTCGTTTGGACAAGACCAGAGTTATGTCTTGTGTTTTGCATTTCTGCTACTGTTACGTGTTTTCATCATATCTCTTTACCTGCATGAAAAAATCCGAGTCTTAGCATGTTGAAAAGCTAACATCCAGATCTCAAACTTTCCTGTTAAACAATTTTTCTAAATCCGCTTCGTCGCTAGGCAAAAAAAACGTCTATCAATCTCTGTTGCGTGAATGCTATAAAATTTGTTGAACTGTCGTGATATACCTCTCACAACATTTAGTGTTTGTGGCATTTATTTATCTGTGCTGATTTGTTGGATGAACAAAATGACATTTCGAAAAGTTAACATCCTGTTTAAGATTTTTCATGTTTTGAGTTCTTGATATTTTGATCGTTTACTGCTCCGTACTGTCTCTTGTTGTCTTCATGCTCCATATCATGTTATGCAATTTATATATTTTAGAACAAAAAACACATCAACATAAATCGGGCATAGAATCCAAATTACTTATCCAAAAGCTACGAAATTTAGTTGCCTGGAAAGATAATAGAGTGCTACATAACTTACATGTTTGGAGTTTTCCCAAACTCCATCGGTAGAGGGATCAAAATCTCTCTCCAAGTAGACGGTCTGGTCACTTGCCGGTTCTGGGTGTTCTGTCCTAACTCTGCCTAAACAGATCCGAATCTGGCATTTTCGGATCCATTGGAAAGGTGTGCGCATCACACAACTTTTCTGTGTTGGCCACCTCAATCGAAACAAAGTGCTCAGGCTTCAAATTACAAATTGTTTGAGTTCTGTTCGGACTCACCTGCTTAACTTAGCTTCAGCACGTGGAGATCCATTTGGATCTCAAATCGTGGATCGGCTTCTGCACCGAGTCCGCCATCACTTAGGCTCTAAAAGAGCCAATTCATCCCAAAGAAGATAAAAAACATTATAATATTCCCTAATGCTAATTTCTCCTTGGGTCATGGTTCTAACTTTATTTTGCAAATTACATACATGAGCTGTCTTTTAGGTGCCATCAACCAAACTCCGTATACTCTTTCCCCATATTTTATGTTTTATTATGGATGCCCATATCACATAGTTTGAAACATTAAGTCTCACAGGAATGGAGATGACAACTTCTCGATCATCCTCCATTTTTACAAAGAAGAGATAGAGAGAGAGAAAAATAGAAAGAGATAAGGTAGAACATAAGCGAAATACCTTTGGACACCACGAGGCCACGATCACACGATTCACGTTCTCACATCCACACGAACAAGTTCCTTAACCGATGGCTTTGATACCATGTAATGAAATCAAGAAGCCTCCACACACCTCAAACAAGAGGCACAAAGAAAATCCTCAAAGAGGTATAAACACAAAAGCCACTTAAGGGCTAATCAAGAATACTCAAACATAAAAAAATATATTCTTTATTGATGAACAAATACACACAAAATGCATTGAATACAAGGGATTCAAGGTCCCATATTTACACACAAAGGAGTGAGGAGCTCCCAATATATCTGTTGGGGGCTCCCCAACGGCTAAAAAACTAGCTGTTGGGAGCTCCCCAACGGCTAAAAAACTAGCTGTTGGGAGCTCCCAAAAGCTATATTGAGGTTATATTGTTAAGGACAATAATGCCCTTGACAATATAATCAAAGGTCAAAATAAAAACAAAAAACAGTTCAGCCCCTAATGGTGATTCCTATTACAAGGGTCAAAAGACCAAAATACCCCTGGAGGGTAAAGAATATTACAGTCACAAAAACAAACCTATATATACATATATGTATATGAACATATATATAGTAATGGGTAGGTGCTAAATGAAATATGCTAAATGATACGTGCTAAATGGGGTTTTCAGGTTTTTTTGTTTTATTTTTAAATTTTGACCATACAAATGTGATCTATGTACTTGATTTTATCGGGATCAGCTCTTTAAGTGTTTGATTCCGACACATGGGTGGGTTTTTATAAGGATCTAAAAATCAACGATCCAAAATCTTTGTAAATTTTCAAGGCTCTAAATATCATTTTTTTCATTGAAAACACATGATCCAGGTGTGGATTCCTCATAAATGGACCATGCCCAACACATTTATGGGGTTGGAACTGCGAAAAAAACATCAGAAGAGTAGAAAACCCCATTTAGCACGTATCATTTGGCCTACCCATTACTCCATATATATATATATATATATATATATAAAGAGAACCCATATTCTAACATCTATGAGATTTCCCTTTTTAGCAGACAACAACACTGAATTTCCAATTTGTTCCAGTTAGTGAAACTATGGATATCTTATAAAAAAAAGGTTCAGAATCTCTGGGAGCTATCGTATACAGTGTTGTGAGAGGTGTACGCCTCAGTACCTGAAGCGTACGCCTCAGAGGCGAAGCGCAACCTCAAAGTACCGAAGCACTGTAGTAAAGAGTTTGCAGACTCGAAGCGCACGCTTCACATGAGTGAAGCGTGTGCCTCGCTTCGAGGCCCGCTTCGATTCGAAGGCGTACGCATCATGTACATCCCACAAATATAAAAGTAAAACACTGAAGAGGAGGGAGGGTGTACGCATCATGTACATCTCGTCTCTCCGAGTGCCTCGCCCGATGTCGGCGAAGACGCGAGCCTGATGAAAGGGATCTGGAACTGCGTAAGACGGTCACGGATTGGGTTACTCCAAAGATCCCCGGCATCGGGGTCGCCGTCGCCGTTACCACAGCCCCTCCTCGAGGTTGCTGCGCTGCCGATCCGGTGGCGCAAGGGGAAGATCATCGAGTGCGGAGCGTATGGCCGTGTCTACATGGGCATGAATCTCGATTCGGGAGAGCTTCTTGCTGTCAAGCAGGTCGGCGTATTTTGCCAATCATTTTTTTCTCTTTAGTATAGGGCTTCTCTTCGTTCCTGATACTGGCTTTTGCGGTTTCTTGAATTTGAGTGTTTCTTCTATATGTTTTTCAGGTTTTGATCGTCGTTAACAATGTGTCCAACGAGAAAGCGCAAGTAAGAAGTTTGTTTGCTCTTGTTCCTGTTTTTTATTAACTTTTGTTCTTTTCACATTTCCGTTTTTTTTTTGTTAATTCTCTTGACGATCATAGCAATTCCAAGCTTTGAATGATCTCCGCACGGAATTCAGTTGTCTTTTTTGTTTACCAAGCAACACGCTTCATCTGTTGTGCAATTCCTGCTTACTCTGCTGATCGAATAGTATAAGCTAATTCTTTTTGGGAATTGCTATGCGAGCCAAATTCATTTTTAATTGGTTTCCTTGCTACGAGAGCAGGGATGATTGCTTTTCTTTGGACCTTGCGATTTCTTTTCCTATTCAATACTGGGATCTTGAAATTCTCTATTTTTCTTTATGGTGGTTTTTGTATTTGGCTTGGGATTCTAGGCTCATATTAGGGAACTTGAAGAAGTTATTCTAGGCACAGCTAGAGAAGAGGAAGCCTTAATTATTCTGTTGGAATTTGTTCCTGGTGGATCCATAGCATCCCTTCTTGGGAAGTTTGGCTCTTTTCCGGAACCTGTAAGTGTTTACTCTTCCCCTTCATTGTTTACTTTCTAAATTCTGGATGTTTAAGCTATTTTTGTGATTGGATGCATCTACAGGTTATACGAATGTATATGAAACAACTGCTTCAAGGACTGGAGTATCTCCCTGGAAAAGGAGTCATCCATAGAGACATCAAGGTTTTGTTGTTTGAAAATGTTTTTGTGATCGAATTTATTTTCTGTTGCCTTTATTTTTTAACTGTTCGACTTTGATTATCGGTCTTTGAAGATGTCTTTGGATTTCAGGGTGCAAATATTCTAGTTGATAATAAAGGTTGCATCAAGCTAGCTGATTTTGGTGCTTCTAAACAAGTAGTTGAACTGGTATTTTCAGATTCTACATTTCCTTTTTGCTTTTGATAAATGTGGGTGTGCGTACTCCTACCCTTTTATGGTTGCTTAACCATTGCCATTATAACCTATGGGCCACTAATTCATTAGCACTTCTGGGTATGATGGGCAACCATATCAGGGGCCAAGTCAATGAAAGGGACCCCCTACTGGATGGCTCCAGAAGTTATTCTTCAGACGGGGCATGGCTTGTAAGACTGCTATGAAATCTCTGTATTTTTCATAGTTTGAGATTTTAGTGGAAACCAAAATGTTTCCTGGGTTAGCTTCGTTTTCTAATGACATCTCACTTCACTTGTGACTTTTATCATTATCAATTTTTGCAGTCTTAACATATTTTAAGGATTGAATGCTATAAAAACAGTTTATTTCATACCAAAAGCTTTTGCTTTTTATGGCCTGCGGATGCAGAAATATCCATATGCTTAATGTGTGTTGATTACCCTAGATTTAATATTCACAATGAAACAAACCAACTTATCCATGTGCAGGTGAATTTAATGTCTTATGCATTTTTCCTGGCATGCTTCCTCAAATAGGCACGTGTATATGTTTTGGCAAACACTGTTACCTTTTAGTCCATGAAGTTTTTCAAACAAACCAGTTGATGATTACAAATAAACTGCAGAAATTTTTCTTATCTTTTTTTTTCAATGCAGTCATGCAATTGAACCCAATATTCCTTTGCAATGTGTTTTTTAAGCAAAACAGTATATTTTGTTAGTATAAATATGGCAGGAGCAGAAAAGCAAAGCTTTCTATTGAGTCTCAATATGTTGATCATGAAGCTTACGCTTCAACGCCTCGAGGCTTACGCCTTGCTTCATAACAAGCTCAACGCCTCGCTTCGCCTCAACGCATTTAACAACCTTGATCGTATATAGATACAGTTCACAATCCCAAAGAAACGATAGATTAGAAAGAACTTGAACTAGAAAAATCATTCAACAATCTTACATACCTGTCCTACAAGTGGAAAATATAGCTGGGCAATATAGAGTTTGTCCTCAGGCTTCTGGTATCGAGCATCAAACTCATGCTTGCACATAAGAACTACCAACATCCGAGCTGCCTAAGAAAGATTTAGAGAAAAGTACATCAATGGTTATTGAGTTGAATAAGTAACATTGAAACAAAAGGAAATGCAAAGCAAAAGCACCAGAAACATGGAATTTATCAAAATGGAAGAAATGCAAACTGAAATCAATATATCATATAAGATAAAGCAACAAACTTGACAATCAAATTGGACTCACCTTGGCACGTTGAGATAAATCTTCGTGATCCCAGGTGAGGAAAAGCTCCTGGATTAGAACTGATGAAAGATAGTTCCTGGTGAAAAACAAAAGTAAAAGAAGCAGTTTGCAAAAGAACACATTAGTATAATAGAAGTGGGTCTAAGAAGGGTGAAAATATCAAAAGGTTTTGACAGCTCAGAAATTCTTAAGGGCACTTTTGGAAGTGGGAAAGATATAGAAAAAGTGACACAAATTGGAAAATCCATACAGTTTTTCCGACCCTTCCAAACAAGAGAAATTTTCTCCCTGAGAGTTTTTATAAAAAGTACACTTTTTGATAGGAAACATTCTTCCATGGGGCGAGGTGGAGGAATGTTTCCTACACCAAAAGAAAATGGTGAGGTCCACTCCTCACTACCCATCTCACCACGACCACCACAACCATCCATCTAACCACCACCCACTACCACTATCACCACCACCCGCCACCATCACCCACCTCTCGAAAAACCACCCTCCCCACGATGATTTTTCACTATCACCATCTATCTCACCACTACCACTAACACCCACCTCTCGAAAAATTGCACCGGAGAAAATCCACCACCACCATCCATCTAACCACCACTATCACCACCACCATTCATCTCACCTCCACCACCACCGACCTCTCGAAAAACCGCCCTCCCCACGATGATTTTGCACTATCCATCATCACCATCTATCTCACCACTACCACTACCATTAGCACCCACCTCTCCAAAAATGGCACTAAAGAAAATCCACCATCACCATCCATCTCAACACCACCCACCTCCCAAAAAACTACCCTCCCCACCATCAATCACCACCATCCATCACTACCCACCATCACCCACATCCAGGAAAACCTCCCTCCCCACCCTTAATCACCACCATTCATCACCCACATCCCAAAAAACGGCGCCAGAGAAACTCCACCACCACCATCTCACGATGATTTTCCACCATCACCATCCATTTCACTACCACCCACCATCACCCCACCTCCTGGGAAACCGCGTCGGAGAAGCTCCACCACTACCCCCTCTTATTTATTCAAGATTTTTATTTTATTTTTCTAATGGTACCCAAACAAGTGAAAATTTTTCATTTTAGAAAAATTATCATAACAAAACTTCACATAGGCAATTTTTTTTTCCTATGAGAGTTTTTCTTGTAATATCTCGTATTTTAGTACTTAGTCATTTTATAATCTTGACGAAAATTTGATCAAGTCTGGGAGAAAAATCATTTGAGGCTCGATTTTTAGACTGAAGCCTTTGAGTCTGGGCTTAACCCATATCTCATCGACAAGGTCAAGGCGAGCCAAACGAAGCGTGAGAAAGAGTTTTAATTTCAACCTTTAAATTCAAGCAAAATTTGGGTTATTTTCGAGCAAAATTCGGATTTTGGTACTCGTGTAATATATCATTGGATGCGTCTCGAAATTCTGAGCGCAATGATATTTTACTTTTCTAAATTCGAGTTCCGGTTGCCCCGAAAATCACGTTTTTTCTAAAAATTGAGCAGTTTGTCGAATTGGGTCCGGAGTTGGATCAGATTGGATCTAAGGCCTAGGATCCGAATTTTTATGGATTTGGGTTCTATTTAGGTCCAACGTAAATCTGGACTTGATCCGGGTCTTACTCCAATTTTTGTTTTGAGTATTGGTTTAGATCTTGGATCTGGATCCAAATCCAAGCCCAATGTTTTTGTAGCTTTAAATTGAATATCAAGCTTTATTTTGGGGTTAAATAAGGTTAGGGAGCTTCCTGGATTAATTTGGTAATCTTTAGATATTTTTAATTAATTAATAATTAATTAATTAATATTTAATAATTAAATAAATAATATTAATTCCAAATTTTGGTTTAGGGTTGAGTGAGACTTCTTAAGAGAGGGCCCTCATACCTACTTAATAGAGTCTTAAAAGCTTTAAAAAATTAGAAAACTACCAAATGTGGAAAAAGTCAACATTTGGTAGTTTCTTTTCTAAAAATTAGGAAACTAGAGGGAGAGTTCCACCCCTTGAGAGAGAGAGAGATGGAGAAAAGAGGGGGGCGTCACCCCCTCTCCCACTCTTTGTTGAGAGAAAGAGAGAGAGAGAGAGAGAGAGAGAAAGAAAAAAAAAGAGAAGAAAGAGGGAAAAGAGGAGAGAGAGAGAGAGAGGGAAGAAAAGAGGAAGAAGAGGATCTTCTTTTACAGCCCATTCAAGCCCTTCCCACCATTGATTATTCTCGATTTTTCGTTTTCTATCAAAGGTACGGGTTCTTCTTTTGACTTAAGTGAAAAATCGAATACCGATTTGATTCCCATGCTACACCATGATAAAAAATCATGGTGAAAGAGTTGATCTATGTGATCACTCTATGATATTCGAAATAGGATCTATGGATCCCTTTTCATGCATGTGTTTTTTACTTTTTCACCCTTCAAAAACTAAATTTCTGTGTATACTTATTTCTATGTTAAAAACATAATTTTTCAATGGTGTATATGCACCTGTTTAATGCCTAGTTGTTGTGAAAAATCGATTTCTATGGGTGAATCATGCCATGGACTGAATAAAGGCATCAAACCATACGTTGAAAATATATAGCATGCATGTATTGAACGAGTATCTTCGATAAAGCATGTTCTTGTGATCCTTTTTTTATGTATATTCAAGCCACTATGCACAACCCTCACACAGCTACAACAACTACGCCTTCATCCCAAAACAATTGGGGTCGGCGATATGAACCAAAAAAGAAAATCAATCTGGGTCTTCCACATGAATCCTTCTCCTCCAATCATTTTTATCCAATGTCATGTCCTCGGTGAGGTTCAAAGAATTCATATCCTTTCCTATCATCTCCATCCAAGTCTTCTTAGGCCTACCCTGACCTCTTTTAACTAATATATTTTCCCATTTTTCCATCCTTCTAACTGGAGCATCATTAGGCCTTCGCTGAATATGTCCAAACCACCGTAAACGATTCTCTCTCATCTTATTTTCAATGGATGCAACGCCTAGCTTCTTTACGTATCTCTTCGTTTCGAATCTTATCTTTTATTGTATTTCCACACATCCATTTAAGCATACACATCTCAGCTACACTCATTTTTTGAATATGATGTCTCTTGACAGCCCAACATTTCGTACCATATAGTAAAGCGGGAATAATTGTCGTCCTATAAAACTTTTCCTTCAACCACAATGGCATTCTACGATCGCACAACACTCCAGTTGCACTTTTCGATTTCATCCACCCAACCTTTATCCTATGATTTACATCTCCATCAATTTCTTCATACTTGTGAATGATAGATCCCAAATATTTGAAACAGTCATCCACCGGTATTTCTTGCTCACCAAGCTTCACTATACTCTCATCACTACTTCGTTGCTTACTAAACCGACATTCCATATATTTTGTCTTACTCTTACTCAACTTAAAACCTCTTGCTTCCAATGTCTGTTTCCATAATTCTAACTTAACATTAACCCCAGCTCTAGACTCATCAATCAAAACAATATCATCAGCAAACAACATACACCACGGCACATTTTCTTGAATTGATCTCGTAAGCTCATCCATCACTATAGCAAATAGGAAAGGGCTTAATGCAGATCCATGATATAACCCAACCGTTATAGGAAAATTGGTTGTCACCCTTCCACAAGTGCGGACATTGGTTACTACTCCTTCGTACATATCTTTAATTATACTAATGTACTTGAGAGAAACACCTTTCTTCATCATTGTCCACCGTACATATCTTTAATTATACGAATGTACTTGAGAGAAACACCTTTCTTCATCATTGTCCACCAGAGAACATCCCTAGGTACTCTATCGTATGCCTTCTGCAAATCAATAAAAACCATATGCAAATCTTTGTTCCTCTCTCTATATCTCTCAATAAGTTGTCTAAAAAGATGTATAGCTTCCATAGTTGATCTTCCAAGCATAAAACCAAATTGATTCCAACTCACAGCGACAGAGGCCAATTCCTACTTGTTTCCTGTGTAATAAAAATGGACACATCAAAGCCAAATGTTGGTTTGATCCCCAAAATAAAGGAAAATCAACACAGACTGAAGCAAAGAGAGGAACAAATAGCACAAAGGCCAATGAAGAAGTAAAAGAGTTATTATTGTCAGCCTTAGCAAGATTAAATCTGAAACAGAATGAGCAAGACACTTGGTATGTGGACTCTGGGGCAGCAACTCAGGTTATTGGTGATGCTGGTAAGCTCCTAAATCGTGTTCCTTATATTGGTAGAAATAGTATAGTTACTGGGGATGAATCCCACCATTTTATCTCTCATATTGAAAATTTTGTTATACCTGTCAAAGTCCTCTCTCAGTCTTTCAAAGGTTCTTTATGCTTCTAACATCAAGAAAAACATTATTTTTGTTACTAAACTTGTTGATATCAATGCTTCAGTTGAATTTACTCCCTCTTTTGTTACTGTCAAGGATCTCTGCATGAGGGAGACATTCGCTAAAGGACAATGACAAGGCAATATGTATGTTTTTCAAGAAGATCCTTTTGCTCATGTTCACACTCTTGACCCAAACTTGAAGCTCTCCTCATCGTCGTCCCTTGTGATTCCTACATGTGTTTTTAGTGTTTCTGAGTCAAGTAAGTCAAATCTTTGGCATGGTCGTTTAGGTCATTGCAGTAGTAGTTTCATTGAGAACTTGTCTCAAATAACCTCATTCTCAAGTCTAGTTTAGGAATAAATGTCAATGACAACAAATGATTTAGTTGTCTCTTATGTAAGAGTCATGTTTTACCTTTCATTCTATCAATAAAAGAGCTTCAAAACCTTTTGAGATTATCTGTTCTGATGTTTGGGGGTCTGCCCCAGTTGCTTCTATATCTGGAACTAGATATTATCTTATATTTGTTGACAGTTATTCTCGTTATACTTGGATTTTCTTCATGAAACACAAGTCTGAGACTTTCAAGTTGTTCCAAAATTTTCACTCTTTTGTCAAGAATCAATTTTCTGAAAACATTCTTTGTTTTCAATGTGAAGGAGGAGGTGAATTCTCTTCGATTGAGTTTACTAACTTTCTTCAAAGTAATGGAATAAGGAGAAGGGTGTCTTGCCCTCATACACCTCAGCAGAATGGGATTGCTGAAAGGAAGCATCACCATATTGTTGAGAGTGCAAAGAGTATGATGCATGATAATAATCTTCTGATTACTTTATGGACAGAAGCCTTTCATTCAACAGTCCATGTGATAAATCGATTGCCCATGACCTAAGTCACAGGGACTCGGTAAAGCAGGTGCCGCACCCGCATCGACGCGGGTGCGGCACCGGGTGAGGTCAACACAACCCTGGGTGCAGTCAACACACCCAGGGTCATTTTTGTCCATGTTTCGGACGTTTAAAAAAAAACGATGAAAAGGAAGATTATGGCAAAAAAAATTTTTTGCCCTAATCTCTCCTCTCCTCTCCCGCGCAGCTCAGCTCGAGCTCTCTCCTCCCAACGCCCCGACGCCACCTCCTAGGCTCCTCCTCTCCCTCGTCGCAAGTACATACCCTATGGCTCCCTCTCGCTCTCTTCTTGTGTCAACAATGGAGGGGTCGAGCCTGTTAGAAAGTGAGTTGGAATACATTGGGTTCAATAATGAACCCATACATATGCACGTGAAGTGCAAATATACCCATTAAAGGGAAACAACACAAGCACATAATGTGCTAACCCATAAAACCCATAAAAAGGGAAAAATATAACATAAAGTCATAAGTTGCATATCATTGAAGAAACAATGGACAAGGGGTAAAAACCCCATTACAATGGAGCATAAGCTCCCTCAAGAAGTAAGAAAATACAAAGGGGAGAGCCCCTATTTATAAGCAAGAAAAGGAGCCACAAAGGGGGCTCCCAAGAGAGTCGTTGGGAGCCCCCAACGGTCACATATGTGACCGTTGGAGGCTCCCCAACGACTCTTTGAGGAGCCTCCCTATGTGGCACAAAAGCCGAAAATTAAAAAGGGAAAAAAGAAGAAAAATAAAAAATAAAAAATAAAAATGAAAAATGAAAAATTACAAGCAATATTCCAAAGTGGAATATGCGCAAAACAGGAATTTACAGAAATACCCTTTTGGGTGAATAAAGAATATATATTTATATTCATATAGATATAGATATACATATACATATACATATACATATATATATATATATGTATATGTATCTATATATATATGAATATAAATATATACGAGATTACAAATGACGATAATACACATTTTAACATCCCCCCTCAAACTTTGCGGGGAAAAAACCCGAAAGTTTGGAAAATCAAAGGGAAGTCTTGAGACGAAGTCCAATTCTTCAAAAGTCTTTAAAAAAAACTCCATCTTCATGACAGTTTGAGCTAGGTCTTCAAGTCCAATTCCCCATCGATCGAATCCATGATGCATCTAATGTTCCACATCTTTAGCGATCCTGTAGAGAATCAACAAAGAAACAAGTAAAACATATCTTTGCACTTTTACTCAAATGGACCATTTCTAACTAGCATAATTATGGATGACCTATGTTAGAAATTATGCAAATTATGCAGAAATGATACTTAAAGTTTCAAAATCATACATCATGTTAAAACAAACTGAGCGGAAGCAAATTATGCAAAAATAAATTGTAAGAATGCATAATGCATTCATAAGGTCCAACATTGGACAAATATAACCCCATAATGGGGAATAACAAAATGATCCACAAAGGGATACCACAAGAAGCCTACGAAGAGGCATAAAATACCTATGCTTTATTGAATGAGAGCCCAAAAAAGGCCATAAAGAGCATAGCATAATTGTGCATATGTATGTACTTATCATTAAATGAATTAATACTCAAAGAACTCATTAATGATCATGCTTAAAACATGTAATGAAGTCCCAAACAAGAGAAACGAAGTCTCCAAGCATACTTTAGGTAAAATAAACCCAAGAGTTCACAAGGTCTTAAAATCATTTATGAAAGTCATACTTAATTGACAAAATCCACATTTTGCATATAAGAGAAGGGTGTAAAAACCCATAAGCACTTAATATATAGATTAAATGCTAAGAAATCAACTTGATATCCATATCAAAAAATATGAGTTACTTGAAAAACATAAGTCATGAATGAAATTTTGCAAATTTCAACAATAGTTTATCCATTACAAACAACTTCCTCATTAGTCCTCCAAAACCCATAAATCAAGTGTATAAGCTACTAGATCAAGAATATAAAGCCATTAAAGGCCAAAGACACACACAAAGGTGTGTAAAAAAAACCTCATGTCTACATATAATAATACTTGAAATAAGTGCATCTACGACAAGAATAAGAGAATACATGCCAACATGGACTAAAAAGTATCTCTTGTCTACGTAAAAAATACACTTAAAACCAAGTATGTTTAGCTACTAGAACAAGAGTAATAAGCCAACCATGGGCTAAAACACAATGCATATCTTGTCTACATAAGATGGCACTTGAAATGAGTGAAATAAGCCAACCATGGGCATACATCTAAGCGACTAGAACAAGGACACAAACGCCAACATAGGCTAAAAATCACACACCATGGTGTGAATCAACGTGCCTTGTCTACATATAAAAACACTCAAGTCAAGTGTGTTCAGCTACTAGACCAAGAGAGCAAAAGCCAACAAAGGGCTAAAAACACACAAAGGTGTAATAAAATTCTTATCTACATATGATGACACTTAGATAATGGGCATAAAAGGAAAAGACTTTTGAGGCAATAAACTTGTAATGAAAATAAACCTCGAATGAAACAATATTCCTTTTTTAAAAAAAGAATACTCATAATAACATTTTGGAATAAATGCAAGTAAAACGTATCTTCAACAAGATACTACAACCGATAAAATAATATTCTTTAGAACAAATGTGTGAACATACACACCAAGAACACTTGTGAAAAAACACAAGAACACATGTGCATAACGAGCATAACATACAGAATCACAAATGTGCAAATGCACTCATAAGATTCATAAACAAATAAAAGGTTGGGCTACAATCCCAAAACATCTTGATTTTAAAAGGTTGGGCTATAATCCCAAAACATCTTGATTTTAAATGTACCTTAAAACATTTAAGGTTTCAAATACCATATGTCCATCACATTTACATAGAAGCATCCATAATATCAATGGCACAAGAGAAAAAATGAGTGTCACACTCATAATTAGAGATCAAATAACAAATCATTTTAGAGTCCCAAGGTGCCCATAACTCACCTTAACAACCATCTATAATATGAAAGGTGAACAATCTAAAAATGATACAACACGAGGTGCCCATAACTCACCTCGACAAACATCTCTAATATAACAATACTAAGGCCAAATAAATGATGCATTAAATAACATGTGATGGACAAACATAAATGCCACAAAAGGGCAATAAACACATAAGGAATCATTTTCCAAATAAAAGTTTTTACAAAGAGGACCGATTAACCAATTGAATCAAAGGTCCAATATAATCCATCAAAACAATTTTGCATAAACACGAATTATGCTTAATCTTCAAAAGAAGTCTTGTACACCAAAAAAAAAAGGCTTACTATGCAACATAACATGAAATATTAAACAACATCATGTGTATGAACCGATTTGGAACAAACAAGCCTTAACTATGAAAGACATAAGGTGCAATTAAACAATGAAGTTGGTGAAGTTCAAAAATAACAAACTTAGGCCAATATAGGCATTCATAAAGATGGTGAATTTCGAAAAACTTATGAAATCTACTATTGCAACTTAAAAATGATAAACAATCATGAAATCTTCATAAAAGAGTATATACTCACAAGAAGATTATAAGGACCGAAAGGCTCCTTAAGGAGAGTTTGAACAAAAAACATATACAACTCCCAAAGAAGGAGAAAACTCCATTAAAGTGGAAGAAATCCCAACAAAATAGATTCATTAACAAAACCTTATGATAAATAAGATTGTACTATGGCTTAAATAAAAAGTAAACATTTATTGAGGAAAAATTTAACATTCTTAAGTTTTATCAAAAAACATGACTTAATAGATTATTACCTACTCCTAATGAAATAAGTACACAATAAACATTAGTGAAGACCATAACTTTTGTAATGAAATATGCGGAAAAGCAAAAGAGTGCATTAAGCACTTACAACATTCACTAATGAACAAACAAAAGGACAAACACCAAAACCCACAAGAGAATCACAACATAGAAATATAAATGTCTCTTATTGAAAAGAGAGAGAACTCTCTAAATGTTGAAAACATCCTTAAGAGTGTAAAGATGGAAAGAAAATCACCATATTCCATAAGACCATTTTAAAACTTAATTCAACCGGTATTAAAAAAAAAACTTTCTTAATTAAATGTTGCTCATATAAAACGGACACATAATATGGAATTTTTCATATATGCCAAACATTTTTCACAAGCATTTTAATCTTAACATACCTTTCTTTAAAGACTAAACATTCATATAAAGGTATTTTCATAAACAAGGTTAGGTTTAAAATGTAAATTCAAAGTTCCAACGGTCATAAATTTTTACCGACCCATTAAAGCAAGTTTTGAGCAATCATATATCTAATTTTTCGCCAAACAAGTTATCATTTTTTTTTCAAAGAAAAACATACGAAAATGATTCAATGGAGTAGCAAGAAACTCAAAAAAGACATAATGACAAAAAAACACACATAAAGAAAAGAACATATTACATTCTTCATACAATACTCAAAGAAATAGAATGCATACCGAATAACTATAAGAAAGACAATAGAGAGAAATCAATACTTCACCATTTTTCTTTAACAAATTCTTGAATACCACGCTTCCCGATGCACCAAAGAGCAACTCGATCTCAACCTTGCTCTGATACCATGTTAGAAAGTGAGTTGGAATACATTGGGTTCAATAATGAACCCATACATATGCACGTGAAGTGCAAATATACCCATTAAAGGGAAACAACACAAGCACATAATGTGCTAACCCATAAAACCCATAAAAAGGGAAAAATATGACATAAAGTCATAAGTTGCATATCATTGAAGAAACAATGGACAAGGGGTAAAAACCCCATTACAATGGAGCATAAGCTCCCTCAAGAAGTAAGAAAATACAAAGGAGAGAGCCCCTATTTATAAGCAAGAAAAGGAGCCACAAAGGGGGCTCCCAAGAGAGTCGTTGGGAGCCCCCAACGGTCACATATGTGACCGTTGGAGGCTCCCCAACGACTCTTTGGGGAGCCTCCCTATGTGGCACAAAAGCCGAAAATTAAAAAGGGAAAAAAGAAGAAAAATAAAAAATAAAAATGAAAAATTACAAGCAATATTCCAAAGTGGAATATGCGCAAAACAGGAATTTACAGAAATACCCTTTTGGGTGAATAAAGAATATATATTTATATTCATATATATATATATATATATATAGATATACATATACATATATATATATATATATGTATATGTATATGTATCTATATATATATGAATATAAATATATATGAGATTACAAATGACGATAATACACATATTTTAACAGAGCCCCCTGCTCCCTCTCGCTCTCTTGTTGGGTCGGCAGGGGAGGGGTCGAGTCCCCCCTGCTCCCTCTGATTTTGGTAGGGGAGGGGTCGAGCCCCCACTCTCGCTCTCTTGTTGGGTCGGCAGGGGAGGGGCTGAGGCCCCCCTCTCTCGCTCTCTTGTTGGGTCGGCAGGGTGGGTTGAGCCCCCCGCTCCCGCTGTTTTCGGCAAGGGAAGGGTCGATCCCCCCCTCTCGCTCTCTTGTTGGGTCGGCAGGGGAGGGGCTGAGCCCCCCCTACTCCCTCTGTTTTCAATAGAGGAGGGGGTCGAGCCCCCATCAATCTTATTTCAGGGGAGAGGTTGAGTCCCTCCCTATTTTTGGCATTTGAAATTTAGAATGTATTTTTTTTGTGTTTTCAAGATAAAAATGATGGATAAAGGGAAAGGACTTATGTCATCCTCATTCCAACATGTGAGTTATGGTGCTAGTTTTGATGATAGTTGTAGTGGGATTGATTATGTGGGGCCACTATTGGTACACGTAGATAAACTTGCAAAAATTGGAGAAGGAGGTGGTGGAAAAAAGAGATTTTGTCGCAAGCTCTGCGAAAGAGATTTTGTTGGGTCTTACACAAGAGTGAAGGCTCATTTGTTGAAGATACCAAAACATGGCATTTCAGGATGCAGAAAAGTTGATGAGGCAATGCGAAAACAATACAAGAAAATTCAAGAATATGAGAAGAGAAAAACAATGGCCGATTCTTATGCAGTTAGTGTGCCATTTGCAAGCCACCAAGAAGATGCTGAAAAAAAAAATAAAAGCCAATGTAGGAGGTAGAGAAATGATACAAGCAGCATTCAATACATATGGAAGAGAAGAATTGGATAGAAAAGTTGGGAGGTATTTTTATTCTAGTTCACTCCCATTTAATGCGGCTAGAAATCCTTATTGGAAGGATTTAGTAACATCCTTGGCAAATTGTAATTTGAGTTGCTATGTGCCTCTAAGTTCAGAAAAAATATGAACCACACTTCTTGCAGAAGAGAGGGCAAATGTGGAGAGGTTGCTGGATATTAAAAAATATTCATGAGAGCAAAATGGAGTTTCTATTGTATCTGATGGATGACCAAATATTCAAATGCATCCACTGATCAATTTCATTGCTTGTTCGCTTAGTGGCCCAATATTTTTTAAAGTAGTTGATGCATCTGTGGAATATAAAAATGCAGAGTATTTGAAGGAATTGTTTATACAAGTCATAAAAGAAGTGGGTGATCAAAAAGTGGTACAAATCATTACAGACAACGTTTCAGTTTATAAAAGTGCAGTGTTGAGTTTGGAGAGTAAGTACCCTCATATTTTTTAGACTCCCTGTGTAGCACAGGGCTTAAATCTAGCATATGACTTTAAAGAGCATCTGCAACCCCCAGAGAAGAAGAAAATTCACAAGCATATGTTTTATATTCATGTATTGAACATTTAGAAAGAAATGTCAAAAGCATTAGGAATTTTGTTGTTAACCACCATTGTGTTAATGCTATATTTAATAGGCATTCTGACCTGAAATTATTGAAGGTCGCTGAAACACGATTTGTGTCCATCATTGTGATGGTAAAGAGGATTAAAAGAGTGAAGAATGCTTTGATTAACATGGTGACTCATGAAAATTGGACATTCTATCATGTTGATGATGATATCAAGGATCAAGAAATTAAAAAAAATTGTTCTTGATGATGAGTTTTGGGACAGAGTGGTATACTTCCTTCAATTTACCCAACCTATTTGGGAAATGTTGAGAGAAGTTGATAAGGATGAGCCCATGCTTCAAAGAGTTTATGAAATGTGGGATAATATGATTGAAAAAATACAAGCCATAGTTTTCAAGCATGAAGAAAAAAATCCTGCATTGGATGATTCAGAATTTTTTAATCATATTCATTCAATTTTAGTCAGAAGATTGGATAAGAGCAACACCCCTTTGCATTGCATGGCACATTCCCTTAATCCAAAATATTATGCAAATAAGTGACGGTGGTATTGGTCGTGTCCCTCCAAATTTAGACCCAGAGCTATCAAGACATAAAAATATGTGTATGACAAGACTTTTTTCAGAAGCATATCAAATCACACAAGAATTTGAAAAATTTTCATCTTCGAGATTATATGGACCGACATTATTCGCGAGAGAAGAGAATAATATAGATCATATCACATGGTGGTCAACATTTGGATCAGAAACACCCATTCTCCAACGTCTTGCATTAAGATTGCTATCGTAGCCTGCTAGTTCATCTTGTAGTGAAAAAAATTGGAGCGCATATTCTCAAATCCACAACATGAAGAGAAACAAACTCACCAGCAAGCGTGCAGAGGATTTAGTATATGTTTATTCAAATCTTCGATTACTTTCGCAAACCAACGATGAATACAAGCACTATTTTGCTCTCTTAGTTATTTGATTATTTCTTAGTTTTTCATTTAAATATACTTGTATTGTATTTAACATTTTCAAATTAGGTTTGTAACGCAGACAAGGAACATCCAAATTTTGGGATGTAAACCCAGAAGAGTGTGACTTCGAGAGAGAGCATGATTTCAACATAACAAACAAGGATTTAGCTGAGCCCAGTATTCCTTCTAATAATGCATTTGATGATGAAGAAGAAAATTATTAAGATCCATTACTTCATCAGGATATACTTTGGTATGTAATTTAGTTCTTTTCTGCTTTACTTATTTGATTGATATTTAGGTTGATTTATGTAATTACTTTACTTATTTGATTGATATTTAGGTTGATATATTGCATGTATGATGAATGATATTATGACAATGTTAACGGTTAAAATTTCAAAATTATGTATATAATTTTATATATGTATATATTTTTTATATTTTTGCCCTGCCGCACCCCCGCACCCAAGGTTTTTGAAAGTGCCGCACCCCCGCACCCATATGACATAGCCCATGACTATTTTGCAGAACAAGTCTCCTTACTTTTCCTTGTTTGAAGTTCATCCCAACTATCATGATTTGAGCGTGTTTGGTAGTGTATGTTATGTTCATATTGACAGTTCAATGAGACATAGGTTTCAAGATAAGGCCTTGAAGTGCAGGTTGTAATGAAGTGCCAAATGAAAAGGGCAAAGTCTCCAAGCGAAAGCACGGAAGCACGCACATACACAAGAGGCCACAAAAGGGCAAAATAAACCACAAAAGTGGTCAAGCACAAAAAGAGGTAAAAAAATATATTTCACTTCATAGAATGCTTCACAAGAAGCTTAAGAAATACATGGGGTTGTGCCCCTTATTTATATACACAGCAAGGGACCCAAGGAGGGGCTCCCATAGAGTCGTTGGAGCCCCTCCAACGGTCATATTTATGACCGTTGGAGGGGTCCAACGACTCTATGTGGACCCCTCCCAAATGAATAAAAAAGAAAAACTAAAAAACAAAAAAAGGAAAAAGAATAAAGGAAAAAGAAAGAAAAGAAAGCATATCAAAGATATGCGTGTACATGTGAAATGACAGAAATACCCCTATCGGGTTTTACAAAATAAATATATATATATATATTTATATATATAGATAGACACATAGACATACGTATATATTATATATATGTGTATGTGTCGTAATCTATATATATATAGATATATATATATATAAATATACATCATATTTTAACACAGGTTTGTAGGCTATGCAGATGACTATAAAGGATACAGGTGCTATGATCTCATGAGCAAGCGCATCAAAATATCAAGAAATGTTATCTTTGATGAATTGAATTTTGATCATCGACGCATTACTTCTTCTGATTCAAATTCCAAAGTTGAGGTCTATCATCCTTGGTTGAATTCTGAACTTTTCTTCGGTAGTAATGATGTTTGTCCTTCAGATTGTGATCAAAGGAATAAAGAATCTATGTTTGTTGATGAGTTGATTGCACATGAGAGTACAAAGCCATCTTTGGACCCAAAAAGGTATAAAGATTTTGTTTATGCACGACGAGGAAGAGAGGTGCCCACTATTGTTAATCAGGAAATTGATACATCCTCTACATCTACTTCTACCTTTGATGTTAGAAGATCGACCCGCTCTCGTCATCCGATAGAAAGATGGGTCAGTTATGAAAAAATTTCACTGGACTTTCAACTTTTTCTAACTGCTTTGAGCAAGAAGATGAGCCCACGACATTTACTCAAGCATCAAATTCTAAAAAATGGATTGAAGCAATGAATGAAGAAATGGAGGCTCTACATGAATGTGGTACCTGGGATGTTGTTCTGAGACCACCTGACAAAAATGTAGTTGGGTCGAAATCAGTGTACAAAATAAAGTACAAACTGGATGGGACTATAGAACAGTACAAGGCGAGACTTGTAGCCAAAGGATTTACACAAGAACAAGGACAGGACTGACGAGACTTTTAGTCTAGTTGTGAAAATGGGGACAATCAGAGTCATACTATCTTTAGCTATTGAACATCAGTGGACAATTAGTCAACTTGATGTAAAAAATGATTTTCTTCATGGAAATTTGAAGAAGTATACATGGAACAACCCACGGGCTATGCAGAAGGTAATCCTACAAAATACGTATGCAAATTAAAAAGGGCGATATACGGATTGAAGCAGGCGTCTCGTTCTTGGTTTGATAGTTTCTCTCTTGAAATACAAAAGTATGGTTTTAGGCGATCTCTTCTTGACCATTCCTTTTTTATATTCAAGAACCAAGGCATAGTTACTCTGTTGTTGATATATGTAGATGATATTATCATTAAAGGTAACTCCAAAATTCATATTGAGGAGGTCAAACAGCTCTTGAATCAGAGATTCAAAATGAAGGATCTTGGGAAACTATGATACTTCCTTGGAATTGAAGTTGATAGTACTTCTGAAGAAATGACTCTCACACAACATAAGTACACTATTGATGTTCTCAATAAGGCAGGTATGAAAGATTGCAAACCCTTGGGTACTCCTAATGTCCTTCACCAGAAACTCAGTTCTCAAGATGGACATCTATATGAGAATCCTTCAAAATATTGTAGCATAGTAGGCATAGTGCAATACCTTACTTTGACTCGACCTGATATTGTTTATAAAATAAATCAGGTATCTCAGTTCATGCATGAGCCGTGTGAAGGGCATATGGAAGCAATTAAACAGATACTTAGGTAATTGAAGGGAATTGTTGGGGATGGTCTTCTGTATAGGAACAAGACAAATGAGCAAAATGCACATGAAATTACTGTCTATATTGATGCAGACTCGGCGAGAGATCCAGATGAACGTAGATCAGTATTCGGCTATTGTGTGTTTGTTGGGATGAATTTGGTTTCATAGAGTAGTAAGAAACAACAAGTTGTTACTAAATGAAGTACAGAAGCCGAATATAGGTCAATGGCAGCCGCTACTGCTGAAGCTACCTGGGTTAGGCGCTTACTGACAGAAGTGGGAGAATCGATCTCTCGTTCTCTTCTTTTATATGATAATCAAAGTGCAATCAATATGTCCTTTAATCCCATTTATCACAGTCGTGCCAAACACAGCGAAATAGATCAACATTTTGTGAGGCAAAAGGTAGAAGAGAAGGAGATTGAGCCTGAATTTGTAGGAACTACAGATCAAGTGGCTGATATATTCACAAAAGGATTGACCAAAGACAGATTTTGGATGTTAAAAGGCAAGTTGTTCATGGTTCAAAACCATGCACAACTTGAGGGAGGGTGAAAAGACGTGTTTTCCTTGTATCGGGTCAAAGGGTTCAGACTTGTAATCGTGCCCTTTCATTAATGGTACATATGTAATTATGTCTTGTTGTAAAAGGGTATTTTAGTACCCTAAGATTTTGTATTAGATATAGCATATAATGTAAAGATGGACAACCGACTCCTGTAGTAGGGAAATCGGGTTTTCTCTGCAACTCCTCTCTCTCTGTTCCTCACCCTTCACGTACGGTAAAACCCTGGATTTATAAATCTAATAAAATATTCTTCACGAACAAAATGACAATCCATCTATATATGCTTGGTTCTTTCAAGAAACGTATGATTTCGAGCAATGTATATGGAGCTCTTGTTGTCACAGCATAATCTTGTAGGATTCTGAAGATGAGTCCCCATATCTGAAATTAGTTGTTGAAGCCACACGATTTCCATGGTAGTAGTTGTCATTGCTCTATATTCAGCTTTTGTAGATGATAGTGACACCTTTTGTTGTTTCTTGCACCTCTATGAAATCAAAGATTCACTTAGAAACACAAAAACCAGTTGTTGAGTGTCTATTATTTGGATCTCATCCCCAATCAGCATCAAAATATGCAATAAGATTTAAGGAGGAAGAAGAGGATAGAAAAACTCTCTTATTTATTGTGCTTCTAATGTATTTGATAATTCTCATCACTGCACTCATATGAGCTTATGTTGGAGCGTGTTGAAATTGACTGGCTATATGTACAGCATGAGCTATGTCTAGTCCTGTAATATTCAAATACATAAGAGATCCCACGAGCTGTCTAAAGGGAGTTGAATTGTCTAAAGGAACTCCATCATCGGCTCGCATCTTCATTCCAATAGTCTCTAGGGTGTCAACAACTTTATCATCCGATAGTCCTGACCTGTCAATAATATCTGAAGCAAACTTTGTTTGTGACAATATATACCCTCTATCAGAGTAGGATACTTCTATACCAAGAAAGTATGTTAGAAACCCAAGATCTGTCATTTCAAAAGAATATTTTAAAAACTATTTTACTTTCTTGATTCCTTATTTGTCACTCTCTGTAATCAACATATCATCAACATATAAAAGTAAAATTATAATACCTGCAGAAGAATTCTTGATAAATAAGTTGTATCAGTATAGCATGGTTTAAAACTATATCTTGCAATAACATTATTAAAAGTATCAAACCAAACTTTAGGTGTTTGTTGGAGACCATACAGTGCTTTTTTAAATTTAAGTATTTTACCTGAAGGAATTATCAATCCGTGTGGAACATCCATGTATACTTCCTCATTAAGATTCCCATTTTAAAAAGCATTTTTAACATCCATTTAAAATATATTAAAATTTTTAATAGCTAAAATAGATACAAGCATTCAAAAAGTGGTCATCCTGGCAACAGGAGCAAAAGTTTCTTCGTAATCGACTCCATATTTTTGAGAATATCCTTTGGCAACTAGCCTGGCTTTATGCCTTTCCAATGATCCATCACTTTTGATTTTTACTTTAAAAACCCATCCACATCCTATGGTCTTTTTTCCAATGGGTAAATTTATAATTTTCCAAGTGTTGGCTTCTTAAAGAGCGTTTAATCTTATATGCATAGCTTTTATCCATTCAAGTAAATTTTTTACTTCATTGTAACATAAGGGCTCGAAATATGAATGAATAGCTATAAGACATGCTCTATGTCTAGGAGAAAATGAGTCATAAGACACAAATTTATTTGAAATTCTTGAGGTTCGTTCAGATCTACGAATTGTGGTTTGTTCTAAAGGAATTTCTACTGTTTCATTGTTACTTTGATTTATACTTTCATTGGTTGCATTTTGATTTCTTCTAGTGTATACTATTGGTTCAACTGTTGTTCTATCTTCAATAGAAGATTCTACATAACTATTTTCATCATTAGACAACAGTTTAAACAAGAAAGAATAATCAAAATTTATGTCTTGTGACGTGTTTCCTTCAAATCCACTTTCATTTTCAACAAAATTAACATTTCTTGAGACAAGAAGTTTATCATTTTTTATACTGTAGCATTAAATCCTTTTTGTGTTTCAGAGTAACCAAACGCACAGGGGATAGCCTTAGAGGATAGTTTATCTCCTTTATCATTTAAAACATAACATTTACAACCAAAGATTCTCAGTCTTTGATAGTCAGGTTGATATTTGAATAATTTTACAAAAGAAATCTCATTTGACAGTTTTTGAAGACATTTTGTTTATGAGATATACTGCAGTTAATGCAGCTTCAGCCCAAAGATTTTTAGAAACATTTCTAGCAATAAGAAGGGTTCTTGTAGTTTCCATAACATGTATGTATTTTCTTTCTGAAATTCCATTTTGTTGTGGGGTTCTAGGACATGATTTTTGATGTAAAATTCCTTCATTTTCTAAAAATTGTTTAAACTCATTTGACAAATATTCGCCTCCACAGTCAGTTCTGAGAATTTTGATCTTTACTTTCAAATTCATTTTTAATCATATTATGGAATGTTTTAAAGGTTGTAAATACATCTTATTTAAACTTAAGTAAATCCAGCAATATCTAGTGAAGTCATCGATAAACACAACATAGTAGGAGAATCCTCCTTTTGATGGTGCAGCGACAACACGTTTTTCTTGAGGCCTAATATGACCAGGTTCATTATAGTTATGGCAAATGATTTTTTATTCTCCTTTATTCTTGTTAAAATGAGGAGGTTTATATGACTTGATATGATGCCCTGATTTTGATGCGGCAAGTGCTCAATCCTCTTTTTGGCCATTAGTAGAAGTAGCAAGCACACTAACATTTTTACTCATATTTAGTCTAGTTTCTTCTCCACTAAGTTTAGTAAGAATCTCATGAATAGGAGGAGATGAAGATGATAGCAAGGAGGCCCTTGTTTGTTCAAATTTGGGTCTCAAACCATAGAGAAAAGCGAAGAGTCTATCTTCTTCAACTTGAACTCTTCGCATTTCTATACACTTACCTTCTCATTTGGGTTCAAATTGGGCAAGTTGGGTCCATATGGAAGATAACTCCATAAAGTAATGTAACGCCCGAAATTTTAACCCAAATTTTTGAGGATTTTTTTTATAACAACGGAAATAAGTAATATTATGGGGTTAAGCATTCTGGAATATTACAGTGAAGAGGAAGCCAAAACGTTTATTTCATTTCACTATCAATGAATAATGACATCAATCTTAAAAACATAAAATGAACTTAAATTATCCCTGGAACAATAAATCCAAAATCTCGATCCGATGCCTAATCTCAGAGCCACTCATAAACTCTATTCATCACCTGAAAAATGGTAAACTTACAGAAATTAGACTACAACTGTCTAAGTAGGAATTACTGTAATTTTTTTGTAAGTATATATGTGTCAAGTATGTGATGTGGGTGCCGTGTGATTTTCAACATATACAAGAATAAATAACGATCTATGCTATGACAGTCAATAATTTATCAGAAACTAACAGACAGGTAACATCATACACAGCATTTGAATATCTCATTTCACACGTAATTATTTATGGGTGCAATTGTAAATCTGTCACTACCTACTCAGATGTGATACCTAAGATATGATATAATTAGTGTGTAACTTTTCTTATCCCGTGGGTACACACGGGCCGAATCACCCGTAACGGAAGAGAACATTCGGGGGTTTATTATTCATGGATGTTTTATTAACCCGAACGTTCTAACCGAAACTGTAAATCCTAAGGGAGCGGTCAGTGACCGAGAGAACCTCCCAAAAGCCAAAACCAAAACAGGATGCATCCCTAACTTCTGCAGAAGAACAAAGATCTACAACCTAGGACACATTGGTAGTCCGGGTCCCCCCCCCCAACTCCGAGGACTGGGGACCAACAAGTCACTTTAGCTCGAAACAGTTAAACACAGGTCCCCAGAGGTTTGTATCACCTACCCTCTCCAAGGTAAGCCCGAATCTGAGTGGGTTAATCTTTTCATTTATTTAAATTACCCAAAGTACAAGAGCATTTCCCCAAACTATCTCCTACTATCATAGTAGTAGGTCCCCAACCTTAGTCATTTTACCAAGGCATACACATCCCAATTTTTTTTTCATATTGATTGCACAAACCCACTCAGAGTGCTCTGGTGCCTTTAAACTAGTCAAGCACGAATGCCCTGGTGCATTTAAACCAATTGGGCAACAATAATATATTCTCATTTTCATGTGAATTCACATCATAACTTCGATGGTATATGCATGACCCTCAACACACTGGCTTGACACTCATATGTCCACAACAAACTGACCCATAGGTTCGGTTACCCGATCATCATTCATCATCATTATTATTATTTATTTATTCTTCAATAACAAATTGCCACAACATACCATTAGGTTTTGACTTGTGGCATCCCAACACATTTGCATTTGAACATTCAAAAGATATACACTTAATGGGCATTTTGAACATTTTAAGAAATATGCATTTGAACATACTAAATTATGCAGCTTAGTATATAAAATTGAATATCATTTTACCATGCAGCTAAATATGCATTTGAGCATTAGTTTAATATACAACTTTATGGAACAGTGAATAACAACCTAATATGCAGTTAAGTATGCATTGAATATCAGCTTGATATGCAGCTTTGTATGAAGTTGAACATACACTTACTATGTAGTTACATAGGCATGGAGCATCTAACTGATATGCAGCTTCATATGGAACCAAACATCCACCTATAGGGCATCTAAATAGGAATTTGCATATCAACTGAATATGCAGGTAAATGTTAACTTGAATTTCAACTTAATATGAATCCAACTAGATTCTCATTTATACATGCTTCCAAGATTTTTCCCACAACAGATTACGCATAACAAAAATTTCTAATACCTGAGAATATTCCCTACGCACGCACACAGATCAGAAAGTCTCAACCAGGTATGTATATTCAGAAATAGCAAATGTTTCAATCCATTTCCAAATAATTTTAAGGATCCCACAAAATAAGCATGGTGAGTCCTAATCCTAACACATGCTATTATGAACCTATAGATTTCATTTAACAGAGATCACTGATATCACATATAGGGCTAATTAAACTAAATTTCCAGAATCCTATGATGAAACAACAAAATAGATTAACATTGATCCTCCTTTGAGGTCCAATAATATTATAGCTAGTATGAACATTTTACAGGAATCAACAATTAAGAGAAGTCGACATTTTTAGAGACACACTTAGCACGCATATATCAAAGAACTTATTGTTGCTTAATTACACAGAAAAATCAACAAAATTTTAGGCTATCATCACATTTAAATAGAAATATTGCACCACTATGGTTCATCTGAATTGCAGGCTCCGCTATGATCCACTTTTGTTTACCTTGTTATTCTTGATCCTAAAAAAAGCAATATTTTCGATTCTGATGAACGAATCAAGCATGTGATAGTTAAACTTTAAATTCAATATGTTTAACACATCATGTTCAATGCAATACAGATGACTCCACTGGGATTTCGCAAGATTGAAACAGTGGTCAGCAGACCCACGAGTGTCATTGCTTAGTGGGACATCAAACATAACCAACCATTAGATGGGGTTCAATGATAAATTAACAATTAGAACATTAACGCAGGAGGTTGATAATAGATTTAAATGATTCAATGTTATTTACTGAATAGTGCTTTTGAATAGTGCATACATAACATTCATTCAAGACGTGTAACCAATGACTAATTTGCAACATTGATGACAATAAACAAAACAATTTTTTTGTTCAATCCCATCAGAGGAAACACTGATGACACATGATTGCCAAATAGATTTTCCATTGATCGATAATCTAAACTTATTTATATACTGTGAATCAAATTCAGACACTTAGAGAAAACAAATACAGATGATTCCAATATTCAGTCACTTAGAGAAAACAAATACAGATGATTCAAGTACCGAAATGTGAAACCCTATAGCAGGAATCAAAAACCTCTCCCCTTTTTACAAAAATGTGAAACCTATAACCCCCTTTACAATAACAGTCTGAAACCCCCAAATCGTAGATTTGGGGTTTTCGGTTTAGGGTTGACAGAAACCCCCAATTTCGGGATTTTCCTTTTGGTTGCCCACGCATACACCGGAGCACATTCAATAACCCAAAAAAAAAGTCACAGCATCCTACCTTTGCTGGATCTTTCCCCCCTTTTCACCGAGTTTCCTATCGTTGCGCTCTCGATCAGCCATGACTCCGCGGAGTCCCCTTGAATCATGAACGAAAGAGAGAGAGACGGAAAGCTTGTCGGCGTGGGGTCTCCTCTGACGAGCCAAGGAGGTCAAGGGAGCACGCGAGGGAAGGAGGAACGGCAGCGGCGCTGCCGGCGGCCGAAAAGGAAACGGCAGAGGGAGCGAGGCTGCAGTGAAAAGAGAAGGGAAGAAGTTGGGGAAACAGAGAGGGGAAGAGAGAGCATGAGAGGAAGAGGGTGAGAGGGAGAGAGATAGCGAGAGTGGGAGGAAGAGGGGTTTGGGACCCCTTTTGTAGTAGGGTAGCCTCCCAAAAAGGGAAGAAACCTCCCCAGCGGCTGTGCAGTGCCCTTCCCTCCTTCCATTTCTCGGGCGTGTGTTAGGGTAACACGCCTTCTTATCGGGCAGCCCTTATCGGTCCTTACTTTTACACATTTTTTTTACGGGGCGCGGCCCGAGTCTGGACCCGAAGCCCGGAAGCCCTTTGAGTTGGATCCGTGCCACCCCCCTATGATGTGGATTCACAAATTGGATCCAATTGCGGATCCTTGAGTTCGTTGTATATATATATGTATATATATATATATGTCATGCATGTTTATGTTTGGATCCTTTATGGATCCTGGATCCGAAATGCAGATTTCAGCCGCCAAACTCAGAAACTTACGTATAAATTCAAATAATTAATTAAAATTTAAGGTTATTACATATTTAAATTTTTAAATATAAACCCTAACTAGATTTCTTTGGACCCAAATACACTATCATGGATCTCAACCACTTATTATGGGTCTAAGATCCATCGTACTCATAAAACCCTCTTAAGAAATACGGATCTAAGGATCTGAAATTTTCTTCACGCTATGGATCCGGATTACCAACTCCGCCTGTGTATAACCGTTTAGTTATACACTCTTGGTCCCAAGCCTAGATAAAGGAGGAGGGTTGCGGTAGGCCAGTGACAGCAAGCATAAAAACTTAGTCATACCCTATGAATATGAACCAATATGAGAATTTCGTTGGGGCGTTCCCTACTGAGCGATGTGTTGTACTCTATCGGCCCGGAAGCAGTAATAAATGGGCAAGGGTTGCTAGGTCGTCGTCTGAAAGCGACGCATCATACCGGCGCCCGGGTGTGGTGTCAAATAGGCAAGGGTTCCCTCACTTTGTTGGACAGGTGGGGGTAAAGAAGTTAGGTTAGCCACTTGGAACATAGAGTCTTTAACTGGTAAGTTGGTAGAGTTAGTAGATGTTATGTGTAGGAGAAAGATTGATATTTTATGTCTACAAGAGACCAAATGGGTAGGTGAGAAGGCAAAAGTGATAGAACCTTGGGGATATAAGATTTAGTATACAAGAATAAATAGAAATAGGAATGGAGTAGGGATTGTTATGAGTCGTGAGTTTATAGATAATGTAGTTGAGGTCCGTAGGAAGGGTGATATGATTTTACTTATTAAATTAGTATTAGGTACGGATATTATTAATATTATTAGTGTTTATACACCTCAAGTAGGTTTAGATAATTCCAATAAGCGTCAATTTTGGGAAGATTTAGATGGAGTAGTACAAGGGATATCTTATGGTGAAAAGCTTTTCATCGGCGGTGACCTTAATGGACATGTAGGCATTAGTAGGGATGGATTTGAGAGTATCCATGGAGGTTATGGTATAGGAGAAAGAAACGAAACTGGAGAAAGGATTTTAGAATTTTGTTTGTCCTATGATATGATCTTAGCAAACACTTGGTTTAGGAAGAGGGAGTCTCACCTAGTAACATTTAAAAGTGGGGTTAATACGAGTCAGATAGATTTTTTCCTACTTAGAAAAAGAGATAGGGGTTGTTGCATCGATTGTAAGGTTATACTGGGAGAAAGTGTAGCTACACAACATAGAGTCTAAATTTTAGATCTTAGAATTAGACAATGCCGCAAAAGGGACAGACAAAGGATAGATCCTAGAATTAAGTGGTGGGCACTGAAAGGAGTTAAACAAAAAATATTTGTAGAGCAGGTAGTTAAGGAAGTTGATTGGTGTCTCGAGGAGGATTCAGAATCAATGTGGAATAAGATAGCGGGTGACATGAGAAAGCTGGCTAAGGAGGTATTGGGTGAGTCTAAAGGTGGTACACCGCTAGGTAAGGATACATCATGGTGGAACGAAGATGTCAAATTAGCTATTAAGGTTAAAAGAGAGTGTTATAGAAATCTAAGAGTCGTGATAATGAGAATTTGGAGAAGTATATGATAGCAAAGAAGGAAGCTAAAAAAGTAGTTCGAAACGCGAGGGATAAGGTATACAAGGAGGTTTATGACAAGTTGGATACCAAAGAGGGCAAGAAGGATATTTATAGGCTTACAAAGATTAGGAAATCGAGGGATCTGGGTATGATTAGATGTATCAAAGATGAAACACAAAGGGTATTAGTCAAAGATCAAGAGATTAAGGAGAGATGGAAAATTTATTTTGATAAGCTATTTAATGAAAGTCATGCTCAGGATCTTGGAGACTTTTCCATTCCTTTTCAAGAGATGAATCATGACTTCATGTGCAAGATTCAAAAGAAAGAAATTGCAGAGGCTTTGAAGAAAATGAAATCAAGAAGGGCAGTTAGCCTAGATGGTATACCTATCGAGGCTGGGAAATGCTTGGGAGAGAAAGGTTTAGAATGATTGACAAATCTTTTTAACAAGATTTGACAGACAAATAAGATGCCTAATGAGTGGAGGAAGAGTACTTTGGTGCCTCTATATAAGAATAAGGGTGATATACAAGATTGCACAAACTATCGGGGTATAAAACTCATGAGTCATACTATGAAACTTTGGGCGAGAGTGATTGAGTATAAGTTCAAGAAGGTTGTCATGATATCGGATAATCAATTTGGTTTTATGCCTGAAAGATCAACTATGGAAGCTATACATCTTCTTAGACAACTTATTGAGAGATATAGAGAGAGGAACAAAGTTTTGCATATGGTTTTTATTGATTTGGAGAAGGCATACGATAGAGTACCTAGGGATGTTCTCTGGTGGACAATGATGAAGAAAGGTGTTTCTCTCAAGTACATTAGTATAATTAAAGATATGTACGAAGGAGTAGTAACCAATGTCCGCACTTGTGGAGGGGTGACAATCAATTTTCCAATAACGGTTGGGTTACATCAAGGATCTGCATTAAGCCCTTTCCTATTTGCTATAATGATGGATGAGCTTACGAGATCAATTCAAGAAAATGTGTTGTGGTGTATGTTGTTTGCTGATGATATTGTTTTGATTGATGAGTCTAGAGTTGGGGTTAATGCTAAGTTAGAATTATGGAAACAAACATTGGAAGCAAGAGGTTTTAAGTTGAGTAAGAGTAAGACATAATATATGGAATGTCGGTTTAGTAAGCAACAAAGCAGTGATGGAAGTGTAGTGAAGCTTGGTGAGCAAGAAATATCGGTGGATGACTGTTTCAAATATTCGGGATCTATCATTCAAAAGAATGGAGAAATTGATGGTGATGTAAATCATAGGATAAAGGTTGGGTGGATGAAATCGAAAAGTGCAACTGGAGTGTTGTGCGATCGTAAAATGTCATTGCGGTTGAAGGAAAAGTTTTATAGGACGACAATTATTCCCGCTTTACTATATGGTACGAAATGTTGGGCTGTCAAGAGACATCATATTCAAAAAATGAGTGTAGCTGAGATGCGTATGCTTAAATGGATGTGTGGAAATACAATAAAAGATAAGATTCGAAACGAAGAGATACGTAAGAATGTAGGCGTTGCACCCATTGAAAATAAAATGAGAGAGAATCGTTTACGGTGGTTTGGACATATTCGGCGAAGGCCTAATGATGCTCCAGTTAGAAGGATGGAGAAATGGGAAAATATATTAGTTAAAAGAGGTCAGGGTAGGCCTAGGAAGACTTGGATGGAGATGATAGGAAAGGATATGAAGGCTTTAATGTGGAAGACCTAGAATGATTTTCTTTGTTGGTTCATATCGCCGACCCCAATTGTTTTGGGATGAAGGCATAGTTGTTGTTGTTGTTGTTGTTGTTGTTGTTGTTGTTGTTTGTTGTTGTATGGATCCAAATTACCATAAATGGGTCTAGACCACTATTATGGATCCAAACATAAAATTCTAATTGGACCATTGTCATGTTTAAATCTTCGATGTCCAGGATCCAAATGCAATATTGTGAATCCGAACGTCGCATAGACTATTACGAATCCCCATCAAGTGTTATAGGTCCGCTATAGAAGTTTTCTTATTAAGAATCTGATTCAAACTTCGTTGATCCGATATTGAAGATCCAAACAAAATATCTGATATCTGAATACAAATAACACATATAATAATAAAAATATCCTTGTAACAACCTAAGGACGTAAATTTTAAGTTTATTTATCTGATACAATTTACGGGTATTACAAGTAATCTCTTACATTTTTATCTCCTTGTTTGATATTTCTAACTTTTTCTTGAAGATAATACTTGTGGGTCATATCTTCTTCGGTAAACATGCCTAAGATATTCTCATGCTTCATTTGTCTTTTTGTAGCATAATAGGTTTGAGGCAATTTTTGTCTCAACTCCACTTAGCATCCATGAAAGAATTTTTGAGTTTTTCATTTCCTATTCATCCAATTTCTTGTAATATTCTTTCATGGCTTTGTTTCTTTCGTCAAGACTAGTCTCAATCCCATTTTCACCTAAAGTAGTTTTGAGAGTAGGTTCAAGAATAGTACTTCTTACGAATCCCCACAAACCTTGACCCTTGATAAATGTCTCCAAGTGTCCCGCCCAAATGTTATAGTTGCTTCCTTCAAGTTTGAATGGCGGAATAAAGTTGGAGTTGCTTGTATTGTGTGGAAAAAATTCACCCATAGTAAATTAGAAGAGAAACACTAATCACCACCACGAAGGAGAATAAGCATGCTTTTCGAGGCAACCCACCAATGCACGGTTGATCACTGATACCATGTGAAAAGTCTTACACACAATCAAGTTTCCAAATAACTTGATATTCAAAATATATGCCAACACAAAATAGCATAAAAAAGCTTCACACCACAAGAGAGAACAAGTGCTTCAAATGCACTGTGTTATTGCAATGAGGGGATAAAACCCTTTCATTAATTCACTATTACAATGGGCTCATTGCCCTTATTTATAATACATTACACTTTGAAAGAGTAGTTGGGCTATTCCCATAGAGCTGTTGGGAATCATCCCAACAGCTCTTATTTGACAGACTGTGTACACAGTCAGTGGCTGGAAAGGGAACAAAAAGTGAAAAAGAAAAATAAATAAAATGAGAAATTACAGAAATAAGAAAATAAAAATTACAAGAATATACATATATACTTTAAATATGTATTGATATACATATACATATTCTTGTATTACAAAGAGTATGTATATATATATATTCAAGTAACACTCTGTTTTCTTCATTAAGTTGTTGATAACACCTATATGTTTCTCAAGGAATAAAACCACAACAGGGCAACCAGGTCTTGAAAGCTACAATGCCACCTAAACCTCCAGAGGCAGTGCCCAGTGACCAGTGTTGGAGCACCTAGAGTCATGTGCTGGTCTCAGGCACACACCACCCTACTGGTTCCTGCCTCAGTGCGCACATGTGCGGGCGTGCATCTTTTCTGTTTTTGGTAAGTAAGCTGGGGCCCCTGACATGAACATATAGAACTACTCTTTGTGCTAACAATCCACCTCAAGTTATGCATGGTCATTAAACATGCACTACTCGTCCTTCAACATGGTATGCTTCATTCTAGATAGGCCATATTTTGTTCCTAAGTCCTATATTAACTTTCACGTCAACAAAGTGATAATCTGAAAATGTTTTATTTGGTCATGCAGAATCAGATGTACTCTTATCCTCAACGTACTTGTATGATCATTTATCTACATAATTTCAACTATCATGCCTACAAGAGCTCCATGTTTGGGCCTATGCATTTGAACTTGTTATACTCCTTTTCTTCTAGCCTTTTCTAAGAAGCTAAATTTCTCCCAAGGAACACAAGATATCTTGAAACTGATCTCTTTTAAACTTAATATATCTTCATCAGAAAATCCAATTATATATCAAACTGACAAACCTATATGATCATTTTCCAATAAACAAAACATTTATAACATATGCCATCACACATTTAATTGCCTCTATATGAGGGATGGTGGAAAAATGCATAAATTGAAATATCTGGTTCACTACATGTGAATATATGTCCTCATTATAGTTAAATATTGCAATGCTCCCAACATGCATCTTAAACCTTCCTAGTTGATGGTAGAGATTTCCTTCCTCTTTAGATATCTTATTATTAATTACTGAAAGCATTTCAATAAGCTTCCAATTATGGATGTTGTATTTCCTTGAAATGTAATACACATGTTTTTGTTGTGATGTTTTGATTTTAACCTTAATTTTGTCACTCTATGGCCAAAAAACACCTCAACATTCACAAGTTCTACATTTGAATCTTTCTTGGAGGAAGTTCTTAGTTTCTTCTAGTAAGGTCATTGAGCTTCTTCTGATAATCATATCATTAATATACATAATTAGAAGTCAAAATCCCGCCTAGGCCACCTAGTCTATTTGGCCATAAGCTCACTGGCTAAGAGCGCCTAGGTGCCTAGACATGTGTGGGTGTCGGGGGGGCAAGGTTGGTAATTTTATATTTGTTTTATTAAAATGTTTAAACCATTATAATCATGTTTTGGTTGTGTATTTTGAAATATTTAGGTTTTCCCAGTTTTTGTTTTTATATATTTTTACTTTGAATGATTGTATTATTTAGTGGGTTTCTAAGCAACTGCAACTAAATAAATATTTGTTTAGATGGAATTAAGTGTTAGAAATATTAAGTTTTAATTGTCAAGCTTTGTTCTTACGTGTTTTTTTAAATTATAGTTGTTTAGCTTCATAAATTGTGTTTAATACGTATTTTTTATTATTTTAAGAATTAGTTATAACTTTTTTCTTTTTTAGTTCTGACTAGGCTAACTAGTCCTACCTACGCACCGACTAGGACTTTTAGGGACCTGATTCTAGAGTCTAGATCCTGACTAGCGTTTTTAACTACTTGCATACAGAGTCATAATGATTATATCTTGACCTTCATATGATATAGGTGTTAAGTTGTACAAGTAATATATATTTTTGGTTCATATTGTACATATATACATATATATTCATATATATATATATATATATATATATATATATATATATATATATGTATTATTTATAATGATGCAATAGGTAAATACCCATTAGGATATTTTGGTCATTTCAGTTATTATAATAGGCTATGCATATTAGGGGCACATTAGTACTTTTACTTTATTATTTTCTTTTTGTCCTTTTCTATTTTTATAAGGACTATTTGGTCAAATACCAAATAGAGCTATTGGGTTCCTTTTTTACTAGTCAACATAGAGTTGACTAGTCAATAGAGCTGTTGGAATAGACAGTCCAACAGCTCTATTGAGGTCTCCCTCTCTCTTGTATGTGTATGAATAGGGGCTTTTATCCCCTTTCATTTCTTAATGTTTCTCTTAAGCATTCATGCTCAATAAGATGAATATTTTTTATGTTTTGTGTTCTTTTCTTTAGTTCTTTAATGTCTTGAATGCACTTAGTACTTGTATTTGATATTTTGGAGGCCCTTGAATTTGTGTCCTGCACACAAGAGAAACATCCATTTGTTTATATTAGAAAACATATCATTATTTACAAACATGCCCTTAATGAATAAAATACAAAACTGAACCAAAATGCCCTTAAGTTACAAACATATATATGATCCAACACCCCCCTCAGACTGTACATGGGTCCTTAACAATCATGGACAATTTGAACTTTAGAAACCAATGTCTCATGATAGGTAAAGGCTTGGTTAACAAATCTGCAACTTGATCTTCTCCACGGACAAAAATTGGTTGTAGTTCTTGACTTTCAACCTTTTCTCTCAAAAAATGTTAATCTATCTCAACATGTTTCATCTTACCATGTTGTACGGGATTAGTAGCAATGGATACTACACTACGATTGTTACAGACTAGAAGTGACTGGGATACTTTCTGATGAAGAGTAGTTAATAGATGTCTCATCCAGAGAATCACTGCTGTAGATCTCGCCAGTCTTTTGCTTTCGACTTGACCATGATACTAAGTGTGAACCCAAGAAAACAACATATCCTGTTACTGATCACCTGGTTGATATATCACTTGCCCAATCTGCATTTGAATATGCAAGAACCACCAATTCCATGTTCACATATTTACCTGGTTCATGTTTTTATACACAAGGCCATCTACAATGGTACCTTTTAATATATCTGAGCACTCTTTTGGCTGCCTCCATGTGGCTAACTTTAGGAGCATGCATATATGATTCACAACAAAGATCAAATCGGGTCTAGTGAATGTAAAATACTGTAAAGCTCCAACTAGACTTCTAAACTTTTCAGGTTCCGACGGTAAGTCATCCCCATCGATATCATGAGATAGCTTTACATTTATTGCAGCAAGTGTTTGAACTGGTTTGCAATTAATCATGCCAAAACGAGTAAGCAAGTCAAAGGCATACTTACGTTGTGTGAGGACTAAACGATCAGGTGGTTGATCAACCTCAACGTCGAGAAAATACCTTAGAGTGCCCAAATTTTTCATGAAGAATTTTTGTGTAAGCATGTTCTTCAATTTCAGTATCATTGATGGGTCACTTCCTGTGATAACAATATCATCTACATAGACTAGAACAATGGTGATATGCAAACCATCATGATGAGTAAAAAGTGAATAATCACACTGACTTTTGACAAAGCCCATAGAGCAAATTTCATTGCTAAAAGTTTCAAACCATGCGTGTGATGCTTGCTTTAAACCATAAATGGCTTTCTTTAACCAAAGAACCGTGCTTTGGACATCTAATTCTGGATACCCTGGTGGATGCTCCATATACATTTCCTCTTGCAAATGCCCATGAAGAAATGCATTCTTTACATCAATTTGGATAAGACTCCATCCTTATGTTGCTGCCAATGATAACACAACTCGTATAGTACCCATTCTGACAAAGGGACTAAAAGTTTTATCAAAGTCCATTTCATGCTCTTGAGTGTAGCTTTTTGCCACCAACCTGGTTTTATATCTTTTGATGCTCTCATCTGCTTTATACTTAACTTTGTATACCCAACGATACTCCCACAACATTTTTATCCTTGGGCCTTGAGACAACTTCCCAAGTATCACATTCATGTATTGCAGAGATTTCTCCATTCATGGCTTCAACCCATTTAATGTTTGTACTAGCTTCACTATAGAATTTGGGTTCTCGATTGGCATCCATGGAAGAGGCAAAAATTTGAAAATCAGATGAAAAGGTCTCATAACTAAGCCATCTCTGAATAGGATGTCGAATTCTGGTCAATCTTCTAACTTCACCTGATTGGGTTGTTTCTGTAACTCCAGCAATGTCATTTCTGGACTGCACTATGGGTACTGTTGAGATGGCTTGTTGACTATTTTCTTGATATGTTGGTTGTACCTCTAGTTGCTTGTGCCTAAGATAAACCGATCATAGTATTGGAAAGCTTGAAGATTTTGCTGGAATCTCCATCTGTCCTTCATTATTCACGACATCTTCATCAAAAGTGTTCTGCATTTGCCTGATGAGTTGTTTAATTCATAACATATTGGTCACATTGTAACAGTGATACCATTTGTATTTATCATCATAGCCAACAAATTTACAAACATGCACCTTTGGAGAGAACTTGTTACGAAGGGAACTATCGATATGAACAAAACACCTACCGCCAAAGGTCCATAGAATAGAATACTCAGGATGTTATCTATAAAGCATAAAATATGGTATGTTTCCTCCAAGGGAAGAGGCATACAATTTATTAAAAACACTGTCGTGTGATATGCTTTTGTCCACATATCCAATCTAATCTTGGACTCAGTAATCAGAGTGAGTTGTCTTTGATATATGCATGTGCTTTCTCTCAGCAACACCATTTTGTTGAGATGTTCTAGGGCAAGAAAGCTCACATTTTATTCTGTTCTCACTAAGGTAATTAGAAAGTCACAGAGACATACTCACCACCACCATCACTACTGAAATGAAGAATTTTTCAAGAAAATTGATTTTCAACAAGAACTTTGAATTTCTGGAAAGTAGACAACACCTGGTCTTTAGATTTTAGGAAATAGATCCAAGTGTACCTTGTGAAATCATCAACAAAAATAATATAATACTTTGATTTAGACAAGGATAAAATTGGGTCCCACACATCAAAATGAATCAATTACAAAGGAAATAAAGCTCTTTTATTAGAATTTCTAAAAAGAAGTTCATGAGTCTTACAAACTTGACATTAAGAACAAGACATAGACATAACTAGGGTCTTATCATTTATGGTAATAAGACTTTTATTACATACAATTTCAAGAAACTTTGAATTGCAATGACTAAGACATTTATGCCAGAATTTAGAATCCTTATTAACATAGACGACTGACAAGAGCTTCATCTACGACATATAATCAACGCTTCCCTTCAGCGAAGCTCTGCTTCGAGGGAATATCCTTCACAGAAACGAACGAAGAAGAGAAAGAAACGTGAGAATTAGTTTGATCAACAAGTTGAGAAACTGAAATAAGATTACGCTTAATGCTAGGAACAAAAATGGTGTTAGGAAGAGAAATGGATCCACAAGATATAGGAATGATGACAGTGTCTACGCGAGTAATGGAGTGAGTTTTCCCATCTCCTGTGACTATTCTGCCATTACAGTGATAAGGAATAAGGTTTGTGAGGTTACCCAAATTGCCTGTGACATGATGTGCAACACCAAAATCAATAAACCATGTATTGTTGGAGGAAGAAGATTGAGGAGTAGACACCATCCATGATTGCTGATTGAAATTTATAGGCCATTGCGGACTAGTAGGAACACCTCCATGTGTGTGGGTGTTTTGCTACACCCCTATTTGACTAAAAGAAGTACCCATGGCATCCACACCCTGATTTTGATGTTGTATGGCAAAAGCAGACGATCCAACTGAAGTAGGGTATCCTGGATGAAAACCTGCAATGAATGCACCAGGACAAGGAGCTTAGGGATTTCCAACATTGCCGCCTGGGGAAGCAAACTGCATAAAATCCGCTGGATAAGTTAGCGTAGGTCGTCGATAAGTAGGAACAAACCTCCAATAACAATTGGAACTGATGTGTCCACGCTTTCAACATATCTGGCAGTTAACATTTTGTCCCCGACCTCCATTAGGCTCATTCAGGTTAGGCAGAATACCAGCTCCCCCAGGGTCAAAGGAACTACGGCTACGGCCACATCCACGACCACGTGACGAATTAGTTGAGGAGATGAATATTCCTTTTTGGAGAAAATATTGAAGGTAAACTCAAATTCAAGTAGTTTGGTTCTCAATTGGTCAAAAGTCACCTTTTTTCTCTCTGTCGATGTAATTTGCAATGAAAAGATTATATTCCTCTCCTAAACCTCGAAGAGTCTAAGTAATCACATCATCTTCTGGTAGAGGACTTCCAATTATAGCTAACTGATCAGCAATGTGATTCACTTTATCAAGAAAATCTACAACGTTCCCATTTCCTCTTTTCAAAGCACCAAATTCTGATTTAAGATAGTAGATCTTAGGAAGTGATATATGTTCATAACCCATATGTTGTTACACCAGTGGGAGTGTGAAGAAGAACATGCTTAGATTAGGTTGCCATAATGAACGCAACAACTAATTGATCATTGTTGAACCATGGAGTGTACTCTGGATTTCTTGTAAAATCGCGTATTTTAGTACTTAGTCGTTTTATAAGTCTGAGAGAAAAATCGTTGAGGCTCGATTTTTAGACTGAAGTTTTTGGGTCTGGGCATGACCCAGATCTCATCGACAAGGTCGAGGCGAGCCAAACGAAACGTGAGAAAGAATTTTAATTTTGACATTTAAATTCAAGCAAAATTCGACCGAAATTCGAGTGATTTTTGGGCGAAATTTGAATTTCGTTATTCGTGTAATATATCATTGGATGCGTCTCAAAATTCTGAGCGCGATGATATTTTACTTTTCTAAATCCGAGTCCCAGTTACCCGAAAATCCTGTTTTTCTAAAAAATGAGCAGTTTGCCGAAATGGATTCGGAGTTGGATTGGATTGGATCCAAGGCCTAGAATCCAAATTTTTATGGATTTGGGTTCTATTTAGGTCCTACTTAAATCCGGATTGGATCCAAGACTTAATCCATTTTTTGTTTTGGGTATGGGTTTGGATCTTGGATCCAAGTCCGGATCCAAATCCAAGCCCAACGTTTTTTCAGCTTTAAATTCAGTATAAAGCCTTAATTTGGGTTTTATTATAGTTAAGAAGCCTTTAGGGTTAATTTGGTCATTTTTTGAAGTTTTTAGATATTTTAAATTAATTAATATTAATTCTGAGTTTCTGTTACTGGTTAAGAAAAAGTTTTATAAACTTAGAAAAACTATCAAATGTGGAAAAGTCAACATTTGGTAGAGTTTAAAAAAACTAAGAAACACAGGAGGGAGGAAGTTCCACTTTTTGGGAACTCTGAGAGAGAGAGACAGACAGAGAAAAAAAAAAGGGGGGGGGGGGGTCACCACCTCTCCCACCCATTACTTTAAAAAAAAGGAGAGAGAGAGAGAAAGAAAAAAAGAGAAAGAGGGAAAAAAAGGAGAGAGAGAGAGAAAGAGGGTCCCTCTTCTCTAACAACCCTTGTTCCACCATCATTCTTCTCTATTTTTCGATTTTTATCAAAGGTATGGGTTTCTTCTTGTGATTTAAGTGAGAAATCGAATACTGATTCGATTCTCATGCTTTACCATGATCTAAAATCATGGTAAAAACGTAGATCCATGTGATCCCTCGAAAATACATGGAAGAGGATCCATGGATGCGTTTTTTATTCTTTAAACCCTTTGAAACTTTATTTTCTGTGCATATTCATTTTTAGAACTAAATCAGAATTTATTTCATGTAGGATTTCGTTGGGGCGTTCCCTACTGAGCGACGCGCTACTCTCTAGGCCCGGAGGCAGTGATAAATGTGCAAGGGTTGCTAGGTCGTCGCCCAGAAGCGACGCGTCACACCGGCGCCCGGGTGTAGTGTCAAATAGGCAAGGGTTCCCTCACTTTGTTGGACGGGTGGGGGTAAAGAAGTTAGTCCAAGACCATAAAATTAGGTTAGCCACTTGGAACATAGGGTCTTTAACTGGTAAGTTGGTAGAGTTAGTAGATGTTATGTGTAGGAGAAAGATTGATATTTTATGTCTTCAAGAGACCAAATGGGTAGGTGAGAAAGCTAAAGTGATAGAACCTTGGGGATATAAGATTTGGTATTCAGGAATAAATAGGAATAGGAATGGAGTAGGGATTGTTATGAGTCGTCAGTTTATAGATAATGTAGTTGAGGTCCGTAGGAAGGGTGATAGAATTTTACTTATTAAATTAGTATTAGGTACGGATATTATTAATATTATTAGTGTTTATGCACCTCAAGTAGGTTTAGATGAGTCCATTAAGCATCAATTTTGGGAAGATTTAGATGGAGTAGTACAAGAGACATCTTATGGAGAAAAGCTTTTCATCGGCGGTGACCTTAATGGACATGTAGGCATTAGTAGGGATGGATTTGAGAATATCCATGGAGGCTATGGTATAGGAGAAAGAAATGAAAGTGGAGAAAGGATTTTAGATTTTTGTTTGTCCTATGATATGATCTTAGCAAACACTTGGTTTAGGAAGAGGGAGTCTCACCTAGTAACATTTAAAAGTGGGGTTAATACGAGTCAGATAGATTTTTTCCTACTTAGAAAAAGAGATAGGGGTTGTTGCATCGATTGTAAGGTTATACCGGGAGAAAGTGTAGCTACACAACATAGAGTCTTAATTTTAGATCTTAGAATTAGACAATGCCGCAAAAGGGATAGACATAGGATAGATCCTAGAATTAAGTGGTGGGCACTGAAAGGAGCTAAACAAGGAATGTTTGTAGAGCAGGTAGTTAAGGAAGTTGATTGGTGTCTCGAGGAGGATTCAGAATCAATGTGGAATAAGATAGCGGGTGGTATGAGAAAAGTAGCTAAGGAGGTATTGGGTGAGTCTAAAGGCGGTGCACCACTAGGTAAGGATACATCATGGTGGAACGAGTATGTCAAATTAGCTATTAAGGTTAAAAGAGAGTGTTATAGAAATCAAAGTAAGAGTCGTGATAATGAGAATTTGGAGAAGTATATGATAGCAAAGAAGGAAGCTAAAAAAGTTGTTCGAAACGCGAGGGCTAAGGTATATAAGGAGGTTTATGACAAGTTGGATACCAAAGAAGGCGAGAAGGATATTTATAGGCTTGCAAAGATGAGAGATAGGAAATCGAAGGATTTGGGTATGGTTAGATGTATCAAAGATGAAACACAAAGGGTTTTAGTCAAAGATGAGGAGATTAAGGAGAGATGGAAAGATTATTTTGATAAGCTATTTAATGATAGTCATGCTCAAGATCTTGGAGACTTCCCCATTCCTTTTCATGAGATAAATCGTGACTTCATGCGCAAGATTCAAAAGAAAGAAATTGCAGAGGCTTTGAAGAAAATGAAATCAAGAAGGGCAGTTGGCCCAGATGGTATACCTATCGAGGCTTGGAAATGCTTGGGAGAGAAAGGTTTAGAATGGTTGACAAATCTTTTTAACTTGATTTGGCGAACAAATAAGATGCCTAATGAGTGGAGGAAGAGTACTTTGGTGCCTCTATATAAGAATAAGGGTGATATACAAGATTGCACAAACTATCGTAGTATAAAACTCATGAGTCATACTATGAAACTTTGGGAGAGGGTGATTGAGTCTAGGTTGAGGAAGGTTGTCATGATATCGGAGAATCAATTTGGTTTTATGCCTGGAAGATCAACTATGGAAGCTATACATCTTCTTAGACAACTTATTGAAAGATATAGAGAGAGGAACAAAGATTTGCATATGGTTTTTATTGATTTAGAGAAGGCATACGATAGAGTACCTAGGGACGTTCTCTGGTGGACAATGATGAAGAAAGGTGTTTCTCTCAAGTACATTAGTATAATTAAAGATATGTATGAAGGAGTAGTAACCAATGTCCGCACTTGTGGAGGGGTGACAACCAATTTTCCGATAACGGTTGGGTTACATCAAGGATCTGCTTTAAGCCCTTTCCTATTTGCGATAGTGATGGATGAGCTTACGAGATCAATTCAAGAAAATGTACCGTGGTGTATGTTGTTTGCTGATGATATTGTTTTGATTGATGAGTCTAGAGCTAGGGTTAATGCTAAGTTAGAATTATGGAAACAAACATTGGAAGCAAGAGGTTTTAAGTTGAGTAAGAGTAAGACTGAATATATGGAATGTCGGTTTAGTAAGCAACGAAGTAGTGATGAGAGTGTAGTGAAGCTTGGTGAGCAAGATATACCGGTGAATGATTATTTCAAATATTTGGGATCCATCATTCAAAAGTATGGAGAAATTGATGGAGATGTAAATCATAGGATAAAGGTTGGGTGGATGAAATGGAAAAGTGCTACTGGACTGCTGTGCGATCGTAGAATGCCATTGCGGTTGAAGGGAAAGTTTTATAGGACGACTATTAGACCCGCTTTACTATATGGTACGGAATGTTGGGCTGCCAAGAGACATCATATTCAAAAAATGAGTGTAGCTGAGATGCGGATGCTTAGATGGATGTGTGGAAATACAATAAAAGATAAGATTCGGAACGAAGAGATACGTAAGAAGGTAGGTGTTGCACCCATTGAAAATAAGATGCGAGAGAATCGTTTACGGTGGTTTGGACATATTCGGCGAAGGCCTAATGATGCTCCAGTTAGAAGGTTGGAGAAATGGGAAAATATATTAGTTAAAAGAGGTCGGGGTAGGCCTAGGAAGACTTGGATGGAGATGATAGGAAAGGATATGAATGCTTTGAACCTCACCGAGGACATGGCGTTGGATAGAAATGATTGGAGGAAAAGGATTCATGTGGAAGACCCAAAATGAATTTCTTTTTTGGTTCATATCGCTGACCCCAATTGTTTTGGGATGAAGGCGTAGTTGTTGTTGTTGTTTGTTGTTGTAGGATTCGTTGCTTTTTGTGTTTACAACTTTACATGTTAATACAGTTAATGCATAAAAAAGCATGTGAAATCCAAGGTGTAAGCATGCATAACTGTGTTATAAATGTGATTTCATGCTTGAGATGATGTAATTAAATCTTGATAAGTATTTTGGACTCATACGGGTATGTTTAACATAGTTTTAAACAATAAAAAATTGTATATTTCTGTTTTGGGTGACAGCTGGGCCAGCCGACCTGTAGTCGACTGAGTCCCTGGAGCAGTCAGTTCAGCCGACTGGGTCAACTGGGCTGGGTGGTTTGGCTGCAGGCTATGTCACACGGACTCGGATAAGGAGGTGCCGCACCCGAGTCGACACGCCCCGACACCGGTGCGGACTCGGGTGCGGCTTCGGACTCAGCCCGGACTCGGTCAATGCCGAGTCGGACTCGGTCAACGAGTCCAGGCCGAGTCCGTCCACATTTTGGACTCGGTCAACTTTGACCGAGTCCAAAAATGTCCCTAAAAAACCAATTTTTTATATTTTTTATTTAAAAATATATATATAAAAAGAGTAACAGTGCTGCAGTCACAGACTGTGACTGTGCTGCAGTCACAGCACAGTGCACAGTCTGTGCAGTGTGCACAGTGCACAGTCTGTGACTGTGTGCACAGTCACAGTGCTGTGGACTGTGCACAGTCACAGTCTTTGACTGTGCACAGTCACATGGACTGTGCTGTGGCATTTTAAAAATAAAATAAAATTATATATATATATATATATATATTTTTTTTTTTTTTTTTGCCGAGTCCCCGTGTCCAAAAATTTTAAAATTGTGCCGCACCCGCACCCATGTGACATAGGCTGCAGGCCAGACCCAGCGGCTAGGTCACGGTAACAATATAAAAAAAAAAACCTGTTTTAATGCTGTTGGGCTCCAGCCGACCTAGGGTCGGCCGAGTCCTGTTGGGCTGCATGTAGGTGGGTTTGGTTGTATGCCAGACCCAGCCGACGGGGTCGGCTGGGTCACGTCTCTATTAAAAAAAAGGGTTTGTAATAAATTTTTTTTTTTTTGTGGCTGTTCAGCCCTGACAGCACACAGACCCGAACTGGGCCTGTGCATGTGCTGTCAGGCCCAGCCAACAGCCTGTGGCTGACCAGACCGACCCAGCTGACTAAGGTCAGCCGGGCCTGTTTGGGTGTGTTCAGGCCTGGGTTCAGTCCAGACAAACCCAGCCGACCAGGGTCGGCTGGGCATGTTTGGAACCCCAGCCGGCTTGGTCGGCTGGGTGTAAACCCTCTTAAAAAAAAGGTTATATATATATGAACCTAACACAGTGTGTGTGTGTGTGTGTGTTTTAAGTATGAATCAAACAGGTATACATTCTTTCTTTTTTTGAGTGTATGCATTTGATGGGCATAATATATTGAATCACACGTGTACACAGATTTTTCCTTGAACCCTATTATGAAAGCATGCACTTTGATTTTGATCTGATGGATGAGCATAACCTTTCATGTGCCATGCCTATTTATAATGTTGAATAGGAAGCTTACGCATGGTGAATGAGTATAAACGAGATTTATATGGTCATACGTGTATGCAGTTGCGTAAATGTGCACACATGTGAATAACAAGTGGAAACATGCATTGTCATTGATGTGTACACTCAAAGAAAAAGGGTATTGACATGAATATGTACATGATGAAAATATGCAATGGACATGATCATGCATAATGAATGGGAACATGGAATTGACTCGAAAGTGTGCATTAAATGAATGTGTGCACTTGTCACTATCACATGAATTGACTGTAAACATGCTTCTAAATATTTTTGTTTCATACAAAGCTGAAAACTGCATTTGTGAATGTGCATTTAGAAAGCATGTGAATTGTAGCATGTTGTTATGGTTTTTGCTTAGGGTGCATCGATGATTGTAATGAGTCATCGTGGGCTTGGTAGGCCATGAGCTTTGGGTTGTTCTTTCTTTAATTATCTCAAATGCATCGCAAAAATTATATTTATTTTTATTGCATTATGTTCACACTGTTCTATGCTCTTCCGCGGGCGGTAGTCCCGTGATGGTTCTCGCATGGGTAGATGCGAGCTTTTGCCTTTGCTCTTGCATGTTGAATTGCAAAACTCAATAATTGACTTTTAATAAAAAGATAATGAATAAGAACAGTGTAATATACGTTCTAAGATCTCCCATCGAAAGAATGTAAATCTTAGAAATTCGGTTTTGGGGGACCACAAGGATACAAAAACTCTGTGTGCACTTATGTTTACCCCTAAACTCGATATTGAGGTTCTTTCTCCTAACCACGGTTTTAGAGATAGTCTGGCACTTTACCTTTAAGTAGTATGTTCGACACAGTTGTTATTTTGGTATACCAAGAAAGTTACACTATTGGATGTATAAGCCCTTAGTGTCCCGACATTAGATGTGGAGGTCTAATGTTTCGAAGGTGATTCGGTCGAGAGCTAAGTTTGGAACCCAGTAATACAATACAACTTGTAGGCTAAGCTACCCTAAAAACCTAACTTGACCTCGAAAATTTGTACACGTTTGGTGTATCCGCAAGCAACGGTAATTAAAAAGAGAAACTTAAATGATATGCGTTTAATAGAGCATGCATATGGAAAGGAAAACTTTAATGAAAGATAATAAAATGTTCATGCATTGCACATAAATCATGCATATTCATGCTATGCATTAAAACATCATATTTTACATGTTTACTTAATTGTTACATGTTGGTGGATGCATGATGTTTAATTTTTAATGCATGTTAAATGTCTTGCTTACTTAAATTGTGATTCTTGTTATTGATCAATGTTCTTTCATGCTTAATAAATACTCCTTGTTGCATGAATGCTTAATTGAATTATGTAAATGTTATAATTGTATTTCTCTGAACTATTGCATGAAATCTTATATGTATTCTTTAGCTCACTTGTTTCATTAGAAGTACTTGTTCTCAGGATTTCGGTTCTGACACCCTACTTCTACGGCTTTTCGCAGCTGCAGGTGATCAGTGAAGCGACTAGCTTCTGGGAGAGTTACGGGTGTCACGCACTTGCTAGACAGATCACAGATGGACAACGTGGCTCAATTTCTTTTATTTCCTTTTCGTTTCATTTAGTTGATATTGTGCTCTGAACATTTCCTTTATGCACTTGTCTCAAGACTTACTACTCATTATTTCAATAAAGGCTTGGTTTGGTTTGGTATAAATGATAATTGTAAGCTCTATTATGGTTGGTTGTTTTATCTAATTGGGAGTGGAATTGTAAAGGCCCCAGGTTTCTGGAAAGATTTTCGCAATAGTTTAAAAAAAAATCGCATTTGCAAGGGGTATGAGTTGGGGTTGTTACATTAATCATTGCATCTTCCACATTCCCTGTCTTTTCCTTCTATATCCCCTTGTGATTTAGGCACAAATTCTGGCGGTGCTAGTTTGGATCCATCCAGATGACCCATAGGAATAATATGTTTTTCCATGTGATAAAGTTGGTTTCATCCAACTTTTCAGTTACAAGTTGTGGAAGAAAAGAAGAGGAAATAGGAGCAAAGAGATTCATGATGAAGAAGAATAGAACACAAAGATAGATAAATGGAAGAACAAAATTAATGAAGTAAAGCAATCAGATCAGAATAAAAAACTGCTAGTTGATATCCCTGACATCATCCAATAACGTGAGCATGCACCTCGAAATACGTGCACGTTTTTTTCTTTTTTCTTTTTCTTTTTTTTTGGTGGGTGGGGGGGTGCTGATAAGCTAAACGTTAGCAGGGAGTAGGCAGATCTGATCTAACAAGTCAGAATGCACAAACAATTGAAGGATTAGAAAAAACTTGGATATTTAGAGAGAAGAAGAGAGTATTTATGAAAAAAATAAGAAAGAATCTACAAAACAGGGGGCAGAATATTGAATATAGACCTTGACATAGACTTTGGGAACGACCCAACAAATCTGGTCTGTGCAAACTGATAGAATAGATCCTCTTATGGCCAGGAAAAGGAATTTGATTGAAATAGAATAAGTTAAAGAACAAAAGGAATGTAAAATAATGTGGATTTAAAGAAATCACATTTCTAGATTGATTTCTGTGTGAAACAGCAGATCTGACTGGGTCGATCTGCTGTTTAGAGCTGATCAGATCAGACCCAAAATAGATCTGATGCAGAGAGAGAATGGACTCAATCGATGAAAGAATAAAGAAAAAAATCACAGAAGAAAGGCAAAAACTGATTTGAATATAGAAAGAGACGAGAGAAAGAATATGCAGTTTGATCTACGGGACTTACCGATGAACCCGCTCTGATACCATGATATTTTGGAGGCCCTTGAATTTGTTGTTTGTCTGCTCTGATACCATGATATTTTGGAGGCTTTGTTGTGCCTTTGTGCTCTTGTATTGTCCCTTAGTTGGACTTATGTATGAGCATGTGCACTTTGTGTTTATGATCTTGTAAGCCCTTACAGGCCCTCATTTTGTATTTCCACATATTTCGTTACAATAGGATAATAAGAAAAAAATTGAAAATGAAGATCGAGACAATTTAGTTTTAGTGAAGACCAAGCAGCAGATCTATTTACTAAAGCTTTGCCCACATAGATATTGGTTCCTGCTTTGTGACATAGGATAATCAGAAAAAAAATTGAAGATTAAGAGCTTGAGACAATTTATTTTTAGTGAAGGCCAAGTAGCAGATCTATTTAACAAAATTTTACCCACATAGACACTGGCTCCTGAAAACCAAGCTATCCATGATGGCAAATTGTAGTCATAGATATCACCAACAGAATGAAAATATTGGCTTCATAATCTTTTGATGGACAAGTGGCATTTTCAGTTATTTTTACAATTTTATGTCTTTTCTATACCTTAAATATGGGATTTTATATTTTTACTTATTTCTTTTGTTATATTTTACATGTATTTTATTATCTGAAAATTAGTTTTTACTTATTTCTGCTACTTTTATACTTTTAAGTTTTTAAGTGTCGAAACTTCTCAAGGTTTATCAAATAAACCTATATTATCACAGTATTTGCCTTGTTGAGATATAGCCTAGATGAATATTTGTGACTATATGGCAAAACAGACATAGCTTGAGGAGTATTTGAAATCATATGTCATGCCCAGCTATTTTATGTTGGCTAATTGGCAATATTGTTGAATGGTGGGTTAATCTGACTGGGTCGATCTGCTGTTTAGAGCTGATCAGATCAGACCCAAAATAGATCTGATGCAGAGAGAGAATGGACTCAATCGATGAAAGAATAAAGAAAAAAATCACAGAAGAAAGGCAAAAACTGATTTGAATATAGAAAGAGACGAGAGAAAGAATATGCAGTTTGATCTACGGGACTTACCGATGAACCCGCTCTGATACCATGATATTTTGGAGGCCCTTGAATTTGTTGTTTGTCTGCTCTGATACCATGATATTTTGGAGGCTTTGTTGTGCCTTTGTGCTCTTGTATTGTCCCTTAGTTGGACTTATGTATGAGCATGTGCACTTTGTGTTTATGATCTTGTAAGCCCTTACAGGCCCTCATTTTGTATTTCCACATATTTCGTTACAATAGGATAATAAGAAAAAAATTGAAAATGAAGATCGAGACAATTTAGTTTTAGTGAAGACCAAGCAGCAGATCTATTTACTAAAGCTTTGCCCACATAGATATTGGTTCCTGCTTTGTGACATAGGATAATCAGAAAAAAAATTGAAGATTAAGAGCTTGAGACAATTTATTTTTAGTGAAGGCCAAGTAGCAGATCTATTTAACAAAGTTTTACCCACATAGACACTGGCTCCTGAAAACCAAGCTATCCATGATGGCAAATTGTAGTCATAGATATCACCAACAGAATGAAAATATTGGCTTCATAATCTTTTGATGGACAAGTGGCATTTTCAGTTATTTTTACAATTTTATGTCTTTTCTATACCTTAAATATGGGATTTTATATTTTTACTTATTTCTTTTGTTATATTTTACATGTATTTTATTATCTGAAAATTAGTTTTTACTTATTTCTGCTACTTTTATACTTTTAAGTTTTTAAGTGTCGAAACTTCTCAAGGTTTATCAAATAAACCTATATTATCACAGTATTTGCCTTGTTGAGATATAGCCTAGATGAATATTTGTGACTATATGGCAAAACAGACATAGCTTGAGGAGTATTTGAAATCATATGTCATGCCCAGCTATTTTATGTTGGCTAATTGGCAATATTGTTGAATGGTGGGTTAATCTGACTGGGTCGATCTGCTGTTTAGAGCTGATCAGATCAGACCCAAAATAGATCTGATGCAGAGAGAGAATGGACTCAATCGATGAAAGAATAAAGAAAAAAATCACAGAAGAAAGGCAAAAACTGATTTGAATATAGAAAGAGACGAGAGAAAGAATATGCAGTTTGATCTACGGGACTTACCGATGAACCCGCTCTGATACCATGATATTTTGGAGGCCCTTGAATTTGTTGTTTGTCTGCTCTGATACCATGATATTTTGGAGGCTTTGTTGTGCCTTTGTGCTCTTGTATTGTCCCTTAGTTGGACTTATGTATGAGCATGTGCACTTTGTGTTTATGATCTTGTAAGCCCTTACAGGCCCTCATTTTGTATTTCCACATATTTCGTTACAATAGGATAATAAGAAAAAAATTGAAAATGAAGATCGAGACAATTTAGTTTTAGTGAAGACCAAGCAGCAGATCTATTTACTAAAGCTTTGCCCACATAGATATTGGTTCCTGCTTTGTGACATAGGATAATCAGAAAAAAAATTGAAGATTAAGAGCTTGAGACAATTTATTTTTAGTGAAGGCCAAGTAGCAGATCTATTTAACAAAGTTTTACCCACATAGACACTGGCTCCTGAAAACCAAGCTATCCATGATGGCAAATTGTAGTCATAGATATCACCAACAGAATGAAAATATTGGCTTCATAATCTTTTGATGGACAAGTGGCATTTTCAGTTATTTTTACAATTTTATGTCTTTTCTATACCTTAAATATGGGATTTTATATTTTTACTTATTTCTTTTGTTATATTTTACATGTATTTTATTATCTGAAAATTAGTTTTTACTTATTTCTGCTACTTTTATACTTTTAAGTTTTTAAGTGTCGAAACTTCTCAAGGTTTATCAAATAAACCTATATTATCACAGTATTTGCCTTGTTGAGATATAGCCTAGATGAATATTTGTGACTATATGGCAAAACAGACATAGCTTGAGGAGTATTTGAAATCATATGTCATGCCCAGCTATTTTATGTTGGCTAATTGGCAATATTGTTGAATGGTGGGTTAATTTGAGAATTGGACTAAAACCCCCATGTATAGAATATAACATCCCAATGAGGAGAACTGACGTATCTTATTGGACTCTCTCAACAATTGCACCTCTCCTTTTCTGCTCTCTCCCCTTTCCTCAAGACCTCAGACTTTCACAAAAACATCATATCAAGGAATGGTAAAAGGCAAAGAATAGTGGCAAGTCTTGCAGAAAAGCAAAGTGTTGACCTCTGGCCTCTCTTACTAAAGAGGAAGGCATGGATTTTTTATTTTTTTAATTATTTAAAATAAAGTATTAAGAAATGTGTGTAACTGAGGACTAAAATGCTACCGATATTGCACTCAACGCTTAATACTTTCATCATGGCAAGACAAATCATATTCAAATAGAACACCACTTTATAAGAGAAAAGATAGAAGACAGATTTAAGCATGGTTCATTGGAATAGAACACTAGGATGTAGATATATTCACTAAAAAGCTCACAAAGGCTCCACATCAATTTCTCAAAAAAAAGTTGTCCATGATAAGAGATCATGTACAAGGGAGGCTGTTAGGAAATGACATCAGAGGCATTCTTAAATATTTACAAATGTTGTAATACATTATAATGAGTGAGGATGTTTTTTTCATTGTATATAACAAGACTTAGAATAAATAATTCACAGCATATAAGGCTGACCAAATCTAGAAACACCCAGAACTGCTTTTTTGCCTCTAACGTGCTCACCTCTAGCCTTCTTCCTTATCCACTTTCTTAGAATTTTCGAGCTCCTCCTTTGTTTTTCCTTTTATTTTTTAATTTTTGTACCGTGTGCATGTGTGTACGAGAGAGAGGGCTCAAAAGCATATCAATTACCTGTCAGATGGATCTCTGCCAGGCATTTCCACAAAAAGATCATGATCGCACAAAATCTGCAAGAATGTAAGCTTGCAATCATGCAGAACAGGTTGGCAAACACCAGTAAATTTGTCCATGTATAACGCAACCTGCAAAAGAATGCAACCATGTAAAACTTTTACAATCTGCCTCATGAATAACTTTTCTATCCAGTAATACCTTCCAACCAGGAAGCAACTTTTCTTGTAAGTGGAACTTACAGGGAAAGAGAAAACTATCTTCACCGAATACTCATGACAAAAAGCATCACTCAGGTAATCACCAATCGATTAGATGTAAAACCCGTGTTTTTGAAAAGAAAAAAAATTAAAAAGAATGCTCAGACCCGGGTCGGACCCGACCCAGATCCGTAACCCAGTAGGGTTTTAAAAAGAAACGAAAAAAAAAAATCCTGTAACCGTCGACTGTGGTGCAAGACTTCTTGGGTGTTGGAAGGGAGTTCATTTAGCATGGGATCCAGGGAGAACCGGGGATCGAACCAGAAAGCTATATTAGAACCCTCTCCAACATCCCACTGGACATGGGGTAAGATCCCAACCACCCCTTGCTTGATCCCCTTCCATCTGTATGATCCTCTGTTGGGATGTAGAGGCAACCAGATAGACTCTACATGAAAGTATTTTGATATGATTAGGTAGACCCAATGGGACACAGAGATTGGATACTTTCCAAGCCATTTTTAACAGACTCCATGAGTTAATATCTGTTAATTTCTGGATGCCCAGGCCCCCTTTTCTGGACAATTTACAGACTTTGTCCCAACACATTAAGCAGAGGTGTTGTTGATTTAAGGAGTCATCCCCACAGAAAGTTACGCACCAGCCATCGGCACCAGGGCCGTTACTAAGCTCAACTTCAGACACTACTGTTTTTTATTTCCTCCAAAGTGACTTCTTTTCTCAGCATCTTGTTATCATCTTTACTCTCTAATCCAACCGAATAGCTTTTGACTTGATCTCTTCAATGAAATTTATGGAAGAACCATCATCCCAAATGAGGGGGCCTATACAGTTTCTCATAATGTTTTTGTTGTAGAGGGAGTGAAAGTATTTAGTGTTGCGGTCCTCGTTCAACCAACAACATTTGGATTTCTGTTTTCGCATTGATTCTTCCATGTCCTGAAGGACACTTTCTATGTTCGAGTGATAGCCTTATAGCTCTGAGTAGATGGATTTAATCTCATCAAGAATGTATCCCACAGAGGACTTGAGCCATTTGGTAAGGTTCTTGAATGAATCTAATCAAGAGATGAGGACAAACAACGCTCTTTTTTCTTTACTCCCTTTTATGTGAGCCTCCATATTCCCGGCGAAAACATGATAGTTGGAGTCATTTAGTTTAAAACCAAGAGCAAAGGAGGACTCTTTTTCGCCCATTAGAGAGTAAAGATGGAAGAAGAAATACGTACCAAGAGGAAATCTTTAGGTCTTACTTGCACAGGATTCTTCTAAAATATTGGAGAAGCAAGATTCACCACTTCAATCTTCAAAAACACCTTTTCAAGGCACTCGAAAAACGAAGAATCCCACAATCCTCTATCACCAACCTTGCTTTGATACCATGTAAAAGTGTCTACAAAGAGACAATATGCATACAAGCACAAATACCTTACAAAAGATGTGCACGAAGGCACTCACAACACTTTAACAAAATACGCAAAAATAGCAAACATGCACTAAGGCATGTATTTTATAGAAAAAAACAAATGCTTGAGACTCTCAAGCTTGAACAAACAAAAGGGGGAACACCCCTATTTATACAAATGCAAGAGGCCACATGGGGGGGCTCCCAAAGGAGTCGTTGGGGAGCCCCCAACGGTCACATTTGTGACCGTTGGGGGTCCCCAACGACTCTATTGGGGGGACCCCCAATGTGACCCATTATAAAAAAAAGAATAAAAAATAAAAATAATGGAAAAAGAAAGAAAAGAAAAAAAAAAGATTACAACATATTCCAAGTGGAATATGCGTAAGATGTGAAATTACAATAATACCCTTTTCGGGTAAAATAATAAAAAGATATATATATATATATAGAAATATGTATACATATATGATATATATATATATATATGTATTTGTATCTCTATGTATATAAGTATATATATATATATATATACCATTGGTTTTGGAGATATATTTTAACAGTCGGCAGGGAGCCAACGGCCCCCTGCTGCGACTCTCCCCCCTCTCTGTCTTTGCGTTCGCCGGAAGGACGATAGGAGGCCTGTGCCGTGTCTCCCCCTTTTTCTTTCCTCTTTTTGGGGCTTGCCGAGGGTCGGCAGGTGGCGTCCTTGCCACCCTTGCCCCCCCCCCCCTTGTGCCCGTCAGGGAATCGGAAGGTGGCCGGCGGCGCCTCTGCCGCCCTTGCCACCTCTACCGTGGGGCTCTACCGAGGGTCGGCAGGGGGGCCAGAAGCCCTTGTCGCCCCCTTTCTCCCTTGTTCTAGCCAACAGGCAAATGCATCTCCCTTGTTCTGACCAACAGGCAGGGGCGATGCCCCTGCCTGATCCCTTCTTTTGGGGAGACCAACGGGGATCCGCGTGGTTGGTAGGAGCGGTCAGTGCAAGTCTCCTTGTAGTGGGATGTTGCAGGTTCAAAACCCAAAGAAAGGGTTGGCATAGTGAGGTTGGATCTTGGCTGCTAGGCAAGGCAGTCAATGTTCGATCCCCATGGGTGTCGCCCCTCTGTGCAAGCCGATGTGTAGCATAGGCCCAAAGGGATTTGGCGTAGTAGGATGGGGTTTACGCTGCTAGGGTCTAGGTTCAAATCTCATGGGCACCCCCTTAGACCGAAGTGTGGGGACGCCTTAGGGCAAGGGGATAAGCCTGCGTCCGTTGTGAAGACAACGACCTTAGGCACGGGCAGCGAACATAGGTCCATGTTCTGGGAAGTTGTTCTCTTTTCCTTTCGTTTAAATCTTCTCCCTGCTGTGACATCTTGCCTATGTTCGGCAGACACTCCAACGACGCCTGATTGAGCCATTCCTCGCCATCGGCATCCCTGTGCTTTTCTTTCAAGCGTCGGTTCTAAGGTATGGGTACTTTCTTTTGATTCGGATGAGGAATCGACTATGGATGGGTTCCCATGCATGATTTGATGGGAATCCATAGGTAAAAGAGGGGAGTTTCATGCCTACTCTAGTGTATATCAAGGGGCTGTACGGATTTCCCCTTCCATGGTTTTATTCCGATTAGTATTCACCGTTTTATAAGAGTAAATTTTCTGTGCATAGTCGCTTTTATGAAGAAACAGAATTTATTTTCATGATAGGAACATAGTTGCTAGATAACATGGTATTCTTATTGTTAGGAGGATTTTCTGTGTACAGTTGGCTGGACATGGGTTGGGTGTTGTCCACAGCAAAAAAAAAGGTGTATATGTAGCACATAATGAAAATAAAATTTTGTATGCCATAGTGAACACTGTTGTTTCAATGTGAAGTATTTTTCAGTGTGGTGCATTGGAGCATTAATTGGAAGGGTGTGTTTGAGAAGTTGTAACTACATGTATTGCAATAGAAGCATATGCAAACTACACAACATTAATGTTATTACACATGCACTTGAAATTGTGATTCCATGCGTGTTGATCCGGTATGTATGAATGGGTGTTAGCATGTGTGTGAGTTAGTGCATGTGTGGCGTATTGCTATGATGGTTGCCCAGGATGTATCAATGATCCCAGTGAATCATCATAGGCTTGGAGAGCCTTGGGCATGAGAGACTCTTCATTTATATGAATAAATGCATAGCATGAATCACATTGGTTGGTTTGCACACTACTACACTATTCTTGTTTGTCCTCACGGGCTGGAGTCTCGTAAGGGTCCTCGCAGGGGTGGATGCGAGCTTTTACTTTGTTTTCGCATACATTATTGCAAAACTTCAAGAATTAACTTTTAATAAAAAGGTAATAATTAAGAACATTGTAATTTACGTTCTGGGATTTCCAATCGAAAGAATGGAGATCTTAAAGTTCCGGTCTTAGAGAAACTGTGAGGATATAAAAATTTTGTGTGCTTTATTTTGTCCCCTGAACCCGATATTGAGGTTCCTCCTCTTGGCCACGGTTTTAGGGAGAGTCTGCCACTTGACCTGGGGGTGATGTGTTTTGACACAATTGTTGCTTTGGTACAATGTAAGTGGTGTCCCCGACATTAGATGTGGAGGTCTAATGTTCCGATGGATGGTGCTAATTTTTTATATCGGTCGAGGGCTAAGTTTTGAATCTATTAATAAAATACAAATTGTAAGCTAACTTACCCTTGAAAGCTAACTTGACTTCAGGGATTGTACCTGTTTGGTGTATCTACGGGTAACGGTAATTAAAAAGAGTAACTTAAAGTTGTATGCATTTAATAGGGCATGCATATGGAAAAACGAAACTTAAATGAAAGATAATAAAAGGTTTCATGCATTACACATAAATCATGCATTTTCCTGAAATACATTAGATCATGCATATTTTAATTGTTTCATCAATCATTACATGATAGTGAGTGTGTGATGTTTACTTCTTATTGCATGTTAAAGGTTTGTTATTTGCTACTGCTTTAATGGTTTTGCATACTTAGCACTTATAACCGTTATATGAAAAATCTCATAAATGTTATAAATGGTCATATCTGCATTCCCTCAAATTAATGCATGAAATCTTATCTATATTCTTTTTCTCAACTGTATCACTAGAGGTAGTTGTGCTCAGAATTTCGGTTCTGACACCCTACTTTTATGGTTTTTCGCAGATACAAGTGATCGGTAAAGTCGACTAGCTCCAGGGAGGGCACAAGGGTCACGCTTGATTTTAGACTGCTTCACCTATGGACAGAATGGCACTTCTTTTTATTTTTTTCAATTCTTTTGTTTCAGTTAACTCAGTCTGTGTATAATTGTTTAGTTATACACTACCGGTCCCAAGCCAGGAAAAAGGAGGAGGGTTGCAGTAGGTCAGTGACAGCCAGCATAAAAACTTAGTCACACCCTATGAATATGAACCAATATGAGAATTTCGTTGGGGCGTTCCCTACTGAGTGACGTGTTGTACTCTATAGGCCCAAAGGCAGTGATAAATGGGCAAGGGTTGCTAGGTCATCGCCCAGAAGCGACGCGTCACACCGGCGCCCGGGTGTGGTGTCAAATAGGCAAGGGTTCCCTCACTTTGTTGGACAGGTGGGGGTAAAGAAGATAGTTCAAGACCATAAAATTAGGTTAGCCACTTGGAACATAGGGTCTTTAACTGGTAAGTTAGTAGAGTTAGTAGATGTTATGTGTAGGAGAAATATGGATATTTTATGTCTACAAGAGACCAAATGGGTAGGTGAGAAAGCAAAAGTGATAGAACCTTGGGGATATAAGATTTGGTATACATGAATAAATAGGAATAGGAATGGAGTAGGGATTGTTATGAGTCGTGAGTTTATAGAGAATGTAGTTGAGGTCCGTAGGAAGGGTGATAGGATTTTGCTTATTAAATTAGTATTAGGTACAGATATTATTAATATTATTAGTGCTTATACACCTCAAGTAGGTTTAGATGATTCCATTAAGTGTCACTTTTGGGAAGATTTACATGGGGTACTACAAGGGATATCTTATGGAGAAAAGTTTTTCATCGGCGGTGACCATAATGGACATGTAGGCATTAGTATGAATGGATTTGAGAGTTGGTATAGGAGAAAGAAACAAAAGTGGAGAAAGAATTTTAGATTTTGGTTTGTCCTATGATATGATCTTAGCAAACACTTGGTTTAGGAAGAGGGAGTCTCACCTAGTAACATTTAAAAGTGGGGTTAATACGAGTCAGATAGATTTTTTCCTACTTAGAAAAAGAGATAGGGGTTGTTGCATCGATTGTAAGGTTATACTGGGAGAAAGTGTAGCTACACAACATAGAGTCTAAATTTTAGATCTTAGAATTAGACAATGCCGCAAAAGGGACAGACAAAGGATAGATCCTAGAATTAAGTGGTGGGCAATGAAAGGAGTTAAACAAAAAATATTTGTAGAGCAGGTAGTTAAGGAAGTTGATTGGTGTCTCGAGGAGGATTCAGAATCAATGTGGAATAAGATAGCGGGTGACATGAGAAAGCTGGCTAAGGAGGTATTGGGTGAGTCTAAAGGCGGTGCATCGCTAGGTAAAGATACATCATGGTGGAACGACGATGTCCAATTAGCTATTAAAGTTAAAAGACAAAATTATAGAAATCTAAGAGTCGTGATAAAGAGAATTTGGAGAAGTATATGATAGCAAAGAAGGAAGCTAAACAAGTAATTTGAAACGCGAGGGATAAGGTATATAAGAAGGTTTATGACAATTTAGATACCAAAGAGGGCGAGAAAGATATTTATAGGCTCGCAAAGATGAGAGATAAGAAATCGAGGGATCTGGGTATGGTGAGATGTATCAAAGATGAAACGCAAAGGGTTTTAGTCAAAGATGAGGAGATTAAGGAAAGATGAAAAGATTATTTTGATAAGCTATTTAATGGAAGTCATGCTCAGGATCTTGGAGACTTTTCAATTCGTTTTCATGAGATGAATTGTGACTTCATGCGCAAGATTCAAAAGAAAGAAATTGCAGAGGCTTTGAAGAAAATGAAATCAAGAAGGACAGTTGACCCAGATGGTATACCTATCGAGGCTTGGAAATGCTTGGGCAAGAAAGGTTTAGAATGGTTGACAAATCTTTTTAACAAGATTTGGCGGACAAATAAGATGCCTAATGAGTGGAGGAAGAGTACTTTGGTGCCTCTATATAAGAATAAGGGTGATATACAAGATTGCACAAACTATCGTGGTATAAAACTCATGAGTCATACTATGAAACTTTGAGCGAGAGTGATTGAGTATAGGTTGAGGAAGGTTGTCATGATATCGAAGAATCAATTTGGTTTTATGCCTGAAAGATCAACTATGGAAGCTATACATCTTCTTAGACAACTTATTGAGAGATAGAGAGAGGAATAAATATTTGCGTATGGTTTTTATTGATTTGGAGAAGGCATACGATAGAGTACCTAGGAATGTTCTCTGGTGGACAATGATAAAGAAAGGCGTTTCTCTCAAGTACATTAGTATAATTAAAGGTATGTACGAAGGAGTAGTAACCAATGTCCGCACTTGTGGAGGGGTGACAATCAATTTTCCTATAACGGTTGGGTTACATCAAGGATCTGCATTAAGCCCTTTCCTATTTGCTATAATGATGGATGAGCTTACGAGATCAATTCAAGAAAATGTGTCGTGGTGTATGTTGTTTGCTGATAATATTGTTTTGATTGATGAGTCTAGAGCTGGGGTAAATGCTAAGTTAGAATTATGGAAAAGAGACATTGGAAGCAAGAGGTTTTAAGTTGAGTAAGAGTAAGACAGAACATATGGAATGTCGGTTTAGTAAGCAACGAAATAGTGATGGGAGTGTAGTGAAGCTTGGTGAGCAAGAAATACCGGCGGATGACTGTTTCAAATATTCGGGATCTATCATTCAAAAGTATGGAGAAATTGATGGAGATGTAAATCATAGGCTAAAGGTTGGGTGGATGCTATGTCACATGGGTGCGGGTGCGAGGATTCGGCACTTTCAAAAAACCCGGGTGCAGGGATGCGGTAGGGGCAAAAATGTAAATATATATATATATATAGAAGGGGGTCGGGGGTGAAGACTTGTTACCCACTTTCTGCTTCTTGTGTACTTTAGCTCAACGGGACAAAATTGATGAACCGAAAGGATTGAGAATCTGATCGACCCAGTCTGCTCCGTTCTGCTGACTGTCATGATTCAATCATGTCTGAAACTCCCTGGTCTTCACGAAAAAAAATATAAGCGAAAGGTTTGACGTGGTTTGTTGGAGAGAGAATCTTCACGAGGCCTACGACGTCAGTGCCACGCCACTGCCTAGGGTTCTTCAAATTTCATTTTATATAAAGTTGCACACAGATGACAGCTAAAAGAAATTTATTAGATTTGACATGTGGAAAAGAGAGGTCTACACAAGGCTACGGCTAGAGCACCTCGTCAGGAGAAAAGTGAATACTAATAGCCACCAAGGCTCTACTCTACCACCATCATTATCATTTATTATCATTTATTATGGAGAGAGAAAATCCTTGACGAAAAAGGATTTGGTTGATTGAAGCATAAAGACTTCAAAAGGCTCTTGAATTTTGGTTTTAATTTTTGAGCAAGATGGATCATCATTTCCAAGTTAACAGTATGTTTTCCAACGCTGTGAATTAATTGTTTGGAGGCAGGAATAGCATGGGATGCCAACAAAGCTTGTCAGATGTTGTGGACACAAGTGCCCCTTTATAAAACAAGAGCAGCAGCAGCAAGCAGCTGTCCAGAATTTTTTTTTTTAAATTCTGCAGCCCATTTCGTAGGGTAAATTTTTTTTTTTAAAAAAAATCCAAACAAAAATGGACCGAAATGATCTTGGGTGCGGTCAACGCACCCAGGATCGGGTTGACCGCACCCGATGCCGCACCCGCGTCGACGTGCGGCACCCTGCTAGCCGAATCCCTGTGACATAGGGTGGATGAAATGGAAAAGTGCAACTGGAGTGTTGTGCGATCGTAGAATGTCATTGCGGTTGAAGGAAAAGTTTTATAGGACAACAATTAGGCTCGCTTTACTATATGGTACGGAATGTTGGGCTGCCAAGAGACATCACATTCAAAAAATGAGTGTAGCTGAGATTCGTATGCTTAGATGGATGTGTGGAAATACAATAAAAGATAAAATTCGAAACGAGGAGATACGTAAGAAGGTAGGTGTTGCATCCATTGAAAACAAGATGAGAGAGAATCGTTTACGGTGGTTTGGATATATTCGGTGAAGGCCTAATGATGCTCCAGTTAGAAGGATGGAGAAACGGGAAAATATAATAGTTAAAAGAGGTCAAGGTAGGCCTAAGAAGACTTGGATGGAGATGATAGGAAAGGATATGAATGCTTTGAACCTCACCGAGGACATGGCATTGGATAGAAATGATTGGAGGAGAAGGATTCATGTAGAAGACCCAGAATGATTTTCTTTTTTGGTTCATATTGCCGACCCCAATTGTTTTAGGATGAAGGCGTAGTAGTTGTTGTTGTAGTTCTTTTGTTTCAGTTAGTTGCTATTTTACTTTCAGTTGAGTGTGAGAATGACATTGATACAGGAATAAAAAGGTTTGGTTTAGTTCTTTGTGGATGATAAATGTAAGTCCCTTTGTGGTGTTTGGTTATCCAATTGGAATTGAAACTGTGAGGACTCAGGGTCTCTGGAATGTTTTTCGCATATATAAAAAAAAAATCTGCATTTTCAAAGGGTATGAGTTGGGGTCATTAAAGAGTAGTTCAGAGAAACAAAACAGTAATATCTCTGACTTGAGAAGGAAAAAAGATGCACTATGTTTTATTGCAAAGATTCTTTCGAATCCACAACATGAGTAGGATGACCTGGTCCATTTTAAGATTTTATCACATGAAAAATGTATTGGTCATCACAATCCTCGAAACATCTGCAATAATTCTGATAACTTGTAAAAGGGGGGAGGACCATTTCCGTATATGCAAGGTTGACCATAGGTCAATGGTGGCTGAGTGCTATAAACATCAGCTCTTATGTAGTGGAAACTGGGAATTTTTATCATTTTTTTAAGCTTATATAAGACTAATGTGAATAGGACATTCTGCCCTTAATGTAGTTCATGATAGTTTTAATCACCTCTCCCTTCTTTTTTTTCCCCTCTCTTAAGGGGCGCATTTGATAGCACGAATAAAATGTCTGCAGGGACACTTTGTATTATTGAAAGAGTTTAAAAAATGCATGGTTTAAGATTTGTCGTAGCATCATGACTGATACTGATAATAAGGAAAGAAATTTGTTCAATTTTTCTTGTGACTAGCCTGTGTAGCCAAAAGCAGTAGTCGGACCCTAGTTGGTAGACCCCTAAAAAGACTAGCCGGCACCCCAATTAAAAAAAATGAAAAATATAAAATTTACAAATGAACTGATAAAATTAACAGCAAACATGCATACATAAAATTAAAGTTTAACATGTCATTACTCGTCAAGCACAGTAAAACTGTTATATTACATAACCTACTAAAAAATCAAGAACAATTCAATAAACAAAGCATACAACTGCCAATATGAACAAATGCTAAACAATTTAAACATAATCTAAAGTCTCAACAATATTAAAATAACATCCAAGTCTTTTAGTGAATAGATATTTTCATCACAAGTACACAATCACACATGCTTTCACAAAATATACATTCAGTATAATAAAACAAATGCTTTCCTTTCACAGAAAATTGATATTAACGCATGCACCCTAGTTAGCACCTAGTCAGCAAAATTGTTACCCCATCAAGGGGGCACCTAGGAACTCAGCCGCCTAGAATTTTTCTGGCAACTAGCCAGACTAGGCGCCTAGTCGGTGCTTTTGACTACATAGCGACTAGCTCATCAAAAACGATGTTTTGAAGCTATTGATATCAGCAATATGAAGCAGACTGCTGACAATCTTTATGATCTTATTTAAAAAAAAAGATTCTTGAAGTTGGTAAAGAGAATATGGTGCAATTCATCAGACAATGCACCAAGTTATGTGGTCGGAAGGAAGTTAGAGATGCTTGAAGACATTGGCAAAATAAAAGCTTTAAAAAAACAATAGAAAAAGCAAAAAGGATCACATGATACATATATAGCACGCGTGAATGTCAAGCACGATGAGAAAATACACAAACATAAACGAACTTCTCTCAGCCTTTACTCATTGTCACATAAATGATGCATGTGGCGATAGCATAAGGAATAGTATATGCAGATGAACAATACGGGGCGATTGGTAGAGCAATGGAAGAAATTGACTCCATTATTGAAAACGTTGAAAGAAGAGACAACTACATTTGGGACATGATTAATGAAAAATGGAATGCACAACTCCATCAACCTTGGAATGCAATAGGATATTATTTAAACCCTTATTTTCATTATATTTTTTATTATTCTATAACTTCAATGCAAATAAAGAGATGGGTTTTATGACTGTGCCAAAAAATTGGTCTTGGATAGCAAGGTTCCATTGGTGATTCTGAAGCCAAACAATGTATCTAGAAAACCAATTGGGTCGTTTGGAAGAGAAGAGGTGATCGTTGGGACAAGAAAAATAAAAAATTAAAACAAAATCTTGATAAGTTTGCAATTATGTTCTTAATATTACGAACCTTTTATGCTTTTTTCATAATAACACAATTCATATGATTCTTTTCAATTTTTCATGCTTTATTTGAATGAAGCTGATTGATGGAGAGCTTATTTGGGCATGAGACTCCTCAATTGAAGAATGATGATAATTGAATTTAAGTTTGACACGCAATGCATTGGAATGTTAGTGTAATTGGAACACTTTTTAGCTGCTATCTATTTTGTTTTTAAAAGATATATTTATAATTTTGAATTATATTATTGCATGTGCATTCAAAACATTGAAATAGACTAGAACAAAAAAAGATGAACAGACTGGTTTTTGTTACATACAATATAAAGCTAAAGGATATCAAGATGAAGAGGATTGCTATAAATGTAATATCTGCGAATTTTTTAAGATTTTTAAATAAATGGAAAGTGAATTTCAGGAATAATGTGGCCATTATTATATTATAATTAGCATTAAGTGTAGATTATATTTTTAATTTACCATTTCTTGCTAATTATGGTTTAATTGGCATTTATGAGTTAACTGGTATATAATTGTTAATTTTAATTAATTCATAATTATTAGTTATATTTAATTAGGCATTTAATTATTCATTTGATTTAATTGACATTTAGTGCTAACTATATTGTTATACCTATCGAGGCTTGGAAATGCTTGGGAGAGAAAGGTTTAGAATGGTTGACAAATCTTTTTAACTTGATTTGGCGAACAAATAAGATGCCTAATGAGTGGAGGAAGAGTACTTTGGTGCCTTTATATAAGAATAAGGGTGATATACAAGATTGCGCAAACTATCGTGGTATAAAACTCATGAGTCATACTATGAAACTTTGGGAGAGGGTGATTGAGTCTAGGTTGAGGAAGGTTGTCATGATATCGGAGAATCAATTTGGTTTTATGCCTGGAAGATCAACTATGGAAGCTATACATCTTCTTAGACAACTTATTGAAAGATATAGAGAGAGGAACAAAGATTTGCATATGGTTTTTATTGATTTAGAGAAGGCATACGATAGAGTACCTAGGGACGTTCTCTGGTGGACAATGATGAAGAAAGGTGTTTCTCTCAAGTACATTAGTATAATTAAAGATATGTATGAAGGAGTAGTAACCAATGTCTGCACTTGTGGAGGGGTGACAACCAATTTTCCGATAACGGTTGGGTTACATCAAGGATTTGCTTTAAGCCCTTTCCTATTTGCGATAGTGATGGATGAGCTTACGAGATCAATTCAAGAAAATGTACCGTGGTGTATGTTGTTTGCTGATGATATTGTTTTGATTGATGAGTCTAGAGCTGGGGTTAATGCTAAGTTAGAATTATGGAGACAGACATTGGAAGCTAGAGGTTTTAAGTTGAGTAAGAGTAAGACTGAATATATGGAATGTCGGTTTAGTAAGCAACGAAGTAGTGATGGGAGTGTAGTGAAGCTTGGTGAGCAAGATATACCGGTGAATGATTATTTCAAATATTTGGGATCCATCATTCAAAAGTATGGAGAAATTGATGGAGATGTAAATCATAGGATAAAGGTTGGGTGGATGAAATGGAAAAGTGCTACTGGAGTGCTGTGCGATCGTAGAATGCCATTGCGGTTGAAGGGAAAGTTTTATAGGACGACTATTAGACCCGCTTTACTATATGGTACGGAATGTTGGGCTGCCAAGCGACATCATATTCAAAAAATGAGTGTAGCTGAGATGCGGATGCTTAAATGGATGTGTGGAAATACAATAAAAGATAAGATTCGGAACGAAGAGATACGTAAGAAGGTAGGTGTTGCACCCATTGAAAATAAGATGCGAGAGAATCGTTTACGGTGGTTTGGACATATTCGGCGAAGGCCTAATGATGCTCCAGTTAGAAGGTTGGAGAAATGGGAAAATATATTAGTTAAAAGAGGTCGGGGTAGGCCTAGGAAGACTTGGATGGAGATGATAGGAAAGGATATGAATGCTTTGAACCTCACCGAGGACATGGCGTTGGATAGAAATGATTGGAGGAAAAGGATTCATGTGGAAGACCCAAAATGAATTTCTTTTTTGGTTCATATCGCTGACCCCAATTGTTTTGGGATGAAGGCGTAGTTGTTGTTGTTGTTGTTGTTGTAGTGCTAACTATATTGTTAAGTATCTTTAATTATGCAATTAATTAAGATAGAAATTTAAATATAATTAGAAATTAATTAGCAATTTGTATAATTTAAATTGGGTTTAAAATTTGCCCAAATTGGAATTTGTTGGACCCATGTGGGATTGGATCCATTGGAGTTGGATCTCGTTTTGGACTCACTTTGACTTGGACCACTTAAAATAGGTCCAAGTGGGAGAACTTTCTAGAAAAGGAATCAAGAGGTGGGAAACATGGTAGTGGGGGAATATGGAATATTCCCTCCACTACCCCCACTATCCCACCCCCTTGGGTCGACACTCTTGGAAGGGAGCTTCTAGAAAACCCTAGAAGATTCCCTCCTCCCCCCAAGTAGGCTATAAATAGCCTCACTCTCCCTCTCTTCACTCTCATTTTGCTCATTTTGCTCTCTCTCTCTCTCACTCTCTTGATGCCAATTTTCAGGGAGTAAAAGAGCTATTTTCATGATTTTGGGAGTGGCCTTTAATTAGGCTCTTCCTAAATCTGCGAATTTGAGATAGCTCTCAAGTGTGGGGATTTACCATTAAAGGAGTTGTCATTGTTGGGTTTTCGTAAGCTTCAAACAAGGTAGGGGATCCTATACTCCATAATAGTTGTAGGGACTCAAAGCATGCTAGTATGTTTATGTTGATATGCATATTGATTTTGGCATAGTATGTTTTTAAAAATGTTTATATGCATATTGCCCACGTCGATTTTGGCTTAGTATAAAAATGCCTATATGCATATTGCCCATGTCGATTTTGGCTTAGTATGTTGATTTTAATGTTTATATGCATATTGCTCATGTCGATCTTGACTTAACATGTTTATATGCATATTTCCATGTCGATAGTATTTTTTAAAATGCCTATATGAATAGGCCTATGTCTATTTTTGGCTTTGAGTATGGTTGTGTTGATTTTAAAATGACTATATACATGCTTATGTATATGGCTTGAATATGATTGTGTTGATTTTAAAATGCCTATATACATGCTTATGTATATGGTTTTGAATATGATTGAGATGATTTTAAAATGCTTAAATACATGCTTATGTATACATCGATTTTTGGGCTTAGAGTATGAGTTAAAATGCTTAAATGCATGCTTATGTATGTGTTGATTTTAAAATACCTACATGCAAGCTTGTGTATGTTGATTTTAAAAATGCCTAGATGCATATTATGCCCATGTCAATTATGGCTTAAGGTATGATCATGATGACTTTTAAGAATGCCTATATGCATATTATGCCCATGTCAATTATGGCTTAGGGTATGATTATTTTGATTTTAAAAATGCCTATATGCATATTATGCCCATGTCGATTATGGCTTAGGGTATGATTATGTTGATTTTATTAATGCATATATCGATTTTTGGCTTTGAGAATGGTTGTGTTGATTTAAAATGCCTATATGCATATATCGATTTTTGTCTTTGAGAATGGTTGTGTTGATTTAAAATGCCTATATACCTATGTCACATGGGTGCGGGTGCGGGTGCGGGTGCGGGTGCGGGTGTAGGTGCGGGTACGGGTGTGACACGGGCGCAGCTCAATTTCAAAAAATTTGGACACAGGTATGTATATATATATATATATATCTAAAGACTGTGTTGTTGCACAGTCTTTAGCGCTAAAGACTGTGCTCTGCACAGTCTGGGTAAAGACTGTGCTCTGCACAGTCTGGCTAAAGACTGCTCTGCTAAAGACTGTGCAACATAGTCTGGGTAAAGACGGTGCTCTGCACAGTCTTGCTAAAGACTGCAGCTGCACAATCTTTCTCTGCTAAAGACAAGTATATATATTTTTAAAAAAATATATAAAAGATATTTTTTTTAGTTTTTATACATTTTTTGTCCTAAAAAATGGACAAAAATATACTCGATCAAAGTTGACTGAGTCCAAAATGTGGACGGACTCGGTCCAGGTGCATTGACCAAGTCTGACACCCGTTGACTGAGTCTGCCCCGTGTCCGAAGCCGCACCCGTGTCTGGGCGTGTCGACGCAGGTGCGTCGCCTCCCAAGCCAAGTCTGTGTGACATAGCTATATACATATATTGATTTTTGGCTTTGAGAATTGTGTAGATTTTAAAATACATATATGCATTTATCGATTTTGGGCTTGAGCATGATTGTGTTGATTTTAAAATGGCTATTTACATGCTTAAGTATATGTCTATTTTGGCTTAGAGTATGATTTTAAAATGCCTATATGTGTGCTTATGTATATATAGTATGATTGTGTTGATTTTAAAATGCCTATATGTATGATCATAGATTATGCACATGATTGTTGAGTATTAAAATGACTATATACATGCTTATGTATCATGATTATGTACATATTGATTTTGGCCTAAAAGAATGATTGTGTTGATATACATGTTTATGTATCTTGATTATGCACCTATCGATTTTGGCCTAAAAGAATATGCATATTGATTATGCACATATCGATTTTTGGCCTAAAGAATGACGGTGTTAGCATGCATGCTTATGAATATTGATTATGCACATGTCGATTTTGGCTTATAACATGATTGTGTTGATGTTGAAATGCATATGTTTATGATCTTTCTATTGGAAACAATTATATGCATGCTTATGATTTGGGAAAGATCTAGAACCACCTATATGCTCTTTCAAGACTATAGATTTGTAAAATCTAGAAATACCTATGTTTATGATTTTGCAAATATGAAATGATCATACACATAATTTGAAAACAATTTGGAAAGACCACGTGTATGATGGAATGTCTAACATGAATAAAGACTATAGGTGGATTTGAAACTAAATCATATCTATGATAATTGAGCATGATCTTATATGCTATCATAATACGTTCAAATACCGCATGATGATATTACTTATGAATTCATGGTGTTATAACAGAGTTACGGGACGCACCAAGGAGTAAGGAGAAGCGCGCTTCCCCGATACGCGCTTCGGAAGCGCGAAACATCGCGCTTCCAAAATGCGTGGGGAAGCGTCCCCTTTTATGGGAAGCGTGTTTCCCTTTTATGGGAAACGCGCTTCCCATTTATGGGAAGCGCGCTTCCCCATTTTTTCATTTTTTTGCTTCCCCCTCGCTTCCTAGGTCGCTTTCGAGACGGTTCATAATTTTCTTCTAAGTGGTCCCACGCTTCCCCGCTTCCTAAATTTTTGAAAGTGCCTCGCTTCTTGCTCCCGCTTTCCGTATCGCTTCCCGCTCCCGCTTCCTCGACTGGTAACTCTATGTTATAAGGCACGAAATGTATGCCTACAGTATTGACTACTCCTATTGGAGCTTGTGTAGTGCCTTAATGTTATACGAATGTGTGACATGTGGCTTAATTATACATCCTGCTCATGAATGAGCTAGGGTTGACAAGAACCGAAGAGGTGTGGATAATGCACCATTCGTAATAATACATGAACATATAAAATTAATGAATTCACCTTCATGGGTGAAATGCTTGAATGGTTAGAAGGCACCAGAGCACACTAAATGGGTTAGGAACATATCAAATTAATGGACAATGTATCTACCTATAAAGAGTGGTACACGTGTAGCCTATTGGGATGCACAATGGGTGAAATATAAACCCTGGAATAAAGAAATCCTAGTAATCCATTCAAATCTACGATCTACCATGGAGAGGACCATATTGTTAAAATGTTAAGTGAGAGTATTTATGAATCGCAACTCAATTGGTCTCTAGTCCTCAGGAGGTAGGAGGCATGGAACTACCGAATTTTGTCTTAGGTGATAAATTCTCATGGCTACGGCAGTTAGTATAAGATGCATCATAGTTTGTATGATACCTATGCGAGGATTCTGACCGGTCACTGACTGCCCACATTTGGTTTTCGATTCAGTTAGACACTCGAAAAAGATAAAATACATAACATAATAAACACCTGATGTGTGTCTCTTCAGTCTCAAGTGGTCCCACGCGTACCCTATGGGACAGTTTATAAAGAGAAACAAAGACCTTATAAAAAGATCAGTTTTCTTTCTGCTAAACTGAAAACATGCCCTAATAATGCAATCATTTTAGATTTGTTATTTGCTCATCTTGAGAATGTAATGAGATATTGCGGAAATATAAAGAGTGCATACAAGCACATACAACAATGAATAAAAGAGAAAATATCACAAGTCCACGAAGGGACAATACAAGCACAAGCCTTTAAGAAGGCAACAATATACAAAGCCTCTTATTGAAAAGAGAGAGGAGCTCTCCAAGATAAAAATACACAAGGGGATCACCCCTATTTATACAAGAGAAGGAGGAGGAAAAAGGAGGGCCAAAGGGCCTCAAAAGGAGAGCCAAAAGGGGGCTCCCATAGAGTCGTTGGGAGCCCCCAACGGTCACATTTGTGACCGTTGGGGGCTACAACGACTTCTATGTTGGAGCCCCTTTTGGTCCTCAAAAATAATAAAAAGAAAAATAATAAAAATTACATTTGGTCAAAAAGGAAAAAATAGTTGTTTTCTAAAACAACTGTGAAATTACAAAAATACCCCTATCGGGTATTGATGTAATAAACAGAATATATATATATATATATGTATATATATATATAATAGGTACATTTTAACAGAGAATACCACATGTTATTAATATTTTGTCTATGATTGTGTCGCATATGTGAATGTTATGTAGCATAAACATGCATCTGTTATGATAAGATGGTGCTATGTATGTTTTGGTTGTCTGCAAACATTGTGGGGTTTGGTTAATTTACCAGACTTGATGAGTCTGACCCCTTCTATCTTAACATTTTTAGGAGATTACTAGAGGTTGCAGGCGATGGCGGGATGGTGTGACAGAATCTGGGAACCACATTTTGTCTTCTTTGTTATGTTTTGATGTTCTGAAAATGTTAACTTTTGATGTTGAACAATTTCACTTCAATTATAGTTTGAATTTGGTTTGAAATGAATCATATTTGGGTTCAAAATTCACTGTGAGACTGTGTGTGTGTGGATTGGACCCAAGTCCAATAAGTTTGGGATCCAACAGTTCCAGTTGTATGGTTGCCTGTAACCTGCCCAGGATTGGCTAATTTAGATCACTCAAATACTTTTGGATGTGCTATTGATTTGAAATAAAAGATCATTTATCATTTAAAAAAGAACTTTTTTCCAAGTTTTCGAGTTAGAAATTTTAGGGCGTTACAATAAAAGACCTCATGAATCCAGAGAACATTGTCTCAAATAATGAATGGATAGTTGAGAAGGAAGATCCAATGTTGCATGTAGATCCTAATTGTTAAAGAATTCTTGGTTGGACCCAAACTTCAATATAAGTGCAATTGAGCATATACCTATTGGAAAAATTATAGCATACGCTTCACAAGTGGGTCTAGGAAACACAACAATTCATGATCATCAAAAGTTCAAAGTAAACCTATATCACCTTTTTACCTTGTTATACATACAAACTTATTTTTTTATTTGTATATAATAAGAATTTAATGTATGATTTTTTTTATGAAAGAAAAAGGAAGCAGGTGGCTGACATTAAGAAGGGAGATCAACAAACCGGATTTTATCCAATACCTGACCGAATCTGAATGGAGTCAGATTTGGCAAGCTAAAACCATATCTGATTATAATCAGACTCAGATATGGTTTTGAATTTTTGTACCAAATATGACAGATATCCAGATTTGATGGATATCCATATCTGATTATGCGGATATTGTATGAGTTTTTTCCCATCCAAATGTGAATTTGACTCCAACTCTGATTCTCCAATGTCTGATTATTCAGATATGGTATCAGCCATATCTGACCAAAATCCAAACCATTTACAGGAGAACCAGTTTATATGATGAAAAGCACACCAATTAAAGAGGATAGTGCAGATGATGATGTTAAAAAAGAAAATATCTTTTCAGTTTGGGTAGCAGTATGTAATTAGTGAAAAGTAGATGGATTCTGTGTTACCTATTATTAACTAATTCCTTTAAGAAGGGATTATGGTCTAATGCAAAGTTAACGATTTCTTCCTCTCTCTCTCGTTTTCTGTTTTGCTATAAACCCCAGCCGACTTCAACATGGTATCAGAGCCACTCACCCTGGGAGACAACAATCGCCGACGACGATGCTGCTGCAGCCGCCGCCGCGAGACGTCGCTGAGTAAAGACGCCTCTGCAGCCGCCACCGCAGTCGCCTCCGTGCGCAGGCATCACCGTTGCTGCAACAGTCGTCGCTGCTGTTGCAACTGCGACGCTGATGCAACTGCTGTGAAAGTCGTTGCCGCTGTCACGGCTGCGACAAGGGTTGTTGTTTCTGGTGTCGTTTCCGTCGCTGCTACCGCTGGGGTCGTCGTTGCGTCTGCCGTCACTGAACCATCGTGTGGAAGACAGATCAGATGTGTGTCGTGATCACTGTCCAGATCTGAATGCAACAGGTCGACCGGTAGTAATGCAGCCAGTTCTGAATATGGCTGAAGGTATAATCGATGGAGCAGGTCTGCAGTCTCCATCATGATGCAATCGAGATGATCGTGGCGTGTGGATCGTGGAGAAGACCAAATCAAGTGGAGATCTGATGCAGAGAAGTCGTGGAATCAGATCTGTTTTTTTTATGTGTCAGACGCTAATCTGGAATCAGATCTGATGTCAGATCTGGTTGTGGAATTATCATGGTGGAGCCTGGCCTATATCAGATCCGACGAGACCCTAAGTCAGATCTGACGTGCTTTCTTGTTTCTTTCGTGTCGCAGATCAGATCTGGACTAATCCGATCTAGGTCAGGTCTGGTGGCTGTGTGAGACTAAGTCAAGATGGCTGACCTACTGTCTAAAGATGGAGATCTAAAAAGGGAGCTGATTGGAGAATATAAAGCCTTTGCGAATCCTTTTTCGTATGGGTCCTCTGTCAAGCTAGATGACTCTAAGTTTCTAACTATGCGAGGTGGTCTCGGACTTTTATGATGTTCGTTTCTAATCATCAGAAAAAACATATTCTTTTAGAACCGGAACCACCCGATAAAACCGGGAAATACAACACATGGGATGAAGATAACGACATCGTTATGTCGTGGATGATGAATAGCATATTGCCTCATATCGTTGATGGACTTATTTACTACATCACTGCTAAAGAGATGTGAGACAACCTTCGAGATATGTACTCTCACGAGACCAATGTAAGCTGCATCTTACAAGTCGAGCAGGAGATTTATCAACTGTAACAAGGAGATCAGACGTTGGCCCAATATTACGCTTCTGTCAAATCTGCATTTGAAAGGCTGAATGCACACAGGCCCCTATGTTGTACCATGCAAAAGTCCCATCAGGAGCAAACCATGGTTGCAAGATTCCTGACAATAGTATCATCTGAATTTGCAGTTGCAGGATCGGATGTCCCAACTCTTGTCGAAGCCTAGAGTAGATTGGCTATCACTCTTCCACAAACTCACTCTGATTCACAAACATCGGCTCTCGTAGTCACCCCAGGTCGGAGAAGAGGAAAATTCCTAAATTCGCGTGGTAGAGGTTGAAGCAAAGGTACAGGAGGAAGAGGTAGATTTCAGTGTACCTACTGTGGCGAATTGGGACATCTTGAGGACAGATGTTGGGATAAAAATGGTAGACCCCCTACTTCTTCTCAAACATCAAATGTGTCCAAGGTTCAAATTGCAAAGCTTGACATGGAGATTCCCACTGGTTCCTCCAATGATTCGATCACTCTTAGTCGTAAAGCGTATGAAGAATTAATGTTTCACCGCCCTTTTAGTTCGAACGCAGTTACTCCCATTGCTAATGTTGCTTACTCCGCAGGTGAAGGATTAAATCATCAAGGTAGTAGATGGATTATTGATTCAGGTGCCTCTAAACACCTATGTGGGTCTTCAACTAAAAATTCTAAGCTAGACCCCATGTGCGATCATCACAAGGTTGTTCTTGCCGATGAGAGTTCATCCCCCATTGTGGGACAAGGAAATGTTTTCATCTCTCTGTTACTTCAGCTAACAGATGTGCTTCATGCTCCATCCTTTCCTCAAAATTTATTATCAGTTAGTCGAATTGCAAAAGAGCACAATTGTAGAGTGATTTTTTATCATTTGTGTTGTATGTTTCAGGATTTGCTGACGGGGAAGAGGATTGGTGAAGGCTATGAAGAAGGAGGTGTCTACTATCTTCATCAACCACTAGGAGTCGTGCATACCGTGTATAAGTCATCCACCAGTTCTTATCAATGTCACATTCGTCTTGGTCATGTGCCGTTGCCAAAACTTCGTAGAGTTCTTCCTCAAATTTCACCTTCTGCCTCATTCCAGTGTAAAGCATGTCAGTTGAGTAAAAACCACAAGAGTTTGTTTCCTTCTAGTCAGAGTCCATCGAGTCAAAGATTATTTGAGCTTCTTCACGTTGATGTATGAGGACCTAGTAGAGTTCCCAGTAGGTCCCAATGTCGCTATTATTTAGTCATTGTCGATGATTTTTCTAGATTATCATGGGTATTTTTAATAAAAGACAAATCGAAAGTTACTTCAATCCTTATGTCTCTCATTATTGAAATAAAAACTCAGTTTGGTTCTCTTGTCAAGATCATTCGCACTGACAATGCTCTCGAGTTTAAAACCAATGAGTTACTACTGTTTTATAAGATTCGTGGCATTCGACCTAAACTACTTGTCCCCATACCTCCCAACAAAATAGGGTAGCTGAAAGGAAGCATAGACATCTTCTAGATGTTGCTCGCAGCCTTATGCTACAATCATGTATGCCTCCTTCATATTGGGGAGATGTCATTCTTACAGCTTACTACCTTATCAATCGCATGTTGTCATCCTCATTGGGAGAACAAATTCCTATGGAAATCCTATATCCCAATGCACCTCTTTTCTCGATCTCTCCCAAGGTGTTTGGGTGTGTTTGTTTTGTTCATAAACTAGGGCCTCATCGAGACAAACTATCGGCTCAATCCATAAAGTGTATCTTTGTGGGCTATCCAAGAAATCAAAAGGGGTACCGGCTATGTCACATGGGTGTAGGTGCGGGTGCGGCGCAATTTCAAAAAATTTGGACACGGAGACACGGCTATATATATATATATATAATATCCAGTGTGAGGATATATGTGGATATTGTCCTATAAAGTTTGGCACCAGCATGACTGTTTTTACAAACTTTGCAAAATGTACTTTTGCCCTAGCAGAAAGGGGGGTCCAGGGGCTCCCCCTGGCGCGGGTCCCGCTGAATTTTTTTTCTGGGGCTTATGTTTGAGACTCATGCTATATATATATAATACATATAAAAGATCATTTTTTTGCCCTAAAAATTGACATTTTTGGACTCGATCAACGTTGACCGAGTCCAAAACGAGGATGGACTCGGCCTCGATTCTTTGACCAAGTCCGACTGGTCGTTGACCGAATCTGGGCCGTGTCCTAAGCCGCACCTGTGTCGGGGCGTGTCGACTCAGGTGCGACACCTCCCTAGCCGAGTCCGTGTGACTTAGGGTACCGGTGTTATGATCCCATCGCTCGTAGGGAGTATGTCAGTGCAGATGTATCTTTCTTTGAGTCCATTCTTTTTTTTTCAGTACCTCCTTCAGATTATTATGTGATCAGGGTGATGCTAGGCCATTACCTATCCCCCCCTCTTCCTTTGGAGTCAATTCCTACAAGTTTTCCTACCTCTCACACTCAGTCACGGTATCATGATCCTCCTCTGGTATACGCTCGTAGATCTCCTTTAAAATCAGAACCTACAGTACCTCCTTCCTCAAAAGTAAGTCCTCCAGCCACGACTGAAGCCTCTATTGTGGATGATAATTTGCCAATCGCTATCAGGAAAAGTAAAAGGCAATGCACCTTACATCCCATTTCTAAGTTTGTTACAGATGCGAGACTTGGGAGTCACATGAAGAAGTTCATCATAGCTCTATCTGCTGAATCTCTACCACTGAATCACCATCAGGCAGTCTTAGTCTCCAAATGGAAAGTTGCTATGCAAGATGAGATGGATGCCTTAGTTTCTCGAAATACCTGGGAGTTGGTTACTCCACCTGTTGATGCTAATATTGCTGGGTGTAAATGGGTCTACACCATCAAGTACAATTCGGATGGCTCAATTGAACGGTACAAAGCCAGGTTGGTGGCAAAAGGGTGCACACAGACGTATGGGGTAGACTTCTTTGAAACATTTTCTCCTGTGGCACGCCTTTGCACTATTCGGATGGTCATATCAGTGGTTGTCCATAATGGATGTAGCTTATGCCAGTTGGATGTGAAGAACGCATTTTTGTATGGTGATTTGTCTGAGACTGTGTATATGCAGCAACCTCCGGGGTTCGAAGTTCAGGGAGAGTGTTACCAGGTGTGCAAGTTAAAGAAAGCAATATATGGTCTAAAGCAAAGTCCACGTGTGTGGTTTCAGAAGTTGTTTGAGAGTGTGTATGCATTTGGTTTTAACAGGTCAGCATCAGACCACTCATTGTTTGTTAAGAAAACTCCCACGGGTGTTGTGGTTATGGTTGTGTACGTGGATGATATTATACTCACAAGAAGCAATAAAAAGGACATCTCAGATACCAAAGCTCATCTGCAGAAGCACTTTGTTACCAAAGATCTTGGTCCTCTTAGATATTTCTTGGGTATAGAGGTGGCTCGAAACCGTGAAGGGTTAGTTCTATCACAGAAGAAGTATGTACTTGATTTGTTACAGGAAACAGAAATGTTAGCAGCCAAACCTGCTAACATTCCGATGGATCTTAAACTTCACATGTTTGAAGAAGCAGAACTTGTTGACAGTAGAAGTTACAAGTCTCTAGTTGGTAAACTCTTGTACGTTATAGTGACAAGACCAGATATTTCCCTAGCCGTGAGCAAGATTAGCCAATTCATGAATAAACGAACCCAAGTACAATGGTAGGCAAAAATGATGATTCTCAGGTACTTGAAGTCTTCTCCAAGGACTACTATACAAATCAAGCTCCTCTCTTGATATAATTGCCTATTCGGATGCTGACTATGCAGGAGACATTAGTGATAGAAAGTCCACTACGGGGTTTTGTGTGTTTATAGGCAAAAAGACCACTACGGGGTTTTGTGTGTTTATAGGCAAAAATTTAATACTCTGGAGAAGTAAAAAGCAAACCGCAGTAGCCCGATCAAGTGTTGAGTTAGAATATAGAGCCATGGCTCAAACTACAGCCGAAATGATATGGGTTAGATCAGTTCTCAGAGATCTACATGTACAGACCTCAACGCCGATGGTGATGAGATGTGATAACCAAGCAACCACCTATATTGCAAATAATCCAGTGTTTCACGAGAGGACGCAACACATTGAAATTGATTGCCACTACATATGAGATCTAGTACAGATAGGACAAATCTCTACTTGTCATGTTGCTTCAGAGGATCAAGCCGCTGATGTGTTTACTAAACCTCTTGCTAGTGGGGGCTTTCTTAGATGTTGTGACAAGTTAAGCATGATAGATATATATGCTCCAGCTCGAGGGGGAGTGTTAAAAAAGAAAATATCTTTTCAGTTTGGGTAGCAGTATGTAATTAGTGAAAAAGTATGTAATTAGTGAAAAGTAGATGGATTCTTTGTGTTACCTATTATTAACTAATTCCTTTAAGGGATTAGGGTTTAATGCTAAGTTATCGATTTCTTCCTCTCTCTCTCATTTTCTGTTTTGCTAGAAACCCCAGCCGACTTCAACAGATGAAAAGACAGAAATGAAGATGCAGGAGAACCAGTTTATATGAAGGACTCCAATGACGATATTGATGGATTGGAAATTGATGATGATGAGACAAAGGATGAACCTAATATAGCCTAGTTTATGCCATAGGGCCATGGGCAATTGTCATCTGGGTTTTTGGTTTTTCATTTTTGTTACCATAATTGATGTTGAGTATATAACTTTAGTCAATTTGAACTTGTGAAGTTTGTGATACTATCAATTTGGACAAGCACACCAATTATTATGCCTAATGACTTTAGTTTGTTGACTCTGTATAGCATAAACAATGCATTTATTTCTATTTTTTTCTGAAGTGCTTTTAACTTTTGCTAAGTTTTTTAATATTTATTTGTGAAGCTTATACCTTACACATCGCATCATAGGTGGATTAAAGTGCCTTGCCATGCCTCTGCTTTTCAAACAAGGGTGAAGATTCATTTTCATCCACTTACTGGTTGACCATCTGTGAATAGGTTAACTGGGTGTTGCAGACATGCTAGCTCTCTCCTTTTTGTAGCTGATGATATAAGATTAATGTGAACAGTGGAAAAGAGTATTGTGTCCTAATGCTCTTTCCCATTTCTACCCTAACATTTTCCTGCCTAAAACTTAAAAAAGAACATAACTGAAGTTCAACTGAAAGCACGGAACTTTGAATATTGTCACAATCATTTTGTTTGCAATCATACAGAAACATTCCCCACAAATGCTCGAATAACACAGCATCCATTCTATATCTCAAAATAATGAAGCAGCAAGAGTATTCTTACCAGTTCAAAAACTTGGCGAGGCTCTATTATAGATAAAAGGTCGTAACAGAAGAATGCCAAACTGCTATTCAAACGTTTTGCTAAGCTCAGACCCTTCTTGCTGCGCTCATGAACTTCCGTAAGAAGACAATCATACAACTGCATAATGCATCTGAATACGCCATCTTTCAATTGCAATGGTGGAATATCATCACCTAAAGCCAAAAGAAAAAAAAGACTGTCATACCAGAGATTCACTAGTTATTTCCTAGATGCTAAAACCTATACATGGCAGAAAAGAACTTGCAAAGTCACAATGTAGATGAAATCAACTCTCTCAAGGACACCTACCACTTGTCCACAAGCTAAACAATGTAATGTTTCCTGTCAGAAAATAGAATAACATGCCTTAAGCAGATTCCACATCCCACAGTTATATGCCTAGATGCTTGCAACTATTGTTCCAAGTTCCAACTCTAGCTTTTCTTCCCTTTAGGTAGGCAAAAGCCTATAGAGCTTAAAGCAACATCTTGAATTTCGAGAATTAATTGACAATCATATAGACAGCACAATTTTTTTGGCACTGATCATCAAGATTGTCACTTGACATCATATATGCCTGCATTGTCAACTAGTCAAAAGAAGCCACTACTACCATATTTTATAGTGTGTTTCCTCAAACACTGTTCATCCCACGGCTATGTGTCTACTTGCATGCAACTACTGTTTGAGCAGAGCATGCAAATGACAGAATCAACTACCTTTCAGGTCGGCGTAAACCTCTAGAGCTTAAAGCAATATCTTGGAATTTTGAGAATTACTCAACGATCCTATTGCCAGCACAAAATCTTTTGGCACTGATTTAGAAGACTGTCACTTGACATTACATATAGCTACATTGCCAACCACTCAAAAGAAGCCATTACTATCATCTTTTATAATAGTGTGCTTCCTCAAGCACTGTTCATCCAGTTGATAGCCTCTACCAAAATGAGAGATGATGCTAACTCATTCAAGGCCAGCAGTTACAATCAGGAAGATGCCATGCTAGCTAGCCTAGGTTTCCCATTCGAAGAGATATTAATGACCAACAATAAAACTCACAAATCAGATTCTACCATGTCATCTTGCAAAGTCTACCTGCGTGTCGCCAACATGACCCAAGCAAGATTATTTTCCAACATCATAAATGTTAACAAAGGGAAATCGCACAAACTCTAGAACATGCAGCTGCATCTTTCATTTTTATTTTTATTATGTGTGTGTGTGTGTGTGTGGATAGGTGTTTATAAGAACAAAAGTAGAACACCTGATGGAATACTGTTGTAGAAAAGTCGAGATTGCTCTAACGCCATTGACTTTACAACGAGCTCCAAAAAGAACCATGCCATTGCCAAAACATCATCGTATACAGGTCCAACCCGATAACCTTTAGCCTGAAAAAGTAGTACAATGTCACTTTGCTTTGTGCCAAGGAAGGTGGGACAGGATCCAAATCTCATCCAATTATGACAAAATGTCATTCATAGCATTATATGGAGAAACTAATGAACCTGGAGCTTCCCTTAGTACATGCAAAAATGATACTTGGTAACACATTCATCATTGAATACATCTGATAAGCAAAAGATGTCCATGATTCAGAAACATTATATCAACAAGAAATCCAGTAACCAAGTTGGTTAATGCTTTAATGGGCAGTGTTTATCACAGCTGTCTGGAATTATCAATCAATAATACTATAGAGAATCATCTCACAGCCATTCCACAAAGAACCTCAAATGGACCCTAATGTTAATTGCTAAAGAAGTCCAGGACAGTCAGGATCAACGCTTTGTCTCATAGACTCCGAATATATTTGTCAAAAAAGTATTTTAAGTACAGGAGTCAAGGCCAGCATATTCCCATCATCCTCGGGAGGCCACAGTTTGGTTCTAAGTCAGCATGTTATTAAGAGTAGGCAGCCAATTTTCAAGGTGGACACAGGTACTAATGTTAGTGTTAGATACAACAGGCTTTGAAAAAATAGATACATGGCCACCTCTCTCTCTCTCTCTCTCTCTCTCTCTCTCTCTCTCTCTCTCTCTCTCTCTCTCTCTCTCTATATATATATATATATATATATATATATATATATATATATATATATATAGAGAGAGAGAGAGAGAGAGAGAGAGAGAGAGATGTGTGTGTGTGTGTATGAAAGTAATGTATAGCTGTGTGTGTGTGTGTGTGAAAGTAATGTGTAGCTGCCTACACTGATCTGTGCCTACAGCTATCATACAGGGCATTTAGGGGTATTTTTTATTTTTTCTCAAATCTGACTATGTGTGTTATATGTGTTTGATTTTATAGGAATTGACTCTTGGATCATCCAATTCCAACACATGGGTAGGTTTTTATAAGGTTTGAAAATCAGCGGTTTAAAATATTCACAAATATTCAAGGATTAAAAGATCATATTTCTTATCGAAAAAGCTATTAACATGGTCCCAAATTTGTCCCAGCAATTGAGAGCAGAAGAGAGAGAGAGAGAGAGAGGCATGCTGGTTAGCCGTCAAGATTCTGATTCTTGGTGTAGGGCAACACCTCAATGCTTTCATTATATATGTTAGCCCTAATTGGGCTGGTTATAGAAGAGTACAATAAAACAAATCTGCCCTATATAGGATGTTACATAAAAGAATACATAAGATACCAAATATTACAATCATACCCACCACAGGACGTCACCATCAGAAATGACAACTTTACCCTTCCCTTATTCTAACCAAAACATGATCCACTGAACACATCTGCAGGGTCAGATTTGCCAGACGTACCCCAAAAAACCCTGTTTGCTCACTGTAGGTACCTAACTTTTGTTAGAACCTACTCTAAATCTATGTCACATGGGTACGGATGCGGACGCGGGTGCGGGTGCGGATGCGGGCGCAGGTGCGGGTGCGGGTGCGGGGATTCGGCACTTCCGAAAAACCCGGGTGCGGGGGTGCGGCAGGGGCAAAAATGTAAAATATATATATAGGGGGTTGGGGGAACACGCGGGTTTTTTCAAATTTCGCAGCTGTCAGCTTAATGTTTTTAAAAAAATCGCAGCCCATTTGGGCAAATTTTAAAAAAAAAAAATCCAAAAAAAAATGGATCTAAATGATCCTGGGTGCGGTCAACGCACCCAAGATCGGGTTGACCGCACCCGCGTTGAGTCGCGTCGACGCGGGTGCGGCACCCTGCTAGCCTAATCCCTGTGACATAGCTCTCAATCATATATATATATATATATATATATATATATATATATATATATATATATATAGAGAGAGAGAGAGAGAGAGAAGGTAATTAAGTAAATAATAAAAAGAACTATTAAAGTGAAGAAAAAGAGAGAGGAAGATAGTACACATTAAAACTGTGAAAGGGAGGGGGGTCAGCTCTAATCGTGTAAAACCCACGTTTTTCATAAAAAAAATTATCGGACCCGGGCCGGGTCGGGTCCGGACCCGACCCGAGCCCGCCTGCGATAGGGTTTTAAGATAACCCGACGTAGGAAGAGGATTTTAAATCCTCTTCCCGAGCGCCGCCCCCCCCCCATTGCGCCTTCTGCCCGATAGGGAAACCCATCGGGGTTTCCCCTTTTGTCGCCCTCCCCGAGCTCTTTAAGAGCATTGCGGGAGGGGAGGAACGATGCCCCGCCCCCCTTCTCGTTCCTTGCAGGCGGCAACCACGACCGACGCCTCCTCCTTCCCTGCGCACGTCGGCGATCGCCAGCCACCTCGCCTCCCAGGTACGCCACTTCTCCTCCTCCCTCTTCTCTTCCTCACCCCCCCTCTCTCTGTCACCTCGTCGGGAGGCCGACAGGCGGCTCACAGCCCTGCCGCGGCCTCCCACCTTCCCTGTGCCCATCGGGGGCCCGATAGGTGGCCTATGGGCCCCTGTCGTCCCCTCATCCCTCTGGGGGTGCGCCGGAGTGCCGGCAGGGGACCAATGGCCCCTGCGACACCCCCTCACCCCTATGGGTGATAGGGAAACCGACGGAAGGTCGGTTGCCCTCCCTGTCACCCCCGCCCCGGTCCCTCTTCTTCTGGCAGGGGTCAGTCCCTCTGCCACCCCTAGATCACCTGTAGGCAGGGGCAATGCCCCTGTCGCTTCATGTTTCCCGGCAGGCAGGGGCTCGCCCTGCTGCCTCTGGGGTTTTGGCGCACAGGGGTAGTGCCCCTGTCGCTTTCCTATCTCGGCTGGCAGGGGTAATGCCCCTGTCGCCCTTTGTTTTGTGGGGCTGGCAGGGACTCACCCCCCTGCCGCCTCTAGGCTTCTGGGAGGGCAGGGGATAACCCCCCCTGCTGCCCCTTGATTCTCTGCACGCAGGGGGCTTGTCCCCCTGTCCCCCCCCCCCGTCCCGAGCTCTCTCTCTCTCTGTCGGCAGGGGCTGGGCCCTGCCTCCTTGTTGCTGTCGGCAGGGGCTAGCCCTGCCGTCTCGTGGCTGTCGACAGGGGCTGCCTCCCCTGCCGCATCGATGCTGTCGGCAGGGGCTGGTCCCCTGTCGTCTCGTGTTGTCGGCAGGGGCTGGCCCCCCTGCCGTTTCATGGCTGTCGGCAGGGGCTCAGCCCCTGCTGTTTTGTTGCGGTCGGCAGGGGCTCAGCCCCTGCCGCTTCGCTGCTGTCGGCAGGGGTAGGCCCCTGCCGCCTCGTTGTTGTCGGCAGGGGCTGACCCCCTGCCGCCTTGCTGTTTTTGACAGTGGCTCATTCCCTGTCGCCCCGTTGTCGTCGGTGCCGCCATCGCCTAATTCTACCCTTGCCCCGTTGCACCATTAATTATATTAGCAAAAATTGAATATTTAACACTCTTGCCTATTTACGCAACAGGTCCCGATCGTGTTCCACGGCTCAACCCTCGTATTATCCTCTCGCGTAGGCGTACGCAGCTGCACGACATCCCAAGGTAGGGTAAAGTCGCACAAGGGGCAATAAGATCTAATTAAGTTGAAATAATTAAAATGTCTATGCTAGTTGTACTTAGATTTATACTGCTGTTGCGTGACTTATTGTTCTTGTCTCCATGTTTATTAGTCGAGGTACGGTTTTACTCTTCGATTATTAAATTGTGTATTTGCTTACGTGTTGAAGGTGGTTTCGCACTTTTTGCAATACTTATGCCTTAAGTTGCTCGCATGTTTGCTTGCATCCATTTTTGCCTGCACGTTTCCTTTGAGTGAGGTACGACCTTGTATCTCGTGTATTACTTATGACCTTATGTGTTTGCCTGTCTAAGTGGTCCATGTATGGTGTTGGTACCTCATGTATTACTTATGTGCTTTTCCCTCGATGTGCGGCATCGCAAGTCGAGAGTTGTTTGTTGACATGTTATAACCTGCATATGCTCACACTCATGGTAGATATGTACTTACATAACTGTAGTCTTGTGCATATCCTGTTATCACCTGTTTTCAAAACACCAGAAGTTGCACTTGTGCACTATAGTTCTTTTAAAGAGGATTTCCTTCTGCAAACCCAGGGCTCTTCAAAATGCACAACTTTTGCAAAGTATGATTAAGTCTTGCAGGATTGCGAAGTCACATTTGGCCCCTCCCAAGTCCACACACTTGGGAGAAATGTTTTATAACCTTGACTCAAGTTGCGGCTCATTTTGAATAACCCCGATCAGGGGCATGAGCATACGAATGAGTGGGGTTCTTTTGAAGGACCCATTCTTTATGTATCAATCTAGTGTAACATGTCGATACTAAGATAAATTTTGGATGTAAGATTGATAGTGTTGTGTCTTGTGTGAATGACTTAATGTGGCATTATGGCTTTTAAGGATGAATCGTGCCAAATGAGCACTCTTATATTCTTTGAGTTGTTATGAAGTTGTGTGTTGGGTATTCCTTTCGAGAAGCCCACAGACCTCCCTGGTTCAGTAAAGCGTACTTTTAGACATGCACAACATGTTAAGTACTTTGTTGATCGGACGAGAGATCCGAGATGACCTTGCATTATGAAGTATGAAAAATGTTGTTGAAGTGAATTCAAGATTTATCTTGCCAGGCTGTGTTGTATTAATTCTTTTTGCAGATAACATCTGTTGGGGTTTCTTTTGTGGAACCTTATTCCTTTCATCGTAGTCGTACTTATGACATGTACGACCGTACTTTTTGACAAGTACGTCCTCTTACGTTGCGATGATTGGATGAGTAGGTTGTGGCAACCTCGATGAGCGCAAATAACAAAATGTTGTGATCACCTAAATAAGTGATGTTTTCGCCTTCACCGGCAAGATACTCGAGTGGGTCGAAAGACTAGAGTATGTAGAATGAGTCTTCAGTTAACTACCCCTGATGTACTCATTCGAATCGCTGACTCCTGTCCGGAGAGAGGACAGGAAGGTACAAAACTTCGATGGACAGGCCATTAATGGCAGTTACGAGCAAAAGACTCGGCTTCCCCAGTCATCGGAGTTAGGGGAATGGGACTACCATAATTATCCTAGGTGGTAGCTCTCCATGTTTGGGATGCATCCATTGTTTATGCTGCTTTGGGGATTTCTCTCTTGGTCACCGACCGTCCCCTTAGGCGCGGACTCAGTCAGCTATCCGGGTTATCATAAAATACATAGCATAATAAACCCCCGGATCAGTCTAGGCTGTTTCTAGAGTCGTGCCTTGTGCGTACCCGCTTGGCCAGTTAATATCGAAACATAATTTAAATCCGATCACACAATGTGTTTAGTTATGCACGCATGAAAGTTATAGGGTACAACATGTTCAATACTTATGGAATTGTGTGTGTGGTTGATGAAGCATTGAATTTTGCTAGTTAACTTTCTTGTGCAGTGTTTTGCTTGTAATAGTTAGCCTACTTGTGCCAGTAAAATGCTTGTAATAATTTTTGCATTGTGCTAATGATAGTTGCTCTGTGAATCTGTTGAAATTAAGTTGCTATATAATTGTCTGTCTACTTGACATATTAAATTATTCTGCCTAATTATGTTCAATATTGTCATGCCGGTGCACCTACCAGTTTTTAGCGAAACTGACCCATTTTATGGGCAGGTTTTGGATAGCTAATACAGTCTGCGATGGCACGATGGCGTGATGAGGTCAAGATAGAGCTCTTTCCCTAACGTTTCGCTCCTGAGGACATGTTGGTAAATTTGGCTTAAAGTGTGTTTGAAAATTTCTCTTTTATTAAACCGTGAGTTAATAAAACTGTTTTGGTAAGCTTCTTTTTGGTTTCAACAAACGAATTCTCAATTATTGAAACTCCATTTCGAAACCATTTGATTTCAATGATTGTGCGGGATTTGACAAAAGGAAAGGTTACGCTGTAATGTGCTCAAGGTCCATTGACTTGTGGTTTTAAAAATATCATTTTCTGCTGAAGTATTATTTAAACTCTGATTATTGTATGCTTTCTAAACTTTTCTAAAAAGTTACAAGTCCTGGATTTTTGGGGCGTTACAAATCGGGTGCCAACTATGGTAATAGTGAGAGGAAGAAATTCCTTACACCGATTGGCTTCGGGCCTCCCTTCTTGAGTAGCAATAGAGAGAGAGAGAGGGGTCTATGTCGGAAGGGGGGTTGGACCCAGTAAAACAAAGAGAGAGAGAGAGGGGGGAAGAGGAGGGTTTCGCAGACCGAATCCCTTCCTTTTCGTGGAGTTGGAACCTAGTAAAACAAAGAGGAGGAGGGGTCTGCAGGCCAAGCCCCTTCATAAATTGCACAGGAAGGGGGTCGACGACCTACCAATTCCACAAGGCAGAGAGAGAGACCTAACAAAAGAAGAATAAGAAGAAGAAATATATGTAATTGGTTCTAGAGAGTTATCTACAAGGGGTGAGATTTCCTAACCAGATTCTCTTTGACACCTCCAAAAATGAAATGAGAGAAAACAAGATATAAAATAAGGTAGAAACTAAGTGTCCAATACCGGACACTGTCTATGACACTCAAAAGTGTCAAGACACACGATACCAAGTGTCCATTTTCTTTGGACCCTTCTATGTTAAATGATGAAGTGTCTCTGTCTATGCTTAGGAGTGTCGGTGTCGGTGTCGGTATCCGATGTCCAAAAGTGTCAAACACTAACACCTTGGCTCTCCAAAAGTGTCAAGGTAACATAAAAATACACACCATCACAAAGGCAACATGGATAATCATGCTCATGCTAGAAACCACCATGGAAATTATTGCTAGGAAAACAAACACGTGTTAGAAGTTAAAAATTTAATGTGCAAACAGAAGCGAATACAATGCACCAGTAAATATGGGAATTGAATCAATTAAAGCACTTGCAAATTAAAAAAAGTTAGCACCAGCTCACCCATTAGAACAAATTTGCAACCATAAGAAGGTGGCTGCCTAACAAAGGGCATGTGTCCTTGGTCATAGTTGGCAAACCCGGTGAGTCGACTCGGGAATCGCCCGAGTTTACCAGGATCGGACCCCAACTGGTCACCGATTCAGGACTGTCATCTGCATGCCTCTTGTGTGTGTTTTCATGCATTTTGTGATTTTAATGCATGATTCCCATAAAAGAATACTTGTTATAACGAATTGTGTTTTTAAATCATAAATAATATTAACAATTATGTATAGTTGAATACTTATATAGCTTAGTCAGTGATGTCATGTGCTAAATTTAGTGATTATACAATATGAATTTTGATTTTTTCCATCTCTTAACACTAAAATATGCATAGTCCTAACTCGACCGAGTTACCGAGTCGAACCGCTGACTCACGAGTCAAGGGTTGGGTGATCCGACTCTGAGTCACGAGTTTGCCAACTATGTCCTTGGCCGATATACACACAAGACCCAGAAGATATTGTCAAAACATAATGCCTCGGTGCATTTGGATGCTCACAATTCATTACATAATTCAGCAAAACTTATATTCAGTTAGTTAGTAATGCTTAGTATCAGTGTTTTAAAACTCGCCGAGTCAACTCGTTGACTCGGCTTGGCTCGCCCCTCCAGCGAGTCAACCCGGCAAGGCAAACTCGGTTTGCCAAAACTCGGGCTTGACTCGGGCTTGACTCGGCCTGACTCGGCTTGACTCGGCCTGACTCGGGCGAGTTTTGGGATGTTTGAAATTTGTTTTTTGAGTTTCAAATTACAGTTTTGAAATATATAAGTACATATATTTTAACAAGGGTTACCCCCAGATTTTGTATAAAAAACGAAAATAAAAATCATTTAAAGATAAAAAAGCATTTAAATCCATAGAATAAAATCACCATGTTGTTCGAACTACTGTTCACCCTGTGTTATCAACTTATTCTAGCAAAATATTTTAAAGAAATGATTCTCACTATATATGGCGGGTCAACTGTGCCTATGGGAAGTCAGCTTTCAGATTCAATCCAGATGAGGTATATCCTATTCCTTATCACAATTCTTGAATATCATGCACATCAATCATAGGACTCTGATCTTATTTTTCCAACATAAACAATAACAAGTTTATGTATTTCATAACAAAGCCAACATCAACTTGCATGTCATTCTATTGACTCTTGGAGAATTAGATTTAAAACCACTGAGGATGGAAAGAGTACAGAGGAACTGGCTCTCTAGTGATGACAACCATCTGGCTAACAAGTATAATTATTTATAACATCTACAGGCTCTATGGATAGCCTCAGACACATCTAGATTCAGCTGTCAAAGAATAGCACAAAACTAATCTCACAATAATGGCAAGAGCAAGTGTTCCTAAAGCAAAAATTAGAGCACTAAAGATCACAAGTAGGAACAACACATCAGAGGAATTAATACCCATATGTAGCAAAGACAACAAGTGGAAGTAAGACCAATAAACATAACAGCTAACTATTCTATGAAAACTTAGCAATTTCACGAGAAAACAGATCAATAATTGTCTAAACTAATGTTGTTCGTAAGCCGGCCTCTCATCGCACAGTAATCTTTTCAACATTTTTTTATTTTTCAAAATCCCATTAAAAAACTGCATTAAAAGCATTCATCAACAGGAAATATAAACCCTGATTTCAATTCAAATTGTCTAAAATTACCTTGCTTCGAGCCAAACTTCCCCAGACGGTTGACAAACCTGGATAAACAGGTGGTTGTCGTCCTCCAAAATCATCAAAAGCATAGTCCACATACGTTACAAGAAAATGATTTCTCTCTGTACCATCAGAAGAATCTTGCTGGACCCTGAAAAATTTTAGTGCTGAGGTGAAAATGCTCAAGAATGAAATATGAAAAATTTTAACTCAAAAAATTAAAAACATTGGACAAAATATAAGAGGAGAAAGACACAAAAATTAATGACACAATTAGCTGATGCATGACCAGTGAAAGGAACAACAATCAGAAATCCTGAAACAGGACACAGAGCAGACCCACAAGATAACTACTAGAAACCGGACACAGATGGGATGGGTGTTAATGCCATTAAGTGCTGTAGCCCACGCTCTCTACATCCAAGTCGGATATGTATTTGCGTAATCAGGTTACCCGAGCTTGAATTCAACACTTTCGGCGGGACATCCACCACACGTTCGGATCCCGAAGCCTCACAAACGTGCATGGGAGGCTGGTTCAACAGTGGGGAAGGTCTCAACGCGTGTGTGGAGACCTCTGGATGTCACCCACAGTGGAGGGACCAGCAGCAAGGAGGGAACGAACTTTCAGTACGTTCAACGCACACGGTGAAACCCCAAGAGGCTTACTGATTCCCCCAGTAGAGTGTTGAGACCACCAACGACCCAAGCAAGCCCTTCGGGGGTTGCTAGGCTTTCAGATCTTCCCTTGGATGTCTGCTACGAGGTGTGGAAGGCTCCCACACATTGCTGGTACAGATCTGGACTTTCGAAACGTAAACAAGGGCTGCGGTGGCCAAGGGCCGGCTACAACGCGCACGACAGATCCTCCGAAGACTTATGGCAGCCTTGGATGGGCACCACAACCTACACGCCTCCCCTGGGGATGCTGCAACCAGAAGAAGAGAGAGAGAGAGAGAGAGAGAGAGAGAGATTCACGCCAAGCAAGGGGCGCCCAAGGCAAGGAGTGCCCTTGGGAAGAGAAAAGGAAATAAAGGGGGAGATGGAAGGAAAGAAAGGAAGAGAAGAGAATAGAGAGAGAGAGGAAAAGAGGGGGCGTCCCAAGGGGGAGAGAAGAAAAGATAGGGGGGCGAGAGAATTTCTAAAAAAGTACCTCAAATCATCATTCATAGGTTGGGCTCCCTCATAAAGAATATTTATAGAGAGAGTTGCCCAAAAATGGATCTGGGTCTCCACAAATTGGCCATTGGATCTTATTCAAACCAATCCAAATCCATAATGAAATAAATTGAAAACACAATAAAGCCAAAAGTTAGGCCTATTGGCCTTGGGCACCCAAATCCAGCCTGGTGAGGGTGTGTTCATGCCTGGGGTGTGGGCTGCATCATCAAGTGTGTGTAATACCCGAGAATTTTTAAATATATAAAATTCAGGATTTTTACGTAAGATTACGTAAAATTGGATCTGGGAGCAACCCAAACCCGATGGTTTTGGAACGAACCAGACCTAAGATATCCAGTCTGAACCCGTTAAAGGTAAGCGAGACTTCGGAGAATCGATCCAAACTGGATTCGAATCTACCGGGACCCCAAAACCCGTTAAAGGTAAGTGGGTCAAGTACGTAGTGGGTTTGATCGATATCTGATAACACAGACCCATTCCAAGAGCATCTGACAACTCTTGAAATCGGGCATAGAAAGCTTGAACCAACTCATTTCTTTGCCTCAAACTTTTCAATTCTTGCTCAAGTTGCTATCTTCTTGCCCAGTTAGATACTTGCTTAAGGTAGGCCCATGCATCTTTTGTAGCCGCGAACTTCATAATGTTCAAAGATATTTTGGTCAACCAAGGTTGTCAGACTATGAAGCAGAAGCGGGAAACGATACGGGTGTTAAAATATGTGTACTCGTACACATATATGTATATATATATATATAAATATATACATATATGTGTGCAATACCCGATAGGCGCATTTATATCTTTTTGCATTTGCTATATAGTTGTTTTTAGAAAACAACTATTCATTTTTTAGAATTAGTTTATATTTTATTTTTTATATTTTTTTTGTTTTTTTATTTCACGCAAGTGGGGGGCCCACATAGATTCGTTGGGGCCTCCAACGGTCACAAATGTGACCATTGGGGGCTCCCAACGTCTCTATGGGGAGCCCCTTTTCGCCTCTCCTTTTCCTCTCTTCTTTGTGCATAAATAGGGGCTTTCCCTTTTGTATTTACTACTTCTTGGAGGAGTTTTTGCTCCATTGTAATGAGTGTTACACCCTTTTCTCTTCAATAATGTTAACTTATGCCTTATAGGCATTTTTGCCCCTTTCATGGGTTTATGTGTTAGCACATTATGTGCTTGTGTTTTCCCCTTTAGTGGGTATATCTGCACTTCATGTGCATGTGTATTAGTTCATTATTGAACCTAATGTATTCAAAGTCGTTTCTTTACATGGTATCAGAGCAAGGTTTGGATCGAGTTGCTCTTTGTTGCATCGAGAAGCGTGCTATTCAAGAAAGTTTAAAGAAAAATGGTGAAGTCCTCATTTCGCTCTTTTGTTTCTTAAAATTATTCGGTATGCATTATATTTCTTTAAATACTGTGCATTATGTTTTTTGGGTTCTTAACATTTCACTGAACTTTCTTAAAGATATGTTTTGCATATGTGTTCTCTTTGTCATTATGATTTTGGGTTCTTAACATTTCATTGAACTTTTTTTCGTAAATTATTCTTTTTCGTATGTCTTTTCTTGAAAATCTTTTATTGATAAATTCTAAAACCGGTGAACTTGTTTTTCGAATAATTAAATGTGTGATTGCTCAAAACATGGTCTAATGGGTCGATAATTTTTTAAATTTTTGACCATTGGATTTTTTGAATTTATACCTAATTTTGGTTGTAAGAATATCGTTTATATGAAAAATAAGTCTTTTAAAAAGAAAAGTGTTTGTGAGATATGTAACATTGTTCACATACTCTCGTCATAATTGTTGGTTCATATTAAAGGTATGTGCTTATCTTCTAAAAATGTTCTATATGAGGCTTTTCATAATATCGTGTGATTGACATATATTAACTATGAAAAATTCCTTATTAATGTTTTATTTTCTTACCTAATGAGTTCTTTTCATATAAGCAATATTTGATTAAGAAGGCATTTTATAATACCGGTTGAATTAAGTTTTAAAACGATCTCATGAAATATGGTTATTTTCTTTACATTCTTCAATTCAATTTCAAAAATGTGTTTTATTATAAAATTTATGGTCTTCATCAATGTTTGTTGCATACTTATTACATTAGAAGTTGGTTATAATATATTAAGTCATATATTTTTAATAATATTATGAATTTTTGTCATAACGCAATCCTATTATTCCTTTTTTATTTGGAATTTTCTCCACTTTAATGAAGTTTTTCCCTCTTCCTTTCATATGTACCTTCTTTTGAGGATTTGTTTTTGTTGGATCTCTCTTTGAGAGACCTTTTTATCCTTGTAAATCTTCTTATGAGTATATGTTCTTTGAGAAGATTTCATGATTGTTATAAGCTTCTTTTTAAAATAACAATATTGGTTTTTTATGAGACTTTTTAAATATCACCATCTTTATGAATGTTTGAGAGCTCTCTCTCTCTCTTTTCAATAAGAATTGTTTATATTGCCTTCTTTAGGGCTTGTGTTTGTCCCTTAGTGGACTTGTAAGATTGTTTCTTTTATCATTGTAAGTGCTTCCGCAATATCTTGTTACATGTCGTCCTAAATTTGCTCATTTAAGATTATTGTCATTTTACATCTTGGTATGCATATAATTGCAAATTATAAAGGCTTGATTTCATCATTGGATTATTTCAACCCCATTCTCACACATGACATTGCTTAAATATTTCATGTTGTGTTTATTAAGTCTTTTGATAATGACTTCCTTTTAAGGAACTAATCATGATTGAACATAATTTCGTGTTTATGCAGAGTTATTGTTATAAGGCATATTGTTGTGATTAATTGTGTTGGACCTTTGAATCGGCCCTCTTTGTAAAATCACATATTTGGAAAATGATTTCCCTAAGTGTTCATTGCCTTTTTATGGCATTTATTTTTATCCATCACAAGTTATATGATGCATCAAAACTTTTTTGTATGGCCTTATTGTTATATTAGAGATGGTTGTTGAGGTGAGTTATGGGCACCTTGTGTTATATCATTTTAGATTGTTCACTTACAATATTAAAGATGGTTGTTGAGGTGAGTTATGGGCACCTTGGGACTCTAAAATGATTTGTTATATGATCTCTAATTATGAGTGTGTCACTCGTTTTTCCTTTTTTGGCCATTGATATCATGGATGCTCTTATTTATATATAAATGTGATGGATATATGGTGTTTGAAACCTTAAATGTTTTAAGGTATATTTAAATCAAGGTTTTGGGATTATACCCATCTTCTTTTATTGTTTATATAACTTATGGGTGCATTTGCACACTTGTAAGGTTGTGTCTTGTGTTTTTTGTGCACAAGTATTCCAAAATGTTATTGTTGTGGGTATTCGTTTGAAGAATATTGTTCTATTAATTCAAGGCTTTATTTATATGTTTGTCATTACAAGTTTTATTGCCTCAAAAGTCTTCTCCTTTTATAACTTTTATCTAAGTGTCATCATATGTAGACAAGAATTTTATTACACCTTTGTGTGTTGGTAGCCCTTTGTTGGTTTTGTTCTCTTGGTCTAGTAACTGAACACACTTGTCTTGAGTGTTATTATATGTAGACAAGGCATGTTGATTCACACCATGGTGTGTGATTTTATTCCATGTTGGCATTTGTGTCCTTGTTCTAGTCGCTGAGATGTATGCTCATGGTTGGCTTCTTTCACTCATTTCAAGTGTCATTTTATGTAGACAAAAGATGTATTGTGTTTTAGCCCATGGTTGGCTTAATACTCTTGTTATAATGTGAACACCCCAAATTTTTCAAAGTTTTGTAAAAATGTCCTTTTTGCTCCTGGTTCCATTTTCTGAGAAAACCAAAGCTAAATTTCAATCATTCTTCAGATTTTCTGGATTGAATTCCACATTAATATATTCAAATTCAATTTCAGAACCGCACCCGATATTTAAGGTTCAAATTTGAGCCTCGTTACTCAATTTACAAATCGAAATTATAAAACACCAAAAACATTGTCTGAATAGCTCAAACAGCTCATTCAGCACCCATTCGGATCCACTATTTTATATTTTCTCGATTCGAGGTCCAAACCTCGAATATCACCTCAAATTCCGGGTCCAAATTCACTTTTTAAAGAAATTTTCAAAGAAATAGCTTTGAATTCTCAGAAAAACTCTCTTCTGTAAATATTTTGCAAAAATACAAAAAAATATTTTTAATCTTTGTTTTCTCATAAAACTTTAGGATTTTTATTCTAAAAATACAAAAAAATGAAAAAAATACCATAAAAAACCAAAAAATTGAAAAAACTACAAGAAAAACAAATGATTCTCAAGCTTTTAAAGCTATTTTGCCGAAAACCTCATCTTGAACCATTTTAAAAAAATTTCTAAAAAGGGGACCTCTTTTTCGAAAAAAAGAAAAATTACAACAGTCGACTCATGCGGGCTCGCTCTCCACCCTTCGATCACTGGTTTCTCCCCTCCGCCCTCAATCTTCAATGAACTTCCTCTTCTCGAACCATCCATCTCCCTTTAAGAGGAGACCCCCCCCATCCGTTCTCTGGCATCCACTGTCGCCATTCATTTTCCACCCCACTTGGTGGGTTTTCCTCCTTTTCGACCCATCATCCGCCATTTTTGGTCCATTGTAATCAAGCATCCAACCATCCTCTGCAAGTGGCCGCCAGCAATACCCTCATCACAGAACCTCCTCTACAGGTAAGCGATCACCCTCTTCTATTCCCCCTTTTTTTTATTTACGCACTTCCTTCCCTTCGTTTCCAGCATCCCTCTGTTCTGGCTCTCATTTCTTTTCTTTTAGTACAAAGCAAATGGTGGAACCAACCTGCAATACATGCAGGATTGCTCAAACCATTGCAACATTAACGGAGTCCATCGACTCCAACATGTAACTTCCTGGGTTTTTTTTGTTTTTTTATCTTTCGCATTTAATCTTTCACTTAAAAACATCGGATGGCATTTTATTCATGCTAGTTTGTTGCATTTCTTTTTATTAATTGCCATATATCAGTTTATTTCCGAGCATCCGATCACATATATGCTGCGATTCTTTTTACGGGTCGTTGTTAAATCTTTTAGATTCGTTCAAAACCTCATGCTTACATCGTGAGTTCTAGTGATTCTGTATTGTATGAACCTTTCTTGCTTCGTGGAATTTCGTCATCTACAGATATTTTGACTCATGTTTGCTGCATACATCATGTTCTGGAGCATTTGCATCAACATATTTTATCTCATATCATATTCCTATCGTGTCCCTTATCAATCCACTCTTTTTTTTTTTCTCTTTTCCTTGGATTTGCCGGTTATATGCCTCACGTAACCTTGTTTGAGTGGTTTGATTATTTCATTCCCTCTTATCTTATTTTTTTTTCATTTCAGTTTGATGCAACCGTTGGCATAAAAAAAAATGGTTCAATCGGCAGTCTCTGCATTTGGCCTTTATGGCCTACCGTGTGAGGGTCACAGTAATGCCATCACAGTCCTTCATTTCCCTATTTTCATTCCCCCCCCCCTTCTGTGCGATCCACGCCTTCTGCAACTTTTTTTTACCGCACCTTCATTTTTTTTAATGCTTTGATGATTTCATTAACAGATGTTTTACTGTTTCTGAAATTATATTGTTAGTCATATGGGCATCCCCATTTCCTATTCTTAAGCAATATATAATGTTGATTCTGTACATCTGAATATCTTGATTGTATGGTCACTCAAAGTAATGATGAGATTCAAATCTCCCAATAAAAAAAACAAAAGAAGCTGCAAGCACGTTAAATATTTGACGTGTTCACCAAGGAGGGAAGGATATCAAATTTCAATTCTCTCTGATGTTTTGCTCTCAGGAGAAGCTATGTCCATCTCGATTGAAGCTCTTATTGAGCTTATCTATCAGACATCAGCTGGTAAATGTATTTGTGAATTTGTTATATCTCATATTTGCTTTTAGAATTACTTATGCAGGTTATGATATACCTGTATTTTATTTACACTTTGATGTAATATACCTCTTGCCCTAAATTTATTCAAAATCTTTTATTTCCATTCTAACTCTGAGTTTCCAAGCAAAGGTTCAGTACGTGAACCTGAGTTTAAGTATGATTGATGGAAGATCAACCAGTGATCTTTCTTTGACCATCACAGACAGTGAAACAGAGAATATTACCACGGTAGACATATTTCAAGTTTCCTGACCATTCTCCAAGTACAAGATTTGCGGATGACCTTGGCCCTCCCCCTTTGTCAACTATCCACCGTTGCTCACTCTTCAAATCTGGAGTGTATTGTGGTAAATAAGAAAAGCTTAAAAGAGGTCTTCTATTCTTGTTCACTTCAGCAAAGGCCTGAGGGAAATTTTAAGATAGATCCAGAAGTAGGAAATTCTTCTGCTAATATTGTTGCTAACCAAATGAGTCATCACATAAAGTCTTGGATTTCAAAAGAATGAGGTTGTCTATACAAACCTCTTCAATAGGCCTTGTATGTAGCTTTTCTCCTTTTATTAATGGTGGGAAAACCATATAATAGTAGAGAGCTGTCACTAACGCCTGTGGATTCATCCGATACTGATTGATGTGCCCAAGAGGCAACTTCCTAAAGTAGTGAAAAAGGGGGCTTAAGCCAGTGCCATCCGCAGGGTATGTCACTTGAAGGATGTTGTTCAGATTGAGTGGCTGAAACAACGCAGCTGAGTTGTTTAGTTCAGCAAGGTAGTATGAGCTACTTCTCCATTACAGCATGCATGATTATTTTCCTGTTAATCTGTTATATGATATCATTTCCACATTGGTCTGTCACACCCCCACAGCTCACCTTCACAGCCATATTCACAGCATCTATACCTGTCGCCCTCCACACCAACCTCTACAAGCACAGTCCATGAGATTTTTCTGTTATACAGCAGTAGCCTCTAGCCACCCCTACACCTTACATCATGTCATTTCTATTCAGCACCCTCCATCATCTACTCACAGCCTTAACCCCACCTTTAGCACAAGCGCAGGGCACCAGCTCCTCGCGCAGGTACTAAATACATCCCTATCATATCTGTGGTCCTCAGTCCAGCATTTGCAGAAAATCCACGTATGTAGCCTCTCGGTTGACCACAATTCTTTTTCCTCATATGTTACTCCCATTGTTATCTATCCCATGTACACAGTCTCCACCTTCACATCCCAGCCAGTATTGTTCACCATCACAGACTCCCTGCTACTGTAAAACCCACGTTTTGTCAAAAAAAAATTGTATTTTATCGGACCCGGGCCGGGTCGGGTCCGGACCCGACCCGGGCCCGCCTGCGATAGGGTTTTAATAACCCGACTCAGGTCCCGAGCGCCGCCCCCCTTCCACCTTCGTTTTCGGAAGATTAGGGGAAACCCATCGGGGTTTCCCCATTCGTCGCACCCCCTGAGGCTTTTAAAAGCACTGCAGGGGGCGGGGGAAGGCACACAGCCCTTCGGCCCCCCTGTGCGCCTCCTCCTTCCCTGCGCATGCCGTCGATCGCCAGCCACCTCGCCTCCTAGGTCCCGATCGTGCTCCACGGCTCAACCCTCGTATTATCCTCTCGCGTAGGCGTACGCAGCTGCACGACATCCCAAGGTAGGGTAAAGTCGCACAAGGGGCAATAATATCTAATTAAGTTGAAATAAATAAAAATGTCTATGCTAGTTGTACTTAGATTTATACAGTTGTTGCGTGACTTATTGTTCTTGTCTCCATGTTTATGAGTCGAGGTACGGTTTTACTCTTCGAGTATTAATTTGTGTATTTGCTTACGTGTTGAAGGTGGTTTCGCACTTTTTGCAATACTTATGCCCTAAATTGCTTGCATGTATACTTGCCTGTACGTTCCTATGGCTTGATGTATATTTTATGCTTCTTCGTAGGCTTCTTGTGGTATCCCTTCGTGGATCTTTTTGTTATTCCTCATTTTGGGGTTATATTTGTCCAATGCTGGACCTTTTAAATGCATTATGCATTCTTGCAATTTATTTTTGCATAATGTGCTTCCGCTCATGTTTTGTTTTAACATAATGTATGATTTAGAAACTTTCGTTTTCTAAATTTTTCGTTTCATGCTAAAGTAATTATCATATTATACATAAATTTTGCACCTTGTTAGGAATGTTCTTTTTTAAGTAAAGTGCAAAGGTATTTTTTATTTGTTCTTTGTTGGTTTCTTTTCTCAGGATCTTGTAGATAAGAGAAAAGTCCCTTGGATAGAAGGTGCTCATCGATAAAGACATTGGAGGAAGATATTTACAATGGCATTCGTTATGAAGGCTCTTGAAGCTTTGAGATTCTTCTTCTTGCCGTCTTCAACCTTTTCGTTCCCCCACGCAAAGCTTGAGGGGGGGTGTTAAAATGTATCATTCAACATTTGTAATATTATATATATTTTATATATATAAAGTATAATACATATTCATATATGGTATATATGCATATGTATTATCCTAATTATATATATAAAATATATATTTCTCTATTTATAGGCATAGGGGTAGTTTAGACATTTCCAGTTTTACGCATATTCCATTTGGAATATGTTTGTAATTTTATCTTTTATTTTATTTTTTATTTTTTTCCTTTTTCGTGGTTTGCGCAACCTAGGGTGGCTCCCCAAAGGAGTCGTTGGGAAGCCCCCAACGGTCACAAATATGACCGTTGGGGGCTCCCAACGACTCCTTTGGGAGCCCCCTAAGTGGCTCCTTTCTTGTGTTATAAATAGGGGTCTCCCCCTTTGTATTTTCCACTTCTTGAGGGAGCTTATGCTCCGTTGTAATGGGGTTTTTACCCCTTGTCCATTATTTCTTCAATAATATGCAACTTATGACTTTATGTCATATTTTTCCCTTTTTATGGGTTTTATGGGTTAGCACATTATGTGCTTGTGTTGTTTCCCTTTAATGGGTATATTTGCACTTCACGTGCATAAGTATGGGTTCATTATTGAACCCAATGTATTCCAACTCACTTTCTAACACATCCAACATTGCTGATAATAGAAGATCCACCCGTACTCGTCATCCAATTGAAAGATGGGTCAGTGACTCAGTTATGAAAATTTCTTATTAGATTTTCAACTCTTTCTAACAGCCTTGAATAAAGAAGATGAACCCACAACGTTCTCTCAAGCATCAAATTCCAGAAGATGGATTGAAGCAATGAATGAGGAGATGGAAGCTCTAAATGAATGTGGTACGTGGGATGTCGTATCCAAACCACCTGACAGAAATGTTGTTGGTTCGAAATGGGTGTACAAAATAAAGTATAAACCAGATGGGTCTATAGAGCGATACAAGGCGAGACTTGTAGCCAAAGGTTTTACACAAGAGCAAGGACAGGACTATGATGAAACCTTTAGTCCAGTGGTGAAGATGGGAACAATCCGGATTAAACTTTCTTTAGCTATTGAACATCAATGGACTATTAGCCAACTTGATGTGAAGAATGTCTTTCTTTATGGAAATTTGAGAGAAGAAGTATACAAGGAACAACCCACTGGCTACACAGTGATCCTACAAAATATGTATGCAAAGTAAAAAGGGTGATATATGGATTGAAGCAGGCATCTCGATCTTGGTTCGACAGTTTCTCTGTTGAAATTCAAAAATATGGTTTTAAGAAATCTCTTCTTGACCACTCCTTATTTATCTTTAAGAACCAAGACACAATTACTCTGTTGTTGATATATGTAGATGATATCATCATCACTGGTAATTCCAATGAGCACATTAAAGAAGTGAAACATCTCTTGAATCAAAGGTTCAAAATGAAGGATCTTGGCAAGCTACGATACTTTCTTGGAGTTGAAGTCGACAGTACTTCTGAAGAGATGACTCTCACCCAACATAAGTATACCATTGATGTTCTAAATAAAGCGGGTATGAAAGACTACAAGCCCTTGGGCACTCCTAGTGTCCTTCATCAAAAGCTTAGGTCTCAAGATAGGGATCCATTTGATAATCCCACACAGTATCGCAGCATAGTAGGTATGCTACAATATCTCACCTTTACTCGTCCAAATATAGTCTACTCGGTGAATCAAGTCTCTCAGTTTATGCATGCACCATGTGAAGGGCATATGGAAGCAGTTAAACGGATACTTCGATACCTAAAGGGAACTGTTGGGGATGGCCTCATATATCAGAGAAAGACAAATGGGCAAAATGCACATGAGATCACTGCTTATTCTGATGCGGACTGGGCAGGAGATCCAGATGAACGCAGATCGGTATATGGCTATTGTGTGTTTGTTGGGATGAATTTAGTTTCTTGGAGTAGTAAGAAACAAAAGGTTGTTGCCAGATCCAGTACAGAGGCTAAATACAGGTCAATGGCAGCTGCCACTGCTGAAGCTACTTGGATTAGACATTTACTGACAGAAGTAGGGGAATCGATCTCTCGATCACTTCTTTTGTGTGACAACCAGAGTGCCATTAGAATGTCTTTTAATCCAATCCATCACAATCGTGCCCAACATATTGAAATAGATCAACATTTTGTGAGACAAAACGTAGAAGAGAAAGAGATTGAGCCTGAATTTGTACAAACCACAGATCAGGTGGCAGATATATTTACAAAAGGATTGACGAAAGACAGATTTTGGATGTTAAAAGGCAAGTTGTTTATGATCCAAGATCATGCACAACTTGAGGGAGGGTGAAAAGAAGTGTATTCTCCTGTTACGAGTCACGGGTCTGGAGATCCATACCCGTGATCATTAATGTGTCATTAATGGCACTGTGTGTAATTTATACTCTTGTAAAAAGGGTACTTTTGTACCCTAGTCTTATACTTTGTATGTTATTATAAATGAGATCATACAGCAGCCGACCCTGTGTATTGGGGTTATTGGCTTCTTTTCATTCTCTGCTATCTCTCTCTCTCTCTCTTTTCCTGTCTCTCAGCTCTCACGAGTGGATTAAAACCTAACAGTTACTATCGTGTTTAAAAGCACTCTTGGTTGTCAATATATTATTGTTGCAATTCTTGGGTTAGAATATTTATTTTTCTTGTATACTTTGAGTCTTCTCTTGGTTTGTTTTTTTCTCTACAGGATCGCTAAGATGTGGTACCGTAGATACATCATGGATTCGATCAATGGAGGTACTATGGGGATGATTGCCAATAAAGACATTTGTTTTTGAAGACTTACATGTGAAAGCATATGTTGAAGATTTCATGAAGATGGAGTTTTCCCTTGAAGACTTTTGAAGAATTGGACTCATTTTCAAGACTTTCTTTTGTTTTTTCAAACTTTCGGGTTTTTCCCCGCAAAGTTTGAGGGGGGGTGTTAAAATATGTGTACTCATACACATATATGTATATAAATATATAAATATATACATATATGTGTGCAATACCCGATAGGGGTATTTCTGTCTTTTTGCATTTGCTATATAGTTGTTTTTAGAAAACAACTATTTATTTTTTAAAATTAGTTTATATTTTATTTTTCATATTTTTTTGTTTTTTTATTTCACGCAAGTTGGGGGCCCACATAGACTCGTTGGGGCCTCCAACGGTCACTATGGGGAGCCCCTTTTGGCCTCTCCTTTTCCTCTCTTCTTTGTGCATAAATAGGGGGTTTCCCTTTTGTATTTACTACTTCTTGGAGGAGTTTTTGCTCCATTGTAATGGGTGTTACACCCTTCTTCTCTTCAATAATGTTAACTTATGCCTTATAGGCATTTTTGCCCCTTTCATGGGTTTATGTGTTAGCACATTATGTGCTTGTGTTTTCCCCTTTAGTGGGTATATTCGCACTTCATGTGCATGTGTATTGGTTCATTATTGAACCTAATGTATTCAAAGTCGTTCCTTTACAACGGGAAGCGGAAGCGAGAAGCGAGGAATAAAAAAAAGAAAAATAAGAATTGAATGGGAATCGAAATAGAACACAAATAAAAACTAAAATAAAAGTGACTATTCTTAAATTTCATGATTTTTTACTGTGAAAATTAAAATTTTAACAAAATCTAAAAATGATGATTGCCAATTTAGAGAAAGCACATGCAAGAGTGAGAAGCGTGAGAGGAAATACATAAAAAAACATGAAAAGTAACGTGAGAAAACATATAAGAAGAATAGATGATGCGTGTGAAAAGCATAAGAAAAGCATGGGAGAATCGAGATTTCCATCAAGTTTCGGAAGCGAGGAGTATCGCGCTTTCGAAGCGAGTTTCACTTTGGCATTGTTTTTCTTCCATTCCAAGATCATCATGTCATAATTGGCATCACCCTTTTTGGGTTTGGACTTAGTACCAACAAGGTACCCAATGTAAGCAAAGCCTCTGACAATTGTTTGCATAAACGCAGCCCAATAGGCAAAGTTAGTGGCATCAAACTTGACGGCAATAATATGTATTGATTCCTTCTCCATATCCACCCAACACTTCACAAAGATGTTGTAAAGCCTGTAAAAAAAAATTTTATGTCGAACACGTGTTGAGGTTGGTCCGACGTGTCGGGTCCGGGTCCGACCCGAACCCGAGCCTGACCCGGGCTCTCGAATGTTCGAGAGTGTGCGTCTTTAAAAGACGCAGGTTGTGAGACAAGGGGCAAAACCCTCGCTCCTTTTCTCTCCTCTACTCCGCCGCCCGTCTCTGCCCTCTTCCTTGCAGACGTCGGAGACCCACTGTCCCCGACGCCTCTCTCTCTCTCTCTCTCTCTCTCTCTCTCTCTCTCTCTCTCTCTCTCTCTCTCTCTCTCTCTCTCTCTCTCCGAGCAGCTGCCAGCAACCTTCGCTCCCCTCTCTCTGTATCCGCCAACATCCACCTCAGCGACCCCCTGTTCCCGGCGCCCTCTTCCTCCTTGTGGTCGGCAAATCTTCTTCTCGCAACATCAACCGTCTCCAAAAAGTCGGTTCTAAGGTACGGGTCTCCTCTTTTGAAAAAAGATGAGAAATCAAACACTGGCATGATTTTATGCTTTTTTAGATGAAATCCATGAAAAAAAATAATATGTGATACTGGCAGCCAGCTGAGTGATACTCAACTGACTGCCAGAAGCAGGTGATGCGCGGGCTCAGCCTGCGCTCTGTTGTGCCTTGACAGGCCCGGTCGACTCAGTCGGCTGGATTGGGTCAGAGCCCAGCCAGTCGGCTGGGTGCTGGTAGTGCCTTAAAAAAAAAGGGTAATTCTATATATTACTTGATGTTATTTAAATCTGAAATTTTACACTTTGTATGCATGTTAAATTCGAGATCAGTGTTTTGGGTGTTGAATTGATGAGATGTGCTGAATTAAAGTAATGTATAGTTGACCCATATACATGTGCCTAATTGAATAAATGTGTTGTGCATGAGTGTAGCTACGTGGAAAATTTGTGAGCATGTGCACACCTGAAAATTTAGATTTTTGCTGCATGTGTACAGATGCATAAGTACACGTATGTTTTATGTGCATATGTTTGTTTTAGAGTGAAACAGTGCATTGAGGGTTGTATATGCACTTGATAAAAATGTACTCGTGATGTTTATTTTTAAATGAAACTCGTGCATTGACATTAACATGTACATACAAAAATTATGCATTTGACATGATCATGTGTGATGATTAGAAGTATGAATTTGTTTGAATGTTTGCATCAAAGGAAAGCATGCGATAAATATAAAGTTGTAAATTCATACTTATGCATATTATCGTTTAAGCACATCTTTACATGGCATTAATGTGTGTGCATTGAGAAGCATTTAGAAATAATGCATTATGGTATAATTCTTGCTTGTGGTGCATCGATGGTCCAAGTGAATCATCGCAGGCCTGGAGAGCCTCGAGCGTGGGTGCTCCTTCTTTACTTTTAAATGCATCGTAAAGATTATATTTATTTCTATTGCATTGCGTTTACACTGTTCTATGTTTTCTGCAGGCAATGTTCCTGTGATGACTCTCGCAGGGGTAGGTGCGAGTTTTTGCTTTTGTTGTAGCATGCTGAAGTGCAAAAGTTAACAATTAGCATTAATAAAAAGATAATGAAAAGGAACAGTATAAGGAATGGACTGAGATCTCCCATCGAAAGAATGGGCATCTCAGAGGTTCGGTTTTGGGAGACCACGAGGATACAAAAACTCTGTTTGCTTTACTTTAACCCTTGAACCCGATATTTAGCTTCTTTTTCCTGGCAACGATTTTAGAGAGAGCTCGTCACTCTACCTGAGGGTGGTGTGTTCGACACCGCTGTTGTTTTGGTATACCAAGGAAGTGGCACGTGTGGACGTGAATTATCCCCGACATTAGATGTGGGGGTCTAATGTTCCGAAGGTAATCCGATCGAGGGCTAAGTTTGAAAACCGAGAAATAAAATACAATTTGTGTTAAGCTACTCTGGGAACCTAACTTGACCTCGAGGATTTAACCCGTGTGGTGTATCTGTGGGCAACGATAATTAAAAAGAGCAACTTAAATTGTATTCATTTAATAGGGCATGCATATGAAAAAAAAAAAACTTTAATGATAGATAATAAAGTATGCGTGCAATTGCACATAAATCATGCATATTCCTGTTATACATTAAAACATGAATATGTTATTTGTTCCCTTATTTGTTATATGTTGGTGGATTTATGATGTTTAATTTTAAATATTCTAAATTGTAATTTCTGCTGTTGGTTGATGTTCTTTCATGCTTAATAAATGTTGAATGAATGCTTAATTTGAATTATGTAATTTTCATAATTACACTCCTCTGAATTATTGCATGAAATTGTATCTGTGTTTTTTATGCTTATTTATTTCATTAGAGATATCTGTACGCAGAATTCTTCGGATTTCTGACCCCCTCTTTCTGTGGTTTTTTGTCACCGCAGGTGATCAGCCATGTCACATGGGTGCGGGTGCGGGTGCGGGTGCAGGGGTGTGGCACTTTCAAAAACCTAGGATGCGGGGGTGCGGCACTTTCAAAAACCTAGGGTGCTAGGGAGCAGCAGGGGCAAAAATGTAAAAAAAAAAATTATATATATATATATATATATATATATAATTTTGAAGTTTTAACAGTTAACATTGTCATAATATCATTCTTCAATCATCATTCATGCAATATATCAACCTAAATATCAATCAAATAAGTAAAGCAATTACATAAATCAACCTAAATATCAATCAAATAAGTAAAGCAAAAAAGAACTAAATTATGTATCAAAGTATATTCTGATGAAGTAATGGGTCTTAATAATTTTCTTCTTAATCATCAAATGCATCATTAGAAGGAATACTGGACTCAGCTAAATCCATGTTTGTTATGTTGAAATCATGCTCTCCCTCAAAGTCACACTCTTCTGGGTTTACATCCCAAAATTTGGATATTCCTTGTCTGCTACAAACCCAAATTGAAAATGTTAAATACAATACAAGTATATTTAAATGAAAAACTAAGAAATAATCAAATAACTAAGAGAGCAAATTAGTACATGTATTCATCATTGGTTCGCGAAAGTAAATCCTCTGCACGCTTGCTGGTGAGTTTGTTTCTCTTCATGTTGTGGATTTGAGAATATGCGCTCCAATTTCTTTCACTACAAGATGAACCAGCAAGCTACGATAGCAATCTTAATGCAAGACGTTGGAGAATGGGTGTTTCTGATCCAAATGTTGACCACCATTGATAGGATCTATATTATTCTCTTCTCTCGCGAATAATGTTGGTCCATATAATCTTGAAGATGAAAATTTTTCAAATTCTTGTGTGACTTGATGTAGAAGATATGCTTCTGAAAAAAATCTTGTCATACACATTTCTATGTCTTGATAGCCCTGGGTCTAAATTTGGAGGGACACGACCAATACCACCAGCCCGCCACTTATTTGCATAATATTTTGGATTAAGAGAATGTGTCATGCTATGCAAAGAAGTGTTGCTCTTATCCCATCTTCTGACTAAAATTGAATGAATATGATTCAAAAATTCTGAATCATCCAATGCAGGATTTTTTTCTTCATGCTTGAAAACTATAGCTTGTATTTTTTCAATCATATTATCGCACATTTCATAAACTCTGTGAAGCATGGGCTCATCCTTATCACCTTCTCTTAATATTTCCCAAATAAGTTGCGTAAATTGAAGGAAGTATACCACTCTATCCCAAAACATATCATCAAGAATGAATTTTTTAATTTCTTGAGCCTTGATATCATCAGCAGCATGATAGAATGTCTAATTTTCATCAGTCACCATGTTAATCAAAGCATTCTTCACTCTTTTAATCCTCTTCACCATCACAATGATGGACACAAAACGTGTTTCAGCAACCTTCAACAATTTCAGGTCAGAATGCCTATTAAATATTGCATTAGCACGATGATGGTTAACAACAAAATTCTTAATGCTTTTGACATTTCTTTCTAAATCTTCAATCCATGAACATAAAGCATATGCTTGTAAATTTTCTTCGTCTTTGGGGTTGCAAATGCTCTTTAGGGCCATATTTAAGTTGTGTGCAGGGAGTCCAACAAATATGAGGGTACTTACTCTCAAAACTCAACGCTGCACTTTTACAAACTAGAGCGTTGTCTGTAATGATTTGTACCACTTTTGGATCACCTACTTCTTTTATGACTTCTATAAACAATCACTTCAAATACTCTGCATTTTTATATTCCCCAGATGCATCAACTACTTTCAAGAAAATTGGGCCACTAAGCGAACAAGTAATGAAATTGATCAGTGGAGGCCTTTGAATAACTATTCATTCGTTCTTCTACCTTCTACATTGACTTTTTTTTCAGCATCTTCCTGGTGGCTTGCAAACGGCACACTAACTGCACAATAACCGGTCATTGTATTTCTCTTCTCATATTCTTCTTGTATTTTCTTGTATTGTCTTTGCATTGCCTCATCAACTTTTTTGCATCCTGAAATGCCATGTCCTGGTACCTTCAACAAATGAGCCTTCACTCTTGTGTAAGACCCAACAAAATCTCTTTCGCAGAGCTTGCAACAAAATCTCTTGTTTCCACCAACTCCTTCTCTAGTTTTTGCAAGTTTATCTACATGTACCCATAGTGGCCCCACGTCATCAATCTCACTACAACTATCAGCAAAACTAGCAGCAGAACTCACATGTTGGGATGAGGATGACGCAAGTCCTTTTCCTTTATCCGTCATTTTTATCCTGAAAACACAAAAAAAAAAATACATTCAAAATTTTAAATCAATTATACAGACATTATCTTGATAAATATATATATATATATATATAATCAGGAGCAAGGAGGGGGGATCTGCCCCTCCCCTGCCAAAAACAGGGCCCTCCCGTGAAATAAGACGGAGCAGGGACGGGGCTATACCCCCTCCCCTGCCGAAAACAGAGGGAGCAGGGGGGGCTCAGCCCCTCCCCTACCGACCCAACAAGAGAGCCAGAGGGGGAAAGGGCTCCCCTGTCGACCCAACAAGAGAGCGAGAGGGGGGGCTCGGCCCCTCCGCTAAAATCAAAGGGAGTAGGGTGGGGGGCTCGGCCGCTCCCCTGCCAAAAACAAGGAGGGGCTCAGCCCCTCCCTGCCGACCCAACAAGAGAGCGAGAGGGGGGCTCGGCCCCTCCCCTGCCTACCCAACAATAGAGCGAGAGGGAGGGGGGGAGGGCTCGGCCCCTCCCCTGTCGACACAAGAAGAGAGCGAGAGAGGGTACGTACCTGCGAAAGGAGAGGAGGAGCCTAGGAGGTGGCGTTGAGGCGTCGGGGCGTTGGTAGGAGAGAGCTCGAGCTAAGCGAGAGAGAAGAGAAGAGATTACGGCAAAAAAAATTGCCCTAATCCTCCTTTTCATCGGGGATTTTTTTTTAATGCCGAAAAGTGGACAAAAATGACCTTGGGTGTGTTGACCGCACCCGACGCCACACCCGCGTCGCGTCGACGCGGGTGCGGCACCTGTTTTGCCTAGTACCTGTGACTTAGGTGATCAGTGAAGCGACCGGCTTCGGGAAAGGTTACGAGTGTCAAACTTGCTATACAGATCACAAATGGACAGTGTGGCTGAGTCTACTTTTATTTTCGTTTTGTTTCATTTAGTTGTTATTGCACTCTGAGTTTTTTCTTTATGCAATTGTCTCGAGACTTATTACTCATTATTCCAATAAAGGTTTGGTTTGGGTATTGATGATAATTGTAAGCTCTAGTCTGGTTGGTTGGTTGTCTAATTGAGACTGAAACTGTAAAGGCCTCGGGTTTCTGGGAAGATTTCAATAATGGTTAAAAAAATCCGCATTTTCAAGGGATATGAGTTGGGGTCGTTACAGGTTTGGTATCAGAGCTTGTTTGAAAGACTTTCCTTTGTTTAAACCTTGAATTATTAAAACTGTTACCAAAACTCTGTTTCCTCTTTTCAATAAATATATTTGAATTGCAAATTAGTTTGTAAAGGAAAGTTTGCGCTGTAATGCGCCCAAGGTCTAGGGACTTGCTATTTCAAACATGATTTTTCGCTGAACTCCTGTTTCAAACTCTGATAAATAATCGATTTCAAAGCTTTCAACCTTTTTCATAAAAGGTTTTAAGTCCAAGATTTTGGGGAGTTACAAATGCTGCACAATAAGAAGCAAATACAGCAAACAAGGGGGATAGCATACAATACTACCAATAGCACATCAAAGTTCAAAGTAACTGCAGAAGATGATTCAATCGAGACTTTGAGCAAAAACACCTCAAGAATGCACACAACAGGCCAATAAATGGCCAAAAACAAGGTACCGCATGATAGAGTCCAGAAACTCAACCCAATTCACAAACTACAGCAAATGCACAAAAAAGGTTCCAGATTACTTCTAACTAAGAAACCATACTAATAGAAGTAATATGGCCCTCTTTTAGTCACCAATAAGCATGCAGTCAACAGCTTCCCCAAATCTTCCCACAAATGCATATAACTCAGAAAATCTTGATACAATTGCAGAAAATCAAATACCGAACCAAATAGAGTGCTGATTGACTTGATAGACTACTGAAATAAGTGCCTAGCAAATCCCCAACTCAAAACTTTGAAATCTCAAACTTGGTTCCAGACGACCTCTCAAGGGAGGATGTCACCCAGCACAGAAAACAATGCCAGATGAATGAAGCCTCTGCAACCTTCTTCCTTAACAAATCAAACTACTAAACTCTCTCCATGATTTTAATGTGGCTTTAAAATCAAGAACGAAGCATGGAAGAGAGAGTGAGAAGAGAAGAGGAATACTTGAGAGAAAACTTCATTAGCAAGAAAACTCTAGAGAATTATAACATATAAGGGACGATCCCCTTAGTTACACTACACGACAAAATTAGTTGACCTCTAACTTCATGAGAAAATACAAAAGTTCCCCTTATAAATAATCTTATGTGCACTTGAGTAAGGGTAGCACCAAAGATAGAAATACATAGTATACATTAATATTACATTCTTTACCCCCCCCCCGAGCCTAATCATGCAGGACGTGCCTAATGGTGGTGCCAATAATAATGCTCATTGTGGCTTCAACTGTTAAAATATATACTTAAATATATATATATACATTCGTATATATATATATATATATATATATATATATATATATATTATAAGTATATATGTTGTTTAACCAAAATTCCCGATAGGGGTATTTTGGTAATTTCAATGTACTTTTCATTTTAGGTTCTTTTTTTACTTTTTTTTTATTTTCTTTTTTCTTTATTGTATTTTGACCACATGGGGGGGGGGGTCTTTCTAGTCATTGGGGCCCCCAAACGGTCATAAATATGACCGTTTGGGGCTCCCAACGGCTAGAAGGGAGCCCCTCTATGTGGTCCCTTGGGTCCTCCCTCCTCTATAAATTGAGGGTTCCTCCCTCCTACTTATGGCTTTTAGCCTCTCCTTTTCTCCCTCTCAATAAAGTTGTTTTTGCCTTTGTAGGCTTTTCCTCATGGCTTTTAGCCTCTCCTTTTCTCCCTCTCAATAAAGTTGTTTTTGCCTTTGTAGGCTTTTCCTCCTTATGGCTTGTATTGTGCTTGTGTTCTCTTTTGCACATTGTGTGTTTGTGTGGTTGGCTTCCTTTCTTCTCCTCTATTCGCATGTTGGTGCTTCCGCGTCTTTCATTACATCAACAACCAATATGCTGGCCATAATCAGCTTCCAGCTCTAGGTATCAACATCTGTCGATGTTGTGGTTCTACACATGAGAATACGAGCAACCAACATGCTTCTTACAATCTTCCTGTCAAGGATCACAGCAAGGAGGCATCAGTAATAGGATGAATATGGCATCTTTGACTTCATCTTTTAATGATATGTCCATTACATCACTTTCAGAGGCTAGAATATAGATCATGCTATGTTGATAGCAAAGCGGCCAACCACATCACTAGAGATCTAAGCAAGCTCTTATCCCTTGTCATCACTAGACATCATCTTATTTCTCATATTGAATGTATTATTGTCAATCCTTCTAATGGTCCCATTGCCTTGAAAAATGTATTTCACCCCTAATTTTAAGAGACTTGATCCCAGTCACATAATTAGTTGATGATTAATACATTGATCGCCTCCTTACATCTGACCATACTTTTTTAACAGATCGTTTCTCAGAGACAATGTATGTTATAGGCCACTGCTCTAAGGAATTATATATGGCTCATGGTCTCTCAAAAGGAGATGAAATTATATGCTCGGTATCTAGCCCAAGCTCCACTCAGAATCAAGCATGTTCAGCAACAAAAGTAAAATGAAAACAGGCCTATTGATCTCTTAATGAGCCTAAGCTCAAGCTCGAGCTCAGCTCCTTCAATGTAACAAACCTCATGTGTTCAGGCTCAGTCGATATGAACAAGCTCAAGCTAAGCATTTAGCAAGACAAGTTTGAGCTTCTTGTGAGCTCTTCACTCTCCCCTAAATAAACATCACAATTAGAAAATAAAAACATACCTAGTTAAGATATTGACCATAGCTCGAAAGGCAGCAACCTGAAAAAGCATACTTCAAGATAAAGGACAAGATGTAAAGAACAATGAATCAAGTGTAGAAAGAATAAATTCCAAATTCCAGCTGAAAAATGAAAGAACATTGTGACAATCTGAAATCGCGTTAAACACTGACAGTATAGTAACCATATCATGTCTAATAAAATGCTGATATCAGTAGCAAGTGTAGATGTAGATAGATGGACATTGAAAAACAAAAACTTAGAAATGTATGAGTAAACATAAACCTGAAGGGTTTCACCACCATCACCAATAAGATGGAGAAGCATATTAAGAATTGGCTGCAAAAACTGCAACAGTGCAGTTGAATCAACATTCTTTAAGCTGTTAATAGCCTGCACAAGTTAAGAGACAAAAGAAATGAAATGAAATTTTTAACAATATTTAAGTCAATGCAAGGATATACAATGCATCCAACAAAATTAAATAAAAGTGAAAATTAAATAAAAGTGATAAGGAAGACAGGCAAACATGTAGTCCAGCCAAACGAACAGTCTAGGCCATTATCCATAAAATGTATTATTTTGATATGACAAGGAAAGTGTACGCCTTACGCATCTATTTTCAGCATTATACATGGTAATTCAGTTAAAGAAGGCATACATCACATGAACAGGAATAGTTACATGAACATGAACACAAGCAAGCTGAATGATATATATCACTGTCACCGATATTGGTGATATTTTGAAAATATTGTGAGAAATAGCGATATTTTAAGGTAGCAAATATTAAAGGTAATATCTCACGATATTTTCAAAATATCGCCAGAAGACAAAATATCTCGTGCGATATTTTTGGGGAAAACTCTTTTTTATTTATTTTAAGTTTGCATTTCCTATTTTTTTGTTTCTTTTATATTTTAAAACCTTTAAAACATGTTTCTTTATATTTCAGGAAGAAAAATAATGCAAAACTTATTCTTTTCTTAGCTTTTTGTTGTTATTTATATTTTTTCCAATTTTTTAAACTCCCGAGATATTCCCGAGATTTATCATCTTTTGAAAATCTCTCTGAGAAATACCCCTGCTGAGGAATTACCTTTAACGATACAGGTGACTATGATATATATATAGAGAGAGAGAGAGTGATGAAAGCATAATAAATGGATTTTTCGGTTTTTGCGGTTTTTGCGGTGCTTTTTCCCGCAATTCTGGCAGCATATTGTGAGCATGCCATTAAATGAGATCATCCAGGCTAAAGCTCTAGGGTGGGGGTCTCATCCATGTTATCCAGAACCTCATTTGTAGGAACCTTTAATTTCTGTAGGCATCATTATCATCATCAAGCCTTGTCTCACCTACATGAGGTCGGCTTTGCAAGTCCTATTTTTTCATTCTTGTCTATCTAGAGTTACAACTTCAGTCACTTTACAATCCTTCACATTGCCTATGACTGCTTCCTTCCAAGTCTTCAGTGGTCTTCCTCTTTTCCTAGTTCCCTCTACTTGTATTATCTCAACCTTTCTCATAGGAGCCATAATAGGTCTTAGTATAACATGTCAAAACCATCTTAAAGAACATTCACTTATTTTATCTTTTATTGGTCAGACTCCTAGGCACAGTTTGATATATTCATTTTTATAAGCATTAATGAGAAAATGACAACTTGGACTTACCATTGCATGAACACAACAAGAATAGTCTATCTGCCCCCTCCCTTGGTTGTTTGTCTTTGAGAAACTCCATCAAAGTTGGTCGCTCCCTAAATTTTTGCACATTAGGCTGCCTCTTCAGTAAATATCTCCCAGCTGCCCGTGTTAATCTAGCATTCCAAAACATTTTGGTGCCTAAATCATGCAATTATGTATGATTTTATTGCTTATTAGGCTGCCTCCTCAGTAATATTTCCCAGCCATATGTAGTAGTCTAGTATTATGGAACTTTTTGGTGCCTCAACCTCACAATTATGTATAATCTAGGGAGTTCACATAATGGCCTTGTTGATCCATGTCATTCGAGATGGAGACCATGGTGATTTACCTTGAATATGACCAAATTAGGATCTTTTTTCAACCATGGGCAGTTGCGCCAAAAATAGTTTTTTTATGTAGTACCTCTCACACTACTAACCTTACTTAAGCTCTGAGGAACCTCTCAATTTCCAAGTAGTTCAGTGAACCCTCCAAGAGGCAGTTCACTAGGAATTTTAACAATATGATGGTAAATTCTCCCTCTAACAACAAGATATTTCCTTTTACAAAAAGCTCACCCCATTGCCATAAAAAATAGGCCAAGGGAGGATGGCCTGGCATGTCAATTCCAGTATGTAGGGTTCTAGGCTCGTGGGAACCTATATATATATATATATATATATATATATATATATATATATATATATATATATATATATATATATATATATATATAGGATAAGTCTTTGACGTCTTACACTCTGCACCCATGTCCAACATTGACACTCGTATCAGTGCCTTAGTAACATAGAAGTAATGAGAAACCAACTCTGTTTGGTAACAAACACTAACAAGACAAACGATTTCAAGTGCACCATGCATAACCTAGATAATGGGCCTTCCACATGCCAGCATCATCTAGATGAAATCTTAGGTCATTCTAATTAAATTATGAGCATATTAAGTACAAAATTCATTTATAGAGAACTACAATAAGGAAGAGAAAATGCCCTTTCACTACCTGAAAAGGCTAATTACATGGTTGAAATTTTATTTGTTTTTCATATTTTGGTGAGTGAATGCATACAGGTGTGCACACACAGAAGGGTGAAAGAAAGAGATTTGTTTACAGTTATATACAAGGGAAACCCAAGACCAAAACCTAGTTAATAGTTGTAATCAATGTTGTAAGTTACGTACTGTATCGTACGATATGTATCGTTATTATGGGCAAAAGTGACATGTACACACTTTAAAATGGGCCGAAACATGTTTTAAATTTTTGGGGTTTTAAAGACCTCTTGAGGGCCGACTTCATCATTTGTATAGAGGGCATTAGAGAGGTATCCACACACCCTAGAAGTCGTGAGAGCGATTTGGGGGTCGATCCGTGCGCAAGGGAGAGGAATTTTGTGGTTTGCTCAAGTGCATTTCCATGATTTTTTCACTAAAGGAAGTGGGTTAAGGTAAAAAATCACTATTTTTGGATTCTTATTGAGTTTTTTGGGGGAAGATGGCATCAGATGATCCAGCAGGACAATGGGCACTCAAGTAATGAGTGAAGACCGATTAAAAATCGAGTGCAACTATTGATATAATATTTTTTCGAGTGGTATCTCTCAGTTAAAGCATCATTTAGTCGGAACACATCTCAATGTTGTGACATGCATGTCAAGGAATTTGTCGGATGCCATGAAATGGAAATGCCAGGTCTCAGAGAAAAAAACAAGAAAAAGATATGAGGCAGAAATGGGCTATGTGTAGCCATGGGAGGATGTGTAGGATAAAGATGAACTCCCTACTTCTGATCCTACAACCCCTAGCATATCATCAGAAGTAGGAAGTTCTGCAGCAAAGGAGAAAAGTGTCGTAGATGCTAGTAGTAGTGTCACAGGCACAAAAAGAAAAGGAGTAAGAAAAAAAGAGGATGAGGAAGTTCTTCGAGAAGAGGTAGAGCTAGAGGCTCTATTATGAGTTTTTTATTTTTTAAGACTGCCCTTGGGGTGCAACCCGACATTTGTACTGCTACTACTATTCAACATTTAGTTGAGCAAGTGAATGTTGCGGTTGAGAGAAGGTTCTATAATGCTTGTATTTTTTCAATGCGGCAAATTCGTTTCGTTTTTAGGAGATGGTAAATGTCATAACCAGTATCGGGCCTGGATATAAAATGCTTTCATATCATGCTTTGAGAGGAAAAACTTTAGATGCTAACGTGAATAAAGAAAGAATATTGTCATGAGATGAGGCAATCATAGAGAGAAACTAGGTGTAGCATTATGTCGGATGGGTGGACAGACACAAAGTCAAGGACCTTGATAAATTTCCTTATTTGCAAACCTCTTAATAGGTAAAGCTTTGGTGAAGGCGTCAACACATTGGTCTTAAGACATTATATGTTTCACCATGAGTTGTTTCTTAGCCACTCGATCTCGTACAAAATGTATATCAATTTCAATGTGTTTACTTTTCTAATGAAAAACAAGATGAGCTGCTATATTGGTTGCACTAACATTCTTTTAACAAATACTGAACCCACATCAGTTCAATAGCAGCAGTAGCCACTGCACGATATTTTGCTTCAATACTCAAACGAAGTTCTATAATTTGCTTTTTGAATCTCCTGGATAATATATTCGGACCAAAATACACAACATAACCACTTGTAGATTTGTGATCGTCTGGGTAGCCTGCCCAATCTGCATCAAAATAAGCTAACAAGACAAATTGTGATATTAGTCTAACTTGAATTTCATCGTAAATAGTGTGTTTGATGTGGCGAAGGATGAACTTAACTATTGTTCAATGGTCCGTAATGGGTGCTTGCATAAACTGACACACCTTGTTTACAGGATAAGAGATCTTTGGCCTAGTGAAAGTGAGATGCTAAAGTGCCCTCACAATGCTCTGGTACAAAGTAGGATCATTAAACTTTAGTGAGTCTGACCCCGTTTTATGAAGGACAGATAATGCAGGTAAAGTATGATGAGTAGTTGGAGCGAAGGGTTGGTCGAGCTGCATCCTCGAGGGTCCACTCTTACCTTGCGATCTTGGTATTCATGATCTTTTCGTTTTAAGTACTTGATCATGTAGAGACTGAAGTATTTTTTCATACTCTGATTTGAAATGAAATTAAAACTCTTCATATTTCAGTCTTATATTGTACGTGGTTTGAAATGTGTATATCACGTACATTTTTATTTGATTGTTATCTTTAGTGTAACCGCGCTCAAAGTCTTAACCGTTTTTAAAAATCGTTTTTGTATTATAAGATCTGATTTACTTATACTTATAAAAAAATGGTTTCGAAATTTCAATATTCGAACTATAATAAGGTTAAAATTTTTGAGGTGTTACACGCCAACCCCTCCACATGTGAGCCTCTTGCCACCTCAGCCCAAAGGGCTTAAAAATATCCTAAATCTCTTTGCCTAAAATACCCCAATTTTGCATTATAAATAGCCCACATGGGGGGCGTGTTTTCCAAGAAGAAAACTCTCTCCTCCCTTGCATTTTGATCCAAGTTTTTGTGGTTGAAGTGAAGAAAGAAGAAGCCCCTCCTCCAGCTCAAGGTAGGCCCTCTCTCTCTTTTTTTCTAATTCTTCTTTTCCTTTTATTTCTTTTTTTCAATTTCTCTAAAAATCGCCCCCAGCTTCTCTTCCTTTTCTTGCAATTTCCTTTTAATGCCATGAAATAACAATGTAGATTTACATTATCTTCTGTATTGATCTTGCTTTTATGCCTTTTGATCCATTCAAATTGCTATTTACTTTATGCATTTTTATTGTAGCCATCTAGAATTGAGATTTGGTTTTCAATAAATCAAATCTCATATTCAATGGGCTAAAATCAATTTCAATTTATGCCCCAATGCTTTTAAATTCATTTTAGATGCTTTAATTATGTTTTTGCATCATTTTCATCATCATCCATGGTTTGAAATGATAGATCTCATGTTTGATCATTGAATCAATTCATTAATGAGGTTTTATTCCATTCAATCATGTTTAGACGATATTTTCCATTCTGGTCTGATTTTAATTCCATCAATTCGCATATAATTAGGCATTATTTTGATTTGATTTTTTAATGTGTTTTTGCGATCTCCACAAAAAATCAGATCATTCTGAGTTGATTTGGTTCACCAAAAAAATCGGGATTCGGATTCTGCCATTTGGTCTCCTCCGGATTTGACCCAAAATTGGACCAACTTGTTGGAGTGATTTCTCCCTAACCAGAGATGATCTCTCCAATCTGTAAAAAGGATGTCTCCGACATTGAATTTAGTTTGTCCATGCCAATTTTGATCAATTTCAATGGTGTTTTCACGCCCGATTTTGGTTGAAAACCGCAACCCTGTTATACTGTGCCACTTTTATAGTCTGGTTTTTAGCCTATTTTGTCAGCGTCATATCTCCCTAATCGGATAGCATTTTTGAGATCTGTAAAAAGGTTTTTCATCATCTGAATGTCTATTTCATCTCTTTGAATTATCATCAATTTCTATAAAGGATTTATATTTTTTTTGCATTTTAAGTCGAAACCCTGTCTGTTTACAATCTCAGACATTGCTCAGACCCAGGATCAACTTGTTGCATTCATATCTCCCTAATGGAAGATCATTTTTCAAATATGTAAAAAGGAAATTGTTCCTTAGAATATTTAATTTATGCATGTCAATTTTCATAAATTTTTATCTCCTTTTCATTGGTCATTTAGATCAAAAACCAGAACCTTGTCAATTTTCTTTCACAGGTTTTGAACCAACTTGTTTGGATTGGATCTGCCGAATGGAAAATCATTTTTTAGATCTGTAAATTGGATCTTTCTCCTTTGCAAATTTTCAACAACTTCTATGGATTTTTCACATTGGATTCTGATCGAAAATCAGAACCCTGTCATTTAGCTTCATTAAGTATTTATTAAATTTTATCTCAACTTATTTAGATGTGTCCTCACTAATGAAAACTCATTTTCGAAATCTGTAAAAAGGGTTTTCTTCCATTTTGTATCTAGTTTATCAATGTCAAATTTCATAAACTTTTATGTTGTTTTGATATTTCAATTCTGTCAAAAATCAGGACTGATTACATAACTTCAAATCCTGTAATGGGTCTATTTCCTGTTTGGAAACAGTGATTTCCCGAAGTCACCATTTCTAAACCAGGATTGATTTTACAATTCTGTAAATTGAAGTTGTTTCATGGTTGAATTGAGCAACTTCTCCCACAAATTTGAGAGAAATTGAATCAGTTTAGCTTCTTAAAATCCAAAATTGCATAAACTTGTCTGTTAAAAATCAAATTCTCTGTTTCTAAAAACTAGGTTATGTTGTTTCAATCATAACTCGAGTTTTAAAAATGATTTTCAAGATCTGTAAAAGGGAAATGTTTTCCTAATGAGTTAGGAACCCATGGATTCATTTTTAGCTCTATTTGAGTTGTTTTAAGCATTCATTCATTTGAAATACTCTGACAGGGTCTCTTTGTATATCTTGGTTTTGAAAAATCTTGTTTTGACTGGATAAAAAACCCAAATTCGGGTTTTTCTCCGATCTTTTTCTGCATTTTTCGATTCTAGAACATTTTTAAGGTTATTAGGAACCTTCACATCAACTTTTATAAATTTCTAACATGTTTTTGGATTTTCCTCATTTTCGGAGCATAAAAAGGCTAAATTATGGATTTTCTTCAATTTTTCAATAATCAAAGATCCATAAATGCCTACATTCTAACATGTTTGCTCATTTTGCAGAATTTTCTTTTCTCTTTCTTTCTTTTCAATTATTGTAATTTATTCAAGGGTTGTAATAATTACATTAATCAGAATTTTTTATTTTACGCTTAGTTTATAATGAATGAGCATATAGATTAATTCCATAATTGATTTGCTGCATTTTATTTTTCGTTATTTTTAATACACTATGAAAAACACCAAGGGCACGTGCACCATCTAATAAAGAATAAATAAAACTAAGTAAAGTTCGTATTTCCGGCCTTAGTCGAAATACGAATAATACTTAGAGTTATTATTCTTTATTAAATAAAAATTTAAGGTATACTTTTAGGTCGTTTTCGTAAATCATCATTTCTTTCAAAATTAATTCTCTTTTCGTTCTTTATTTAAATTAAAATAAAGATTAATCCAATATATATTTATGGCCCTAGTGATAAATATATTAAAAATTAATTTTGTTTTAGTTCTATAAAGGCACAAAATCTTTTTTTATTAAAATTTTAAATAAAGATTAATTTAAAGTATATTTGTGACCCTAGTCATGAATGCATGAAAATTAATCTTGTTATAATTCTATAAAGTATAAAATTTTCCATAAAATTCAAATAATTTTTCAAAAATAAGCATATTCATCATTTAAGATAGAATTGCATCATTTTTTTGTAATTATTCAAGTTATTTTCAAATTTTCAAGTGATTTTCGAAATGATTTTCAAAAGCAATTTTCATTTCAAAATTCAACAATATTTTCGATTTCTATTCACAAATTCAAAGTTATTTTCCAAATTCATTTTCGAAATTCAAAACCATTTACAAATTCAAAGTATTGTCAAAATCATTCTCAAGTTCCAAGTATTTTCAAATATTTTTCAATTTACTTTTCAAAACATTTTACCAAAGGAAAAGTAAATTTCAATTCTTAAAATTCTATTCCAATTCCAAATTTCAAATTTCAAATTTCAAAATTCAAATTTCAAATTTCAAATTTCAAAATTCAAATTTCAAATTTCAAATTTCAAATTTCAAATTTCAAATTTCAAATTTCAAATTTCAAATTTTTCTAACTTTCCATTTTCGAATTTCGAATTTTATTTTTATTTCAAATTCAAATATCGATTTCAAATTTTTCATTTTCAAATTTCAATTCTTAATTTTGAATTTCATTTCAATTCTCGATTTTTATTCCAAATTGAATTTTAAAATTTCTAATTCTAAATTCCAATTTCATTTCCAAAATTTCAATTTCAATTTCAATTTTGATTTTTAGTTTTCAATGTAGTTTTCAAATTCAATTACATTTTCAATTTCAAATTTCAATTTCAAATCAAAGTTCAATTTCAAATCTAATTCTGATCTTCAATTTCAATTCTAAAATTCCAAAAACGATTTCAAAATCCCAAATTTGATTTTCTAAATTCAAAAATCAATTCCAATTTCGAATTTCAATTTCAATCAATTCAGATTTCAAATTTCGAAACTTAATTTTAAATTCAATTTCAAACCTTCAATTTCATTTTGTCATTTTCAAACTCTAATTTCCAATTCAAAATTATATTTCAAAATCGGATTCAATTTCCAAACTCAAATTTCAATTTCAACTTCAAGTTTTTAATTCAAACCTGAAATCAATTCAACTTCAAGTTTTCAATTCAAACTTCAAATCCAACTTCAAGTTTTCAATTCGAACTCAATTTCAATTTTTCAATTTAAGTTCAAATTCTTCCATTTCCTAAAGGATATTTTCAAATTCATTTCAAAATCACTTGAAAAAGTCAGATCTCTGAAATCTTTCCAAAAGGATACATATTTTTCAAGTTCAAAACCATAGCACAAGCATGATTTTATGTGCATTTTAGGACTTAGAATAATCTCTTAGGTGAATTTGAGCAAGTCAAAGGCATAACATTCGATCATTGGTTCAATTACCCCTGGTAAAGGCGCCAAGAATGGTTGAACCTCATACCGACGAGCGAGCCTCGTCTCCCCATTTTCCCGCATTTTCTAAAAACGGAAGTGAGTTATTTTTCAAAATCTTTTCAAAAGGTCAAGTGGACCTTGCAAAAGCTTTTCTTTCCCTAAAAAGAAATAAAAAATTTTGCAACGATCACAAAGTGATGAAACACTCCTTTACTTTTTGTAAGAACAAGGTCATAACACACCTTTACATAAGAGGCATGAAAATCGAGGTGAAAGTTTTTCAAGATCTAAGAGTTTCGTAACTCTAATACCATGTAATGAAATGGTAGGCTCCACGAATGCACTTGAATCTACTCAAAAAGAAGTATCTAAAAGATACTTTAGACAAGACCCATAAAAGGGTATAAATGAAAAGGCATAAAAATAAATAACACTTTATTTATGAGAGCAAAATGCTTAAAAAGCATTTAGAGGAATGAATTACACAAGGGGATGCACCCCTATTTATACAAGATTATTAAGGAGAGCTCATAAGGAGCTCTCCCTTTCTAGTTGTTGGAACTAGTTCCAACCGCTAGAAAGTTGGTCAAGTTTCAACCGAAACTTGACCAAACAAGATGTATTTAGTTCTAATAAAACTAGATAACAAAAACAAAAAGAAAAATTACAAAAAAATAAAAAGTACAAATACAAAAATATATAATAATATTATTATAATAATATTATTATTATATGTGTTGTTTACATTTTAACAATTATTACATTGCCTCATGTTACATCAGAATATCAGTTGGTTGACTTCTTCACCAAAGCACTTTCAACACCTCATTTTTTGTTTCTTCTTAGCAAACTTTTGATTCTGTCCTCATAAAGTTTGAGGAGGGGTGTTAATATATATATATATATATATATATATATATATATATATATATATATATATTATTGTGCATTTATACCAAAATACTTGATAGGGGTATTTTGGTTATTTCACTATGTACTTTTTATCTTTTAGGTTTTTCTTTTTCTTATTTTTGTTTTTCATTTTTTTTTTATTATTTAACTCATGTAAGGGACCATTGGGGCCCCACACAATGGGGCGTTGGGGCTCCCCAACGTCAATTGTGGGAGCCTCAATGTGCCCCCTCTATTAAAGTGTTCCCACTTGTATATAAAGGGGTCTCCACCCTCAATTTGTGCATGAGTTCTCTCACATTCTCTCCTTAATAATATTCATTTTTGCCTTTTGGCATTCACCCCGTAGTGGGTTTGTGTATTTTGCACATTAAGTGCTTGTGTTATTTGGTTCATTAATGAGCTCTTTGTATTTTCGCATCTCATTACAAAAGAGTCGGGGAAAAACCAAATGAAGGGAAGTGAAAAGTATCACGTTCAATCCTAACAAGATGTGAATATACATAGTATATCAAGAAAAATAAAAAATAAATTAAGGAAAAAATAAAGAGAAAAAAAAAACCAAATGAATACCTCAAGCAGTTCAGAACCCCAAGGAGGGCTAGTACGAAGAATATGCCTATCAAATTCAAGAAAGAAATCTCTGATTCGCTCGTTGATTGGGTACAAAGAAGAGCACAATCTTAACCGCAACTTAAAAACAAGTTTTCCATCTTCCAGGTAATCCAGCCGTTCCTACAGAAAAGAGAGAATTCAAATCAATTGGCATTCAAATACCAACAAGATTAGAAGGGACAGAAGAAAATAAGTGAAGATACAAATTTAATAGCCTGTAATAACAACCAGTATTTACCTTCATGCTGTCCTGGAGATAGTGTGGTACCAACTCTCTCATGATTGGCAATGCTATGTCAGTCCGAAGCCTGAAATATCACCAAAAGAAACCAAAATGGCCATTTAAAACAATAGGCTCTTGAAAGTGAACAGCTCCATTATTACTGTCATATACCAAGACATAAAAGAACTTCAATCACAACATAATCTGTTAACTTTATATATATATATATATATATATATATATATATATATATGTGTGTGTGTGTGTGTGTGTGTGTGTTGATATTAGGGGTGTCAATGGATCCGGTTTGACCCGGATCCGACCCCTACCCAACCCCATAGGGTCGGAGTTTGGTGATACATAAGAAGGTTTGAATAGAAACTTGGTTCCGATTAATATATGGATCCGGGTATGACTTGTGTACTTTTCATACCAGATCTGTGCCCGACCCAAGCTCCGACTAAGATCCGCAATATTCCAATGTAAAAAGGATAAAAAGTACAAATTTACTGGTCCAGGTCTGGTTCATGTAATCCTTATAAGATCCAGGTATGGTTTCTCTTAGGTGGGTCTGATTGGACCCGGATCCCGACCTGGTACTAGCATCTCAAATCAGGTCTGGGTCTAGTTCCACCTGGATCCGAACCAAACCCGACCCGTTGACACCCCTAGTTTATATATATATATATATATAGATATATATATATACCAGTTTTTCCTGGCTCAGAAAAATATGTTTTTTCATCGAAAAAGATGATCCAAGAGTCGATTCCCACTAAATCAAGCATGCTAAACATATCTAACGGTTCAGATCTATCATAAAACACTTAAAACCTATGGGGCAGAACGGGGCAGAACGAGAAATGGGGCCTAATATGTTCAGTTCTCATATATATGTATGTGTGTATAGATATATAGATATAGATATATATATATTTCTTAGGGTTCCTATGTATTTTCTTTTTCTTTGTATTTGTAATAGATCATGCCCACTAGGGCATTTTTGTATTTTTAGTTTTTATTTTTTAATCTTTTCTAGCCCTCTTGCTCCCTCTATTCTCTATATATATGGGATCTCTCCCATATATTTAAGCATTTTATAGTAAATAAAATATTAATTGTTACATTGTTTGTGCTCTTTTGTGTGCCACTGTGAGCTAATGTGAGTGTGCCCTAGTGGCCTTGTATTTGCCCATTGGTGGTGGCTAGTGTATTGCCTTTGTGGCCATGTGCTTGAGCACTTTTCTATATGCTCTTAGTAGCATTGTGAGTATTTTTGTTTAAGATTTCATTATATAATCATGACCACAACTAGAAATTATATAAACAAGAAATACAGAACACACAATATTAATCAGTTGAATGACATGTTGAGCAAGGGAAACTAAAGAATGCATATTTGTATAAAAAAGGTTGTGCAGGAGCAGTCACCACATTCTTACAATAACATGTTGGTCCAATATATGCGTACATGTTTTAGTAGATAACTTTATGGCACTGGGTAAAATAATGAATGCAATTCAATGGTACCATTCATCCAGGGGTGTTCGACCTATACAAATAATAAAAAGATGAAAAGACCCAAAGATCAGCATAAAGATTATTTTAGACCTTCAATGTCTTACAACCACAATTTTTTCCAGTGCAACAGCCAAGCACCATATGAATGGCAATGCATAGTTTGATGAAATTATAGACATGAGGCTCCAGTTACTTATTCATGCATGAACAAGCATCTTATTTGACAAGGCAAAAGCTTTGATCTTCAGCAGCTAGTTTCAAAAAGGAATTAACAATTCTTCTATATCGTCTGTCATTCTTCCATTCAACAGAACAATGAACCCTCCTGGATGCATGAATAGGCGGGTGTGTGTGCATACATGTGCATGGGTGTGTGCATGTTACACTTCTGTATAAAAGGGTATAAAGCCAATGATGAGCACTAGTGCCATTTTAGTCAGACTCAGTTCTATCACCTTTCCGAATGTTTGCAGCATCACCTCAGTTTTCACCCATAGAAGCATGAACATGCATAAGGAGAGCCAACATACACAGAGGAAACCAAACGCCCATGCACACACACACACACACATACACACAGGCACACACACGCAAGGAGGAAACCAAATGCATGCGTGCACGCACGCACGCACACACACACACACACACACACACACACACACACACACACACACACACACACACACACACACAAACACAAACACAACAAATTAGCTATCCCACTTCATAAGGGCTACCTGGAGATTGAGTGCATCAAGATTCTGATGTGGTGGGAAGCAACCACATGTGGAGATTTATGGCTCCGAAGAAATGACGGTGAAGCATGCTATAAGTTTCTAATGATAGGGATATACAGCCTGAGTCCGCAGAGACTAAAGCTATGACCTATGACCAATCACATGCTCTAAAGATCCTGTTAGCTAAAGCATGATACATCCTCTTTGCACTAGGTACAAAAAAACAGATTGAAATTCATCACATATAAAAATACGAAGACATACAATTTCAACAGAAAATGAGTGTACATCTGGAGATTTATGCAGAATCAAGAGGAATGACTTTTTTCCCTAAATTGTCAAACACAGAAGATGATCAAGAAGATCATGACCAATGCAACGTGGATTTTATCATTAACTTGATGACTTAGGGCATGTTTGATAACTGCTCATGAGATTCAGAATCTCATGCAAAGGAGGGAATGAATCTCATTTGCACAACTAACCAAACATCAGAAAATGATAAACATGCCCTTGATTTTAACATATAGGACTTTCCTATTATAAGAGGTTGTTCAAAAGGATTTCTCCTGTTCTTCCATGAAATATTCTGCTCTTTCTAGGATACTCGGGTTCGAATACCCACGCATTTGCTGTTTGCTTACTAGCTTCATATAATTCAGAAAACACTAGTTTTCACGAAGCTCGTTGCTCATTTATTTATGTTACTACATTAACTATATTACCACTGAGATCTATTATTGTAATTCATGTGTCCCTGAAAAGTCAGACTAGATTCCCCCAATTTATGACGCATGTGAATTTACAAAGACTTGGAATAGGGAGTAAAAACGAGATATTGAAGTAGTTCCGATGGTTCAATAACATCAAATATCATCACTTCAAATCAGGTTTGGAGTTCTTAGTTTAGTTGCATGGATCTTAGTGATAGAATATGAACTAATAAGTAGCTAATTAATATATAACATTGATTAAGTAATAACTTAACATAACTCAGAAGAGTATGCAATTGATTCATACACAGCATCTCTCTTTTATCAAAGGTTACAATTATATGATTCCCCAAATAATTGAAATTCAATTGCTTGATCTGTATCCTCAATTTTTGGAAATTGATGAAGTTCTTCCATCAAGAACTGACCAATGAACCTACAAAATCCCTCAAATTGGACTGAGTAATTTGCAGGTATTGTAAACATTCTCTTGTCTCCACCATCCCAGAGCATCTTAAGTTTCCAGATTTTCGAAAAAATCCCATTACTGACTCACTCTTTATTGAACCAATGCCATATACAATACTTGAAAAAGCTAGGTAGATGCTACATAGTTGGTTCTCATCCTTCAGAGTATATGAGTGCAATAGGAGCATTCATTGACAAAAACATCACCTTAAGATGAGCATTTCATGGCTACTAAGAATGAATGAACCAAGATGGTTCTATTTCTCAATCTTTCTGACTTGCTCCTACATAACCAAGGTTGAAACAATTGAGATAGCCTATCATTCACAACCTCTAATGAAGGACTCCTCAAAGTTGAGCATTAGTAACCCTTTTTAGAAATCAAATGGATTTGGTCTTATACTTACGTGAGGGAGGTAATAAAAAAAGAAATAAGATGAGTGCTTCTTTCTTTTATCACACACACAGACTTCTACACACCCATGCGTGCATGCACACCCGCACGCATGCACAGACATGACACACCCGCACTCACGCACACCCACAAATGCACGCATGCACACACATACACGCGCATGGGCGCGGGCACACACACAAATACCCACGTGGGCATGCACACATATGCAAGAAAAAAATACTAGTTGAAACATTTCAACATGCTCAATGGAAAAATATAAGTATGAATGTCCATCGTAGAAAAAGCGTACTGTGCATGAGTTGACAAAGGGAGAGCAGCATATCCTATAACAACCTGCATATGCAAAAGTACAAAGCAATTAATTGAATTTTTTAGGGATTTTTGTTTAAAGGATAAAGTACTTAATGTCATTAAAAAGAGAGACAAAAAGACAATGGCCTAATTTAATTCATTCGCATTTGTATCTTCACTCTTTCCTTAAAATGGCCGAGAATTCTTAGTAGCTTTTGAAAATCAGATAAAAACTTGCAAACTTTTCCTTTAAACCTTAATACAGGTGAAATAAAATCTAACAGTGACTGCAATAAGTCAAAGTCATATTGCTTTACTTCGGATTTAAGACCATTTTGGGATAAAACTTTAGAACCTGAAAATTAAATGGTTTTGTGAAAATAACAATATTAAATTATTACCCCTTTTTATGGCACGCACTAAAAATATTTTCTGGTCCATGGTATCATATGAGAAAAACAGGTACAATCACAATTAACTCAAAGGAATGCTGATAGAAACCAAACTAAAAGTTGCCTTGACTAAAGATGGGAATGCTGCTTATGTTTCTATTTTATACCATAGCTGCATTTGTGGCAAAGGTTATATGGACAAAATCTTTTTAGAATAACTAGAGGCTTAAGCTATCCATGTTACAGAGTGCTGCCCACCCACTCACTCACGCATGCATGCAGAACACATAAATATGATATGATAGGGACGAACCGGCTTAGGAGCTTCAAGTTTTGTCTGAAGATCTACATGAAGGAAAGTAAATAGAAGATGGTGTTGAGGTGAAAATATAGCTGGCGGACATATTTTGATCTCATCATGATAGCAGGCAATCCTAGCACCAACTGCTACTTGTGTGTGAGCCCATTTCTGAAGTGAAGCACCCGGTTCTCTTGGATATATTACCTAAACAAAAGAGGATTGTGTCAATGGTACATCAACATGCAATTATTTAGATAAACATATAGATTCCATCACCTCAAGTGGCTGCCTACGAAAATCAACATCATCCTTTCTTAGTTCCACCCTAATGAACAAATTCCTTTTCCGGCTCAAACTCACGGTCAATGGATAGAGATACAGACAATGCAGAAGCTGTGAAAATGGTTCACTTTTTGTGGTTGCACGGAAGTCAAAAGCATGGAACTGCAAAGGCACAGTTTGTATTCCACCTCAAAAAGAATATATGACTATTATAGAGAGTAAAAGAATAGGAAAAAATGCTATTGATAGATTATTGGGATCAACAGTAAGTGAACTAATGCAGATAAATCTCCATATATGTCCTCCAAATTGGATGAATCTTATGCAAACCTAAACAGTAGAACTTTTAACGAGAAGATGAATAACCGGATAATGGTACTTACATCTCCATTCCCAAATTCAAAACTACTTCCTTGAATGATGTCTGAACCATTTTTATGTGCTTCTTTTCCATCCACATTCCACTTGAGATGAACATTTTGAGGCCCACCGGAACCATTGCCTGGGAATTTACTAAAAGTGGAATCTACAAATTGATCCACAGTATCAGCCAAGTCATTGTTTACACTTCCGTTTTCGGAAACTGTGCCTATATCATTGTGCCCTGCCTGAAGCTTTTCTACTTCCAAACGCAGGGAACCCTTTACTGGTTTGTGAACCTTTCTTTTAGGATCCTGAACATATATATATAGAGAGAGAGAGGGCATAATGGCATATTATTGAAGCATAGCATGACATTGCAGCAATACATGAAATACCTAAAAGAAACATATTGCAGCACTATGCTATATCCGACAGGATAATTAAAAAAATTGTAAAAGAAACACAATCAGAAATCAATCAAGCCACAAACTTACAGCAGGAATAGACAGTTCATAATTATAGAGCACAGAACCAAAACATAATATCAGGAACCGACAAAACCAAGACAACAATTTTTGCCTGCTTTCTACATGTTATACGCAGCAGGCTATTCATTCTTCCACATAAAGAAAATGATAATTAAAGTGGCAAAGGTTCTTTTTCATTTTCTAAGAAACATAAAATAGCAATGACCAAAAAAACACAGCAATAAGAAAAATGATGGACTGAACAAGCATTGTCAGACTTTCTGAGGAAACATCAGGAAGCAGAATAGCAACAAACAAGCACAACTGCATTCAAGGAATAACAGTGTTCCAAACAAAAGAAGTATCCACGATTCATTATATCAGGAACAAGAGATTCATTCTGTACAAATGCAGCAAGGACTTCAAATGAATAAAGTAGCCCCAGGTAGGGATGCACAACGAGCGAGCCAGCTCGGGCTTGGCTCGTTTAAACCCAGCTCAAACTCGTTCGAATAAGTAAATGAGCCAAGTTTGAAAAGGTCAGGCTCGTTAAATATAAACGAGCCAAGCTTGATCAAGCATTTGAGCTCGATTAAGATCAATTAGCTCGATTAAGCTCAGGTAATACAGTTATATAATGGCTAGTTTTAGAATATGTAAAAATTTTGGTAAGTAAAAAGCACAAAAAAGGGTTTTACCCAGAGTTACCGGAAGCGCCTATGCTTGAAAGGAAGCGTGCCTCCCCGATACGCGCTTCGGAAGCGCGAAACGCGACGCTTCCGAAATGCACGGGGAAGCGCACTTAAGTATTAGGAAGCGCGTACCCCTTTAAAGGAGTACGAGTTACCTTTATTACTATTTTGCCTTTTTTTTTTAAAAGAAAGAGTTTTTTTATTAAGGGCAAAACTGAAATTTTAAAAAACTCGCAAAAAAAACATAAAAGAGAGGCTTTAGGGGGTTTTTTCACGCCTCTTCCGAGTCTCTCTCTTCCTCTCTCTCTCTCAGGATTTTGGCCACCGACCGACGACCTTCAGAACTTCCGGCGACCTTTTCCGACGTCCGGTGACCGCAACCGATTGACGATGGGAATATTCAGGTACGCGTATCCATTTCCCCTCCATCTCTTCTCTCCATTTCCCACGACTCCGATTTTTCCCCTTCCCCCCTTATGTTCAGGTACGCTCTCCTCTCACTCTCTCCATCTCTTCTCTCACGCTCATCGCACGACTGCAACCCCTTCACAAGCCAAGCATGGCGACTCTCGCTCAGACTCTTCAGAGTTTTTTTTTCATTTGTTTTTTTAAGGCAAGTTGGGGTTAGGGAGTCGCAGACCCTAACCATCTCTTAAGCCCCACGAGGCAGAAGGATTCCAAGCTTTCAGCTTGGCACGAGACTCGCTTACCACATGGGATATGATATGGGATTAAGTTAGAGTATCCCTGTGACATGTTTTACACTCTTTGTCGGTTCTGCAGAATTGCTTATTCATGTGCATGTTGTTGGAAACAATTTATTCTATCTATGTTTATCATTATTTATTGGGTTGCTTATAGCTTACTGTTGCCTTGTCACCGTAACCTTGATCTTTTGAAAACGAAAAGCTTATCAGTTTTATTTTCTGAAAGTTTTGGTCCTTGGAGATCTGATTCTCTACCTAGGGTTTGGGACATCATTGCCTAACTTAATTTTATTTTGGTTCACTTTTTGGAAATCTGAGATTTGTGTGGCTACTGAGAGGGTGTTAAGGTTGGAAAATAAGGTCATTTAATGAGTTTAGACTTGTTTCGACCCATCCAAATTGTTTCCCCCAAATGGCGGGCCCATATTTTGCGTTAATGAAGAGTTTTCGAGTGATATAGGGCTGGTGTCTGACCTGTGTGGTGTGAGGTTCAGCTCGTGAGTAGAGGTTTGATTCCTTCATTCTCTCTAAAAAGTACATTTAGGGAACAGGGGATTGTTAGAGACTATTTGTTTCATTTTCCTGTTACAATAACACGATGGTCTTTATCTTTTTGTGTTATCAATATGATGATCATTTATATTCTTATTTGAGTCCCATGAATGAACAGTATATTGGTTGAGAAACATTTCACATTTTGTGGTTTAACTGAGTTTATTTGGTCGTCTTTTTTAGGAATAAGGGTTAATGCAGTATTTTTTTATCATTCTTGTAGGTTTTAACTTTTAAGTCATTTTGACGATTGCTTGAATCCTGATCAGATTGACTGCATCACTTTTATTATTCTTTTACTGTTGGATATATATGGATTATTGATTTATTGTTTTCAATTTCAAAGTCAATTAAAAACATGTTCTGCCTCCACAAGTTGTCTTATGGTTTCATTATGGTGTTTGATCTTGCAGACTTCCATTCTCTCCTTGATCTCTTGAAGTGACTTTGCTTTATGTGAATTCTGAACTTACATGTTGATCAAGTGAACCAAGCATGATAAAAGAAACAAAACAAAAGAGATACTTATAAGTATAAATTAATATATAAAAAATATATTATAGGAAAATCCTTGAATTCATATTATAAAAACATATTATACAAAATGTATACCAAGCTTGATTAAGCTTATCATCCCTATTAAGTATGAATTCTTTGATATACCGAGCGTGGGCACACCCAGGCTCGGCTCATTTACTCTATCAGAAGAGTGGGGCAACTAGTATGTTGCAGCTAGTTGTTTAAAATTTTAAACAAATATCATTATTGCTAGTAACAATCGGCCGATATGAATTTTGTTTTTCTTCGTTGTTATGTTATCTTTCTTTAGCATTTTTTCATAAATGCAAACTTTTGAAAGAACTTCCTTTTTTTTAAAATTTTGTTTGTTTTATCATAGTATATTATAGAATCATAGATCTTTCACCTCCTTAAATGATGTTTATTTATTTGTTTTAGTAATTGGTAAAGTATGAGTAATGATTTGTGTTCTTCACTCTCCATCCTTTATTGTTAATAATAGCTTTTTTAAAGTGTTTTAGGTTGATTCTTATACTTTTATGATGCAGATATATTTGCATGTTCTTTGCTTCATTAATGACCATCCCAAGCTATGATCACGATAATTCTGATGACGATGACGATTCTTTGTACAATTTGGAGCATGAATCATCTAGTGGTGTTGGGAAGGGCAAGAAGAGGTCTTCTGCTTGTCCATATCAGTTTGAGGACAGAAACGAAAATTGTTTTGATAAGGAAGATGAAGAAGAATATGACTTGAATGACTACTATTCTGAAGATGACCAAGATGATGAACCACCTAGCATGCATAAAACAACAGTGTTATGGCGCCATGTATTGAAACAAAAGAAGAGTGGGCAAGGAAAGCAAGGTGGGACCCAAGTTTTTATGTGCAGGCACTGCAAAAATATTTATCATGGGTCATATACTCGAGTTTTTGCACATCTCATGGGATCTCCAAAGGGACAAAGTTTTGGGATTGCCTTTTGCCCTGTAGTTGCAAAAAATGCAGAATTGGCAAAAAAAATTAAGAGGCAAGTTCGTCGATTGGAGGTTTCATCAAGTGCATTTGAGTTGAGGAGATCAAGAATTGATACTCCGAAGAAGCTTATTAGTATGACTACATCATCTAGTGGAAGCCGAAAAAAAGTTGATATTCGTGATACCTTTAAAAAGGTAGAAAGAGATGATGTAAATCACAAAATTATCAGATTTTTGTGTGCAAATGGCATACCTTTCAATGTGTTTCGATCACCATATTGGGAAGAGATGATATCTACAGTTAGTAAAGTGCCTGGATATAAACCCACATCATATGAAAAAGCGCGAACAACGTTGCTTGACGGTGAGAAAGAGTGTGTTCAAAGGGAGTTAAATGAATTTCGAGAAAAGTTTGAGGAGTTTGGAGTTTTCATTATCTCAGACGGTTGGACAAATATCAAGAACAAACACTTGATAAATATATTTGCCTCAAACTATTTTGGCTCGATGTTTTTATATGCAAGCGATTTTTTTAATGTGCAACAGTTAGCTACAAACATTGCCGAGTTTTTTAAGACGGTATTTAAACTTGTGGGGCCTTCTAATGTAATGCAAGTGATTACGGACAATGCAGCAAATTGCAAGTTAGCAGGTAAAAAATTAAAACAAACGTACAAGTATATTTTTTGGTCACCTTGTGTTGTGCACACACTTAATTTGATCTTCAAGGATTTGGCACATGAGTTTTATTGGTTGAGAGAAACATATTTGCAGAGTAAAGAAATTGTGAAGTATATCACAAATCATTCAAAAGCACTAGCAATCTTTAGAAGCAATGAAAAATTAGAATTAATAAAGATTGCAAAAACAAGGTTTGCTTCACATTATACTACTTTGAAACGCTTGCTTGATATAAGGGAGAGCTTAAGGCTCACAGTAATTTCAGATAGATGGAGCGATTGGAAGCAATCATGCACGAATGAAACTACGAAAAAAAGGCTTGTTACAACAGAAACAATTGTTCTTGATGAAGAATATTGGGATTTTGTATGTTTAGCATTATTGATTATAAAACTCATCTATAAGTTAATTAAATTTTGTGATCAGGAAGGCCCTATAATTGGTAAAGTGTATGAAGGTATGGACAACATGTTGGGAGAAATCAAAGACAATCTAAAAGGACAAGGAGATTTATATGAAAAGATTCATAAAATTGTCTCAAATAGATGGGATAGAATGAATGTGCCTCTCCATAGTCTAGCCCACATGCTTACTCCAAAATATTACGAGTAGGAGTATCTCAAAATCCCAGCAGCAGGAGGGGTCAAACGAGATTTTCCTGGTAAAAATTTTATTCTATCTATTTAATAAAGTTTAAAGTTTAATGATTTAATTATTTTATTATTTCATTTGCATTTTCTTGTTATAGTTACTAAACATTTTTTTTGTAGAAAAGGATAATGATATCTTAGACGGTGCAATGCTCGCGTTTGAAATCATATCTTCTGGAAATGAAGAGTTATCTACACTTTATAGGTCACAACTTGTGGCTTTTGCATGAAAAAGTGAAAGATTTAGCCGAAATACAGCAAAAATAGATGCACTGAATCCTACAATGTCAGTGCTTAATTGGTGGCGTTTTTATGGTGGTGATACACCTGAGTTGAGAGCATTAGCCATTAAGGTTTTATCTCAAACTATTATCACATCTTCTGCAGAAAGAGTGTGGAGCACCTATAGTTACATTCACAATGTTAAAAGAAATAAGCTCAATGAAGATCGTGTTGATACCTTAGTGTATATTCATTCCAATCTTCGATTGATTGATAGGTATAATTAACTGTGTTGTACTTTTGTTTTTTTGTTTTTTTTCTCTTTTTCTATCATTGATTGTTTATTAGCATTCATATTTTATATTCTTGTTATAAAAGGTGCAACAATCGCTACAAAGAAAGGCCTAGTCGAAAATGAGATATCAATCCAAAACTTCCTATTGTAGAAGAAAATACGTTGAGATTAGAGGATATGCGATGGAGAGATTTGGATAATAGTGCACAACAATCAAGCACTATTTCCAAATCCAAACATAAAGATGCACAACCAAGAGCTCCATTACCTCCAATAATCATACGTACAAATGAAGTTGAAGAGGATACAAATCAATCCAACAGAGCTAGTAGAACTGCAGATATACAAGAGCGACTATCAGTTCCTCAAGGTCAGATTGATCGTTTCTTTAGCAGGAGACCTAGGCAAGGTATGTTGATATTGTGTTTTTTATATTTTAAATTATGGTTTTTGAACATTTTAATTTTTTAACGTATTTATTATAAGAAATGAAGAAAGGAGCAGAAGACATCGTCGTGGAGGACAAGAAGAACGTGATGATGCAGAAAATTCGCGATCTATTGCTGACTTAGGGGAAGAGAAAGATGACAGATTAATGAACTCTTGAATTATTAATTGTTTTTTTGATGATGTAGTTGGAGCAGTCCAACTTAAAAACTTTTATGTTACTTTTTTGTCATGGTCTTGTAATATTTTTTTAGTATACTTTTATTTTGAATTTTGCATGATGAAGTGAAGTAGTAGATTATGTTAATTTTAAGGTTAGAGTTTAAAACTTTGTAGCTTATAATTTACAATTTAGAAATTTATACCTTAAAAATTTAACCATATCTCTATGTAATCTTTGAGTTTATTGATTTCTCATTTTCTATGTTGCAGAGATGACAAGATTTACAACAATCAAAACATCAAATAAAAAGTCATTTGATTCTTTCTTTGAAAAAAGGTACGCTTTTAATCAAATTTATTTGTTTTCTTAATGCATTATTTAGTGCTTGCATGCATTTGTTAAATGGTTGCAACACGAATGTGAATTATGATCTTCTCTTGATGTATAATTTTTTAAATGCTTGACAGTTGCAATATGATGCATTTGTTAGATAATTATAATTTATATTATTTATTGTCCTAGATACATGTTTTCTTTTGTCAATGATGACATAAATCTTATTTTTTGATAAAATAAAAATATATAATTATATTTTTGCTTCCCTTTCGATTTTTTTCGTTTCCCTTTCGCTTCTCACTCGAATCCTATGTCGCTTTCTTCTTCGCTTCTTAGGTCGCTTTCGAGACGCTTCTTAGGTCGCTTCCGGTTCACTTCTTAGGTCGCTTCCGAGACGCTTCCTAAGTCGCTTCCGAGACGCTTCCCGGTTCGCTCCTAAGTTGTCCCGCGAGCGAGAAGCGATGCATTTTAAAATGTATAGAAAGCAGGAAGCGAGGAATAAAAAAAAGCAATATCAAAATTGAATGGGAATAAAAATGGAACGCAAATAAAAACTAAAATAAAAGTGACTTCTTAAATTTCATGACTTTTTAGTGTAAAAACTATATTTTTAATCTAAAAATATTGACTGCCAATTTAGAGAAAGCACATGGAAGTGAGACAAGTATGAGAGGAAACACATAAAAACATGAAAAGTAGAGTGAGAGAACATATAAGAAAAATAGATGAAGCGTTTGGAAAGCATAGGAGAAGCGTGAGATAATTGAGTTTCTCATAAAGTTTTGGAAGCAAGGAGTATTGCGCTTCCGAAGCGAGTTTCTGAGAAGCGGGCTTCCCACCTATCTAAATAACTCTGGTTTAAAAGAGTGGTGGTAGGTTCAAATCCCACCATCTTCACGTTCAGCCTTTTTTACTTTTTTACTGAATTCAATTCAGCTCGAGCCTAGCCGAGCTGGGCTTGTGCTTGACTCAAGCCGAGTTTGTACAAAAGGTATTCAAGCTCGGCTTGAGCACAGCTTTTTGAGCCTAAGCTAAGCTCAATCCCGGCTCGTGTGCAGGCCTAGCCCAAGGAGCTTCACAGGAGAAGACAATCAGTCAAAGGACGCATTATATAATGGGCACAATGTATGACAACAGGCAAAGATGAAAAATAAAAGATATCCTTAAACTGAGCAGTGCGTGCAGTTCATACTAAATGGTCCAAAGCAGAATTAAAGTTTCCAAAATGAGCCAAATTTCAGTAAGTGAAGCATGCAGCTGCATTGAACACAACCCTACTACGCTCTGCATGGGAGAACTAAGACACGTAAAAAAAAGTATAACATAATGGCGACAATGTATAGCAATAAACATTACAAGCAACAGAATAGTTCTCATCCCCATGAACCTACGAACTTCATACACAATTATCTTAAAATAATTGTAGCAAAGCAACAAAGTCCAAACGAAATGAGCCATAAGTAACAGATAATGAAAGCACTAACTTTATCACATGTTATAAACAACTCATGAACCATACTGTAAAAGAAAAAAGCATAAAAGAGATCAATTGGATCAACAAACCTGAAGTGAGTCTTCTGTATAACTTTCTTTGACTTTATTCAGATTTGATATTTCAACAATCACAGAGCTGCCACTTGAATATTGAGCCAGCTTACCATCTGAAGAAGTTTTAGCAACAGGTTCAATCATACTTTCTTGGGAACTGGAACCAGATACACTGGGAGCCAGTGGACTGCTAGGAGAAGCAGTTCCACCAACGACAACAATATTATTGCTTTCAAAAAGTGGAACAATTGCCCAAGCAAATGATTCCCGATAGGGCATGATCCTGGACCAGACTTGAAGCTTTTGCTTTTCTCTCTCAGTCAAATGAACCTACCACATGGAAGAAACAATAGATTGTAGAATGGACAACAAAATTAAAAGTTCACAAATGAAAATTTACTAAGTATTAGTTGCAGGTTTCAGTTCTTAAAAGAACGATTCTAAATGGCTTGGCCTGCTCAAGTCAAACTACCACCGGGTGGCTGTTTGGAAACTGGTAGCTGGGATGAGAGTTAATGAATTTGGGATGGGAAATCGCATTGTATTTACACTTAAGAATGGAATTGACAGCTACCACCTCTAGGAACTGGCAGCTGCCACTTCCTGAAATGCCACTTCCTGAAATGCCACTTCCCATCCTAGCTACTAGTTTCCAAACAGGGCCTAAGATCAAGTTGGCATGGATAAAAAGATCCCTTCCTAGCTCTATTTCTGTTAGAGGAGCCCTCTTTACTATTTTGCATGAATCTGGTATAGGGGCACCTCTAATCACTATTTTGCATAACCAATTTCTATTAGAGGAGCCCTCTTTACTATTCATATAGATCTGGTATAGGAGCACCTCTAATCACTATTCACCCATTAGTCATCAATTCTGAGTTCGTCAGTGCAAGGTAGAGCAGTTTGGTAGCTCGCAAGACTTCAAATCTTGACTCCTCAACTTCTTTTGTTTGTAAAAAATTTATATCTATTTATTTTTAAGTCTGATTCTTTCACCTGATAATTAATGAACTTTTTGGATTTGAGAGCCCAAGTAAAAGAAGAGGTATATCAACTATGCCAGATCATTTATCACATTACATCACCATGGGCAGACAGCAGAAATCCAACCCGCATCTTCATGGAGAATAATATGGGATCCGTAGCAGACAAGAAAATCACCCTCTTGATCGAGTATGCTACTGATAGATCACTCCCAGTTATTATGGTGTGTGCTTCTAGAGAAGCGTGTATGCTAGAAGGAAGTTTGAGCTTGTAACAAATGGCTAAAACATCTTCAGTTTTATATAATTATTAATCAAATAAAAAGTTATTCTATGTTTCAATCCTTACATCCCCTAAAACTGGTAGAACAACTGCCAGTTTTCGTATGTTGGGAGATATCATTATTGTTGAACAAACATTGAAGAAGAAAATACTTGCGACAACATTTTTTACTCAAAAAACATAGCATACATGGACCTTCACACAGACCACTGCATTAGACTACACTAGAGGCAAAATCTTACGAGCAATACTCATAAAAATTCAGATCTTTCTTGGGTTCATTCCTTGCAGGAAAAGGAGACCTGGATGGCCCAGAAACTAATTCGAATGTTAAATGTTGTAAATCCCAATACAGATCCAGCACTGTTAATTGTTACCAAGAGCTCATCTAGGCAACTAGGAGATTCAATTGAATCCTTGTCAAAAAAAATCCTAAACAACTAGAACCCTAGATAAAAGTTTCAAATGCACCATTTAAGAATCTTGGTGGAGAGCCATACATGTAATTATTGTCCAGCTGAACGCTTGAACCCTTTCAAACAAGTTTGTTCATTAAATGGATGAAAGGTTATCAGCATGCCTACTGAAATAAAAATTAGTCTTTAAAGCATTGTTCTGACTTATCACAACAAACTATAGACAATTTATACTTCCCCCGTACTGAAAGAGTAAATTTAATAGTTTTGGAATCTGCCTGGAGTCTTCATTCATTCACTTCTCAAGTACATGTGCACATATTCTGTTTCAATTTTGTGCTAACAACTTCATTTTTTCTACCACCAATGCAGATTTCATCCTTTCTTATTTGCCTAAGAGTTCAAAACATAAAATGCCTTAGCAAATGCACATATGCATGCATTCTTTACTTTTCTTTTTGTTCTCTAACGTGAAATTAAGCATCAGCCTAGAAGATGCCAAATTGTCAATCAATGACTTGCACTTGAATCTACAATTGCATCCCTCTCATGTTTACAAATTATCTTTAGTATGCCAAAAATGAAAAGGCAGTTTACATAACAAAACTGATGAGCCTCGACTTACAGGTTCCTTGCGTGAGTAAACAGATGGTGTGACCCCACCATCTTCTGTTGCAGGCTTCCCCAGCTGAATAAGAAGGCAAACAGATGCTGATGGAGAATCTAAGGAAAAAATACCATGTTGCTCGGATTGCATTGGACCCTAAATATGAACAAATAAATTAGTAATTTATATTGTCAGTTGCACTTGATAATGCAGCACGGAGAAACGAATCCCAAATCGCAGAAAAATCAAATAGATAAACACAGCACATATGTTTGTCCAATATTAATTTGGATCATACATCCTGCATCTCTGTTGGCAGCACACGAAAATAAAAATCCTCCGACAGTTTCTCTCTCCGCTCTCTATTGTACAAGCAAATCGTACCATAGAAAGGCTCTGCAAGATGTAGAAAGTTTGAATAAGAGCATATACAGATTCTCTGAATTTCCAATTTTCAACAGATGGAATGGACAATAAGAAAATCACACAGATAATCTTTGCTATTATATTCTATCCGCATTGTACACTGTTCCTGTAAAGAAACTCCAAAAAAGTTGCTGAATCTGGTATGATATAAACAAAACAATATAATTTAAGCACCATAAAGGGTTCTCTATTTTATCAAGATGAGAAAAAAGTGGCGCCTAGAAAGCTAGAAAAGAACAGTAGTTAGTTACCTCAACTAGCATGCACCCTGTCAATGGAGATAAAATGACAAAATTTGTCCATGCCTGGCTACTGCACCCACAGTAATTTTTCCTTCTCCAGGTCGGAAGGATTATTTCAACATATCTTTGCCCCTTATAAGTTCACAATGGGCTGACTCACTTTGACCATGAAATCCTCTTTTTTCTTAAAACTTATGTGGACGTCTCATCCCCTTGACATATAAGGTCATCATGTACAAACAATCTATTCATTTTTCACATGATATGATCTGATATTCGTCTTCTTATTTACATCTTTACATCACGTGAACATGAAAATGTATTTTAATTAATATACGATGGAACATTAACTGCAAACATGTTTTGTTTCTGGTATTTTCCTTCATTCTGCTTTATGTCCCATTTTAGCTTTTATTATGTTAATAACGTTAACATTTTTTGTCACATTCTGTTATTTTTTAAACTATTTTGTACAGATATATATATACACATATATATATTATTTACTTACTTATTCATTTATATTTATATTTATATTTATATTTATATTTATATTTATATTTATATTTATATTTATATTTATATTTATATGTATATTAATATAACACATAAAAGATATTTAGTTAATCAAATTAATAATCACTAAAATTAAAATGTTTTGATCCCATGCATCAGCCACCTGTTGATTGGATCATAAATTGGATAAAATGGGTCCCTCAGATCTGAAGTCCAGTTGACCTGTACCCAAGAATACCGAATACCAGTAACCATGGTGTACCATATCAAAATGGTACAAGGGGCCTGATAGAAGTACCCATGTTAAATAGTCAACCAAGCTTGCTCAGTGCCTTCTTAGCATAGATCTGTATGCCAAAACACATAACCAAACAACAAAACCAGAGAAATAGAGGAAGAAAAAGGAAAAGGAGAAGCTCACCAACAAATCCAGCTTGAAAGGACAATGACAGAACCTTGACAGAGATTTTCAGTCCACTGAAAGAAAATGACATAGGTAAACTCAGACAACAGAACAAAAATAAATTAACTGGTTCTTAGGATGCAAGGAGATAAACATATATCTCATAACATTAGGCAATAAATGCTCCTGGCACCAAAAAAGAGTAGCTTCACCTGCTAAAAAATGTTGGAAGGGGTTCTGGAGTTCGTTGTCCAAAGATAACCAACCGTTCATTCTCCCAGTCAAAAACTGGCTCATAAGCAGGCAAGGGAGATGCACCAAAATGCTGCTGAAGTAATTTGATAACAAAACCAAAAGTTGTGGGTTATATTATAACAATGGACAAAGAAGGCCAAAGTGTCATAGTGCACATTTATTGCTGACTCTCAACATAAAGTTGAGTGTTTATAGAGGCAGTGGAGCCATTTAAATTCACAATATTGAAAATGTATCAAGAATATACAATAAAAGCAGGACAAGAAAAGTAACCCCACTCAAGATCATGCACAAGAAATGACTGGTAATGGCTGACCTGTTGCGCACACACATGCATGTGTGCATGCCCACACGTGCACAGACACACACAATGCGCCCCCCTCCACACACAGACGCCCACCCACCCAACCACAGACGTTTGATAAAAATAAATTTGTATGACTATTATTCATAGTGACAATAACAGCATGCTTCTAAATCAACAAAATTGACACAAGAAATAGCTAACCAAGCTGGGACAGTTCCAGGTCCATATTTCTCAGACCCCAGATAAATAAAAACAAATTTGTATGTTATTTATAGTGACAATAATAGCATGCTTCTAAAGAAGCAAAATTGACACAAGACATGGTTACCAAAGCTGGGATGGACCCAGGTCCATATTTCTTAGACCCGACTAGTTTTTGCCTGACCAGATTCCTACGGCCATCAGGCTGATACTCGCTGAAGAATATCCTGACTCACCTCACTCAATGCCAACTCTAATAGATCAAGCTCTTATCACTTTATTTATATTTCACGCCTTTTAAACACTCAATGCAGTTGCAAGTAGCCCATAATATCTATATGGATTTATTATCAGCACTTACAATGAAAGCTCTGTAGCATATTTTCCATAATGAACATCAGAAAAAATAAAAGTACTATTTCTCTGATATGATGACCCCAGAAAACAAGCTTTGAGTAGAATATGATTCTAGTAGAGATTACACTAAACCCCATTTGGATGCCTTTATAAATAGCTCCTTGCTATTTATACTTATTTTAAATAGCAAGTTTTGGTGTTTGGTTATTTTCCCTTTTTGACAAATTTTCGTAAATATAATGAGAAATCACGCTTTTTTCAAAAAACAAGGGGGGACCTACTTTTTTTTCTTATTACTACTAATTTTCTCCCATTCCACCACCATCATTGCCACCACTACTTATCCCCTCCTACATGCTACTTACCTCCCTTTTTTCTTCATTCTAGGTTTCAATAGTTTGTAATCCAAACGTTAGCTTCATTATCAATAAAGGTTCTCTGAATAATGTGCTTTTACTTATGTTTGTGAACAATGAATAACAACACATCTAAACAGGGACTAAGTGAAAATTAAAAAAGAAAGTGAACATATAAAAACAGAATATGAACTTTTCGAAATAGAGAAAGATTCCTCCTAATAACACCTTCTGGAGATTTTTTGAATATGTTACATCAGAAGAGCTAGTTTCTGACAGCTGCTGCCCTGAGGTGCTAGGAATATCATCATCAGTTGCATCATCATTCCTGAAATGCCGCACATTAGCCAAACGCATTTCTGCAATGAGATCAATGCAAAGTAAGTAGACCACAGATGAAATTATCATTGCTAATAAGATCAAGCCATCCAAATAAAAGGAGAATATTTAAGACAGGCTATAGGAGAACAAGCCATCACCAGTTTCAATATCAGTATCAGGCCCTTCAAAAATCTGATTCTGAAACGATATACTCCCAACACTTTCATAATGCCCATACTTGCTCATGTCTTTCACCCAGTCAGCCTTGTAGCAATGAGCCAGCTCATTAAGATGAGGCCACTGTTCCAAGTTTTCATTAAGCTGAAAACAGAAAACTAAGGATTATCAAGAGCAAAATCCAGATCAAAATCTCACACTTATCTAGCAATTGTGAACTCATCCACTATTGACAGAAGCTCTCTAAAACTACAAAACAGCTTCTACCAAGAAAAAGGAAAAAAGAGAATTCGAAAAAAGGACGAGAAATTGACACAATAGAATCCTTGAATTAGTTCTATAACCAGTCAAATATTTTCATGCAGTTCACTTGCTATGAAGAGGCATAAAATAATCTTATCAGAAAATATAAATCACACCATAAATGCCTCAAACATGGCAAGCCACGAGTAACATCAAAACTTGACCAGCATATACTGCATCTCATGATAGTAATTATTGATTTGAAAGGCTAATAGAAGAATACAGTGAGCAAATGCACAACAAATTACAACTGAGCATAAAGTTTCATTTGATGGACCAAACATAATAGAATATGTAGTTCCATTGATAAAGAACCAAAAGATGGACACACCAATGGATCCCGCTCCAGATCTGCAGCAAAGGACTGATGTGGAAGTCTTTTGAAGCGCTCCCCATTCAATAATTCTTCCATTTCCTAATCCAGGTGATAAAGAGAAGGTTGTTTCAATTACAGCTAATGAAAAAAATGCAAGAAATACATAAAAAGACATTTTTTGAGGCAGGTAATAAGAGAAGATAGAATATTATATTCATCGCAATATGTTGTTTCTGGCTTATCGTAATGGAAACACTTTTATAGGCTATAAAGGCATGGAACAAAATAATGACTACAAAGGACAAAATGTACAGTATAGCAACAAACATAATTCTTTAATTTAAGAAAAACTTCATCTGGAATCAAGAAAAATTCATGTTACATAATTAAAGTTGTTTCCTAGAATAAACATAGAAGGTGATCAGGGCATTCTTACTATCATGAGTTAACAAAACCAAGTTTGTAAGTATTATATCGTTATCCGTATCGGTCCAGCCCAAAATAAGATATGTATTGTATCGTAAAAAATCATAATTTTTTAATATAAAATTTTTAAAAATTCCAAAAAAATAGAATAAAACAGTAAAAAAATAAAAAAAAAAAATCATAACACATGAAACAAACCATGCAACTGATGACTGAAAATGTAAATAAAAGGCAACTACATAATTTAAACACAATTAAAGCTTTAATAATATTAAATTCACATTCAAGTTATACTAAAATGTCATAAGTCATAATTAAACTATTGAAAGTTTATGGTAACTAAAAACATAAGATGTAACCAATGTCTTATCTGCTAATCTTCATCTCTAAAGTCTAAATTATAAAGATCCTATTTTTTTATAGGCAAAGAATTAGGACAGAAAATCCTCATTGTTGCATCCGATTGCCGAGCCACCACCTCTTCATATTCACATTCTTTTTTGGCAATTGGATCATCATCATCATCTTCAGAATCTAGAACAATGGTTGGATGTATTTCTTCTTTGCATTTTTGCAACCTTCTTATTTTAATTGCCTCTAGTTCAGCAATAACATCAACACAAAAAGTGACAGGAATAGATGAAGATCCACATGGACGTACTTTTTGACGAAGACTTGCAATATGATGCTTAAATCTATGCAACCCACCTCTAATAATAGCACCACAAAACAAACATCTCAATGATGACCCTGGTCATGGTACATCATCCATGCTTCTGCAGTATCGCCATACATGATCATCTCTATGACATGAACGTGAAGACGATATCGAAAGATCTAAAATAAAACATAACCAATTAACCACCAAATAAAAATATAAGCATACATATAAATATTCAACAACAAGTTTACACACACATAACAAACTTAAGTACTAGCAGTACGAATGTCAACAACCGCGCCATTCACCTGCTCGATTAAATGACTAAATGTTGAGGAGTCATAACAGTACGAATGTCGGGTTATGCCCCAGGGGCAGTCATAAAAGAAAAAAAGCTCTTAATAGAGCTTCTAACTTTATCTCCTCTCGAAGAACTCCCTCCTCCTCTTTTTTTGTGTTTGCGGCGACACTACTACTAGCACCAGCCACACCTTTCTCCAAAAAAACCTCAATAAGAAGCAAAGAATAGGGATTTTTTACCTTAACCCACTTTCTTGAGTGAAAAAATGGTAGAAATACACTCTTGAGAAAATCGCAAAAACCCTCTCCCTTGAGCAAGAATCGGCCCCCAAATCGCTCTCACGACTCTTAGGGTGTGTGGGTTCCCAGCTAATGACTTCTACACAAATGAGAGAGTCAGCACTCAAGAGGTCTTTAAAACTCAAAACTGCATTGAGCCCGTATCATACGATACAAGTCGTATCGTGTCGTTTTTCTTCATAGTAACGATATGTATTTTACTATATCGTATGATACGGATAACCTTGATCAACATTGTTGCACATGTGCAAGCAGTGTTGCATCATCATGGAAATGTAATCACAAAACATGTGCAAGCAGTGTTGCATCATCATGGAAATGTAATCACAAAAAGCATATCGATGATACCTTTTTTGGATGTAAATGATACCAAGTCATAAGAACATGTTTAGACAAAGACATGGATAAACCTAGTGTTAGAAGATCCATGAGAATATCCAAAGCACCTAATAGATCTGTGTCATATGAATCCTTTGAACCTAAGTATAGAGCATGTCTTATGGTTATTCAATCATGCGTAGAACCATCCTCCTATAATGATGGCTAAAAAGCACCAAGAATGGATTGAAGCTATAAACATTGAATTAGAAGCTCTAAAAAAGGCAAAAACTTGAGAAATTCAATCTTTAACTATTGAAAAGGAAACCATAGGGTACAGATGGGTTTACAAAATTAAGACCAAAAGTGAAGGGACATTAGAAAGATACAAAGCTAGGTTAGTGGCTAAAGGCTATAGTCAAGAATATTGAACAGACTATGAGGAAACATTTGCCTAGGTAGCTAGGATGACTATTATTAGAACACTTATTGTTGTACCATCTATTAGAAAATAGCTTATTTATCAAATAAATGTAAAAAATATTTTTCTCAATGGGAATCTTAACGAAGAAGTTTATATGGAACCTCCCTCAAGATTAAAGGACACATGGAAAGGTCCTTCACTTTTGCAAGGCCTTGTATGGCCTGAAGCAGGCTCCTCAAGCTTGGTATGATCACTTTATTAGTGTGATAGTTCAATTGGGTTTTAAATCTTGTTATATTGACATTGTGTTGTTTGTTAAGCTTTTTCATGCAACTATAATAATTCTACTTCTTTATGTGGATGACATGATTATGAGAGGAAGTGATAGGCAAGGAATTAGTCATATCAAAGATATCCTTAAGGCTAACTTTGATATGACAAATCTTGATTTTTTTTGTTATTTTCTTAGTATTGAAGTAGCAAATTCACCTCGTGGTTATTTCATGTCACAGACTAAGTATGCAGCTGAAATAATAGCAAAATCGAAAATTGTTGATGAAAAGCAAGTTGATACTCTAAAGGTCATCAATGCAAAGATAAAGAGATGATGGAGAACCTCTGAAGGATCCAACTTCATACAAACAAATGATTGAAGCATTGACTTATCTTTTTATTATTTGACCTGACATTGCGCATGTTATTCATTCTGCAAGTCAATTTTAACATTCTCACTATAGTACATATGAGATGTAATGAGGATTGTTAGATATATTAGAAATATTATTAATCAAGGTTTATTTTTATCAACTTTTTCCACATTAGAAGTAATTGCATATTCAGGCTATGATTGTGAAGAAGTTAATGATTGACGCTCAACTACAGGTTTTTGTGTCCTTATAAGTGACCCTGTAATATCGTGAAAGTGTAAGAAACAATAAAATGTATCCTATAAAAAAGTATAATATCAGGACATGACTACTACTTCTCAGTTGATGTGGTTGAGACAACTGCCAAAAGACTTGGGAGTTCAAGTAGCAGAACCCACTTCTGAGTTGATGTGGTTGAGACAACTGCTAGAAGACTTGGGAGTTCAAGTAGCAGAACCCTCAAGATGATGTGATAACAAAAGCACAGTCTATACTACAGGCAATCACGTGTTCCATAAGAGAACCAAACACATAGAAATAGATTGTCACTACGTTAGAGAAGAGTTCTTGAAGAAGACTATCACATTACCATATGTGTTGTCTAAGTATCAATTGGTGAACTTCTTTACCAAGGCACTTTCATCTCCGAGATTTCACTTCCTTGGCAAACTCTCAATCGCGACACTGTGAGTTTGAGGGGAGTGTTAAAATATAGTTTTGTGTATATAGTGTGTATGTATGTGTGTGTGTGTATATATATACATATATATATGTCGTGTAATAGGGAATACCCTCTAAGGAGTATTTTGGTAATTATACTCATGTAATAGGTTCTGCCTCTTAGGGGCAGAATTGACTTTTTTTATTTTTTCTGTATTTTTTACTTGTCTTTTTGCATTTAGTTGAGGCCCTTGAGGGCAATATGGTCAAAAGACCATATAGTCGTTGGGGACTCCCCAACAGCTAATGGGCCCTTCTTTGCACTCTTGTGTGTATAAATAGGGACCTCTTGTCCCTTTGTAAGCAATGAACTCTTTATGTATTTTATTGTTAATAAATTTATTATTTTTAAAAGTGTTTCTTTGGCCCTTAGTGGCTCGTGTTTGAACCCATTTTGTGTTTTGCCTCGTGTGAGGTGTGAGAGAGCTCTTTTATTTCATAACACCACCATTACCACCATCATCATTACCATCACTACCATCACCATCACCACCAAAACTACCATTAACATCATCACCATTACCACTGCCACCATCACCATTGTCATCACCACCACCACCATCTACTATCACCATCATCACTACTACTAACTAATATTCTTTTCTTCTTCATTATAATTTAGATAGTGGTGATCCAAATATTCACTTAATTAAAAGTAAAGGCAATATTCTTCCTTATAAAATGAGCTTAAATTTATATGTAAGCATTAAGCAATAAATAAAAATAGATCCAAAAAAGAACCTTAGTTTATGGCAATGGTGTTCTAATATTTGGCTCAATATCAAATGAATGACTCCTAGAAGAATTCTTTCTTCTAAGGTAGACATGAAAGATTTGGCCATCATTGCCATGATTCTATGGCTTTTTTTAGAAAAAAGAAAATTTTATTAAAGGAAATTAGAAGACTGGAAAGACAAGTATATAGAAGTGATAAGAAATCACCCAAAACCAAAGGCATAATGCCAACATTTATACTATTAGACTATTGTTGGTTGAAGACCAATCCTAAGTAACCCATTTGACTTAAATTATGCCCTTTCCAGTAGTTATTGCCACAATTCCAACAGACCTTCAATCATAATTACTGAATGGGTCAAAGGACATGGCTTTAAAGACACGAATTCCCCTCCTTCAACATGAACCTCAAAGCCAATCCCAACCACCAGTTTCACACTAGGCACAATTTACCACTAAGCTCCCATCTTCTAAGGAAACTTCAAAATGAGGAAGCATGACTCTATAAACTACCTTTTGTTTTCACGAGCATCAATTTTATAATGAACAATAATGACCTTTTGAGTTTTATTTTCTAAAAGAGTCTAACAACCTTTCATCTAAACTTTAAACATTTACAATTTACTTATTTCTTCATTTTTTTATCATGCAGCATTTTTTCTCTTTAGAATTTCAACATCTCTCTCTCTCTCTCTCTCTCTCTCTCTCTCTCTCTCTCTCTCTCTCTCGAATTGCAATATAAAGAGATGATGAAAGTGGGGATACTATTTAGTACGCTTCTCATAGGGGTGATACACCTAGCTAGATATAGGAATGACTGACCAAGATTGAATTCTCCACCCAATGAGACAACTCAAATACCAAGATATTTGAGCAAAGAGGTCCCCATTCACAGAAAAGAACATTGAACCTACTAGTCAAATAATTTCATCCGCATTGACAAGGCTGCTTTCTTTTTACCATTAATCATCAAGGCAAAGCAAGAGTAAAGGTTTTCTATTATAAGCCAGAATCTTCACGTTTGTTCTAAAGATGCTATTTTGAAAATAAAAATTGTCTACATACTAAATATGCAGACAACTTTGTCAGCCTAAATTGAGACGTGTCTTCAATTATGGACTCTTTTGGGATCAAAATGAGATCAAACTATTGAGTTCTCTCAAAAAATGTCCATTACAACGAAATTCCTGGAGGCTTTCCATAATATCCCTCTTAAAGTCTTTTCCCATATTAGTTCAAAAAATTCTACTAAAAGTCCATTCAACCTTGATACTTTGTTGTTGGACAAACTTCTAAAAAGTGGACTTCAACCCTTTTGGTGTGAAAGCATTAGAAAACATAGGGTTCATCTGCTGGTGTGAAAGCATTAGAAAGAAAGGGCCTCCCCGCCAATAGTCAACCATAGGAGATATAGCAACATGATCCTTGAAATATGAAGATACTATATCCTAAGGGTTATGTTCTTCAACCCACTATAATGACTTTTAAAAGCCAATACATGATTAATTTGTGCTTGCTAGAAGCCATGATATGAAAGTAGCATGTCTTCAAGTCTCCATATATCATCCAATTAATTCAAGCATTTTTTCTCCACTTTTTCACTCCATATTCTCCATTCATGATGACAACAACTGGTGTCCTCAAACCCTCTACTGACAATATTTTTTGCATGGCTAAGGCAAGGGAAAACTCGATTCTCGTTAACTACCTCCAAGACGGATGCAAACCCAGCCGGTCCTAGTGTAGAACTCCACCAACAAATGTTAGTCAACATTTCATCTTCAAGATTAGATTGGACACTCTGGAGCTCAACTTCCAGTTCACTCAACTGCTTAGTTAGGACCCTTCATTTGTTAACCTAGTATCTTCCCTCAATGTAAGGTTGGTTTCCTCCTTGATTTATAAGTGCCCATTTGCCTCTTTATAGGTTTGCCACTAATACTTAAGATTATCAAGGAAGGCAAGAACTTTGGTAGACCAAAGTCAAATCTAAAAAGGGGCCAGCATCTCCATTCCAATCTCATCGAACCCCTTAAATCATTATCACATAATTACCAAATGAAGATCTAAGGGAGGTCCTATCACTCAAATCATGGAGACATTGTAGAACTTCATGTGACACCAGTAAAATAATCAGCTTGTTTAGACAAGAAGACTAGTGTTCAACAAAATGAAGCAATTACCAACCAAATGAATGTTGCAATTCTCCGTCAATCCAGAAAAGCATTGAATCCCCTAATGTTGGGAGCACTTATCACTAGATTATCGTAATCTTCAAATGTTGTGTAATCAATATGTTTTTGGTAGTTAAAGGAACTATAGAAATCTATATTGATTACACAACTTATCTAACTCCACCCTGAAATCTTGAAGACTTCTGCCACGAAAGAGGATTGTGATAAGAAGTCTTCAATTTTTCACTCTTGCCAAGGCCGAACCTCTTTGGATAATTCGTCTAATCCAAGAATAACTATAATGTCCTACAATTCTTTGTAATGTTGTAAATTTTGTGCAATTTAGTAATGTTCTTTGCCAACAATCTGAGGTTGGGGCTTAGTCAACATTGAATCAAAAGGATCTACTGCTTGATAGATACCTTTGGCAGTGCATCCTCTCGACAGTAAGATAGTAGCATCTAAATGTAAAAATAACTCCTTCCAAAACAATTACAAGCGAAAAGTTCCCCCATGAATGCACCTTGTTTTCCATTTATTGTCCCATTTTATCACAATATCGCCTTCTATGCTAGTTGAACCTTTATTAACGAGTTAGCAGCCATACCATATCTTGTTAATTAAGGAAACATCATATAATTTCAATTCTGAAACACAAAATACATTAAACTTATGTTGTTTGATAAAGCTCCCTGGGTGCAACTGATAGGTGCCTCGACTGAGGGTCCCCACATTCCAACCACATATAATCATTTCCTAGTACACATCTATTTACCCTTGGGTATGAACAGATTCAATACACAAACAGGTCATCCATGATTTCATGTTTTAGAGATTGAGGGCTTCTACTAGATGCTTTACCCTTGGAATCTCATGCATTACTCATCCCATTCATGACAAGATTGCATGCCTCTTGAGAAGATTCAAGCCCCACCACACTTGAAAACCCGCTTAATCCAATTGCCAAGAAGGTAAACACTATAACCTCTATATCCTAATCTCCTCTATTACATTCTTTTTTATGAGTGGATGCTTAGTTGTCAAAAACGCTAGGCGGGGCCTAGGCGGTGAGCCCTTAAAAAGACTAGCTGAAGCCTAGGAGGCGGACTAAGTGGTACCCCGAATAAAAAAAATTAAAAAAACATACAAAATATGTAAACAAACATGTATATAATATAAAATCAATCAACAATAAGCAATAGACAAATAATAGCATATCATAGAACACTCTAAAGCAATTATATTACATAACCTGCTCAAACAAATTAAGAATAAATCAACAACTGAATAAACAAACCATACAACTAACAATGTGAATGATCAATATACCAAAAATAAAATCATGTATACAAAAAAATTAACAACAACAATAGACATAATGCAAGCAATAGACAAATAAGAAGAAGAAATGAATAATTAAACAAACAAACCATGATGCAACTGATAACCTGCTAAAAAAATTAAGAATAAATGAGCAATTGAATAGCCAAACCATACAACTAACAATGTGAATAAACAATATACAAAATAAAATCATGTATACAAAAAAATTAACAGATAAGAAGAAGAATGCAACTGATAACTTGCTCATTGCAAATAAAAGGCAAGTAGGCAACTACATAATTTAAACACAATTAAAGCATTAACAATATTAAATTCACATCCAAGTCATACTAAAATCTCATAAGTCAATAACTTAAGTATTGAGAGTCCATGACAACTATATGAAATGAAATGGGGATCTTCGAAACACGAGCTTTGATTAACAAGAGCAAGTGTCAAGAATGACACTAAAGCATAACCCTTAAAAAGGGTATAACTGGAAACAAAATAAAAATAAAAATGTATTCTTTATTGATATGAAAAACCAATTGCTTAAGAAGCATTGGAGTGAAATACAAGAGGGGCTGCACCCCTTTATATACACAGCTGAAAGAGGACTCAATAGAGCTGTTGGGCACAGTCCAACAGCTCTATTTAGAGCTGTTGGAATGTGTCAGTCCAACAGCTCTATTAAGAGCTGTTGGACTGTGTCAGTCCAACAGCTCTATTGCTAGTCAAGTCTGGACAGGACTTGACTAGCAACAGTCATTCTAGTTCAAACTAAACTAGATGACATAAAGACAAAAAATAAAAATAAAGGAAAAAAAATACAGAAAAGAAAGAAATTAAAAATGTATTTATATATATATATATAATAATATAATATTATTATATATACATATATGTACAGTTTTACATTTTAACACTATATATATATATATACACAACAACAACAACAACAACTACACCTTCATCCCAAAACAATTGGGGTCGGCGATATGAACCAACAAAGAAAATCAACTATATATATATATATGTGCACAACTGCACATCAGCATCTGCGTGTGTGAACTGTCGGTGCATGTGAAGTGCGATTTCTGAAAAAGAACTGTAAAACAGATCATATATATAACTCAGAAATATAACTCACAAAGACACAAACATAACTCAAAAACATCAACCATAAACAGATTATATTAAATTACAAAATAAATGCAGTATATAATATATAATATGCTGAAATACAGTATTAATAATACTGTCTTCCAGCATATAATATTGTATTATATATGCTGAAATACAGTAATATATAATATATCTGAAATACAGTACAATTAATATGGGTCTTAAAAAGGTCAATGTAAAAAAAAGGACCAACCTAGGCTTAAGCCTAGGCGGTCCAAGCCTAGGTGCCGCCTAGGCGAGCTAGGCAGCGCTTAGGCACTAAAATAGGGCCCCACCGCCCAGACCTGGTCGCCCAGGCAGTGGGGCTGCGCCTAGCTCGGTCTTACAACCTTCCTTGTTGAAGGCACAATAGCAAGATTGTGACATAATTTGGTCTTACAATCATCCTTGTTGAAGGCACAATAGCAAGATTCGACATAATCGGCATATGACGTGTAAACATGGCTACCAAAAGCTTCTTTCTACATGAAAAAACTCACTTCCCTAGAAGTGTGCTTTGGAAGCAAGAAATTCTTCACTTCTCCAAAACAAGGTGCAGATATGGGAGACTGCCTTCCAAATATGGGAAGCCCACTTCCTTTCCCACTTTCCAAATCTATTTCTCCTTCGCTTTCTTAGTGTTTCCCCCTTGCTTTCTGTCGTTTTTCACTTGCTTTTCCCATCATTTCTTATGTTTTTCATATTAAAAAATAATATTTTTCTATAACAAGCTTACATGTTGATTTTATATCGCTTTCTACTCATTTTCATATTGTTTCATATTCGCTTTCTCTCACACTTCATATCGCTTCCCATGTGTTTCTTTTTTTTTGTTTCTCATACACTTCCATAATCATGTAATTGTATCTTGCCTCCCACTTCACACTACCTTTTAACACTTCTATCCCTCCTGCTTTGTGTATCGCTTCTTGTAACCATTTCGTTTAAAATTGACAAACTTGCCATATTCTCATAATATTGCCTATGTTTAAATATCATGATTTGAATGTGATATTAACACTTTTTTAAATCTTTCATGTTTTTGCATTTTCTTTACATAGTTTGCATCTTCCTATGTTTTTAAATTTTATATATGTTAATATCTTCTTGGCATTATTCCCAAGACAAACACATTTTTCATATAATGAGATTTTCCCTCACCAAGAAAATCTTGATAATGATATTCTTGCACACCTCACTTTAGATGTACCTTTAAGCCTTGAAGCTGACCTCAAAACCAGTTGTGCATGTGATCACCACTGAATCACCATCTCAATCTAAGATCTAATAAGATAGTCCACCAAAATTGTCAACTTATACTTCAAGGCCCCGATCTGACCTAAGACCATGTTTGACACTTCTATAATGATGACTAGAAATGGAAATAAGTACAAGACAATTCTATTCCATGGGAACCACAAGAGAATTTGCATTTTTTTTTACATTTTCTATTGGGAAATAAACTATTTCAGAAAGATAACAGGTGCTCAAATAAAAATAGGAAGTCCCAAAATGCCTACAAACCACCACATATATTGGTCTTGGAACATAGGTACTACTTCTACCACGTCCCCTTGCCCATGTCACACCATATCAACATGGGAACTAGTACTGGGTACTCTTGGCTATAGATCAACTAGGTTTTGGACCTAGACCCACCAATCTTGTCCATTTTATGATCCAATCCAAGGTTGTTAAATGCGATGAGGCGAAGCGAGGCGTTGAACATGTTATGAAGCGAGGCGTAAGCCTCGAGGCGTTGAAGCGTAAGCTTCATGATCAAGAGAGTAGGTCTCAATTCCTGTCGCGGAGAGAAGAAGTCCCCCCGCCCCTCGCCAGAAACCTCGTCAGAGGGTATCAGCTCTACTTCCCGACGGGTCTGTGACTCTGTGCAGGTTACGGCAACGGTCGGTAGAACTCAGTCCGTTAAACTCGTTGGAAGCTTTTGCTTTTTTCCCGACGAGTAAATCCAATTTCAGGCCACGAAGAGAAGAAATTCCACCGTAAATCTCGTCGGAATATCCTCCTTTGCTCATTGTGTAATTGTTTTCGGTTTTAGCCACAGATCGGAGGAGGCATCGACGCTTCAGGTACTGAGCGTGCGCCTCGCCTGTGAGGCGTACGCTTCAAGTACTGAGGCGTACGCCTCTCACAACACTGATCCAATCAACCTGTGGTCAATGTGTGGCATCAAAAGTGTTCAATGTTAACTATATATTTTTGTAGATTATTAATTGCTTATTAACTATATATTTTGCCATGTTTTAGACATTTATATGATTGACAATCTATAACTTTATATGTAGAGGATTTTGTAAATCATAGCATAATTTTGATTTTTTGTGTTTGCATGTGCTTATATTATATTATAATATTATATATATATATATATAGAGAGAGAGAGAGAGAGAAATGTGTAGCCTCCAAACTACTTATCTCCCAGACGATCCCAGACCTCTTCAAAAAACATGTTTGCATGAGGTTTTTGCATAATCCAAACCAGTAGATGTGTTTATCATTGCTTATTTACTAAAAAACATGCTTTGGATTGAATCAATTTAACAATAATTTTTTACTTTTAGTTAATCAAGTTTTTGGTGCAATATATACTATTGATTTTTTTGTGATGCTAAAAATGCATCTAAACATGAAAAATGTTTAAACTAATATATGTTTTCTACGAAATAAAGCATAGAGATCACATCTATGGGTTTAGATTAAACAAAAAACATATTCAACTATGTTTTCTAAAGGGGTCTGAGACAGTCTGGGAGATAAATGGTTTGAAAGCTACAAGTCTCTCTCTCTCTCTCTCTCTCTCTCTCTCTCTCTCTCTCTCTCTCTCTCTCTCTCTCTCAAGAAAGAGAGAGAGAGAGAGGCTAAAATATGTACATTGGGTAAATATGTAAACTATTGTGAACCAATAGGAACCGTCCAATCTCCATATCGACTATTCTTGTATTCACCCTCTTTACCCTTCCTTTCTTTCCCTTCTTTCCCCTCCCACCACCTCCACCACCGCCCCTTCACCTCCACCACTGCCTCCCTATCGGATGGCCTTCATAAGTGCACTGGGTGAAGCACAAAAATGAGAGGGAGAAAGAGTGTTCGTCTAGGCCTGGGTGGAGTGCAGTTAAGAGAGAGAGAGAGAGAGCAGCAGCAGCAGCAGCATGCAAAGAGGGAGAGGGGGCAGCGAGGAGGTCGTCCAGCAGTAGGGAGGTAAGGGAAGGAGAGGCATCCTCTGGCTGGGGCTGGGTGAAGCACAGAAACGAGAGGGAGGAGGGGGCGATGGGGAGGTTGTCCGACAGTGGTGGAGGCTGGGGATGGCAGTGGGGAGGCCCGGGATGGTGGTGGTGGAGGAGGCCGGAGAAGGGGCGGCAGGGAGAGGTGTTCTCTGGCTGGGGCTGGGTGAAGCGCAGAAACTAGAGGGAGGCGGGGGCAGTGGGGAGACTGTCCGGCGGGAAAGGGACGGCGGTGTGGAGGCCAGTGGTGGCCTAACGAAACCATTGCATACTTTGGTTGACAAAGGGTAGTTTCCCTCTGTCATTCATCTTTGATTTCAACTTATACCCAGCCAAATTCATGTCTGATTTGTCAGCTCTTCCCCTCCCAAACACCCCACACCCCGGAAAAAAAAACTCCACAATCTCACGATTGTTGACCAAGTATAAAGCTTGGATTGCTCTTTAGAAAATCAAAATTAGACAACGTATGCTTCCTTTGAATTGCTATCTACATGTTAGGTGGCAAGGGCAACCAGTTTCTCATCTAGAACCAATGCAACCTATCCAAAAGGGGTGCACAGTTCTTCATTACTTTTTTGAAGTATGCATGTCTACGTGAATGGCGATGTTTATGGGAGAATAGCTGGTCCAACAATTATACATAGAGATGCCGGGCAGTTTCTATGTTTGATCTATCTGAGTAACTTTTTAGTTGGGAAACATATAAATGTTAAGTCCAGATACAAACAATAGTCGTTGAAACACGAAATTTTCTTATTGCAAGACCGAGACCGTATGGAAGAGGAAAAAGAGAAAAAGCTGTTTGGCCAGAGATAAAAACAAATGGTGTCTGTTCTTCAACATGTATAGATGGCTGCCAAGTATGATAAGAGTGGAATACAAAACATATCGATAATCCATTTGTCCTCCACCCTCCTTCCCGATTTGTTCTACATGGATCACAGACCCAAAGATCTATACGAGGACACATCCACGTCCTAATCACTAGCAAGTTCGATACTGCATTGCATCACGCTCTAATCATTCATCCTTGGATATCGAGTCGGGTGCCACCTGATTTACTCTCGTTGCAGAACAAAGGGAACATAAAAAAACAAAATGAAAAGAAAAGATAACATCAAGCAGAACAGAGGCAAAGAAATCCATTACGATCTTCGACCTCTTCCCTGACCAGATCTACGTCAGAAAAGCAAAATTTGTGAGAGAGATCAGAAGGAACATCAGGGCCCCTTCCTTCGAGGAGGAAACGGTGCCAATGCCATCATCTATCCAAACGCACTTTAAAGATTCACCGTGCACACAAAAGTGGAAGAAGAAGAAGAAGAAGAAGAGGGATGGCGTACTTTGTCAGTGTCAAGCGGACATACAGAGGGGCGGGGTATGCGGGTGTGCGTCCTTCCTTTCTCTATAGCTCCTTGGTTCGCAAGATCCGTGGCCCCCCAAGGACGGAGGCCATCCCTCCTGCTAATCCTCTCAGACAAGACCTCCTCCTGCGCGCGACGAGCAGATAAACGAAAACGAAAATGGGAAGGTACGGTTGCGTCTGCACTGAACAGAGAAGAAGATGGAAAAAGCAATAGAAGAAAATAAAATAAATAAAAAAGTAGGGCAAGACGGCCGAGAACTTGGGTGTTGATTCTTCAGTGAAGAAAACAGGAAGATCCGGGGCCGATGAGGGGGAATGTGTGAGAGAGAAAAGGAAAAAAAAACTAAAAAGGTAGGGCTTTTACAGATGTATCATCGCCCATGCCACCCATACTGGTGGATTAAGCAAGAGGATCAAGTAAATGTGTGAGGACCAGCTCATCAAAAAATTATTTTAAAAGAAGGATCAGGAAAGAAGATAAAAGGATGAGTCGGCCTGCAATCTCTTAAGAATCACCGCACCCATCGACCGGGAAAGGAGGGAAGCGAAAAGAGACGGAGAGGCGCCACGCGAATAGGGGGGAGGGATGAAAAAAAAGAAAACGGCGGATCGAACCAATAATGTGCGTGGTGGTATGATGACCGAAAATGAAATACGCTGCAAAAATCTCACAGCAAGGGACGGCTTGGAAACTCGAACCTAGAGAGAGAGAGAGACTGGGGAGTGCAACCAACACACCACGAAACGGGAAACGGGTGTCAGTTTTGGACAGTCCCCTCGGGGCCCGCCGGTCACTTCACGGGCTGTTCCCTCGGTACCACCCCGTCAGGTCGGTTTGCCCCTGCAACCCCCGGAATTCTCCAAATTGTCACTGTGCTTTTGGTTTCTATTTTTTCTCATTTTTAGACTGATTGACGAGTTTAAAACTCTAAAATGCCTTATTACCCCGTTTGACTCCGCATTCCACTACCATTAACAAAAAAAATCCACCTCGATCTGATTTGACGGTCCTTAGTGAGAATTAGTTTATCAAGTTTCAAAGGTTTGTTGACATCTTTAAGACGTATGTAAGCACGTGAGGCACGTTTCTCTGTGTTTGTCTGCATCACTTAGCATCGAGCATTTGCAAAGACTTAAGTATCCTTTTTCGCCATTAGCGTCATGAAATGATGTTTCGAGTAATATATCAAAATCTCTTCGAGCCAAAAAATGGAGGATAACCTTTTTTTTTGCCCTAAGCAGTAAACACATCTGCTTAAAGAGTCTCAACCTCAAAATATGTCCCCCTCTCCATTCTGGATCACCTTTACACCTCCGGAGGAGCACCTTTTGTTGTCATTTGTTGTTGCGGGAGCATTCTTTGTCATCATCTGCTGTCGGAACACTTTTTACCATCGTATGCTGTCGGACCACCTTTTATCGTTGTTTGTTGTCGAACCACCCTTTGTCGTGCAACTGAGGATCTATCAAATATTAAATCAATAAGAGCATATGCAAAAGTATACTCTGCAACTGGTAGCTCAATATTCTTCTACAGAAGTTCTGACAACAACTATGTATCAGGGGTCAGATCCCACATATCCTTTGCAAGCAAATGAGTTCATTCGTAATGGCAGCCCACTGCACCATTCAAATCGATACAATTTCTCAAATGTTTGTTATGTTCAATATTGTTTCAATTGGTGGTTGTATATACTCATCGAAGATAAATAATTGAAGATATTTACAAAGAATGGGTTGACCCTGCCAAAGAAAAGGTGATTGAGTTATTTGTAATGATCTTTGAGTTATTATTTACCATACCAATAAAAGTAATGATTTATAATATTAGCAAGTTTTGACGTGATTCATACGATAAATATCATAATAATTGACACTAACAAACACATAATATCTATTTACAATGGTTCATACTTCAAATAATGTGTAGCAATTTTAATATAAATCGCTAAAAGAACAATGATTTGAACACACAAATCGATGTACATATCGCATAATATACTACAAATCGATACGACAATTCAACATAATCGTTTATTCATATTACAAATCGATACGATAAACGTAAGTACGATTATGCCTCACAAACCCTGGACAACAACAATTGTGGTAACTTCATAAATATAAATCGCGGAGCCTGATCCATCAGATATTGAAGTAGAAAAGTAAACGAAGAAAGATGAGGAAGGAATAAAGATGAAGAAAAAGAAGAAGGATGATGAAGAGAAGGAAAAGCAAAGGAAGAAGAAGGAGGAGAATGAAAACTTGATATACATATCACATAATATATTACAAATCGATACAGAAATTCAACATAGTAGCTTACAAATCGATATTAACAAAAAAAACAATATCTCTCAAATCGATAGTATATTACTACAACTGTGATTTGCGTTATATTATTCCAATGTTTTTTATACAAAAGCAAATTGTTGTGGCCGACATAGACGTCATTGCATAAATCTCATAAATCGTCAATCAGAATACAGGTCTCACAAGGCATATCAATTTTTGACAATGAGCGGAATGTGAAACGATATTTCTTTTATAAATGAATGACACATATTTTGGTAACAAAGTCAAATCAACACGATTTATGATTTATGAGTTATCATTTATACATTTAAAGCAGCAACGATTTATACATTTAACGCGGTAGCGATTTATGATATATAAAGTTACCAAGATTTGTACTCAAATTTGTTAAACCGTACAACGAGGTTTACTGTTGAAGCCTAAATGTTACAACGGTATGTACTTATGAAGGGTGTGATTTATACATCGATTTGTAAGTTTGAAACAGTGATTTGTATGTTTAAATCATGAATGATTTATACGTTTGATGCAATAGCGATTTATAATTGTTGATGATAGTGATTCACGTGATAGCTATTTAATTATGGGTACAATGCTTTGATATGAAAAAAAAAACATTCTCAGTTTCATAAAAGCAAGTAATGAAAAAATATTGATGAAAGAATTTCGCATAAGAAAAGATGATTTCTGACAATTTTGGCAGTTTGATATATGGGGGTTTTCCCATGATGATTTTTTTCACTCTTTTTGAGACATTGATGAGGAGTTTATTACATCATCCTTCATTTTGGAGATGTTCTCACTTTTCTTTCTTTTTTTTGAAGGGTACGTCACAAACTCCTTCAACTTGGAGATGCTTTGATCCTTCTTTGTCTCAAGAATTATACTGTTGATATTGGCTCATTGATAAAAAATCTCTTGATGGTAGCAGAAATCAAATATCTTTTAGGGTTTGTCGGGAGGTTCATCGCATTCGCCTTCAACTTGGCGGTGATATGAACTTTTCCAAGAATGATCTATCACAAACTCCTTCATCTTAGAGATGATCTAAATCTTCTTTGACCTCGGGGGGTCTAACTCATCCACCAATCTTCAACTTAATGATGATTGATAGATCCCTTTTGTAGATATTTAATTGCGGCTTAAATGACTGAGGAGGCATGGATTGAGTGAATTCTTTTTATAGCTCAAGATATTTCCACTACCTGATTGCCAGAAAATCGTCTTTAAACATGCGTTATAACTACGATCAATATCAATTCACTTATGGCTTTTCAACATCATTGAATATTTCTTTCGCTTATCATATCAAGGATATTTCTTACATCCGTTTGGTTGATCAACAAGGAAAAGATTTAAATTTTGTCCTTTTTTCGCAAAAAGCATCACCCTTTTGAAAAGAATACTAAAGGTAATTTGAGGTAATTCTTTTATGCAATAAAATTTTGGAATCAACATATATTTTTAGCAAATTGGCAAAGTTTTTGAGAATCCTTTGAGAAATAATCACTCGATATAGATTTTGATAGGACCTTGAGTTGAAATTTTGATTTTGGAAATCTCGACCAGTAAGAGAAACTGGATTTTGCAAGCCTCACCAACGAACGCTGGAACCTTTGATGGGAAGTTTGACCAGTATAAAATTGGATTTAGGAAGTTCGACCAGCTCGAAAGCAAAATTTTGGAGGTTCGACCAGTGTGAGACTGAATTTAGGAGGTTCGACCAGCTCGAAAGTAGGATTTGGGAGGTTCGACCAGTGTGAGACTCGATTTAGGAGGTTCGACCAGCTCAAAAGCAAGATTTGGGAGGTTTGACTAGTGTAAAACTGGATTTAGGAGGTTCGACCAGCTCAAAAGCAAGATTTTGGAAATTCGACCAGTGTTAAACTGGATTTAGGAAATGTACGAGCACAAGCGTCGGATTTTGAAAATGTACTAATACGAGCACCGAATTTTTTTAAGTGAATCAGTACAAGCACTTGATTTTTTTGAAAGATGCACCAGTACGAGCACTGTATTTTTGAAAATATACCAGTACGAGCATTGGATTTTGAAAATATACCAGTACGAGCACTGGATTTTTGAAAATGTACCAGTAAGAGCACTGGATTTTGAAAATATACCAATACGAGCATTGGATTTTGAAAATATACCAGTACGAGCACTGGATTTTTGAAAATGTAACAACACGAGCATTGGATCTTCCAACGAGAGTTAAAAAAGAGCGACATTCTAAGACATTCGAAAATCGAAGTGGGAATGATTGTCAGGGTTTCTGAATTAGCCCTTATCCTAAAGGGGAAAAGAAATACCTTGGAGAAAGAGGTTCAGGTTTATCTCTTAACCTGAGAGAGAGTGAAAACTCGAGTCAGAACTCGGATCTTCAAAATAAAAGATGAAAGGAAAATCCGAGTTTGAAAACTCGAATTTTCAATGCAACGATTGGTCCAACAGGAGAATTGGATCCAAAAGGAAGTCCGAGTTAGAATTCGAAACTTCAAAAATAGAAAAAAAGGGAAAACCTGAGTCGAAACCCGAATCTTCAAAATAAAAGATAAAAATAAAATTTGAGTTTGAAAACTCAAATTTTCAACGCAATGATTAATCCAATACGAGCATTGGATCCAAAAGGAAGTCCGAGTCAAAACTCAAAACTTCAAAAATGAAAGAATAAAAGTGGAAAACCCGTGTCAGAACCTGGATCTTCAAAATAAAAGATAAAAGAAAAATTCGAGTTTGAAAACTCAAATTTTCAATACAATGATTGGTCTAATACGAGCATTGGATCCAAAAGGAAGCCCGAGTCAGAACTCGAAACTTCAAAAATGGAAGAATAAAAGCAGAAGACCTCAGTCGGAACCTGGATCTTCAAAATTAAAGATAAAAGGAAAATCTGAGTTTGAAAACTCAAATTTTCTACGCAATGGTTGGTCCAATACGAGCATTGGATTTAAAAGGAAGCCTGAGCCGGAACTCAAAACTTCAAAAATGAAAGAATAAAAGAGAAAAACCTGAGTCGAAACCCGGATCTTCAAAATAAAAGCTAAAAGGAAAATCCAAGTTTAAAAACTCGAATTTTCAATGCAATAATTGGTCCAATACGGGCATTGGATCTAAAAAGAAAGCCGAGTCGAAACTCAAAACTTTAAAAATAGAAGAATAAAAGAGGAAAACCCGAGTGAGAACCCGGATCTTCAAAATAAAAGATAAAAGAAAAACTCAAATTTTCAACGCAACGATTGGTCCAATACGAGCATTGGATCTAAAAAGAAATTCGAGTCGAAACTTGAAACTTCAAAAATATAAGATAAAATGAGACCCGAGTTGGAACCTGGATCTTTAAAAATGAATAAGAAGGGAAAACTCGAGTTTAGCATTCGAATTTTCAAAGTAACGATCGGTTTAACACGAGCATCAGATCTGAAAGAAAGTCCGAGTCGAAACTCGAAACTCCAAAAATAGAAGATAAAAATGAGACCCAAGTCGGAACCCAGATCTTTAAAAAGAAAATAAAAAGGGAATACCCGAGTTTAGCACTCGAATTTTCGAAGTAACGATCGGTCCAACACTAGCATCAGATCTGAAAAGAAGTCTGAGTCGAAACTCGAAACTTAAAAAATAGAAAATAAAATGAGACTCGAGTCAGAACCCGGAACTTTAAAAAAAAAATAAACAGAGAAAACTTAAGTTTAGCACTCAAATTTTCAAAGTAACGATCTGTCCAACACGAGCATCGGATCCGAAAGAAAGTCCAAGTCGGAACTCAAAACTCCAAAAATAGAAGATAAAATGAGAGCACTATTAAAACCTGACATGGATCATCTTGACGTCACACTCTTTTTTTTTAGCATCATTTTTCCTAATCTGACATGGATCATCTTGACGTATAACATAGACCCCAAACAACTGGATCGTCAGTCCATTAAGCGACTCCAGGCCTTATTATTGTTTGGACAAATTGTCAGCACTATGTAAAACCTGCCTTCGGTAGGGCATCAAGAATCGAGGGTTACCCTATCGAATTCTTCTGATTTGCATGGGAGTTTTGCCGGCTTGATCTAAAGGATATGGACTAAATTGCTATTATAGGCCTCTGAAACTTCATGATCTTAAATCGTGTGGACAATTGTGAAAAATGGGATAAACTAATGATATGACAGCGATGAATGAGCTAGCAATTGATAGGCTAATGGTGTATTACAGGAACACAGGCGATTAATGCAGAGATCGTCGCTGAAATATGATGCTACAATGGAATGATAATGCGACAAGGATAAAAATTTAAAATGAATGGATGTTGTAATGGATGCAGAGGTGATAAAAATGAATGTGATTCCTGTGACAGAATGCAACAAGACGAGAGTAGGCTGCTATGTTATGATGAACAGGGACCCATGTTATGCAAGAAATGGAAAATGCCATGGCAGATAACTTTAACGCATATTTGAAGCTAGAAAGCTTGCAGATCTGTTGTTTAATCAACTGATAATGCTGATTAAATAAACTTGAAGCAATAAACGATATTAAGTAGGCAATCAAATGGCAGAGATTGCATGCCAACAACAACAAAAAGAATGCAATGACTCGTAATCAAGCGTTAAGCATAGTGATTATAGTGTAAACAGGAAATCGCAATGTTAACGAAGATCAAAACGCAATGACCAACGAGAGCAGAAAATCACATTCCGAGAACATGGGTAATAATACACATAAGAAATTGAAAAATTCTCAGAAAGATTGAAATAAAAGCAAAGATCGAGAATCAACCAATTAAATTGGATGAGATCCAGATGAAACACACAAGACGATTGAACTTGAATGCATAATCTGGACCAAAATAAAATCGTGAATCAACAAAACAATCAAAGCACAAAACTGTTGGAACAGGATCATTCCTTTTTGCTATAGCACATGGATGGGTTGATGTTGCACAAGCAACTCAACACCACCAGAAGTGCGTCAGTGGGGCCAGAATTGAAAATCAAGAGAAAAGCCATAGAAATGAAAGGGAGAAAGAAAGAAAACAGAGAAAAGAGGGGCGGACTCACCGTAATTCTGCATAAATTCTGAAGGATGGAATAAACCTTCCCTTTGTTCTACGGTGGGGATTTCCCACTGTCGAAGACAAGGAGGGGACCTGGAGGGGGAAGAAGGATCCTGAAGAAGAAGGAGGCTAAGAGGGAACTCGGAGGAAGGAGGGCGAGAGTGGATAGGCAAAAGCTGGATGATTTGGTCTCGACCCCTGCGACTTCTTTTATAATGAGAAGCCGTTAGGGGTCTTACCAAGTGGGGCCAAGTATTTTTGAGAGTTTTTCAAAATGGTGGTCTTTTCAAAAAAGTTTTTCTCAAAAGAGTTTTTTAGCAAAATATGCTTTCAAAAGGGGGGGTTCTAAATTATTTTGGTATTTTTCTTTTCTATTTTGATTTTTTTGTTCTTTTCTTTACATTTTCTATATTTTTTTGTGTTTTTTAAATAAAACTTTAAAATTATGAGAAAATAAAGTATTTTTCCAAAATTTTAAAAATAATTACAAAAGAAGGGTTTTCTGAGAATTCAGGGTTATTCTTTGATTTTTTTTTCCAGAAAATGGGTTTGGTTCTGGGTTTTTAGGCAATATTTGAGTTTTGAACCTCGAATCGAGAAATATAGAGCAGTGGATCGAAACGGATACCGGATGGACTGTTTGAGCCATTCAAAAATTATTTCTGGTATTTTTATAATTTTGTTTGAAAATTGGATAATGAGGCTCAGATTTGGATTTTGATACTGGATCCAGATCCAAAATTGAGTCAGATATAGAAAATGAATTTGATTCCAGTAAATTTGAGAAATAAACTAAAATTTTGATCAGAATTGACTCAATTATCCAGAAAATGAGGGCCAAGGGCAAAAAGAGAATTTTTGCAAAATTTTGAAAATTTTGGGGTGTTCACAAATGGGGGAGAGGATTTTTGTTGGAGTTCCAACCTAACTAAACTCTAATTAGCCAACCCTAATTAAGACTCCTAATTAGTTTAAAACAATCTCAAATGTGGAACAACCTATGCGGACCAACATTTGGTTTTTAAAGCTCTAATTTCAAGTTTTATAAACAAAGTTTTGATAGGTACAAATAAAGGTTATGTTTTAAAATCAATTTTGATCTTTTCGAACTCCTACTTCAATTAGGACACTAACTAACTTGAACTAACCTAGACTCTTTCAAATATGACGCCATCTACTATGGGCTCCATTTGAGTTCTTAAAACGATTTTGAAATTAACAAATAAAGAAGTTAGAACAAGGTTTTCGAAAGAGGTTTAAAACAAAAGTTAAAAAAAAAACAAAATTCTAAATCAACTAGAATCCGAGATGAATTAAAACTCTCTCAAATGTGGTGCTAGGTATGTGGGCCCCACATTTGAGTTTTTGAAAATGTTAGAATAAAGGTTAAAAAGAGTTTTTAAAATAGATGAAAATAAAAACAAAGAATAAATTCAAGAAAATTAGAGTCTTAAACCAACTGAAACTCCTTACTAAAGTCCTAAAATTTTGAAACACTCAAATTTGGGTTTTAAAAGACAAGTGATGAGGTTTTGAAAGATATTTAGTAAAAACAAACAAAAAGACAAAATCAGAGTTAGAGTCCTAATCAACTGGAACTCTGGAATAAAGTTCTAAAATTTTGAAACTCTGAGAATTGGATATGTTTTCAAAAAATAAGTAAAATAAGAGTAAAGAAATGAAATCAAAGTAGAGTTCTGAACCGACTGAAACTTTGGGGTAGAGTCCTAAAATTTTAAAACTCTAAAATAAAGTCCTAGAATTTTGAAATTTGATTTTTTGAAAGATAAATAAAGAAGTTTTTCAAAGATTTTTTCGAAAAATGAAGTTAGAATTAAAGTCCTAATCCAACTGAAACTCTGAAACAGAGTCCTAATCTGACTAAAATTCTAAATTTTGAATTTCTTTTGAAGGATTTTCTTGAAAACAGGTAAAAATATAAATGAAAGATAGAGACCTAATCCGACAGAAACTTCAGAATCGAGTTCTAATGTGACTGAAACTCTAAGATTTTGGTTAAAGTGAAAGAAATTGATGATGGATAAGACTACCTCTGATTTAAAATCAAAATAAAATTTTGAAAGGGGTCTTAAAAAGGTAAAAAGATAGAGTATGAATCTGACTAAAACTCTGAAATTTGAGAAATTTGGATGAAAGAAGGGTTCTAGAAGCGACACCACCTAAATAAGTCTCATCTGAGAATTGAGATCTGTTAAAAATTGAGTTTAAAATGAATCTATGTCGCTTTCTTTGAAAAATATTTTGAAATAATAAAATATAAGATCCTCGGAGGTGATAAATGACAAATATCGTTCTAAAACCCAGCTTTTTTGAAATTGATTTTGAAAGAAAAGTTTTAAAATTGAATATGTATTTGATATTGAAAAATCAGAGTGCTGAATCTCGATAATGACATACAATGTCATAAAATGCAATGAAATGAGATGACATGCAAAATGCAGACCCAGGATGAGGGATTTGAATTCTTGGACCCCTGGCAGAGACAAAGAACTAAACATTCCTGTTTGAGGATGAAAATTGACAACTGAAATTAAGCCGAAATGAAGATTGTATTTTGAAATATTTGAATTTGGGGCAAAATTCTGGCTCTGAATAGCCTTGGCTCAGATGTTGATCAACTGGTTCCCAGAAGGATTTAGAGAGCGGGTCTCAGTGGCAAGAGGAAAGTGTTTGTGAGTGAAGGTGGAAAATTTGGGGTGTTTACAACAAACATGATTCTAGGTGCATTTAGGACTTAGAATAATTTCTTAAACAAATTTGAGCAAAATAAAGGCATAAATTCGATCATTGGTTCAATTACCCCTGGTAAATGTGCGAGGAACGGTTGAACCTCGTATCGACGAGCGAGCCTCGTCTTTCCATTTTCCCACATTTTAAAAAACGAAGGTGAGTTATTTTCAAAAATCGTTTTCAAAGGTCAAGTGAACCTTGCGAAGGTTCTCTTCCTAAAAAAAGAACATTTTTGCAATGATCACAATTTTGGCGACCGTGATGGTATTCGTCTTCATCTGATCGAATTAGTGCCTTTGCCTTGTTTTAATTTGTCTATGTCATTATCCTTTAAAATGTTAGCTTCGTTTTTTTTACAAACTTAGGAGCAAGAGCTTGACCCAGCTAACATTTGATGCATATGGGCTTAGGCATGGTTTGGTAGGACCAAATTGAGGAGATTTATTCATGCTCACTTAGACTTAGGTCTAAATACAACCCTTCTCAATCTAGGCTTGAATGCAAACACTGTATGCAAATGTATGCTTCTTATACATGTTCAAAAATTTATCTCTTTATGACTTTGCATTAGAGCCATCTGATTTTCTGCATGTTTGATTATTTTTTCAAAACATCCCTCACCTATATTGTCTCAGTCTTCACGTTGCTGGGCTTTCTCACTGAACTAGAGTTTAGGACAAAGCCTCACAACTGGGTCACTTATTTGGGCTACTAACCCCCTACCACGTACCAAGAGTCATAGTCCAAAGTATATCAACAGGCTCTCAAGGATGTTGGAAAATCATTACCTTAGAACCAAAGAAATTATTTTTATGTCACGTACTTCGAGCTTTGTCTTGAGTATATGGGCATATCTAGATTGGACTGAGATAATCTAAACCTTAGAGTTAGGATTAGGGTCCTAGAAGCTCTTTCAAAATTTGCATGATAGAGTCAACATTTAGGGAGTGCTATTTGCACATCCTTGTTTGTACAACTTTATGATTCTGCAATTCTTATTTCTCTGTTTTCTATATTTTCTTGCAGTTTCATAATAATTTTCTCAAAACCCTTGATAGCCTTTCCAAAATTTTCCTTTATTTTTGAAAATCTAGGTGTAGATTTTCTTCATTCCTTATTTTTCAACATATCTTCTTCAGAATGATTTTTTAAAACCCAGGAAATATTTTTCTAAATTCTCCTCTATTTTTCCAGAACTCCAGGCGTATCCTTTTTTTTTCTCGTCATTCTAGATCTTGATTTCTTCAATTTCCTCGGGTCCCGCCTATTATTTTCTTCTTCAAAAATCGGCTATTGTTGCTTTCCCTTTTCCTGGATTTCGATTTTAATCCTTCCATCTATTATTTTCAAGCCTTTTTAAACTTTATCACCTTCTTTACTTAATTTTCCTCATATTTTCCAGTAAATCTTTTGGTCCTTGCAGTGGGAAATTGCCTGCCCACCTTTCTTTTGTCCATGGATTGTTTTGTCAAGAGACATCCTTCTCCAAAAATAATATTTTCTCCATAGTTGACAACCATGTCTAGGTAACAAGGTTCATTTTAGTTGTTTACTTCTTTTTCAAGAGTAACAATGCAATTGTCACAACTCTTATGGCAACCTCATCCTTGGTAATGAGATATCCTTTCCAAATTGTCAACCTGATTATCAATGTTTCCTTTATCATCTTTTCTCATCAAAACTTTCTCTCAAAAATTTCTGACAATCTAACAATCCCTTTGGTTCATGCAAAAAACCTTGGCATTTGTCAAATGGTTCAAACAAGATAAGGGAAAAGGACCATTCCACCTCACTACAACAAAAGCAACAGTGAAGAAATGGATTCTCCAAGGTCGGCCAAAGGACAAGACCAAACGAGCTGTGATGATGTTGATCCGACCATGTACAAGTTGTTTCAGAAAATGATGACCAAGATGCTATCTGAACAAGCTGGGGCAAACTCTGAAAAAGTGCCCTCTAAGAAGAAAGTTAAGGGCAAGCTTATAAAGAAACATGTCAAGATTGTCAAGAAAAGGGTCCAGCACAATAGCTCTTCGGAAGGTGAGGATTGAGTGGAAGAAATATCAAAAGAGGAACATGAAGTGTTTCTATAAACTCCTCCCCCGTTTAAAAAGATTGTTCAAATTCAAGAGCCCAAATCCATCAATCGGTTGAAGATTCAGACCCCAACAATCGATGATCCAATTCAGCAGCAACTCAAGGAAATGACTTGTATGGTCAAAGACCTACAGACTCAGGATAAAGGCAAGAACGTTTACACCAGCAAAGATTTCTATGATGGCCTAGAAGGGGATAACAACCTAAAGGATCTTCCCCCAAAATTCATCAAGTTTGATGGGATTGCCAATCCCAAGGCTCATTTGATTGTGTTCTTTACAAAATGCAACAGGTTTAAGAGGGATAACACGACCTTGTTTATATGTTTTCTGCGTACTCTGCAAGGTGCGGCGACAAAATGGTACGTGGAGCATATTAACCCCATTGAGCTACATGATTTTGATAAAGTTGTCAATTTGTTCATTGAGAGATTCATGTTCAATACTGAGGCTCCACCAACTCTGAATTACCTTTGCAATCTCAAGCAGAAAGATGACGAAAAGGCTAGAGACTTCATTCGCAGGTGACGAAGCACCCACAACAAAATAAGGAGCTCAATCTTAAAGGAGCACGCATTCCAGATTATCCTGAACAACTTCTCGTAGCCTCTAAGAAGCCTTATTTCTACTTCGCCTTCCAAGCCTTTCATTGAGCTCACTGAACGAGCCGAGTGGCTTGAGATAGAGATAGGAAAGGGAGTCTACGAAGGCATCACCCTCATAAAAAACAGTCAAGATTCGAAGAAGAAGACAAATTTTACCTTCTCCGCCAACTCCGACAGCAATGACAACAAAAGTAGCAAGAACAACCATGCACATCAGAAGAAGTTCTTCAAGCAGAATGATAAGTTTGTTCAGTCCAAAGAAAATATGAAGCATGATGGTTGGGGTAACGATCACAAGTTCACACCCCTACATCAGCCGCTCAAAGAAGTCCTTGAATACATGCTAACAAAGGGATTAGTAAAGCTCACAAGAGCCACAAACCCTCCCACCATCATAGGAAGATTCATGAATCAGTTATGCAAATTCCATCGAGCAGTAGGACATGACACCAACCACTGTTTCATCTTAAAGAATATCGTTCAAGACTGCATTGACAAAAATCTCCTTGTTGAAGAAGATGATCAGTCGGTCGTCCTGACTGAATCTTTCCCTAATCATTCAAGAAACTGACAATGCCACTGCTTTCTTATTTTGCTTTTGTCGATTTAAAGGAACGATGTAATCTCATTTTTTTCCTTGATTTTTCAATCTTTCTTCAGTGCATTAGTAAAATTTTTAATTTTCCGCATAGCTTGACGACATCTTCTTTGCTTCTCCTTCTTTTTGCAAAATATCTTTTTGCGAGGAATGACCTCTTTCAGAGTGCCTACCGAATCAATCGAGAAGTTTGTTGTCTTGTTACCTTCAGAGAGCATTCGTCAATATCAATTATCCTTCTTTTTCTTCCCCTGTTACACTGGAGCATCTTTTGAAAATTTATCTTTACTCCAAAACGTTTTATACGCAGGCAAGATCAAAATCTTTCATCATCAATTTGTATCAATCTCCATCAATTTTCATCAATTTCTACATATTCAGGATAGGTCTTTAGGAGTGTCTTAGATGGGTTTTATGGAACGATTATCTAAATTGGATCCTAATTTTGTTTCACATACTTGGGTTTAGGTAGAAGTTTTGGTTTCACTTGGGTTTGGGTAGAAGTTTTAGGATCAAAAGGGTGTTGCTTTCCAAACCTGACTCACATCAATTGTTTCATCTTGCTATAATCTTGGATCCGCTCAAGTCCCTGGTTCTCATGGTTTGTTTGTGCAACTGATCCCACCACACATGGGCCCAACTCCTCAATCGTGATGAAACCATCAGTGTCTTCCGATGCTCTGGCACGTGATGTAGCTTGAAAGATGACTCCATCGAGTAGATCCAACTGAAAAGAAGCGTTGGATCAAATCTGCGCATGAACTCAGATACGCCCAACTCAAATGTTCGAACTGATCCAAATTTGGTGTTTGGGACAAAATAGGTAGGCTTAGGTGGGTTATGATGGGGTAAAGGTGAGATAGGGTCTATGTAGGACTACTCTGGGTTAAGGTGGGGTTTTAATCATAGTTTAGGCTTGGGTTTGGGTTTGGGTTTGGATAATTGTGGGTTTGGTGAAAATCCGGTTGGATCACAATCGGATTGGACATCAAATTAGTCATAGGGCTCAGATAAGGATGGGTTGGACCCTAAATTGGATCTTAGGGTACATGGGCCTGGTTTAGACCCAATCTAGATCCATAATGTATATGGGTCTAGTCTTGACCTAGCCCAAAACCTGATTGAAGCTAGGTCTGGATCCAATAAGGTTTGGCTTAGTTTGGGTTTAATATACTAGGACCAAAATAGTCGGGTTGAGGAGAATCCTGACTGAAAATCAGATTAGACCCTGCAAAAGAAGGTAGGTTTCAGGCCATAACTAGGTCTCAAACCGTGTAAAACAGTTCTGGATCCTCAAAATCGGACTGATCCACTATCAATTGAATGAGCTTATTTAGATTCGAACCGGTTGGCTCACCCGAACCGCTGACTTCAAAGTGTCGGGGGTGCCCTGCCTCTAGGGCACCCGACGACAGGTGGGGGGTGAACCCCAACTGAGCTCTGTGAGTCACCGGCGGCAGGCCAACCATTGGGAGCGGGAAGCCCCCTCTTGCCAACCTCTGTTGGCAGGTTCTCGTCGATGGACAGGAGGTAGCAACCTGTCGGAGCACCTGATGTTGGGTGCAGTGGCGGAGCCAGGGGTGGGCAGTCGCCCACCCCAGAATCTGAAACCGAAAAAAAAAATATTGTGCCTCCAGCGATATTTCCTAAAGAAACAAAGAATCTGATTTTAACTCTTGTATGCTAATGCCTACCGCTATGTGTGTTTTAATTTGTCTGGTGTGTGACAAACAGAAAATAAGTGTATGTTTACTTTTAATCCAACAATCTGTTCTGGATATTATCGTCCATGGTGTGTTGTCATTTAGATGCAATTTGTTTTAGGTGGCGAGCACTCGCCCAAGACAACAATCAGCAAGTGGTGCTGACACGTTTATGTCTTCACGTGACAGCGGTATCACATACACCCTAAGCTTCCACCTAATCTGGACCCGTGTTTGTCACTTCTCGAGTTCGAATTTGCATTCAACCAGATTCTGGATTGTGCGGTTTTAAGCTTTAGAAGCTGCTTTCGGAAAGCAGCGTAATGTTCTGGTTCCTTGCTGTTTATTTGAGCTGAATGTATGCAAGACTGATCTCAAATAATTTGAGTATATTGTGATAAATATTGTTGTTTTTTTTTATATTGATAACCAATAGATTTCAATATAATCCAAAGACTTATTTAAGTTTTATCTCTTCACCAACCAATTTTTTTTGCCCCTCCATTGATCCGAATAAATGGATCGAATCCCCGAGACCCGAGGTCTGCCCACCCAAGGAAAAACTCCTGGCTCCGCCACTGGTTGGGTGGGAGCGAGTCCCACCCGCGCCATAGGCGCTGCCATTGGGTGGCCATTTGCAGGGAGCGAAGGAGCTTCCCCAACCGACCTTTGCTGGTAGGGTATTGTCGGCGAAAGGGCGACAAAGACTGATCCCTGGTTCGGCGAGGATGGTGAGGTTCAAAAACCCACCTGCGCCATGTTTATCATCGTCGGGGGGCCAGCCACAGGGAACAGGGAGGCCCCTCCGGCCAACCTCCACCAGTAAGTTGTCATTGACAGACGGCCAACAGGGACCACCCGCGATCTGGCGGAGCCTTGTCTGTTGGGAGACTTCCCTGATCGTGGCAGGTTTTCGTCGAGAGTCCATCCATAAGGGGGAAGAAGCCGACGTTCGTCAGGGCCAGCCGACGGAGGTTCGTTGGCGGGCCGACGGTAGGGACCCCCTGGTCCGGTGCTCCAGCTATACGTTGTAAAAAAGGGCCCGATGCTCCGGCTGTAAGGAGTTGAGAGTAGAAGCCTGGCTCTCCGACAGTGTCGTTTTGGGAAAAGAATCCCGATGCTCCGACGACCACGTTGGTTGGCGACGGTGCTGTTGACGCAATGAAAGAAGAGGTTGCAGGAGAGGTGTCGCGGAAGCCTGCTGCTGATAGTGGTGGGCAATGAGTCAGGCAGCCAAATAGGCCAAGCCGACCCGGCCCGCCGTGGGCTGGGTTTGGGCCATGATTTTAGGCTCAGGCCCGTTAGGTACCGGCCCGAAACCCGGCCCGTTATATATGTGGGCCGGTCCGCGGGCTATCGGGTCGGCCCGGTGAACTCGAGTTATTTATTAATTTTTTAATAATAATTTTTTTTTAAAAAAAGTAACTATTGCATATTTACTTGGTAACTATTACTGTTTACCTAATTAATCATGGGCCGGTTCAGACCCGGCCCGCTTCACATTGGCCAGTTCGGCCAATGGGCCGGGCCATAGGCTGCTCTTCAAACCCGAGCCTGTTAAGAACTGGGCCAAAACCCAACCCGTTAATCAACGGGCCAAGCCATCTCCGGGCCGGGCCAAGCTCTAAACGGGCCCGATGCCCACCCCTAGTTGCTGATGGAGGAACCGTCGAAGGCAAGGAATAAAGGAGGAAGAAGGGGAGTGGGGCAGCGTTGATGTGTTAGTTGCGGTGACAGCTATGGGTGGATGTTGTGATTGATCATGCAACCATGCAACATCACTTTTCGACTTTGTCATTGATTTGTGTAACTATAAGACATGTAATTGATCAATGATGTCGCTCTTCGGGTTGAATCTTTGGATGAATATAAAATTTGGTGGGATTGTTTCCTCAAATCGCTCTTTCTAACGAATCAAGGTGAACTGTCCCCTTTTACTTTGATAGGATCCTCCCTCGAACTTCGCAATTAAGCGGTGAACTAGGTGAATGAACCTATGACTCTAATAGGAGGGTCTCTTCTGAGCTTCGCAGGATTCGATACTGAACTACGCTAATCAACTATGAAAATAAAAGAACAACTAGGAAAATGTTGTGAAATAACTAGAAAGCAAGAAAATACTAAATTCAATATCTCAAATCAAATTCATTTTTTACTATCCATCTAGAGAGGTCCCCTCATCTATAAATAGATGAGATTTTCCTTAATTCTAATCCAAATAAACTTTATAATATGATAACCTTATAAAAAATAAAACTTATCCTAATACAATAAAATCTGGATATTGAATCTAATACATAATCCAATATTTATTACAAATGAACCAAATACTAAAATAATCCAAAATGATAAAAAAATCTAAAATACAAATTAGATCAAAATGGTTCCTTATGGACTCAGGACTTTTGCTCTACTCTTGCATCACATTCCCTCTCATATCTTGATTGGAGGCGGCTTTGGCAGCAGCAACGACCTCAACAACAAAATGTTGAGCTGAGGGAAGGGCAACAATGACCTTGGTGATTGTAGGTTGAGCACAGGCAGGGAGCAGAGGGGATCGTGGCAACAGTGGGTTCCTGTCAGATCAACGAAAAAAACACTCAAATTTTGAAATTTTGAAAATTTGAAGCTTACTATCATTACTATATATATATATATATAGGCATCATGGTGAAAGGTCCCAAACTACTATGGTCACAAGCAATGTTAGTGAAACTACTACCATGAATCTCATATTATTAATAATGATATTTCTCAAGTTTGTTGCTCTAACAAAATATTTTTTCTTCCTATCGTTCATTTCTTTGTTCAGCCTAACTCGATTTAGGAAGCAATTAGTTATCTGGAATGGAGCAAAAAAAAGCCATAGTTGCAAAACTTGATGTGCTAAAGAAAGCAAGAACTTGGGAGATGCAAACTCTTCTATTGAGAAAAGAAAGCTATTGGGTTCAGATGAATTTCTAAAGTTAAAACTAAAAGGAGTGAAACCCTTGAAAGGTAAAAAGCAAGATAGTAGCAAAATGATATGCACAAAATATAGGATTGATTAGGAAGAAACTTTTGCCGTAGTTACTTGAATGAATATTGATGGAAATGCTTTTTCCGTTGCATCAATCCAAAAATATCCATTATACCAAGTGAATATCAAAATTGTTCTTAATGGTGATCTGCAAGAAGTGCATATGGATTTGCCACTAGGTTTAAAACTTACAAATGGATCTGTTATTCAACTATATAAGGCTCTCCATAGCCTTAAGCAGGCAAATCAAGCATGGTTTGAGAATTTTAATAGAACTATGATAAAAACTGATTTTAGAGCATGTTATACTCATACTGCCTTGTTTACTAAGTAGTCTTTTGCAACTATTGTTATCCTTCTACTCTCCATTGGTGATACGATCATACCAAGAAATGACAAAAAAGACATTGAATGCATTAAGAGGTAACTCTGAAGTGACTGACTTAGTCTTTGTGTGGTATTTTTTGCTATAAATGTTTCCTTCTCATCACAAGAGTATTTTCTTTCACAAATGAAGTTCATAGCAAAAACAATCACTGATAGTAAGAAATTGGACACTCCAAAAGTTTTAAATGCAAATATGTAGGCCATAGACAGTGTTCAACTTTGTAACCCAACTTCATATTGTCAGTTACTGGGCGAATTACTTACTTGATCATTAGACGACTAGATATCTCATGCTGTCCATGTTATCAAGCCAGTTGTAACATGCCTTTACCATAGTTCACATGAATGCTGCTCATTTTCTATTGTTTCTTGTATCATCACATAATACAGAGCAATGACAACTACTGCAACTGAATTAGTTTGGTTGAGACATTTGCTTATAGACATAGGAATTGCTCAACTATACCTTTAGTGAACAAAACATATTGAATGGATTGCCACTATGTACGAAATTAATATGTTCAAGGTATTATCTCTTTACTGTACACTTTCTCAAAATGTCAACTTGTAGATTTCTTTACTAAATATTTTTCGTTCATAAGGTTTCATTTCCTTTTTAACAAACTTTAGGTTATTCAACCTTGAGTTTGAGGGGAAGAGTTAAATTGTATTTATTTTACATATTGCAGTCATATAAAGGTATTTTAGCCATTTTTTTTTCTATCATAGGTATTATTCTTTTTATTTTTATTGTCTGTCTTTTGTACTTTACTTAATGACCGTTGCATATGGTCAGGATCTTTTTTTATCTTATTCTGTTTTTAAGTGTTGTAATGGATCTTATAAGTATGACCTGATCGTTCTATAAATGAATGAAATAGAGCCTCGTACTTTTCCCCATTTTGCCTTGCTATTCTGTAATTTGTGCCAGCAAAGCAAGGCAATAAAGATTGCAGATTATGCATCAAGCTAGCGTTAAACTGCATGCTAGATCCCTCGTTGCTCAGGCTGTAACAGGAGATCCTAATAGAGTGACACAAGGGAAAAGAAACTTATACAACGTTGACAGATCATATGGTGCAGAACGAACTACCCCTAAAGACATTCAACGTAATGATCGTTATGGCAGAAATGCAGTTAATATCGGATGCCAAATTTTGGAAGCTAATACGGTAAGTCGGACCTTAAAATGGGAGGCTGACTGGCCTAAAGGGTTCTGTTTTCTAATCTGAACGGATTTTCACCATCCCAGTTCTGACTGGCCTGTTGTTCCAGCTGCTAGTGAAACTACAGGCGGGTGCCTATGGACAAAGCCCTTGTTTTCCTGCTGAATCATGACTGGGCATTGGGATTCATGTTGTACAAAAGGAACAAGACAGGTTATGTGGATCAGATGGCACCTCTGAATGAGAAGGGTTGCTTGATAAAGTTTGAGCAGGAATGAGCAGATGCACTCTCGTGGCTCCATGGTTTGTGGGGGCTGCACGAGCGTGTTGGGTCAATTTTCCTAAGTTGTTGATGGTGGGCCATCTACAGGCTGACTCTGCTGAACACTGGTTGTTGCGGCTCGATTGCTTCCTATTTTTCTTGTTGAGTATGTGAAGAGGGTCCATGCTGGGGTCATTAACCTACATCATCCCACTGGCCAGAGTAGACCACCTCGAGATATGTTGCTGCCCAAGCACCTGGACCATGTTTAACTTGGCATCACACGATCCAAATGCCAGAAGAATTCCATTAGAGCAGCATCCCATTGCTGGGAAATAGTGCAGTGATAGCTCAGACTATCAAAACGTCAGGCATTAGTTGTCTGACTGCTATTCCAGCTCATTGGAAACAACATGATCAAGTCAGCATAAGCATTGCCTCCTTTGCAAAGTTTGAGTGCTATTTGCATATTCTTCTTGATTTTAGGAGCAACTTTGAATTCTCCTTGATGCTACTGTTGAGTCTTGAGGGCTAGATCCATTTGTTGCAGTCAGATGAAATTTGTTCTTAAGTGGCCCTCCTGGCTTTTGCTGGCCAATATGCAGGATATATGAACTTTAAGATTATCATTTTGTTTCCTATGTGCCCTCTTATCCTTTGTGCATGCTGTCGTTACAATTTTGCCTTTTTATTCATTTGCTTTGTCATCTTTGTAACTGTATTTATCTTCCTCTATAAAAATCATTTGTAACCATAGTTCCTTTCACTTGGGTGGGAGGGTGGCGTGTGTTCTCCCCCGAAGACGGCCGTTAGCCACAGTGCGTGTTCGGGGATCCCAATGAGCGCCATGTATGTAAGCACATGAGGCGTGTATTCTTGTGTGTGTCGACATCACTTAGCATCGGAGTCTGGTGCAATTGCAAAGACTTAAGTACCATTTTCTGCTATTCTCGCCATGAAACGATAGTTCGAGAAAATGACAAAAATGTCTTTCATTCAAAAAAAGAAAACGACGGTTCGAGAAAAGGACAAAAATGTCCTCTATCTAGAAAGTCGAGGATGATGTTAACTCTTCAAAGTCCAAACGTTCTATTTTCGCCCTAAGCAGTAAACTTTTGCACCATCTGCTGTAACAGGAGCTCCCTTTGATGACACAAACTTTGCCACCGAAGTAACAACCTTTGTCATCATCTCGAGTCGAGGTTCCCGCCTTATTTTTTAGCTTGTTTTACAACACATTGCCATCTTCTAGTTCCTGCCTTGCGTTACAAAACATTCTCGGGTTCGCGATCAATTGGTTCGATCATTGGTGGGTGTCATAGGGCATTTGTCGGCCATCTTTTTTTAGAGTCGTCTCTTCTTTTTCATTGTTGTTAGGCATTATGAAAGAAAACAATGATGCACAAACATTCCAACAAGTGCCATTAAGGCATCGTGAGAACCTTTTCATGTCATCATGCTATCGTTGAAGAACATATGTCATCGTGAGTGTCATTAAAGCATTGTTTTGTTATTGCAGGTGGATCTTGTTCTTTCAATGGTTGGAAACTTAACGATATTTGTAAGACATTGTAAACACCCAAATTTTTTTAAAATTTCAAATTTTCTCTTTTTTGCCCCTAAAACTCCCCTTCTGAGTCATTCAGAAGGGCAATTGGGTCAATTTCTAATCATTTTTCGGATTCACTTCCAATTTTATTTTCTATACTAGACCCAACCTCGAATCCAGATCAGACATCCAAATCCAATTTTGAGCCCAAAACTTCTATTTTCAATCCAAATCTAAAAAAAATCTAAAATCAATTTTCTGTATGGCTCAGGTATTTCATTCAGATCCAATCTTCATTTGGATCCGTTCTTCTCATTTTTCCTTGGTTCGAGATCCAAACTCGATCTTTACTCAAAACCTCGAATCTAGATCTATTTTTAAAATTTAATTTGTTTAAATTTGATTTCAAAAGCTCTCCTTTGCAAAATCCTCGAATTTCAAAGTCAATATGTTGTAAAATCTTTTAAAACTCCATCTGGATCTCATCTCTTAATTTCCTCGTATTTTTCTTATATTTTAGGTTTTCTTTCAAAAAATATAAAAGGGGCAAAATTTTAGAAAATAACTTTAGGCCTTTTTTTTGAAAATCTTTGTAACTAAAACCTTCTCTTTGAAAATTTTGAAAAACTGGAAGGACTATTTTTGAAAATTTTGTAACCGTTCTTTCCTTTATAAGCATATGCAAAGGAGAGGAGAGGAGAGGAGAGGATATCAAGTTTTCCTTTGGAGGGTGGTCTGGAAGAGGGAGAAGAGAACGAGTTTCTCTACCACCCTTTTCGATCTTTCTTCCTCCTTCCCCCTCTTGCCTTTCTCTCCCTCCTCTCTTCCTCCCTTCTTCTTCTTCTTCTCTTTCCTTTTTTTTTCTTCTTATCTTTGCATTTCTCTTTTTCACGGCTGAAGAAAATCAACCAGCAAGAGCATAAGGAAGAAGAGCTCCCTCTCTTCTCCTCTCGATTTAATCGAAGTTGAACTCAGTAAGTTTTCTTCACCTTATCTTCCTCTTATCCATTCCCATCTTGTTTCACATTTTTTATTTTTGCTTATTGTGTCTGCAACTTTCTTTTGATTTTCTTTAATCTATTGATTATGCTGCATCACTTCATCATTTCATCTATTCTTTTGCTAATTTGCATTTGATTATTTCGTTTGCACTAATGCATCATCCACATATCTCATCTGAGTCGATCTAGAGTCAATGTCTGCATTCATTGGCATATGGTTTGATCTGCAGTACTTTCCCTGTATACGATGTAAATCGATGTTTGTTGCATTTCATTCATTAGTCATCGACCAAAATTTCTTTTCATTACCTGCGCTTTTAATACTTTCAATCTGATTTCCACATCGCATATCATTGTATTTCATTCTTCGTGTTTTCATAAGCAGTTAATCTGTTGAATCTGATCACGACATCATCATTACTTCCACTTCACTTGATATCACTTGAGTTGCATTCATCGTGCCTATGCATCCATCAGTCGTAGATATCGTTAGCAGCAATCCAACACCATCTAATTTCCTCTGCCATACCTCATTTATCACCATCTTTTGTATATATCACATCATCCACAACAAATTCTAATTAGTATTTTCTGCATCATTTTCATTTCATTGAAGCAATAGGCACTCTGCATCCAACTGCATCATAGCATTCATCATGCTTTTGATCCATCATTGGTGGGCATTGGTTCATGGATGCTCTACAAAGGATCATCCTACATCGTTTACAATTTTCTTTACTTTATCAATTGCGTGTTCTGATCATCTAGTCATCACCATCATTTCGTGCATCTTTATTACATTTTAGTTAATCACATATCCTTTGTTGCCTTGCATTGTTGCATATCATCTTGTTTTGCATTTCATTCATTGTCTATACATTTCATTAACATCCGTATCGATTTTGTTCTTGCAATCTCATTTGAGCATAATTATTGTCTATTATCATTTTCGTTTGTGACTTTTGCTTATTTCTCTGCATTTCACGCCCATTTTAGTTGAATGACATTAAGCCTCTTACATTGAGTTACTATACAATGTTACTTGTGTAATATAACTCGATAATTCATCCATTGCATTACCTGCATTTTTTTTTCATCTCACTGCATTCATCATTACACTTCACCCATTCTCAGCGGCATCAGATGTTAGTTCACATCTATCTGGTCTCAGACTTATCTGCATCCATCTACAACATATCCCCTTCACACCATCTTGTCTGCTACCTGATTACCACTACATCATCAGTGGTATTCACAGCATCATCACCATCTGATCTAGTAGCATATGAGCATCTATTGAGTTTTACTTTTTCTGATCCCGCAATATGTTTGCATCGGCATTACATTTTACTTTCTAGCATTCATTGTATCATTATCTTTGACATTTCGTTGCAGAAGCATTCTCCTGTGCATTGCATTTTCTTCATTCCTTAATTGTTGCATCGATTTCTTGTTTCAGCATAGTAATTGCATTGATATTCCATAATTTGTTTTGATTTTTTTGTTCTATGCATCGAATTCAATCCACATCTTCTGCACAAAAAAATTTCGCCATCTGCACCGCACGTTCGAGTTGATCATTTTGCATCGCCTATGCAATTGGACTGGATACAATCCAATAACTGTTGAGCATCGGCAGTTCACTTTTTTTTGCATTTGTCGTGAAGCATATCTCTGTTGTATCATGAATACTTCTTTGGATTTTCTTGTAAAAGCTCAAATCAGTGTCTATTATCGATTTGGAATTCAATTTTGCATTTGCTGTGAAGTATGCTTCTGCTGTACCGCGAAGGCTTCTCTGGATTTACATGCAAAAGTTTAAATCATCATCCCCTGTTGATTTGAAGTTGAATTTGCATACAATTCATTGTGAAATCCTCTGGTTTCATTGTGAAATCTTTCTATGCATTTGATTTTATCGTAAACTTTTTTTTTGCATTTGATTTTACTATGAAAATCTGAGTTACATTTGCTGTAAAGAAAATTTATTATAATTTACCGTGAATATGCTTTATTTTTCTGTAAAAGTAGGTTGGTGTTTGTTGTGAGATCTGCTCATAATTGATCCATTCAATGAGTTTCATGGCGTCTGAATTTCGCGCCATTTTATTCCCACAACCTCTGTTTCACAACATCATATGCTTCACATTATCTTCATTGTTACCTCATTTTATTCATTACTTTTCTGTTTCACTTGCATTGCATTTTCTTTGCGTCTGGTAGGCATTGTGTTTCACTCAACACCTTCATCTGATCCCCGTTTCGTTTCATTTTATTTTACTTTATTTCACTTCATATACTGTTCATCACTTGTAATATCTGTGTATTCATAACAACTGTGTTCATATGCATATGCATTCCAGCATATGCTGTGAATCAAATTTCAAATGTATTCCAGCATATGCTGTGAATCACATTTCAGCCTTCGTTACATAACTTTATTGAGCTCAAACTCCACTCTTCTGAATTGGAAATACTTAACTTGCTAAATGAGATGTTCTATTTATGCATTCTACAGTGATATTAGTTCCTCTGAGAACAAGAAATATAATGATTACTGCCTTTACTGTGACATTCACTTTACTGGATCAATTTATGAAGTGAAAGATGGTTTTGAATGGATAGAAAAGAAAGGACCGTGGGGTCCTTATAATAAGAAAGTATCTCCTTCTCCCTATGGAGTTGTCCTGAAAGCTCTTATTCAAGCTGCTATACGCATGGGGCTTTACTTGTATTTGGTACCTTATTTCTCATTATCCCAGTTTTCTGGAAGCAGCTGGGTTACCAATCCCTGTCTGGGTTTACAACTCTTTGGAAATATTTACTTTATAGGGTCCATTTCATAGGCATCCATCAGTCTCAAATTTTGTGGCTAGATAGATACTGTCCTTTTCAGACCACGATGGGATCGAGCAGTTAGCGTATGGTTGTGCTACTATGTCTATGAAAGACTCATCCAGAAAGGGAAGAAACCAAGCTTCCTATAGTTGTTGGCGACACAGACAGTTAATGCACAACATGAGTATATGTATTTCCACTTTATCATTGGCATATACATATCTTCTTAGCACATGCATTGCATTTAGGCATATGCATATGCATATGCATTTACTCTTAGCACATGCATTGCATTTAGGCATATGCATAGGCATTTCCACTTAGCACATGCATTGCATTTAGGCATATGCATGTGCATTTTCTCATAGCACATGCATTGCATTTAGGCATATGTATAGGCATTTCCCCTTAGCATAAGCATTGCATTTGCATAAGCATATGCATTTCAACTTTATCATGCACATTACATTTGCATAAGCATATGCATTTCAGCGTATGCATTTTCATCTTCATTTCAACATATGTATTTTCATCCTTATTTCAGCACATGCATTTTCATTTCATTTCACATATGCATTTTCATTTAGTATAAGCATATGCATTTCCATTCAAGCATACACATATGTCATAAGCATAAGCATTTCAGTTTAGCATAATTGTATGTATTTCAGTTTTAGCATAATATTTATAATTTCTTTTGGATTTCGTATTTTTGCTGTTTTGTATTGTTTCTTGTTTTGCAGGAAAGCGCGGAAGACCCTGGTCTCTCTTCTAGATTAGGAAATTTCAATATTCAATTTCAATTTCAATTTGGGGTTGTAATAATTTCATATTAATGAGAATTTTTATTTTTCCTGTTTAGATTAGAATGGATGAACATGTTGTTATATTTTAATTTTCATAATTGACTGTAGCATGTCATTTTTATTTTATTTCAAAAGAGCACTATGGTGAAACACGAATGACACGTGCATCATTCTAATAAGAGGTAAATAACTCTAAGTAAATGATTCACATTTATGGTCATAGTCGAAATGCGAACAATACTTGGGATTTTTATCTGTTATGAAATAAAATTTGACCTACACTTCAGGTCCTTTTCGAAAAACATCACATTTTCTAAAAAATAATTTCTTTTTCTTCCTCTATCAAAATTTAAAATATAAATTAGTTTGATATATATTTGTAGCCATAGTCATCAACAAACAACAACAACTACGCCTTCATCCCAAAACAATTGGGGTCGACGATATGAACCAACAAAGAAAATCATTCTGGGTCTTCCACATGAATCCTTCTCCTCCATTCATTTCTATCCAATGCCATGTCCTCGGTGAGGTTCAAAGCATTCATAACCTTTCCTATCACCTCCATCCATGTAGCCATAGTCATGAATATATAAAAAATTAATTTTGTTTTAAGTTGTATAAAGGCACAAAATTTATTTCATTTTTTATTAGAACTCAAATAAAGATTAGATTAGAATATATTTGTACCCATAGTCATGAATGTATTAAATTTAATCTTATTTTAATTCTATTAAAGAATAAAATTTGTTTTTTATTTCAATTTCAAACAAAACCTTTTTTAGAATTACATCATTATTTTCCATCTTTGTCAAGTTATTTCAAATTATTTTCAAAATTCCAAGTGATTTTTGAAATAAATCTTCAAAAATAATTTTTTATTTCTAAATTCAAAGTTATTTTTTATTTCCATCTATAAATTCAGGTTTATCTCCATTTTTTAATTTTATTTTCAATTTCCTTCAGTTTTAAATCTCGTTTCAAATCCCAATTTTTGATTCTTTCATATTTTTAATTTTCACATTTTAACTTGGAATTTTATTTTAATTTTAGATATTAAGTTCAAATTCTTTATTCCTTTTCAAAATTCCTATCTTCGAATTCTATTTTCACTTTAAGTTCAATTTCAAAAATTTTGAATTTTATTTCAATTTTCCATTTAATTCTAAACCAAATTTTGAAATTTACTTCAAATTTCTAATTCAATTCTGATTTCAAACATCAATTCAAATTTCAAAATCAATTCAAAATTTCAATTTCAATTTCTGATTTCCATTTCAAAAGTCTGATTTCAAGTTCCATTTCAGAAACAAACTCAATTTTCAAATTCCAACTTATCAATTTCAAACTCCAAATTCAGTCTTTTATTTTCCTATTTCACTCTCCTCCAATTCCATTTTCGATTTTAAATCTTGTTTCAATTCAAATTTCAAATTCCAAATTCCAAATTTTAAACTCTTAATCTCAAAATCCTATTTCAACTTTTTTATTTCAGTTGCAATTTTAACTCTTGATTTTCAATTTCATAATTTCATTTTTCAATCTCAAATTCACTTCAATTGCAAACTCAAAATTTAGATTCGAATTCCAAATCAAGTTCAATTTATAAATAACTTTCTAAAGGATATTTTTCAAATCCATTTCAGAATCTCTTGGAAAAATCTAAATTTCTGAAACATTTCTAAGGATCATACACATTCTTCAAAATCATAGCACAAGCCTGATTCAATGTGCATTTAGGATCTTAGAATAATTACTTACACAAATTTAGGTAAAAGCAAAGGCATGAATTCGATCCTTGGTCCAATTACCCCTGATAAAGACGCTAGAAATGGTTGAACCTCGTACCGATGAGCGAATCTTGTCTCTCCATTTTCTCGCAAAATTATAAAAATGGGGGCGAGTAATTTCAAAATCAAAACATCTTTTTCAAAAGGTCAAGTGGACCTTGCAAAGAGTTTTCCTCTCTTTTTCCCCTAAAAAAGGAAAAGAAAGGAAATTTTTTTGGAATGATCACAGCTACGTGCTATCGCGATTTGATTTTATGGGCTATGTCTATGTCAACGATATTTCCTAATCTCTTTTACGGGTGATTGGGGTTGAGGGTTTAAGGATTTTGGGTTTTACTTCAACGATAAAAAATGAGTTAAATTTTTAAATACAAATCAATTTCATTCGTAAACAAAGATATATCATTCTCGCCGTAACTTCGTAACTATAAATCCACATGATTTACATTATTTATAACCACATTCATATACAAAAAATATTAGTATTTAGTTACAATATCTATGGGAGAACATTTCTGTCAAACACATATCTATCTTTTAGAGACTCTCATTTTTAGAAAAGAGATCACCAAAACATCTGTATCGTTCATCATCGAGTCCTTCTATGCTGCAAAGCGATTCTATGTGCAGTTGAGGATACATCTTCTCTAAGAAAACAAGCTCATTAGTAATGACAACGCACTGCACCATTTTTCTCGGACTGAGGCCGATTCTTAAAGACTCTAGCATTGGTGCTCTCTTAACAATAAACTTCACAACTTAAGCTCAGGCATTGTCCCCTTGAAGGAGCTGAGGGGCTACATGATAAATCGCTTTTACGTATTTGTCAAGAAGTATATCGAAGATTAGACATATATTTTTCCAACTGTGAAGTATGGTTTGCGAACAATGGAGGGACCAACAGTAGGAATGGATTAAATAGATGGATATTAGCATCACCCCCTGTCTATCATGCACATAACCACTATAATCATCATCGAAGATTATACAAATATTTTCTCACGACGTGAAACAACTATGTTATCAACATCAAACCCCATCTATCAAGCATAGGTAGAAGGAACACATAAGAACAAAGAAGAAAGAAAAATACACGAAAGAAGAAGAAGAAAGCGAAGAAGAAGCAAAAGACAAAGGTGGAGGAGAAAAAAAAAGGAAAAAAAGAAGAAAAAAAAGGAGTTGCACTGCCGCAGAAAAGAAAGAGGAAGAGAGGTTAAAGGAGGGTCCGATGGTAGCAGACGATGGCAAAGGATGCCAAAGGAAGCTCTTGTTACAGCAGATGGTGCAAAAGTTTATAGATTAGGACGAAAACAGAATGTTTGGACTTTGAAGAGTTAACATCATCCTCGACTTTCTGGATGCAGGACATTTTTATCCTTTTCTCGAACCATCGTTTCCCTTTTTTTAATGGAGGACATTTTTGTTCTTTTCTCGAACCATTGTTTCATGGTGAGAATAGCAAGAAATGATACTTAAGTCTTTGCAACCACACCGGACTCCGATGCTAAGTGATGCCGACACATATGAGAATACGCGCCCCACATGCTTATATACGTGGTGCTCATTCAAACCCCCAAACCGTGCATTTTCGGGGGAAAACACACAACACCCTCTCGGAAAAAGGAGACCAGTTTCGTTCTTGTGTGGTAAAAAGAGAAAGAGGAAGAAGGCCTGCCAATCGGGATAAAGTTGGGTCCATGTTGATTTTGGTACGAAGCTGATGAAGGCGCCATACTTCATCCCCTAACTGTGGTCATGCTGATGATGGCTGGCCAAAATAGAATGGGTCGGGCCAGATTAACTCCTTCTCTTTGGTTTGTTGTGATGGCGAAAACGGTGATCACCATTGTCATCCTGTTTTTACTTCATCTTCTAGTTTAGGAGAATGGGAACAATTTCAACTTTTACCACGTATTTACAAATGCTCGGTTTTTACAATTAAATTTCTTTGGAAAGCTCCTTAAGAATCTCTAGCAACCATAACCTAAAGCAAACTCTATCCCATAATTTTTAGTGTGCATCTATATGACGATCATTTATTTATTGGGTATGCACCAAATTCTGTTTAGGAGTCTGTCCTACCGGAGAATCGCAGCAGTTTGAAGAGATGGCCTTCATCCGATGTTTCCTTGTAGGGATGGCAGTGGACGGAGGAAAATGGGGCTCCGCCCGACCTCGCCCGGTTTGGACCGGGGATGGAAGACATGAAATGAGGATGGAGGTTAAAATCAAAACTGGTCCGGGGATGGAGGGCAGAATCTTGTGATGGGACGAGGGTGGAGATCTCGGCCCCTATCCACTGCCATCCCTATTTTCCTGAAGATGGCTACTTTGAAATTGTGAATCTGAATCATTAAGGTTGGGTTCCATTATGTAAAGTGTTTATTTTGCTTTTAAGTGAATCACATAATTTATCTATTTTTATTCTACTTAAACTAGGTGTTTTTCAGTTGTTTATACGATGATGATCTCTCTCCGTGTATCATTATGTTTTTAATTATTTTGTATGTTAAAAGAAAGTTATGTAAACATGATTTAACTTGGCCCAGCCATATGGACCGCTGTTAAATTTTGCTAGTCCCTTTCAAGCAGTGGCGTGGCGTGGCGTAGCTAGGATTTATGTGTGTGTGTGGTGGTGGTGGTGGTGGGTGGGTGGGGGGGGGGTGCGCAAACAGGGGTGTAGCAAAAAAAAAATTTTTGGTGTGATAGTCTGCGGTTGGGGGCAGCGTCCCCAATTTTTTTTGAGATAAAATAAAAAATCGCTACAATTATTAATAAAAATCTATTTCATATGGACAAATCAAACTATTTGCTGCGGTCAGGGTTGAGCTACAAAAATGGATAAAAATCTATTTAATATGAAATCAGGGCTGGGCTAGGACTCGGCTTTAAAATAAAATAAAATAAAACTATTTGCTCCGCCTATGCTTTCAAGGGTGTGGGGAATCCAAATCCTTAAACCCCAACTCCCCCACTTTCTACGCAGGATTGCCCTTACGTCATGTAGGATGACGCCCATGTGAAGCCTGGACCTAGACGTCAGCATGCTGATGGATTTGGCAGCTGCCGCCAGCACATATGCCGCCTCCCTCCTCCTCCTCCAGAGCGCCACGCGTATACCGACCTGGCCTTTATCATAACAAAACAAACAACGCGATGGTTGGGTGTAGGTCCGCTGCCATCCGTGACTGGTGAGAGGGGGGCTGTGGCTTTGAATGTTTTTGCATCATGAACAGTTAAGGTGGTGGGCTGCTTTCTTTTTATTTTAACAATAGAAAAAGCAATAAGAAGTGAAGGACCAAAAGAGCAGACGTGGCAAGCCCTGGGCTGTTGTTTCAAATTGAATTTTTGTCACGTGTTTGAGTGGGATGATGGCTAAAATTCGGTGCTTGTGCATGGTTTGACTGAAAGACGTCGGCTTCCAGCCTTCCACGACCCTGACCAGAAATTAAAGGTAAGAAGCGGGGCAGGCGTTATACCTCGCATGAGAAAACAGCGGAAAAGTTATCCTTATCCCCCTCTTCTATCACTCTTCATCCCATACTGGTGGGTCACTCATCTTCTTCGCTGACCTAATTAGGTCCCTCCTCCTTGGCCTAAGATGATATTTATAGGGTTGAGGAGACACCCAATAGGACATACAGGATAGAATCATCTCTCTCTATCTCTCTCTGAGCGTTGCTATTGCAGAAAGGAAAGGCAGGGGAAAAAAAGGGTACGCATGGCGAGGAAATCCGATGCTGAAGCAGACTTACACCTTCCTCCTGGTTTCAGATTCCACCCTACGGACGAAGAGCTTGTGGTTCACTATTTATGCAGGAAAGTTCGGTACCAGGGCCTCCCTGTTCCGATTGTAGCAGAGATCGACCTCTACAAATACGATCCGTGGCAACTCCCAGGTACTTATTCATTAAATCAGAGAGAATAGAATACATCTTAAAATTAAGAGGAAAGGCAGAGGGGGGAAGAAAGGATTTTATGAAAAAATAATAATTATAATAATAAAAAGGCGGCCAGTCAATCAAACTACTAACTAACCGACGTTTTTCCGTGTCCTGTTCACAGAGAAGGCTTTGTTTGGAGAGAAGGAATGGTACTTCTTCACTCCTCGCGACCGAAAGTATCCAAACGGTTCGAGGCCAAACAGGGCTGCTGGGAGCGGCTACTGGAAAGCAACCGGTGCAGATAAACACATACGTCCTGCAGGAAGCGCTAGACATGTTGGCATAAAAAAGGCACTCGTCTTCTATGCGGGCAAGGCGCCCCACGGATACAAGACCAACTGGATCATGCACGAGTACCGAATCACAGACTCAAATATTCCTGCCACCAACAAGAAAGGCAGCTTGAGGGTGAGAGTTCCCATCCTCACCATCATCTTTTTTATTTCGATCGACTGCTGTATTGTGATTGTGAATAGCTCTGTCCATGTTTGCATGTATTTTGCTGATCTTGTACCTTCTCGCGTACAAGAGGTGCCCGCTGTTGTGTGGTGGTAACGTTTTTCTCTTGGCATCTGCAGTTAGATGATTGGGTCCTTTGCCGGATCTATAACAAAAAGAACACCTGCGAGAAGATAGTCCAGCAATCCGAAGAAGGTTCCCTCACAGAGGAGACGGACTCGGATGCTTTAAGCGATTCAGGCATGGATGATGTCAAAATTATTGGAAACTGCCTAGTCGACAACGATCCATTTGGAGGCCTTGATGATCTTGCAGGCACTTTGACCCACCAATCTCAAGATTTCCTTCACTACTACAACGAGAGTTCGAGGGACCTTGTTCCAGAGGAGTTCTGGTTAGGAGAGAGCCTAAAGCAAGTGGAGCAGTTTGCTTTGTTCGGGCAGGATTGTGACTTGCAGACGCCACCTGCGCCTGTCCTGGAAGATTTTCCCTTCCCAGAATTGTTGCAGAATTGCTTCCCAGGGATGCCGTACCAAGCCGGTGTTCTGACTATCTAAAGACCGCGAAAGAGGGCAAGACCTTGTTTTTCATCACCATCATCATCATCATCAGCAGCAGCAGCTGTATATGACATGTATATTATGATCACGGCTTTCTACATCCTCTCGCATGAAGAAAACGGTTGCGGGAGCTGGCAAGGAAGCACAGTGAATGATTCTTTAATTTCTTAGTTTGTGATACGATTTCAGGACATGAAATCCGGAAAAACCTTGTGAAAAGTATGAATTTGGGATTAATATACTACACACGACCACGCTTTCCTTTCTGAGGGTGAGGGACCTTTTGAGTACTACTTTTGTTTTGCAGTTGGACCAAGGCTTAGTCCAGTGTTCTGGCCGAACACTTATGGTATTAAGTTTCAGTCATACAGAGACCTGAACCTGAAATTGAACTAAATTGAGTAGGTTCTGGGTTCAATTTCTAGACTCAAAATTACGGACTCGTTTCAAACCAGCGTCTAGAAGCCCCACCCAGACCAATTTCAGTCATACCCAGACCTGAACCTGAAATTGAATTAAATTGAGTAGGTTCTGGGTTCAATTTCTAGACTCAAAATTTCAGACTCGTTTCAAACCAGCGTCTAGAAACCCCACCTAGACCAATCAAATTGCTCTCTCTCTCTCTCTCTCTCTCTCTCTCTCTCTCTCTCTCTCTCTCTATATATATATATATATATATATATATATATATATATATATATATATATATATATATATATATATATATCAACCGAAGTTTAGCTGTTACTCATCCAAATCAGGGTCCAGCCCCTTCGAATCTAACCCGCTACTTTTGCATGTATTTGAGTTAGTTCTTGGCATATTAACTGGTCCGCACCCAACCCGCCATAAATACAAGTGTATCCACAATGTTTACTGGCGTTCATATTTGTCTATAGCCTATTTAATTAGGTCCAACTAAAAGTTATTGAATCCTTCAAGGAAAATTAGATGAAAGCTTTTTAGGGTTTAAAATAAAAACAGTCAAAATTGGCATACTATATACTATATCTAATCCAAGATTCACTAGATTTTTCTACTTAAAAATCACGTTATTTTAGTACTCATGATCTAAAATAAATTTTTTTATAGTGTATTATGAATAATTAATATAAATCCAAATATTGTGATGAGTATCTTAAATCAAAGAATAATAAATATTCAAAAAATGACCGCACTGTACTGCAAAAACTCTTGTGAATGTCCCAAAAGGTGCAAACCTTGGTAAAAAAAAAAAACAGAGGAAGGAGGACATTTGCAAATACAGTGCAACCTTTGTAACTATGAGTTGCGAATGTCGCACTGTATTTGCAAATGTCCCCATGTCTGTGCCATTTTTTATGAGGATGTTTACAAATATGTGAGGACATTCACAAATGTGAGAGAATTTAGTTACAGCAGGTTCATTCATTTTGGGGACCTTCACAACTCATGGTTGTGAAAGTCTCTAAAACGTGTGAACCTTATTTAACTAAATACTCTCACATTTGCGAAAAAACAGTAGTTGCTTAATCCATACTTACCTAAATGGAACGCACGTGTGCTGACCAATGGATGATCAACACGCAAAAACATGCAAAAGTGCTTCAAAATGCACTAAAAGCTCCTTCAAATTCATTTTTCAATTATCTTTAGCGGCATTTTGAAGTGCTACTAAAGGTCCCATTGGAACTGGGACCTGCAGCGATGCTTCAAAAGCACTGCTAAATGCCAAATGTCTTGACATTCACATGTTATTTTCATATAGATTTCTTATGTTGAGGAGTTAACCTTATCAATTGGATGACATTTGCACATCAAAATATGTGAACCTAAAATCATATTTGCAAATGTGGTCACATATCTGCGGATGTGGAGACCTTCATGTGTTATTTTCATGTGAATCTCACTCATTGAGGAGTTAACATTATCAATTAGATGATATTCGTACATTTGAATGTGTGAACCTAAAACCATATTTGCGGATATGGCCACATAATTGTGAATGTTCATCTTTTAGAGTTACGAGAGCCAAATGAAAATAATGTGCGAAGGTTTCTACATTCACAAATATATGACCACATTTACAATTTAGGAGTTAACCTTATCAATTGGATGACATTCGCATGTGCGAATATGAAATTATATTTGCAAATGTCGTACTGTATCTGAAGATGTTCGCAAAATCTCCTTTTTATTGAAAAGTTGTGAACTTCCTACAACATAGCTATATATCGTACAAACATCAGTAGGTTCGCATGTGCGAGTAAAAATGTTCTAAAAAGTTGAGAATCAACGATTTTGGATATGGGGAGCATTTTGTCCAATTGCCAGGTATTTCAAAAAATATGTTATTTTCCAAGAACAATACGATCTTTTTCTTACAATAAACCTGACCCAAATAATGCAAACCCACATGGATCACGTCCACAACTTATGAGTTTTAATGCATGGGACATGACAATGGCCATTTCCGACCGTTTAAGAGGAATAAGTTTATGTGATACACAAATAATCCATCTACATACAAGGTACTCCCGACCTTGTCTTTTCAAATATTTGATAAATCAATGGTTGGTCTAATACTTTCCTGAATTAGAAAAAAAATGCTTTGTTGACATAGGGAGCTTTTGGTTTCTTTGGATATGAGGTCCAAAAATCTAATCTAAGATGAAGCTCACCCAAGATCCTTAGTTTTTCAGAGGGTTTTTTGCAAAATAATCCCCGCCTTATTGATGATTTGCAAAATAATCCCTACCTTATTAGATTTACAAACGGAAAATGACCGTACTGTGCAAAAAAAATGGTGTATCAAAAAATGCCCACAATTTACCAAATTCGTCTAATGGACAATATCACAGGTTCCCAATTTCTTCTTGATGCTTTTACCCTTTGCAGGTATGAATTTTTTATTTTTGCACATCATGATGCAAAAATAATACACCTACAAAATCACATTTAAAGTTGGGATTTTCCAAAAAATATTGCAAAATTCCAAACAATTTGCGAAACTCCTCACGAGTTTTGTGAGATCACCTATAAAAATCATAAATTTTGCAAAAAGTCTGATAATTACAAAATTACATATGAGTATCGCATGAAGTATTGCAAAAGTCTAATATTGCAAAAATTCTTATTCATATTACACTTGTACTGCAAAATTCTTTTTTCTTGCAAAATTATGTATCATATAAATACGCATTTGGGGTTTTTTCTTGTTTGTTTCTAAAAATATAGGTAGCCTTAATCCTCCTTCCTCTAAAACCCCAACCCTTTTAGTGATTCCCGTGAAAGTTGTTCGCTCCATCTCATGCAAGGTTGTGGTGTCCTTCTCCTCCACTTTTCCAATTAGCTATTAAGGTTGTGGTATTTTTTTTTCTCGTTTATTGTTTAGGGTTTACGATCTTTAAGGATTTTTACATGTAATTACTTATTTTTGCCTATTGTTTGTCAATATTTATCTTTGTATGATTGTGGTCAGGATTGACTGCGCATAAGCATTTAATTAGTTAGATGTGATTGGGGTTGACTGTGCACAAGCATTGAATATGGGTTGGTTATGGGGTATTATGGTTTATTGTAGGTTGTTGATTTTTAGAGTTGTTAACTGAGTGATATGGTGTGTGATTGGTATATGAAGTTATGATGGTTACTAAAATGGTATTTGTAAATTATCGTAGCAATGAGCAACTCCTGTGAAGATCTATAATAGTCTCTAAAAACAACAACTATAAGAAATTTGTAGCATTAATGTATCATAAAATTGAATATATGAAAGAGTTAATGGTCTTTCGGTATAAGTGCACTCCAAAATTTGATAGTGAAAATATATGGATACATCTCTTGGACAACGATGTACAATCAATGTTATATAGGAATAGCATTTACTTAGTTGCTAATAAAGCTACACAAATTAACAATGTTTGCGAAGTTAAACAAGAAGTGGGGGGATGCATAGTTAAACATCAAGTGGCAGTCCAAAGTGATGTACAAGAATGAAATCATGAAAATTTTGTGAATAATGTACATCAATCTCAAGCACCAGATATTGAGCTCACTCCTCTGGTGAACATCTCACTGTTCCCAACAGTTAATGATGAGAGGATCACTGCAAACGATGTGTAACCGCTTGAATCAATCAATGTTGGTGATCTTCATCGTAGGATGATGTATGACACCCAACCTTCCAATGCAGATGAGAAATCTAGGTAAAGGTTGATGGTCTTTCTAATTATACTTGAAATAGAGGTATTATTTTTTGGTTAATCTTGAAAGTTGAGGATGCAAGAATGTTGCATTTTTTTAAGCAAAGAGAGACATAGATAAGACAAGTTTTGATTTACTTTGTGCAATCAATCTTCATTTTGCACTAGCAGCGATGACTAGCGGTGGTCCTCTGGTCGGTCCACCTCACTAATGGACCAGGCCGATCGGGGTGATCAAGCTGTTGATCAGGCTGGATTTTGGCCCAATTCTTAACGGGCTCGAGTTTGAAGAGAAGCCCATGGTCCTGCCCATTGGCCCAATGGGCCAATGTGAAGTGGGTTAGGTCCTACTCAGCCCGACCCAAACCCATTTATAGGTTATTTTTTAATAGCATTAATATATTTTTTAGAATTAAAAAATAAATTAAATGAAAAAATATAAAATTTAAAATAACACAAAACATTTTAAAAACTTTTTGCATCATGTTATGATATTTCCAAAATAAGAGATTTATAGCTTGAAATGGATTCAACCATATGTTTTATGTATGAATGCAAAATCCACATCCACCCATGTTATTATGATGCCCAGAAATTCTTGCAAAGGATAGAGCACCATGCATTATGTTAACATATTCTCACATGTATTATGATATGATCTCACACCATGTAAGAAAGGTAAATAGTAATAATTAACAAATAGCAAGTTCTCATGCAACTAATGATGTAAATAGTAATAATTAACAAATAGCAAGTACCCATGCAACTAATTAGGTAAACAGTAATAGTTAATTTTAAAAAAATTTATATTATTAAAAAAATAATAAATAACTCAAGCCCATCAGTTCGGGCCAGTACCTAATAGGCTCGGGCCTAAAATCATGGACCTGGTGGGCCGGGTCGGCTTGGCCTGTCGGTCTGCCCACCCCATTTCTTACCCCTAGCGATGACAAGCATAATGTAGAATCAGATGATTCTGAGTATACCATGTTAGCTTGGTCGAACTCAGAAACGATAAGAGAGGACCAAATTAATAATGATTTGAAACAAATACTGGTGGGTGAGAACGATGCACTCATGATATTTGGGAAGTCAAACCCTTGGTTTTCATTGAGTGGATTCTCATTCAACGAAGAGCAATTAAAAATAATTGATGCAGATGCTTCTCAGTTGTATGATGAGTTATTCAATAAAAAACTTAACAGATGCAAACAGTTCAAGTACCTATGAACATAGTCAAACGATCGTGAAATTACTTGCGGAAAAACATTTACTGATCTTCAACAGTGTCACAAGTTTTTAAGAGATCATGTGGTTAGGAATAACTTTAAAACAAAATTTGTGAAGAGATGTAGTAACAAAGTCATTGTTGTATGTACGAGAAAGAACCCGCAAACTATGATATATTACCCTTAGAAGATATACTGCACAAAGATGCGCGGAGCAACATTCTTTAAACTGAAGAGGTATCAAAGTGAGCATACATATGGTGGATCAGTGGACAACCTTGTTGTGAAAAAAGTGCATTCTAAGTATATTTCACATGTTATTTACGAATGCTTGCACAATAACTCAAAGTTGACTCTAAGAAAAATTATGAACGACCTTAGTCACAATGTAGGTGTGGAGGTTTCTTATAAACAAGCATGGCTTTGACGTGAATTGACTAGGTTGATGTTATATGGTTCATCTGAGGAGTCCTTCAAGATGCTTCTTGCTTATTGTCATCATTTGATGACAGCTAACCCTGGATTGGTAGCGTTCATTGAGATTGATATAAACAATAGAAATAGGGTTTAGGGATTAGGGTTTAGGGTTTAGGGTTTTAGGGTTTTAGGGTTTTAGGGTTTTAGGGTTTAGGGTTTAGGTATTAGGGTTTCAGGGTTTTAGGGTTTTAGGGTTTAGGGTTTAGGTTTTAGGGTTTTAGGGTCTAGGGTTTAAATTTTAGGGTTTTAGGGTTTTACAGTTTTAGGGTTTAGGGTTTTGGGTTTAGGGTTTAGGTTTTAGGGTTTTAGGGTTTAGGTTTTAGGGTGTAGGTTTTAGGGTTTAGGGTTTCGGTTTTAGGGTTTAGGGTTTTAGGGTTTAGGGTTTTAGGTTTTAGGGTTTAGGGTTTAGGGTTTAGGGTTTTAGGGTTTTAGGGTTTAGGGTTTTAGGGTTTAGGGTTTAGGGTATTAGGGTTTTTGGATTTAGGGTATTAGGGTTTTTGGATTTAGGGTTTAGGGTTTTAGGGTTTTAGGGTTTAGGGTTTAGGGTATTAGGGTTTTTGGATTTAGGGTTTAGGGTTTTAGGGTTTTAGGGTTTTAGTGTATTAGGGTTTTAGGGTTTTAGGGTTTAGGGTTTAGGTTTTAGGGTTTAGGGTTTAGGTTTTAGGGTTTAGGGTTTAGGGTTTAGGGTTTTAGGGTTTAGGGTTTAGGGTTTAGGGTTTAGGGTTTAGGGTTTAGGGTTTAGGGTTTAGGGTTTTAGGGTTTAGGGTTTAGGGTTTAGGGTTTAGGGTTTAGGGTTTAGGGTTTAGGGTTTAGGGTTTAGGGTTTAGGGTTTAGGGTTTTAGGGGTTTAGGGTTTAGGTTTTAGGGTTTAGGATTTAGGGTTTAGGGTTTAGGTTTTAGGGTTTAGGGTTTAGGGTTTAGGGTTTAGGGTTTAGGGTTTAGGGTTTAGGGTTTAGGGTTTAGGGTTTAGGGTTTAGGGTTTAGGGTTTAGGTTTTAGGGTTTAGGGTTTAGGGTTTAGGGTTTAGGGTTTAGGGTTTAGGGTTTAGGGTTTAGGGTTTAGGGTTTAGGGTTTAGGGTTTAGGGTTTAGGTTTTAGGGTTTAGGGTTTAGGGTTTAGGTTTTAGGGTTTAGGGTTTAGGGTTTAGGGTTTAGGGTTTAGGGTTTAGGGTTTAGGGTTTAGGGTTTAGGGTTTAGGGTTTAGGTTTTAGGTTTTAGGTTTTAGGTTTTAGGTTTTAGGGTTTAGGGTTTAGGGTTTAGGGTTTAGGGTTTAGGTTTTAGGTTTTAGGTTTTAGGTTTTAGGGTTTAGGGTTTAGGGTTTAGGGTTTAGGGTTTAGGGTTTTAGGGTTTTAGGGTTTAGGGTTTAGGGTTTAGGGTTTAGGGTTTAGGGTTTAGGGTTTTAGGGTTTAGGGTTTAGGGTTTAGGGTTTTAGGGTTTAGGGTTTAGGGTTTTAGGCTTTAGGGTTTAGGGTTTAGGGTTTAGGGTTTAGGGTTTAGGGTTTAGGGTTTAGGGTTTAGGGTTTAGGGTTTAGGGTTTAGGGTTTAGGGTTTAGGGGTTTAGGGTTTAGGGTTTTAGGGTTTAGGGTTTAGGGTTTAGGGTTTAGGGTTTAGGGTTTTAGGGTTTAGGGTTTAGGGTTTAGGGTTTAGGGTTTAGGGTTTAGGGTTTAGGGTTTAGGGTTTAGGGTTTAGGGTTTAGTAGGGTTTAGTAGGGTTTAGGGTTTAGGGTTTAGGGTTTAGTAGGGTTTAGGGTTAGGGTTTAGGGTTTAGGGTTTAGGGTTTAGGGTTTAGGGTTTAGGGTTTAGGGTTTAGGGTTTAGGGTTTAGGGTTTAGGGTTTAGGGTTTAGGGTTTTAGGGTTTTAGGGTTTTAGGGTTTTAGGTTTTAGGTTTAGGGTTTTAGGGTTTAGGGTTTAGGGTTTTAGGTTTTAGGCTTTTAGGGTTTTAGGGTTTTAGGGTTTAGGGTTTTAGGGTTTTAGGCTTTTAGGGTTTTAGGGTTTTAGGGTTTTAGGGTTTTAGGGTTTTAGGGTTTTAGGGTTTTAGGGTTTAGGGTTTAGGGTTTTAGGGTTTAGGGTTTAGGGTTTAGGGTTTAGGGTTTAGGGTTTAGGGTTTAGGGTTTAGGGTTTAGGGTTTAGGGTTTAGGGTTTAGGGTTTAGGGTTTAGGGTTTAGGGTTTAGGGTTTAGGGTTTAGGGTTTAGGGTTTAGGGTTTAGGGTTTAGGGTTTAGGGTTTAGGGTTTAGGGTTTAGGGTTTAGGGTTTAGGGTTTAGGGTTTAGGGTTTAGGGTTTAGGGTTTAGGGTTTAGGGTTTAGGGTTTAGGGTTTAGGGTTTAGGGTTTAGGGTTTAGGGTTTAGGGTTTAGGGTTTAGGGTTTAGGGTTTAGGGTTTAGGGTTTAGGGTTTAGGGTTTAGGGTTTAGGGTTTAGGGTTTAGGGTTTAGGGTTTAGGGTTTAGGGTTTAGGGTTTAGGGTTTAGGGTTTAGGGTTTAGGGTTTAGGGTTTAGGGTTTAGGGTTTAGGGTTTAGGGTTTAGGGTTTAGGGTTTAGGGTTTAGGGTTTAGGGTTTAGGGTTTAGGGTTTAGGGTTTAGGGTTTAGGGTTTAGGGTTTAGGGTTTAGGGTTTAGGGTTTAGGGTTTAGGGTTTAGGGTTTAGGGTTTAGGGTTTAGGGTTTAGGGTTTAGGGTTTAGGGTTTAGGGTTTAGGGTTTAGGGTTTAGGGTTTAGGGTTTAGGGTTTAGGGTTTAGGGTTTAGGGTTTAGGGTTTAGGGTTTAGGGTTTAGGGTTTAGGGTTTAGGGTTTAGGGTTTAGGGTTTAGGGTTTAGGGTTTAGGGTTTAGGGTTTAGGGTTTAGGGTTTAGGGTTTAGGGTTTAGGGTTTAGGGTTTAGGGTTTAGGGTTTAGGGTTTAGGGTTTAGGGTTTAGGGTTTAGGGTTTAGGGTTTAGGGTTTAGGGTTTAGGGTTTAGGGTTTAGGGTTTAGGGTTTAGGGTTTAGGGTTTAGGGTTTAGGGTTTAGGGTTTAGGGTTTAGGGTTTAGGGTTTAGGGTTTAGGGTTTAGGGTTTAGGGTTTAGGGTTTAGGGTTTAGGGTTTAGGGTTTAGGGTTTAGGGTTTAGGGTTTAGGGTTTAGGGTTTAGGGTTTAGGGTTTAGGGTTTAGGGTTTAGGGTTTAGGGTTTAGGGTTTAGGGTTTAGGGTTTAGGGTTTAGGGTTTAGGGTTTAGGGTTTAGGGTTTAGGGTTTAGGGTTTAGGGTTTAGGGTTTAGGGTTTAGGGTTTAGGGTTTAGGGTTTAGGGTTTAGGGTTTAGGGTTTAGGGTTTAGGGTTTAGGGTTTAGGGTTTAGGGTTTAGGGTTTAGGGTTTAGGGTTTAGGGTTTAGGGTTTAGGGTTTAGGGTTTAGGGTTTAGGGTTTAGGGTTTAGGGTTTAGGGTTTAGGGTTTAGGGTTTAGGGTTTAGGGTTTAGGGTTTAGGGTTTAGGGTTTAGGGTTTAGGGTTTAGGGTTTAGGGTTTAGGGTTTAGGGTTTAGGGTTTAGGGTTTAGGGTTTAGGGTTTAGGGTTTAGGGTTTAGGGTTTAGGGTTTAGGGTTTAGGGTTTAGGGTTTAGGGTTTAGGGTTTAGGGTTTAGGGTTTAGGGTTTAGGGTTTAGGGTTTAGGGTTTAGGGTTTAGGGTTTAGGGTTTAGGGTTTAGGGTTTAGGGTTTAGGGTTTAGGGTTTAGGGTTTAGGGTTTAGGGTTTAGGGTTTAGGGTTTAGGGTTTAGGGTTTAGGGTTTAGGGTTTAGGGTTTAGGGTTTAGGGTTTAGGGTTTAGGGTTTAGGGTTTAGGGTTTAGGGTTTAGGGTTTAGGGTTTAGGGTTTAGGGTTTAGGGTTTAGGGTTTAGGGTTTAGGGTTTAGGGTTTAGGGTTTAGGGTTTAGGGTTTAGGGTTTAGGGTTTAGGGTTTAGGGTTTAGGGTTTAGGGTTTAGGGTTTAGGGTTTAGGGTTTAGGGTTTAGGGTTTAGGGTTTAGGGTTTAGGGTTTAGGGTTTAGGGTTTAGGGTTTAGGGTTTAGGGTTTAGGGTTTAGGGTTTAGGGTTTAGGGTTTAGGGTTTAGGGTTTAGGGTTTAGGGTTTAGGGTTTAGGGTTTAGGGTTTAGGGTTTAGGGTTTAGGGTTTAGGGTTTAGGGTTTAGGGTTTAGGGTTTAGGGTTTAGGGTTTAGGGTTTAGGGTTTAGGGTTTAGGGTTTAGGGTTTAGGGTTTAGGGTTTAGGGTTTAGGGTTTAGGGTTTAGGGTTTAGGGTTTAGGGTTTAGGGTTTAGGGTTTAGGGTTTAGGGTTTAGGGTTTAGGGTTTAGGGTTTAGGGTTTAGGGTTTAGGGTTTAGGGTTTAGGGTTTAGGGTTTAGGGTTTAGGGTTTAGGGTTTAGGGTTTAGGGTTTAGGGTTTAGGGTTTAGGGTTTAGGGTTTAGGGTTTAGGGTTTAGGGTTTAGGGTTTAGGGTTTAGGGTTTAGGGTTTAGGGTTTAGGGTTTAGGGTTTAGGGTTTAGGGTTTAGGGTTTAGGGTTTAGGGTTTAGGGTTTAGGGTTTAGGGTTTAGGGTTTAGGGTTTAGGGTTTAGGGTTTAGGGTTTAGGGTTTAGGGTTTAGGGTTTAGGGTTTAGGGTTTAGGGTTTAGGGTTTAGGGTTTAGGGTTTAGGGTTTAGGGTTTAGGGTTTAGGGTTTAGGGTTTAGGGTTTAGGGTTTAGGGTTTAGGGTTTAGGGTTTAGGGTTTAGGGTTTAGGGTTTAGGGTTTAGGGTTTAGGGTTTAGGGTTTAGGGTTTAGGGTTTAGGGTTTAGGGTTTAGGGTTTAGGGTTTAGGGTTTAGGGTTTAGGGTTTAGGGTTTAGGGTTTAGGGTTTAGGGTTTAGGGTTTAGGGTTTAGGGTTTAGGGTTTAGGGTTTAGGGTTTAGGGTTTAGGGTTTAGGGTTTAGGGTTTAGGGTTTAGGGTTTAGGGTTTAGGGTTTAGGGTTTAGGGTTTAGGGTTTAGGGTTTAGGGTTTAGGGTTTAGGGTTTAGGGTTTAGGGTTTAGGGTTTAGGGTTTAGGGTTTAGGGTTTAGGGTTTAGGGTTTAGGGTTTAGGGTTTAGGGTTTAGGGTTTAGGGTTTAGGGTTTAGGGTTTAGGGTTTAGGGTTTAGGGTTTAGGGTTTAGGGTTTAGGGTTTAGGGTTTAGGGTTTAGGGTTTAGGGTTTAGGGTTTAGGGTTTAGGGTTTAGGGTTTAGGGTTTAGGGTTTAGGGTTTAGGGTTTAGGGTTTAGGGTTTAGGGTTTAGGGTTTAGGGTTTAGGGTTTAGGGTTTAGGGTTTAGGGTTTAGGGTTTAGGGTTTAGGGTTTAGGGTTTAGGGTTTAGGGTTTAGGGTTTAGGGTTTAGGGTTTAGGGTTTAGGGTTTAGGGTTTAGGGTTTAGGGTTTAGGGTTTAGGGTTTAGGGTTTAGGGTTTAGGGTTTAGGGTTTAGGGTTTAGGGTTTAGGGTTTAGGGTTTAGGGTTTAGGGTTTAGGGTTTAGGGTTTAGGGTTTAGGGTTTAGGGTTTAGGGTTTAGGGTTTAGGGTTTAGGGTTTAGGGTTTAGGGTTTAGGGTTTAGGGTTTAGGGTTTAGGGTTTAGGGTTTAGGGTTTAGGGTTTAGGGTTTAGGGTTTAGGGTTTAGGGTTTAGGGTTTAGGGTTTAGGGTTTAGGGTTTAGGGTTTAGGGTTTAGGGTTTAGGGTTTAGGGTTTAGGGTTTAGGGTTTAGGGTTTAGGGTTTAGGGTTTAGGGTTTAGGGTTTAGGGTTTAGGGTTTAGGGTTTAGGGTTTAGGGTTTAGGGTTTAGGGTTTAGGGTTTAGGGTTTAGGGTTTAGGGTTTAGGGTTTAGGGTTTAGGGTTTAGGGTTTAGGGTTTAGGGTTTAGGGTTTAGGGTTTAGGGTTTAGGGTTTAGGGTTTAGGGTTTAGGGTTTAGGGTTTAGGGTTTAGGGTTTAGGGTTTAGGGTTTAGGGTTTAGGGTTTAGGGTTTAGGGTTTAGGGTTTAGGGTTTAGGGTTTAGGGTTTAGGGTTTAGGGTTTAGGGTTTAGGGTTTAGGGTTTAGGGTTTAGGGTTTAGGGTTTAGGGTTTAGGGTTTAGGGTTTAGGGTTTAGGGTTTAGGGTTTAGGGTTTAGGGTTTAGGGTTTAGGGTTTAGGGTTTAGGGTTTAGGGTTTAGGGTTTAGGGTTTAGGGTTTAGGGTTTAGGGTTTAGGGTTTAGGGTTTAGGGTTTAGGGTTTAGGGTTTAGGGTTTAGGGTTTAGGGTTTAGGGTTTAGGGTTTAGGGTTTAGGGTTTAGGGTTTAGGGTTTAGGGTTTAGGGTTTAGGGTTTAGGGTTTAGGGTTTAGGGTTTAGGGTTTAGGGTTTAGGGTTTAGGGTTTAGGGTTTAGGGTTTAGGGTTTAGGGTTTAGGGTTTAGGGTTTAGGGTTTAGGGTTTAGGGTTTAGGGTTTAGGGTTTAGGGTTTAGGGTTTAGGGTTTAGGGTTTAGGGTTTAGGGTTTAGGGTTTAGGGTTTAGGGTTTAGGGTTTAGGGTTTAGGGTTTAGGGTTTAGGGTTTAGGGTTTAGGGTTTAGGGTTTAGGGTTTAGGGTTTAGGGTTTAGGGTTTAGGGTTTAGGGTTTAGGGTTTAGGGTTTAGGGTTTAGGGTTTAGGGTTTAGGGTTTAGGGTTTAGGGTTTAGGGTTTAGGGTTTAGGGTTTAGGGTTTAGGGTTTAGGGTTTAGGGTTTAGGGTTTAGGGTTTAGGGTTTAGGGTTTAGGGTTTAGGGTTTAGGGTTTAGGGTTTAGGGTTTAGGGTTTAGGGTTTAGGGTTTAGGGTTTAGGGTTTAGGGTTTAGGGTTTAGGGTTTAGGGTTTAGGGTTTAGGGTTTAGGGTTTAGGGTTTAGGGTTTAGGGTTTAGGGTTTAGGGTTTAGGGTTTAGGGTTTAGGGTTTAGGGTTTAGGGTTTAGGGTTTAGGGTTTAGGGTTTAGGGTTTAGGGTTTAGGGTTTAGGGTTTAGGGTTTAGGGTTTAGGGTTTAGGGTTTAGGGTTTAGGGTTTAGGGTTTAGGGTTTAGGGTTT